>NW_026870935.1:615764-1231528 GCF_033118175.1 Dama dama
GAAGACCTTCAAAAGGTGTCAAAGGTATGAGGAGAATGAAACGGTCTGAAAAATACGAGGAGCATGAAACGGTGTTCAAAAACATGAAGAGCCTGAAAAGATGTGAAAAATATGAAGAGCTTCAAAAGGTGTCAAAAATATGAGGAGCATGAAACGGTCTGAAAAATAGAAGCAGCATGAAGCGGTGTTGAAATAGATAAAGAGCCTGAAAACGTGTGAAAAATATGAAGAGATTCAAAAGGTGTGAAAAATATGAAGAGCTTCAAAAGGTGTGAAAAGAATGAAGAGCTTCAAAAGGTGTCAAAAATATGAGGAACATGAAATGGTCTGAAAAATTGGAGGAGCATGAAGCCGTGTTCAAAAACATGAACAGCTTGAAAATGTGTGAAAAATATGAAGAGCCTGAAAAGTTATGAAAAATACGAAGAGCTTCAAAAGGTGTCAAATATATGAGGAGCATGAAACGGTCTGAAAAATAGGAGGATCATAAAGCGGTGTTGAAAAACATGAAGAGCCTGAAAATGGTGTGAAAAATATCAAGAGCTTCAAAAGGTGTCAAAAATGAGATGTGCATGAAACGGTCTGAAAAATAGGAGGAGCATGAAACGATGTTCAAAAACATGAAGAGCCTGAAAAGGTGTGAAAAATATGAAGAGCCTCAAAAAATGTCAAAAATATGAGGAATATGAAACGGTCTGAAAAATAGGAGGATCATAAAGCGGTGTTGAAAAACATGAAGAGCCTGAAAATGGTGTGAAAAATATGAAGAGCTTCAAAAGGAGTCAAAAATGAAATGTGCATGAAACGGTCTGAAAAATATGAGGAGCATGAAGTGGTTGTGAAAAACATGAAAAGCCTGAAAATGTGTGCAAAATACGAAGAGCTTCAAAAGGTGTGAAATACATGAGGAGCATGAAATGGTCTGAGAAATAGGAGGAGCATGAAGCGGTGTTCAAAAACATGTAGAGACTGAAAAGGTGTGAAAAATATGAAGAGCTTCAAAAGGAGTGAAAAATAGGAGGAGCATGAAACGGTCTGAAAAATAGGAGGAACATGAACCGGTGTTCAAATACATGAAAAGCCTGAAAAGGTGTGAAAAATATGAAGAGCTTCAAAAATATGAAAAATATGAAGAGCTTCAAAAGGTGTGAAAAATATGAAGAGCTTCAAAAGGTGTCAAAAATATGAGAAACATGAAACGGTCTGAAAAATTGGAGGAGCATGAAGCGGTGTTCAAAAACATGAAGAGCCTGAAAAGGTGTGAAAAATATGAAGAGCTTCAAAAGGTGTCAAAAATATGAGGAGCATGAAACGGTCTGAAAAATAGGAGGAGCATGAAGCGGTGTTGAAAAAAATGAAGAGCCTGAAAATGTGTGAAATATATGAAGAGCTTCAAAAGGTGTGAAATACATGAGGAGCATGAAACGGGCTGAAAAATAGGAGGAGCATGAAGCGGTGTGGCAAAACATGAAGAGCCTGAAAAGGTGTGAAAGATATGAAGAGTTTCTAAAGGTGTCAAAAATATGAGGAGCATGAAAACGTCTGAAAAATAGGAGGAGCATGAAGTTGTGTTGAAAAACATTAAGAGCCTGAAAGGGTGTGAAAAATATGAAGAGCTTCAAAAGGTGTCAAAAATATGAGGAGCATGAAACGGTCTGAAAAATAGGCGGAGCATGAAGCGGTGTTCAAAAACATGAAGAGCGTGAAAAGGTGTGAAAAATATGAAGAGCTTCAAAAGGTGTCAAACATAAGAGGAGCATGAAACGGTCTGAAAAATAGGAGGAGCATGAAACGGTGTTGAAAAATATGAAGAGCCTGAAAAGGTGTGAAAAATATGAAGAACTTCTAAAGGTGTCAAAAATATGAGGAGCAAGTAACGGTCTGAAAAATAGGAGAAGCATAAAGCGGTGTTGAAAAACATGAAGAGCCTGAAATGGTGTGAAATATATGAAGACCTTCAAAACGTGTGAAAAATATGAGGAGCTTCAAAAAGTGTCAAAATTATGAGGAGCATGAAACGGTCTGAAAAATAGGAGGAGCATGAAGCAGTGTTGAAAAATACGAGGAGCATGAAGAGGTGTTGAAATAAATGAAGAGCCTGAAAAGGTGTGAAAAATATGAAGAGCTTCAAAAGTTGTCAAAAATTAGATGAGCATGAAACGGTCTGAAAAATAGGAGGTGCATGAAGTGGTGTTGAAAAACATGAAGAGCCTGAAATGGTGTGAAATATATGAAGACCTTCAAAACGTGTGAAAAATATGAGGAGCTTCAAAAAGTGTCAAAATTATGAGCAGCATGAAACGGTCTGAAAAATAGTAGGAGCATGAAGCGGTGTTGAAAAATACGAGGAGCATGAAGAGGTGTTGAAAAAAATGAAGAGCCTGAAAAGGTGTGAAAAATATGAAGAGCTTCAAAAGTTGTCAAAAATTAGATGAGCATGAAACGGACTGAAAAATTGAAGGAGCATGAAGTGGTGTTGAAAAACATGAAGAGCCTGAAATGGTGTGAAATATATGAACACCTTCAAAACGTGTGAAAAATATGAGGAGCTTCAAAAAGTGTCAAAATTATGAGGATCATGAAACGGTCTGAAAAATAGGAGGAGCATGAAGCGGTGTTGAAAAAAATGAAGAGCCTGAAAAGGTGTGAAAAATATGAAGAGCTTCTAAAGGTGTCAAAAATATGAGGAGCCTGAAACGGTCTAAAAAATAGGAGGGGCATGAAGCGATGTTGAAAAACATGCAGAGCCTGAAAATGTGTGAAAAATATGAAGATCTTCTAAAGGTGTCAAATATATGAGGACAATGAAACGGCCTGAAAAATTGGAGGAGCATGAAGTGGTGTTGAAAAACATGAAGAGCTTGAAAAGGTGTGAAAATTATAAAGAGCTTCAAATGGTGTCAAAATTATGAGGAGCATGAAACGGTCTGAAAAATAGGAGGAGCATGAGTGGTGTTGAAACACATGAAGATCCTGAAATGGTGTGAAATATATGAAGACCTTCAAAATGTGTGAAACATATGAGGAGCTTCAAAACGTGTCAAAAATATGAGGAGCATGAAATGGTCTGAAAATTGGAGGAGCATGAAGTGGTATTCAAAAACATGAAGAGCCTGAAAAGGTGAGAAAAATACGAAGAGCTTCTAAAGGTGTGAAAAATATGAAGAGCTTCAAAAAGGATGAAAAATATGAGGATCATGAAACTGTCAGAAAAATAGGAGGATCATGAAGCGGTGTTGAAAAACATGAAGAGCCTGAAAAGGTGAGAAAAATACGAAGAGCTTCTAAAGGTGTGAAAAATATGAGGAGCATGAAACGGTCTCAAAATAGGAAGAGCATGAAACGGTCTGAAAAATAGGAGGAGCATGAAGTGGTGATGAAAAAATAGAAGAGCATGAAATGGTTTGAAGAATATAAGGAGCATCAAAAGGTATCAAAAATAGTAGTAGCATGAAACGGTGTTGAAAAATTGAAGAGCCTGAAAATGTGTAAAATATGAACAGGTTAAAAGGTGTCAAAATATGAGGAGCATGAAACGGTCTGAAAAATAAGAGGAGCATGAAGCGGTGATGAAAAAAAAGAAGAGCATGAAATGGTTTGAAGAATATGAGGAGCTTCAAAAGGTATCAAAAATAGGAGTAGCATGAAGCCGTGTTGAAAAACATGAAGAGCCTGAAAAGGTGTGAAAAATATGAAGAGCTTCAAAAGGTATCAAAAATAGGAGTAGCATGAAGAGGTGTTCAAAAATATGAAGAGCCTGAAAAGGTGTGAAAAATATGAAGAGCATGAAACGGTCTGAAAAATAGGTGGAGCATGAAGCGGTGTTCAGAAGCATGAAGAGCCTGAAAACTGTGAAAAATATGAAGAGCTTCAAAAAGTGTGAAAAATATGAAGAGTTTCAAAAGGTGTGAAAAATATGAGGAGCATGAAACGGTCTGAAAAATAGGAGGAGCATGAAACAGTGTGTAAAAAATGAAGAGCATGAATAGGTGTGAAAATTATGAAGAGCTTTAAAAGGTTTGAAAAATATGACGAGCATGAAATTGTCTGAAAAATTGGAGGAGCATGAAGCGGTGTTGAAATACATGAAGAGCCTGTAAAGGTTTGAAAAATATGAAGAGCTTCAAAAGGTGTGAAAAATATGAAGAGCTTCAAAATTTGTCAAAAATAAGAGGAGAAAGACACGGTCTGAATAATAGGAGGAGCATGAAGCGGTGTTGAAATACATGAAGAGCCTGTAAAGGTTTGAAAAATATGAAGAGCTTCAAAAGGTGTGAAAAATATGAAGAGCTTCAAAATGTGTCAAAAATAGGAGGAGCATGACACGGTCTGAAAAATAGGAGGAGCATGAAGCGGTGTTGAAAAACATGAAGAGCCTGAAAAGGTGTAAAAAACATGAAGAGCCTAAAAAGGTGTCAAAAATATGAGGAATATGAAACGGTCTTAAAAATAGGAGGATCATGAAGAGGTGTTGAAAAACATGAAGTTCCTGAAAAGGTGTGAAATATATGAAGAGCTTCAAAAGTTGTGAAATATATGAGGAGCATGAAACGGTCTGAAAAATAGGAGGAGCATGAAACGGTATTCAAAAACATGAAGAGCTTCAAAAGGTGTGAAAAATATGAACAGCTTCAAAAGGTGTCAAAAATGAGATGAGTAAAAAACGGTCTGAAAAATGGGAGGAGCATGAAGTTGTGTTGAAAATAATGAAGAGCCTGAAAAGGTGTGAAAAATATGAGGAGCATGATACGGTCTGAAAAATAGGAGGAGCATGAAGTGGTTGTGAAAAAACATGAAGAGCCTGAAAACGTGTGCAAAATATGACGAGCTTCAAAAGGTGTGAAATACATGAGAAGCTTGAAACGGTCTGAAAAATAGGAGGAGCATGAAGCGATGTTGAAAAACATGAAGAGCCTTAAAATGTGTGAAAAATATGAAGAGCTTCAAAAAGTGTGAAAAATATGAGGATCATGAAACGGTCTGAAAAATAGGAGGAGCATGAAGCGGTGTTGAAAAACATGAAGAGCCTGAAAAGGTGTGACAAATATGAAGAGCTTCAAAAGGTGTGAAATACATGAGGAGCATGAAACGATCTGAAAAACAGGAGGAGCATGAAGCGGTGTTCAAAAATATGAAGAGCCTGAAAAGGTGTGAAAAATATGAAGAGCCTCAAAAAATGTCAAAAATATGAGGAATATAAAACGGTCTGAAAAATAGGAGGATCATAAAGCCGTGTTGAAAAACATGAAGAGCCTGAAAATGGTGTGAAAAATATGAAGAGCTTCAAAAGGAGTCAAAAATGAAATGTGAATGAAAAGGTCTGAAAAATATGAGGAGCATGAAGTGGTTGTGAAAAACATGAAAAGCCTGAAAATGTGTGCAAAATACGAAGAGCTTCAAAAGGTGTGAAATACATGAGGAGCATGAAACGGTCTGAAAAATAGGAGGAGCATGAAAAGATGTTGAAAAACATGAAGAGCCTGAAAACGTGTGAAAATATGAAGATCTTCAAAAGGTGTGAAAAATATGAAGAGCTTCAAAAGGTGTCAAAAATGAGATGAGCATGAAACTGTCTGAAAAATGGGAGGAGCATGAAGTGGTGTTCAAAAAAATGAAGAGCCTAAAAAGGTGTGAAAAATATGCAGACTTTCAAAAGAAATCAAAAATATGAAGAGCATTAAACGGTCTGAAAAGTAGGAGGAGCATGAAGCGGTATTCAAAAACATGAAGAGCCTGAAAAGGTGTGAAAAAAGTGAAGAGCTTCAAAAGGTCTCAAAAAAATGAGTAGCATGAAACGGTCTGAAAAATCGGAGGAGCATGAAACGGTGTTCAAAAACCTGAAGAGCCTGAAAAGGTGTGAAAAATATGACGAGCTTCAAAACGTGTCAAAAATATGAGGAGCATGATACGGTCTGAAAAATTGGAGGAGCAAGAAGCGGTGTTGAAAAACATGAAGAACCTGAAAAGGTGTGAAAAATATGAAGAACTTCAAAAGGTGTGAAAAATATGAGGAGCATGTAACGGTCTGAATAATAGGAGGAGCATGAAGCGGTGTTCATAAACATGGAGACCCTGAAAAGGTGTGAAAAATATGAAGAACTTCAAAAGGTGTGAAAAATATGAAGAGCTTCAAAATGTGTCAAAAAGAGATGAGCATGAAACGGTCTGAAAAATAGGAGGAGCATGAAGTGGTTTTGAAAAACCTGAAGAGCCTGAAAAGGTGTGAGAAATATGAAGAGTTTCAAAAGGTATCAAAAATATGAGGAGACTGAAACGGTCTGAAAAATAAGAGGAGCATGAAGCGGTGTTCAAAAACATGAAGAGTCTGAAAAGGTGTGGAATATATGAAGACCTTCAAAAGGTGTCAAAGGTATGAGGAGAATGAAACGGTCTGAAAAATACGAGGAGCATGAAACGGTGTTCAAAAACATGAAGAGCCTGAAAAGATGTGAAAAATATGAAGAGCTTCAAAAGGTGTCAAAAATATGAGGAGCATGAAACGGTCTGAAAAATAGAAGCAGCATGAAGCGGTGTTGAAATAGATAAAGAGCCTGAAAACGTGTGAAAAATATGAAGAGATTCAAAAGGTGTGAAAAATATGAAGAGCTTCAAAAGGTGTGAAAAGAATGAAGAGCTTCAAAAGGTGTCAAAAATATGAGGAACATGAAATGGTCTGAAAAATTGGAGGAGCATGAAGCCGTGTTCAAAAACATGAACAGCTTGAAAATGTGTGAAAAATATGAAGAGCCTGAAAAGTTATGAAAAATACGAAGAGCTTCAAAAGGTGTCAAATATATGAGGAGCATGAAACGGTCTGAAAAATAGGAGGATCATAAAGCGGTGTTGAAAAACATGAAGAGCCTGAAAATGGTGTGAAAAATATCAAGAGCTTCAAAAGGTGTCAAAAATGAGATGTGCATGAAACGGTCTGAAAAATAGGAGGAGCATGAAACGATGTTCAAAAACATGAAGAGCCTGAAAAGGTGTGAAAAATATGAAGAGCCTCAAAAAATGTCAAAAATATGAGGAATATGAAACGGTCTGAAAAATAGGAGGATCATAAAGCGGTGTTGAAAAACATGAAGAGCCTGAAAATGGTGTGAAAAATATGAAGAGCTTCAAAAGGAGTCAAAAATGAAATGTGCATGAAACGGTCTGAAAAATATGAGGAGCATGAAGTGGTTGTGAAAAACATGAAAAGCCTGAAAATGTGTGCAAAATACGAAGAGCTTCAAAAGGTGTGAAATACATGAGGAGCATGAAATGGTCTGAGAAATAGGAGGAGCATGAAGCGGTGTTCAAAAACATGTAGAGACTGAAAAGGTGTGAAAAATATGAAGAGCTTCAAAAGGAGTGAAAAATAGGAGGAGCATGAAACGGTCTGAAAAATAGGAGGAACATGAACCGGTGTTCAAATACATGAAAAGCCTGAAAAGGTGTGAAAAATATGAAGAGCTTCAAAAATATGAAAAATATGAAGAGCTTCAAAAGGTGTGAAAAATATGAAGAGCTTCAAAAGGTGTCAAAAATATGAGAAACATGAAACGGTCTGAAAAATTGGAGGAGCATGAAGCGGTGTTCAAAAACATGAAGAGCCTGAAAAGGTGTGAAAAATATGAAGAGCTTCAAAAGGTGTCAAAAATATGAGGAGCATGAAACGGTCTGAAAAATAGGAGGAGCATGAAGCGGTGTTGAAAAAAATGAAGAGCCTGAAAATGTGTGAAATATATGAAGAGCTTCAAAAGGTGTGAAATACATGAGGAGCATGAAACGGGCTGAAAAATAGGAGGAGCATGAAGCGGTGTGGCAAAACATGAAGAGCCTGAAAAGGTGTGAAAGATATGAAGAGTTTCTAAAGGTGTCAAAAATATGAGGAGCATGAAAACGTCTGAAAAATAGGAGGAGCATGAAGTTGTGTTGAAAAACATTAAGAGCCTGAAAGGGTGTGAAAAATATGAAGAGCTTCAAAAGGTGTCAAAAATATGAGGAGCATGAAACGGTCTGAAAAATAGGCGGAGCATGAAGCGGTGTTCAAAAACATGAAGAGCGTGAAAAGGTGTGAAAAATATGAAGAGCTTCAAAAGGTGTCAAACATAAGAGGAGCATGAAACGGTCTGAAAAATAGGAGGAGCATGAAACGGTGTTGAAAAATATGAAGAGCCTGAAAAGGTGTGAAAAATATGAAGAACTTCTAAAGGTGTCAAAAATATGAGGAGCAAGTAACGGTCTGAAAAATAGGAGAAGCATAAAGCGGTGTTGAAAAACATGAAGAGCCTGAAATGGTGTGAAATATATGAAGACCTTCAAAACGTGTGAAAAATATGAGGAGCTTCAAAAAGTGTCAAAATTATGAGGAGCATGAAACGGTCTGAAAAATAGGAGGAGCATGAAGCAGTGTTGAAAAATACGAGGAGCATGAAGAGGTGTTGAAATAAATGAAGAGCCTGAAAAGGTGTGAAAAATATGAAGAGCTTCAAAAGTTGTCAAAAATTAGATGAGCATGAAACGGTCTGAAAAATAGGAGGTGCATGAAGTGGTGTTGAAAAACATGAAGAGCCTGAAATGGTGTGAAATATATGAAGACCTTCAAAACGTGTGAAAAATATGAGGAGCTTCAAAAAGTGTCAAAATTATGAGCAGCATGAAACGGTCTGAAAAATAGTAGGAGCATGAAGCGGTGTTGAAAAATACGAGGAGCATGAAGAGGTGTTGAAAAAAATGAAGAGCCTGAAAAGGTGTGAAAAATATGAAGAGCTTCAAAAGTTGTCAAAAATTAGATGAGCATGAAACGGACTGAAAAATTGAAGGAGCATGAAGTGGTGTTGAAAAACATGAAGAGCCTGAAATGGTGTGAAATATATGAACACCTTCAAAACGTGTGAAAAATATGAGGAGCTTCAAAAAGTGTCAAAATTATGAGGATCATGAAACGGTCTGAAAAATAGGAGGAGCATGAAGCGGTGTTGAAAAAAATGAAGAGCCTGAAAAGGTGTGAAAAATATGAAGAGCTTCTAAAGGTGTCAAAAATATGAGGAGCCTGAAACGGTCTAAAAAATAGGAGGGGCATGAAGCGATGTTGAAAAACATGCAGAGCCTGAAAATGTGTGAAAAATATGAAGATCTTCTAAAGGTGTCAAATATATGAGGACAATGAAACGGCCTGAAAAATTGGAGGAGCATGAAGTGGTGTTGAAAAACATGAAGAGCTTGAAAAGGTGTGAAAATTATAAAGAGCTTCAAATGGTGTCAAAATTATGAGGAGCATGAAACGGTCTGAAAAATAGGAGGAGCATGAGTGGTGTTGAAACACATGAAGATCCTGAAATGGTGTGAAATATATGAAGACCTTCAAAATGTGTGAAACATATGAGGAGCTTCAAAACGTGTCAAAAATATGAGGAGCATGAAATGGTCTGAAAATTGGAGGAGCATGAAGTGGTATTCAAAAACATGAAGAGCCTGAAAAGGTGAGAAAAATACGAAGAGCTTCTAAAGGTGTGAAAAATATGAAGAGCTTCAAAAAGGATGAAAAATATGAGGATCATGAAACTGTCAGAAAAATAGGAGGATCATGAAGCGGTGTTGAAAAACATGAAGAGCCTGAAAAGGTGAGAAAAATACGAAGAGCTTCTAAAGGTGTGAAAAATATGAGGAGCATGAAACGGTCTCAAAATAGGAAGAGCATGAAACGGTCTGAAAAATAGGAGGAGCATGAAGTGGTGATGAAAAAATAGAAGAGCATGAAATGGTTTGAAGAATATAAGGAGCATCAAAAGGTATCAAAAATAGTAGTAGCATGAAACGGTGTTGAAAAATTGAAGAGCCTGAAAATGTGTAAAATATGAACAGGTTAAAAGGTGTCAAAATATGAGGAGCATGAAACGGTCTGAAAAATAAGAGGAGCATGAAGCGGTGATGAAAAAAAAGAAGAGCATGAAATGGTTTGAAGAATATGAGGAGCTTCAAAAGGTATCAAAAATAGGAGTAGCATGAAGCCGTGTTGAAAAACATGAAGAGCCTGAAAAGGTGTGAAAAATATGAAGAGCTTCAAAAGGTATCAAAAATAGGAGTAGCATGAAGAGGTGTTCAAAAATATGAAGAGCCTGAAAAGGTGTGAAAAATATGAAGAGCATGAAACGGTCTGAAAAATAGGTGGAGCATGAAGCGGTGTTCAGAAGCATGAAGAGCCTGAAAACTGTGAAAAATATGAAGAGCTTCAAAAAGTGTGAAAAATATGAAGAGTTTCAAAAGGTGTGAAAAATATGAGGAGCATGAAACGGTCTGAAAAATAGGAGGAGCATGAAACAGTGTGTAAAAAATGAAGAGCATGAATAGGTGTGAAAATTATGAAGAGCTTTAAAAGGTTTGAAAAATATGACGAGCATGAAATTGTCTGAAAAATTGGAGGAGCATGAAGCGGTGTTGAAATACATGAAGAGCCTGTAAAGGTTTGAAAAATATGAAGAGCTTCAAAAGGTGTGAAAAATATGAAGAGCTTCAAAATTTGTCAAAAATAAGAGGAGAAAGACACGGTCTGAATAATAGGAGGAGCATGAAGCGGTGTTGAAATACATGAAGAGCCTGTAAAGGTTTGAAAAATATGAAGAGCTTCAAAAGGTGTGAAAAATATGAAGAGCTTCAAAATGTGTCAAAAATAGGAGGAGCATGACACGGTCTGAAAAATAGGAGGAGCATGAAGCGGTGTTGAAAAACATGAAGAGCCTGAAAAGGTGTAAAAAACATGAAGAGCCTAAAAAGGTGTCAAAAATATGAGGAATATGAAACGGTCTTAAAAATAGGAGGATCATGAAGAGGTGTTGAAAAACATGAAGTTCCTGAAAAGGTGTGAAATATATGAAGAGCTTCAAAAGTTGTGAAATATATGAGGAGCATGAAACGGTCTGAAAAATAGGAGGAGCATGAAACGGTATTCAAAAACATGAAGAGCTTCAAAAGGTGTGAAAAATATGAACAGCTTCAAAAGGTGTCAAAAATGAGATGAGTAAAAAACGGTCTGAAAAATGGGAGGAGCATGAAGTTGTGTTGAAAATAATGAAGAGCCTGAAAAGGTGTGAAAAATATGAGGAGCATGATACGGTCTGAAAAATAGGAGGAGCATGAAGTGGTTGTGAAAAAACATGAAGAGCCTGAAAACGTGTGCAAAATATGACGAGCTTCAAAAGGTGTGAAATACATGAGAAGCTTGAAACGGTCTGAAAAATAGGAGGAGCATGAAGCGATGTTGAAAAACATGAAGAGCCTTAAAATGTGTGAAAAATATGAAGAGCTTCAAAAAGTGTGAAAAATATGAGGATCATGAAACGGTCTGAAAAATAGGAGGAGCATGAAGCGGTGTTGAAAAACATGAAGAGCCTGAAAAGGTGTGACAAATATGAAGAGCTTCAAAAGGTGTGAAATACATGAGGAGCATGAAACGATCTGAAAAACAGGAGGAGCATGAAGCGGTGTTCAAAAATATGAAGAGCCTGAAAAGGTGTGAAAAATATGAAGAGCCTCAAAAAATGTCAAAAATATGAGGAATATAAAACGGTCTGAAAAATAGGAGGATCATAAAGCCGTGTTGAAAAACATGAAGAGCCTGAAAATGGTGTGAAAAATATGAAGAGCTTCAAAAGGAGTCAAAAATGAAATGTGAATGAAAAGGTCTGAAAAATATGAGGAGCATGAAGTGGTTGTGAAAAACATGAAAAGCCTGAAAATGTGTGCAAAATACGAAGAGCTTCAAAAGGTGTGAAATACATGAGGAGCATGAAACGGTCTGAAAAATAGGAGGAGCATGAAAAGATGTTGAAAAACATGAAGAGCCTGAAAACGTGTGAAAATATGAAGATCTTCAAAAGGTGTGAAAAATATGAAGAGCTTCAAAAGGTGTCAAAAATGAGATGAGCATGAAACTGTCTGAAAAATGGGAGGAGCATGAAGTGGTGTTCAAAAAAATGAAGAGCCTAAAAAGGTGTGAAAAATATGCAGACTTTCAAAAGAAATCAAAAATATGAAGAGCATTAAACGGTCTGAAAAGTAGGAGGAGCATGAAGCGGTATTCAAAAACATGAAGAGCCTGAAAAGGTGTGAAAAAAGTGAAGAGCTTCAAAAGGTCTCAAAAAAATGAGTAGCATGAAACGGTCTGAAAAATCGGAGGAGCATGAAACGGTGTTCAAAAACCTGAAGAGCCTGAAAAGGTGTGAAAAATATGACGAGCTTCAAAACGTGTCAAAAATATGAGGAGCATGATACGGTCTGAAAAATTGGAGGAGCAAGAAGCGGTGTTGAAAAACATGAAGAACCTGAAAAGGTGTGAAAAATATGAAGAACTTCAAAAGGTGTGAAAAATATGAGGAGCATGTAACGGTCTGAATAATAGGAGGAGCATGAAGCGGTGTTCATAAACATGGAGACCCTGAAAAGGTGTGAAAAATATGAAGAACTTCAAAAGGTGTGAAAAATATGAAGAGCTTCAAAATGTGTCAAAAAGAGATGAGCATGAAACGGTCTGAAAAATAGGAGGAGCATGAAGTGGTTTTGAAAAACCTGAAGAGCCTGAAAAGGTGTGAGAAATATGAAGAGTTTCAAAAGGTATCAAAAATATGAGGAGACTGAAACGGTCTGAAAAATAAGAGGAGCATGAAGCGGTGTTCAAAAACATGAAGAGTCTGAAAAGGTGTGGAATATATGAAGACCTTCAAAAGGTGTCAAAGGTATGAGGAGAATGAAACGGTCTGAAAAATACGAGGAGCATGAAACGGTGTTCAAAAACATGAAGAGCCTGAAAAGATGTGAAAAATATGAAGAGCTTCAAAAGGTGTCAAAAATATGAGGAGCATGAAACGGTCTGAAAAATAGAAGCAGCATGAAGCGGTGTTGAAATAGATAAAGAGCCTGAAAACGTGTGAAAAATATGAAGAGATTCAAAAGGTGTGAAAAATATGAAGAGCTTCAAAAGGTGTGAAAAGAATGAAGAGCTTCAAAAGGTGTCAAAAATATGAGGAACATGAAATGGTCTGAAAAATTGGAGGAGCATGAAGCCGTGTTCAAAAACATGAACAGCTTGAAAATGTGTGAAAAATATGAAGAGCCTGAAAAGTTATGAAAAATACGAAGAGCTTCAAAAGGTGTCAAATATATGAGGAGCATGAAACGGTCTGAAAAATAGGAGGATCATAAAGCGGTGTTGAAAAACATGAAGAGCCTGAAAATGGTGTGAAAAATATCAAGAGCTTCAAAAGGTGTCAAAAATGAGATGTGCATGAAACGGTCTGAAAAATAGGAGGAGCATGAAACGATGTTCAAAAACATGAAGAGCCTGAAAAGGTGTGAAAAATATGAAGAGCCTCAAAAAATGTCAAAAATATGAGGAATATGAAACGGTCTGAAAAATAGGAGGATCATAAAGCGGTGTTGAAAAACATGAAGAGCCTGAAAATGGTGTGAAAAATATGAAGAGCTTCAAAAGGAGTCAAAAATGAAATGTGCATGAAACGGTCTGAAAAATATGAGGAGCATGAAGTGGTTGTGAAAAACATGAAAAGCCTGAAAATGTGTGCAAAATACGAAGAGCTTCAAAAGGTGTGAAATACATGAGGAGCATGAAATGGTCTGAGAAATAGGAGGAGCATGAAGCGGTGTTCAAAAACATGTAGAGACTGAAAAGGTGTGAAAAATATGAAGAGCTTCAAAAGGAGTGAAAAATAGGAGGAGCATGAAACGGTCTGAAAAATAGGAGGAACATGAACCGGTGTTCAAATACATGAAAAGCCTGAAAAGGTGTGAAAAATATGAAGAGCTTCAAAAATATGAAAAATATGAAGAGCTTCAAAAGGTGTGAAAAATATGAAGAGCTTCAAAAGGTGTCAAAAATATGAGAAACATGAAACGGTCTGAAAAATTGGAGGAGCATGAAGCGGTGTTCAAAAACATGAAGAGCCTGAAAAGGTGTGAAAAATATGAAGAGCTTCAAAAGGTGTCAAAAATATGAGGAGCATGAAACGGTCTGAAAAATAGGAGGAGCATGAAGCGGTGTTGAAAAAAATGAAGAGCCTGAAAATGTGTGAAATATATGAAGAGCTTCAAAAGGTGTGAAATACATGAGGAGCATGAAACGGGCTGAAAAATAGGAGGAGCATGAAGCGGTGTGGCAAAACATGAAGAGCCTGAAAAGGTGTGAAAGATATGAAGAGTTTCTAAAGGTGTCAAAAATATGAGGAGCATGAAAACGTCTGAAAAATAGGAGGAGCATGAAGTTGTGTTGAAAAACATTAAGAGCCTGAAAGGGTGTGAAAAATATGAAGAGCTTCAAAAGGTGTCAAAAATATGAGGAGCATGAAACGGTCTGAAAAATAGGCGGAGCATGAAGCGGTGTTCAAAAACATGAAGAGCGTGAAAAGGTGTGAAAAATATGAAGAGCTTCAAAAGGTGTCAAACATAAGAGGAGCATGAAACGGTCTGAAAAATAGGAGGAGCATGAAACGGTGTTGAAAAATATGAAGAGCCTGAAAAGGTGTGAAAAATATGAAGAACTTCTAAAGGTGTCAAAAATATGAGGAGCAAGTAACGGTCTGAAAAATAGGAGAAGCATAAAGCGGTGTTGAAAAACATGAAGAGCCTGAAAAGGTGTGAAAAATATGAAGAGCTTGAAAAGGTGTGAAAAATATGAAAAACTTCAAAAGGTGTGAAACATATGAAGAGCTTCAAAACGTGTGAAATACATGAGGAGCATGAAACTCTCTGAAAAATAGAAGGAGCATGAAGTGGTGTTCAAAAACATGAAGAGCCTGAAAAGGTGTGAAAAATATGAAAAGCTTCAAAAGGTGTCAAAAATATGAGGAGCATGAAACGGGCTGAAAAATAGGAGAAGCATGAAGTGGTGTTGAAAAACATGAAGATCCTGAAAAGGTGTGAAAAATATGAAGAGCTTCAAAAGTGTGAAATACATGACGAGCATGAAATGGCCTGAAAAATACGAGGAACATGAAACGGTGTTCAAAAACATGAAGAGCCTGAAAAGGTGTGAACAATATGAAGAGCTTCAAAAGGTGTCAAAAATATGAGGAGCATGAAAACGTATGAAAAATAGGAGGAGCATGAAGTGGTGTTGAAAAACATTAAGAGCCTGAAAGGGTGTGAAAAATATGAAGAGCTTCAAAAGGTGTCAAAAATATGAGACGCATGAAACTGTCTGAATAATAGGAGGAGCATGAAGCGGTGTTCAAAAACATGAAGAGTCTGAAAAGGTGTGAAAAATATGAAGAGCTTCAAAATGTGTCAAAAATATGAGGAGCATGAAACGGTCTGAAAAATGGGAGGAGCATGCAATGGTGATCAAAAACATGAAGAGCCTGGAAAGGTGTGAAAAATGTGAAGAGCTTCAAAAGGTGTGAAAGACATGAGGAGCATGAAACGGGCTGAAAAATAGGAGAAGAATGAAGTGGTGTTGAAAAACATGAAGAGCCTGAAAAAGTGTGAAAAATATGAAAAGCTTCAAAAGGTGTGAAATACATGAGGAGCATGAAACTCTCTGAAAAATAAAAGGAGCATGAAGTGGTGTTCAAAAACATGAAGAGCCTGAAAAGTTGTGAAAATATGAAAAGCTTCAAATATGAAAAATATGAAGAGCTTCAAAGGGTGAGAAAAATATGAAGAGCTTCAAAAGGTGTCAAAAATATGAGGAGCATGAAACGTTCTGAAAAATAGGAGGAGCATGAAGCGGTGTTGAAATACATGAAGAGCCTGAAAATGTGTGAAAAACATGAAGAGCTTAAAAAGGTGTCAAAAATATGAGGAGCCTGAAACGGTCTGAAAAAGAAGAGGAGCATGAAGCGGTGTTGAAAAACATGAAGAGCCTGAAAAGGTGTGAAAAATATGAAGAGCTTCTAAAGGTGTCAAAAGTATGAGGAGCATGAAACGGTCTGAAAATCGGAGGAGCATGAAGTGGTGTTCAAAAACATGAAGAGCCTGAAAAGGTGAGAAAAATACGAAGAGCTTCTAAAGGTGTGAAAAATATGAAGAGCTTCAAAAAGGATGAAAAATATGAGGAGCATGAAACTGTCAGAAAAATAGGAGGATCATGAAGCGGTGTTGAAAAACATGAAGAGCCTGAAAAGGTGAGAAAAATACGAAGAGCTTCTAAAGATGTGAAAAATATGAGGAGCATGAAACGGTCTCAAAATAGGAGGAGCATGAAACGGTCTGAAAAATAGGAGGAGCATGAAGCGGTGATGAAAAAATAGAAGAGCATGAAATGGTTTGAAGAATATAAGGAGCTTCAAAAGGTATCAAAAATAGTAGTAGCATGAAACGGTGTTGAAAAACTTGAAGAGCCTGAAAATGTGTAAAATATGAACAGGTTAAAAGGTGTCAAAATATGAGGAGCATGAAACGGTCTGAAAAATAAGAGGAGCATGAAGCGGTGATGAAAAAAAAGAAGAGCATGAAATGGTTTGAAGAATATGAGGAGCTTCAAAAGGTATCAAAAATAGGAGTAGCATGAAGCCGTGTTGAAAAACATGAAGAGCCTGAAAAGGTGTGAAAAATATGAAGAGCTTCAAAAGGTATCAAAAATAGGAGTAGCATGAAGAGGTGTTCAAAAATATGAAGAGCCTGAAAAGGTGTGAAAAATATGAAGAGCATGAAACGGTCTGAAAAATAGGTGGAGCATGAAGCGGTGTTCAGAAGCATGAAGAGCCTGAAAACTGTGAAAAATATGAAGAGCTTCAAAAAGTGTGAAAAATATGAAGAGCTTCAAAAGGTGTGAAAAGAATGAAGAGCTTCAAAAGGTGTCAAAAATATGAGGAACATGAAATGGTCTGAAAAATTGGAGGAGCATGAAGCCGTGTTCAAAAACATGAACAGCTTGAAAATGTGTGAAAAATATGAAGAGCCTGAAAAGTTATGAAAAATACGAAGAGCTTCAAAAGGTGTCAAATATATGAGGAGCATGAAACGGTCTGAAAAATAGGAGGATCATAAAGCGGTGTTGAAAAACATGAAGAGCCTGAAAATGGTGTGAAAAATATCAAGAGCTTCAAAAGGTGTCAAAAATGAGATGTGCATGAAACGGTCTGAAAAATAGGAGGAGCATGAAACGGTGTTCAAAAACATGAAGAGCCTGAAAAGGTGTGAAAAATATGAAGAGCCTCAAAAAATGTCAAAAATATGAGGAATATGAAACGGTCTGAAAAATAGTAGGATCATAAAGCGGTGTTGAAAAACATGAAGAGCCTGAAAATGGTGTGAAAAATATGAAGAGCTTCAAAAGGAGTCAAAAATGAAATGTGCATGAAACGGTCTGAAAAATATGAGGAGCATGAAGTGGTTGTGAAAAACATGAAAAGCCTGAAAATGTGTGCAAAATACGAAGAGCTTCAAAAGGTGTGAAATACATGAGGAGCATGAAATGGTCTGAGAAATAGGAGGAGCATGAAGCGGTGTTCAAAAACATGTAGAGACTGAAAAGGTGTGAAAAATATGAAGAGCTTCAAAAGGAGTGAAAAATAGGAGGAGCATGAAACGGTCTGAAAAATAGGAGGAACATGAACCGGTGTTCAAATACATGAAAAGCCTGAAAAGGTGTGAAAAATATGAAGAGCTTCAAAAATATGAAAAATATGAAGAGCTTCAAAAGGTGTGAAAAATATGAAGAGCTTCAAAAGGTGTCAAAAATATGAGAAACATGAAACGGTCTGAAAAATTGGAGGAGCATGAAGCGGTGTTCAAAAACATGAAGAGCCTGAAAAGGTGTCAAAAATATGAGGAGCATGAAACGGTCTGAAAAATAGGAGGAGCATGAAGCGGTGTTGAAAAAAATGAAGAGCCTGAAAATGTGTGAAATATATGAAGAGCTTCAAAAGGTGTGAAATACATGAGGAGCATGAAACGGGCTGAAAAATAGGAGGAGCATGAAGCGGTGTGGCAAAACATGAAGAGCCTGAAAAGGTGTGAAAGATATGAAGAGTTTCTAAAGGTGTCAAAAATATGAGGAGCATGAAAACGTCTGAAAAATAGGAGGAGCATGAAGTTGTGTTGAAAAACATTAAGAGCCTGAAAGGGTGTGAAAAATATGAAGAGCTTCAAAAGGTGTCAAAAATATGAGGAGCATGAAACGGTCTGAAAAATAGGCGGAGCATGAAGCGGTGTTCAAAAACATGAAGAGCGTGAAAAGGTGTGAAAAATATGAAGAGCTTCAAAAGGTGTCAAACATAAGAGGAGCATGAAACGGTCTGAAAAATAGGAGGAGCATGAAACGGTGTTCAAAAACATGAAGAGCCTGAAAATGGTGTGAAAAATATCAAAGGCTTCAAAAAGTGTCAAAAATGAGATGTGCATGAAACGGTCAGAAAAATAGGAGGAGCATGAAACGGTGTTCAAAAACATGAAGAGCCTGAAAAGGTGTGAAAAATATGAAGTACTTCAAAAGGTGTCAAATATATGAGGAGCATGAAACGGTCTGAAAAATAGGAGGATCATAAAGCGGTGTTGAAAAACATGAAGAGCCTGAAAATGGTGTGAAAAATATCAAAGGCTTCAAAAAGTGTCAAAAATGAGATGTGCATGAAACGGTCTGAAAAATAGGAGGAGCATGAAACGGTGTTCAAAAACATGAAGAGCCTGAAAAGGTGTGAAAAATATGAAGAGCCTCAAAAAATGTCAAAAATATGAGGAATATGAAACGGTCTGAAAAATAGGAGGATCATAAAGCGGTGTTGAAAAACATGAAGAGCCTGAAAATGGTGTGAAAAATATGAAGAGCTTCAAAAGGAGTCAAAAATGAAATGTGCATGAAACGGTCTGAAAAATATGAGGAGCATGAAGTGGTTGTGAAAAACATGAAAAGCCTGAAAATGTGTACAAAATACTAAGAGCTTCAAAAGGTGTGAAATACATGAGGAGCATGAAATGATCTGAGAAATAGGAGGAGCATGAAGCGGTGTTCAAAAACATGTAGAGACTGAAAAGGTGTGAAAAATGTGAAGAGCTTCAAAAGGAGTGAAAAATAGGAGGAGCACGAAACGGTCTGAAAAATAGGAGGAGCATGAACCGGTGTTCAAATACATGAAAAGCCTGAAATGGTGTGAAAAATATGAAGAGCTTCAAATATATGAAAAATATGAAGAGCTTCAAAAGGTGTGAAAAATATGAAGAGCTTCAAAAGGTGTGAAAAATATGAGAAACATGAAACGGTCTGAAAAATTGGAGGAGCATGAAGCGGTGTTCAAAAACATGAAGAACCTGAAAAGGTGTGAAAAATATGAAGAGCTTCAAAAGGTGTCAAAAATATGAGGAGCATGAAATGGTCTAAAAAATCGGAGGAGCATGAAATGGTGTTCAAATACATGAAGAGACTGAAAAGGTGTGAAAAACATGAAGAGCTTCAAATGGTGTGAAATACATGAGGAGCATGAAACGGTCTGAAAAATAGGAGGAGCAAGAAGGTGTGCTCAAAAACATGAAGAGCCCGAAAAAGTGTGAAAAATATGAAGAGCTTCAAAAATATGAAAAATATGAAGAGCTTCAAAAGGTGTGAAAAATATGAGGAGCATGAAACGGTCTGAAAAATATGAGGAGCATGAAGCGCTGTTCAAAAACATGAAGAGCCTAAAAGGTGTGAAAAATATGAAGAGCTTCAAAAGGTGTCAAAAATATGAGGAGCATGAAACGGCCTCAAAAATAGGAGGAGCATGAATCGGTGATGAAAAACATGGAGAGCCTGAAAAGGTGTGAAAAATATGAAGAGCTTCAAAAGGTTTCAAAATGTGTGGAGCATGAAACGGTCTGAAAAATAGGAGGAGCATGAAGCGGTGTTGAAAAACATGAAGAGCCTGAAAAGGTGAGAAAAATATGAAGAGCTTGAAAAGGTGTGAAAAATATGAAGAACTTCAAAAGGTGTGAAACATATGAAGAGCTTCAAAACGTGTGAAATACATGAGGAGCATGAAACTCTCTGAAAAATAAAAGGAGCATGAAGTGGTGTTCAAAAACATGAAGAGCCTGAAAAGGTGTGAAAAATATGAAAAGCTTCAAAAGGTGTCAAAAATATGAGGAGCATGAAACGGGCTGAAAAATAGGAGAAGCATGAAGTGGTGTTGGAAAACATGAAGATCCTGAAAAGGTGTGAAAAATATGAAGAGCTTCAAAAGTGTGAAAAACATGACGAGCATGAAATGGCCTGAAAAATACGAGGAACATGAAACGGTGTTCAAAAACATGAAGAGCCTGAAAAGGTGTGAACAATATGAAGAGCTTCAAAAGGTGTCAAAAATATGAGGAGCATGAAAACGTATGAAAAATAGGAGGAGCATGAAGTGGTGTTGAAAAACATTAAGAGCCTGAAAGGGTGTGAAAAATATGAAGAGCTTCAAAAGGTGTCAAAAATATGAGAAGCAGGAAACTGTCTGAATAATAGGAGGAGCATGAAGCGGTGTTCAAAAACATGAAGAGTCTGAAAAGGTGTGAAAAATATGAACAGCTTCAAAAGGTGTCAAAAATATGAGGAGCATGAAACGGTCTGAAAAATGGGAGGAGCATGAAATGGTGATCAAAAACATGAAGAGCCTGAAAAGGTGTGAAAAATGTGAAGAGCTTCAAAAGGTGTGAAAGACATGAGGAGCATGAAACGGGCTGAAAAATAGGAGAAGAATGAAGTGGTGTTGAAAAACATGAAGAGCCTGAAAAAGAGTGAAAAATATGAAAAGCTTCAAAAGGTGTGAAATACATGAGGAGCATGAAACTCTCTGAAAAATAGAAGGAGCATGAAGTGGTGTTCAAAAACATGAAGAGCCTGAAAAGTTGTGAAAATATGAAGAGCTTCAAAAATATGAAAAATATGAAGAGCTTCAAAGGGTGAGAAAAACATGAAGAGCTTCAAAAGGTGTCAAAAATATGAGGAGCATGAAACGTTCTGAAAAATAGGAGGAGCATGAAGCGGTGTTGAAATACATGAAGAGCCTGAAAATGTGTGAAAAACATGAAGAGCTTAAAAAGGTGTCAAAAATATGAGGAGCCTGAAACGGTCTGAAAAAGAAGAGGAGCATGAAGCGGTGTTGAAAAACATGAAGAGCCTGAAAAGGTGTGAAAAATATGAAGAGCTTCTAAAGGTGTCAAAAGTATGAGGAGCATGAAACGGTCTTAAAAATACGAGAAGCATGCAGTGGTGTTGAAAAACATGAAGAGCCTGAAAAGTTGTGAAAAATATGCATAGCTTCAAAAGGTGTCAAAAATTAGATGAGCATGAAACGGTCTGAAAAATTGGAGGAGCAAGAAGTACTGTTGAAAAAAATGAAGAGCCTGAAAAGGTGTGAAAAATATGAAAAGCTTCAAAAGGTGTCAAAAATATGAGGACCTTGAAACGGTCTGAAAAATAGGAGGAGCATGAAGCGGTGTTGAAAAATATGAAGAGCCTGAAAAGGTGTGAAAAATATGAAGAACTTCTAAAGGTGTCAAAAATATGAGGAGCAAGTAACGGTCTGAAAAATAGGAGAAGCATAAAGCGGTGTTGAAAAACATGAAGAGCCTGAAAAGGTGTGAAAAATATGAAGAGCTTGAAAAGGTGTGAAAAATATGAAAAACTTCAAAAGGTGTGAAACATATGAAGAGCTTCAAAACGTGTGAAATACATGAGGAGCATGAAACTCTCTGAAAAATAGAAGGAGCATGAAGTGGTGTTCAAAAACATGAAGAGCCTGAAAAGGTGTGAAAAATATGAAAAGCTTCAAAAGGTGTCAAAAACATGAGGAGCATGAAACGGGCTGAAAAATAGGAGAAGCATGAAGTGGTGTTGAAAAACATGAAGATCCTGAAAAGGTGTGAAAAATATGAAGAGCTTCAAAAGTGTGAAATACATGACGAGCATGAAATGGCCTGAAAAATACGAGGAACATGAAACGGTGTTCAAAAACATGAAGAGCCTGAAAAGGTGTGAACAATATGAAGAGCTTCAAAAGGTGTCAAAAATATGAGGAGCATGAAAACGTATGAAAAATAGGAGGAGCATGAAGTGGTGTTGAAAAACATTAAGAGCCTGAAAGGGTGTGAAAAATATGAAGAGCTTCAAAAGGTGTGAAAAGAATGAAGAGCTTCAAAAGGTGTCAAAAATATGAGGAACATGAAATGGTCTGAAAAATTGGAGGAGCATGAAGCCGTGTTCAAAAACATGAACAGCTTGAAAATGTGTGAAAAATATGAAGAGCCTGAAAAGTTATGAAAAATACGAAGAGCTTCAAAAGGTGTCAAATATATGAGGAGCATGAAACGGTCTGAAAAATAGGAGGATCATAAAGCAGTGTTGAAAAACATGAAGAGCCTGAAAATGGTGTGAAAAATATCAAGAGCTTCAAAAGGTGTCAAAAATGAGATGTGCATGAAACGGTCTGAAAAATAGGAGGAGCATGAAACGGTGTTCAAAAACATGAAGAGCCTGAAAAGGTGTGAAAAATATGAAGAGCCTCAAAAAATGTCA
This sequence comes from Dama dama, assembly GCF_033118175.1. Taxonomy (NCBI): domain Eukaryota; kingdom Metazoa; phylum Chordata; class Mammalia; order Artiodactyla; family Cervidae; genus Dama; species Dama dama. Next base: position 638,233 of record NW_026870935.1, read on the forward strand.
AAAATATGAGGAATATGAAACGGTCTGAAAAATAGTAGGATCATAAAGCGGTGTTGAAAAACATGAAGAGCCTGAAAATGGTGTGAAAAATATGAAGAGCTTCAAAAGGAGTCAAAAATGAAATGTGCATGAAACGGTCTGAAAAATATGAGGAGCATGAAGTGGTTGTGAAAAACATGAAAAGCCTGAAAATGTGTGCAAAATACGAAGAGCTTCAAAAGGTGTGAAATACATGAGGAGCATGAAATGGTCTGAGAAATAGGAGGAGCATGAAGCGGTGTTCAAAAACATGTAGAGACTGAAAAGGTGTGAAAAATATGAAGAGCTTCAAAAGGAGTGAAAAATAGGAGGAGCATGAAACGGTCTGAAAAATAGGAGGAACATGAACCGGTGTTCAAATACATGAAAAGCCTGAATAGGTGTGAAAAATATGAAGAGCTTCAAAAATATGAAAAATATGAAGAGCTTCAAAATGTGTGAAAAATATGAAGAGCTTCAAAAGGTGTCAAAAATATGAGAAACATGAAACGGTCTGAAAAATTGGAGGAGCATGAAGCGGTGTTCAAAAACATGAAGAGCCTGAAAAGGTGTGAAAAATATGAAGAGCTTCAAAAGGTGTCAAAAATATGAGGAGCATGAAACGGTCTGAAAAATAGGAGGAGCATGAAGCGGTGTTGAAAAAAATGAAGAGCCTGAAAATGTGTGAAATATATGAAGAGCTTCAAAAGGTGTGAAATACATGAGGAGCATGAAACGGGCTGAAAAATAGGAGGAGCATGAAGCGGTGTGGCAAAACATGAAGAGCCTGAAAAGGTGTGAAAGATATGAAGAGTTTCTAAAGGTGTCAAAAATATGAGGAGCATGAAAACGTCTGAAAAATAGGAGGAGCATGAAGTTGTGTTGAAAAACATTAAGAGCCTGAAAGGGTGTGAAAAATATGAAGAGCTTCAAAAGGTGTCAAAAATATGAGGAGCATGAAACGGTCTGAAAAATAGGCGGAGCATGAAGCGGTGTTCAAAAACATGAAGAGCGTGAAAAGGTGTGAAAAATATGAAGAGCTTCAAAAGGTGTCAAACATAAGAGGAGCATGAAACGGTCTGAAAAATAGGAGGAGCATGAAACGGTGTTCAAAAACATGAAGAGCCTGAAAATGGTGTGAAAAATATCAAAGGCTTCAAAAAGTGTCAAAAATGAGATGTGCATGAAACGGTCAGAAAAATAGGAGGAGCATGAAACGGTGTTCAAAAACATGAAGAGCCTGAAAAGGTGTGAAAAATATGAAGTACTTCAAAAGGTGTCAAATATATGAGGAGCATGAAACGGTCTGAAAAATAGGAGGATCATAAAGCGGTGTTGAAAAACATGAAGAGCCTGAAAATGGTGTGAAAAATATCAAAGGCTTCAAAAAGTGTCAAAAATGAGATGTGAATGAAACGGTCAGAAAAATAGGAGGAGCATGAAACGGTGTTCAAAAACATGAAGAGCCTGAAAAGGTGTGAAAAATATGAAGAGCCTCAAAAAATGTCAAAAATATGAGGAATATGAAACGGTCTGAAAAATAGGAGGATCATAAAGCGGTGTTGAAAAACATGAAGAGCCTGAAAATGGTGTGAAAAATATGAAGAGCTTCAAAAGGAGTCAAAAATGAAATGTGCATGAAACGGTCTGAAAAATATGAGGAGCATGAAGTGGTTGTGAAAAACATGAAAAGCCTGAAAATGTGTACAAAATACTAAGAGCTTCAAAAGGTGTGAAATACATGAGGAGCATGAAATGGTCTGAGAATTAGGAGGAGCATGAAGCGGTGTTCAAAAACATGTAGAGACTGAAAAGGTGTGAAAAATGTGAAGAGCTTCAAAAGGAGTGAAAAATAGGAGGAGCACGAAACGGTCTGAAAAATAGGAGGAGCATGAACCGGTGTTCAAATACATGAAAAGCCTGAAATGGTGTGAAAAATATGAAGAGCTTCAAATATATGAAAAATATGAAGAGCTTCAAAAGGTGTGAAAAATATGAAGAGCTTCAAAAGGTGTCAAAAATATGAGAAACATGAAACGGTCTGAAAAATTGGAGGAGCATGAAGCGGTGTTCAAAAACATGAAGAACATGAAAAGGTGTGAAAAATATGAAGAGCTTCAAAAGGTGTCAAAAATATGAGGAGCATGAAATGGTCTAAAAAATCGGAGGAGCATGAAATGGTGTTCAAATACATGAAGAGACTGAAAAGGTGTGAAAAACATGAAGAGCTTCAAATGGTGTGAAATACATGAGGAGCATGAAACGGTCTGAAAAATAGGAGGAGCAAGAAGGTGTGCTCAAAAACATGAAGAGCCCGAAAAAGTGTGAAAAATATGAAGAGCTTCAAAAATATGAAAAATATGAAGAGCTTCAAAAGGTGTGAAAAATATGAGGAGCATGAAACGGTCTGAAAAATATGAGGAGCATGAAGCGCTGTTCAAAAACATGAAGAGCCTAAAAGGTGTGAAAAATATGAAGAGCTTCAAAATGTGTCAAAAATATGAGGAGCATGAAACGGCCTCAAAAATAGGAGGAGCATGAATCGGTGATGAAAAACATGGAGAGCCTGAAAAGGTGTGAAAAATATGAAGAGCTTCAAAAGGTTTCAAAATGTGTGGAGCATGAAACGGTCTGAAAAATAGGAGGAGCATGAAGCGGTGTTGAAAAACATGAAGAGCCTGAAAAGGTGAGAAAAATATGAAGAGCTTGAAAAGGTGTGAAAAATATGAAGAACTTCAAAAGGTGTGAAACATATGAAGAGCTTCAAAACGTGTGAAATACATGAGGAGCATGAAACTCTCTGAAAAATAAAAGGAGCATGAAGTGGTGTTCAAAAACATGAAGAGCCTGAAAAGGTGTGAAAAATATGAAAAGCTTCAAAAGGTGTCAAAAATATGAGGAGCATGAAACGGGCTGAAAAATAGGAGAAGCATGAAGTGGTGTTGGAAAACATGAAGATCCTGAAAAGGTGTGAAAAATATGAAGAGCTTCAAAAGTGTGAAAAACATGACGAGCATGAAATGGCCTGAAAAATACGAGGAACATGAAACGGTGTTCAAAAACATGAAGAGCCTGAAAAGGTGTGAACAATATGAAGAGCTTCAAAAGGTGTCAAAAATATGAGGAGCATGAAAACGTATGAAAAATAGGAGGAGCATGAAGTGGTGTTGAAAAGCATTAAGAGCCTGAAAGGGTGTGAAAAATATGAAGAGCTTCAAAAGGTGTCAAAAATATGAGAAGCAGGAAACTGTCTGAATAATAGGAGGAGCATGAAGCGGTGTTCAAAAACATGAAGAGTCTGAAAAGGTGTGAAAAATATGAACAGCTTCAAAAGGTGTCAAAAATATGAGGAGCATGAAACGGTCTGAAAAATGGGAGGAGCATGAAATGGTGATCAAAAACATGAAGAGCCTGAAAAGGTGTGAAAAATGTGAAGAGCTTCAAAAGGTGTGAAAGACATGAGGAGCATGAAACGGGCTGAAAAATAGGAGAAGAATGAAGTGGTGTTGAAAAACATGAAGAGCCTGAAAAAGAGTGAAAAATATGAAAAGCTTCAAAAGGTGTGAAATACATGAGGAGCATGAAACTCTCTGAAAAATAGAAGGAGCATGAAGTGGTGTTCAAAAACATGAAGAGCCTGAAAAGTTGTGAAAATATGAAGAGCTTCAAAAATATGAAAAATATGAAGAGCTTCAAAGGGTGAGAAAAATATGAAGAGCTTGAAAGGGTGAGAAAAATATGAAGAGCTTCAAAAGGTGTCAAAAATATGAGGAGCATGAAACGTTCTGAAAAATAGGAGGAGCATGAAGCGGTGTTGAAATACATGAAGAGCCTGAAAATGTGTGAAAAACATGAAGAGCTTAAAAAGGTGTCAAAAATATGAGGAGCCTGAAACGGTCTGAAAAAGAAGAGGAGCATGAAGCGGTGTTGAAAAACATGAAGAGCCTGAAAAGGTGTGAAAAATATGAAGAGCTTCTAAAGGTGTCAAAAGTATGAGGAGCATGAAACGGTCTTAAAAATACGAGAAGCATGCAGTGGTGTTGAAAAACATGAAGAGCCTGAAAAGTTGTGAAAAATATGCATAGCTTCAAAAGGTGTCAAAAATTAGATGAGCATGAAACGGTCTGAAAAATTGGAGGAGCAAGAAGTACTGTTGAAAAAAATGAAGAGCCTGAAAAGGTGTGAAAAATATGAAAAGCTTCAAAAGGTGTGAAAAATATGAAGAGCTTCAAAAGGTGTGAAAAATATGAAGAGCTTCAAAATGTGTCAAAAATAGGAGGAGCATGACACGGTCTGAAAAATAGGAGGAGCATGAAGCGGTGTTGAAAAACATGAAGAGCCTGAAAAGGTGTAAAAAACATGAAGAGCCTAAAAAGGTGTCAAAAATATGAGGAATATGAAACGGTCTGAAAAATAGGAGGATCATGAAGAGGTGTTGAAAAACATGAAGTTCCTGAAAAGGTGTGAAATATATGAAGAGCTTCAAAAGTTGTGAAATATATGAGGAGCATGAAACGGTCTGAAAAATAGGAGGAGCATGAAACGGTGTTCAAAAACATGAAGAGCTTCAAAAGGTGTGAAAAATATGAACAGCTTCAAAAGGTGTCAAAAATGAGATGAGTAAAAAACGGTCTGAAAAATGGGAGGAGCATGAAGTTGTGTTGAAAATAATGAAGAGCCTGAAAAGGTGTGAAAAATATGAGGAGCATGATACGGTCTGAAAAATAGGAGGAGCATGAAGTGGTTGTGAAAAAACATGAAGAGCCTGAAAACGTGTGCAAAATATGACGAGCTTCAAAAGGTGGGAAATACATGAGAAGCTTGAAACGGTCTGAAAAATAGGAGGAGCATGAAGCGATGTTGAAAAACATGAAGAGCCTTAAAATGTGTGAAAAATATGAAGAGCTTCAAAAAGTGTGAAAAATATGAGGATCATGAAACGGTCTGAAAAATAGGAGGAGCATGAAGCGGTGTTGAAAAACATGAAGAGCCTGAAAAGGTGTGACAAATATGAAGAGCTTCAAAAGGTGTGAAATACATGAGGAGCATGAAACGATCTGAAAAACAGGAGGAGCATGAAGCGGTGTTCAAAAACATGCAGAGTCTGAAAAGGTGTGAAAAATATGAAGAGCTTCAAAAGGTTTGAAAAATATGAAGAGCTTCAAAAGGTGTCAAAAATGAGATGAGCATGAAACGGTCTGAAAAATAGGAGGAGCATGAAGCGGTGTTCAAAAACATGAAGAGCCTGAAAAGGTGTGAGAAATATGAAGAGCTTCAAAAGATGTCAAAAATATGAGGAGCATGAAACGGTCTGAAAAATAGGAGGAGCATGAAATCGTGTTCAAACACATGAAGAGCCTGAAAAGGTGTGAAAAATATGAAGAGCTTCAAATGGTGTGAAATACATGAGGAGCATTAAACGGTTTAAAAATTAGGAGGAGCATGAAGCGGTGTTCAAAAACATGAAGAGCCTGAAAAGGTGTTAAAAATATGAAGAGCTTCAAAAGGTGTGAAAAATATGAGGAACATGAAACGGTCTGAAAAATAGGAGGAGCATGAAGCGGTGTTGAAAAACATGAGGAGCCTGAAAAGTTGTGACAAATATGAAGAGCTTCAAAAGGTGTGAAATACATGAGGAGCATGAAACGGTCTGAAAATAGGAGGAGCATGAAGCGGTGTTCAAAAACATGCTGAGACTGAAATCTTGTGAAAAATATGAAGAGCTTCAAAAGGTGTGAAAAATATGAAGAGCTTCAGAAGATGTCAAAAATGAGATGAGCATGAAACGGTCTGAAAAATAGGAGGAGCATGATGTAGTGTTGAAAAAAATGAAGAGCCTGAACAGGTGTGAAATATATGAAGAGCTTCAAAAGGTGTGAAAAAAATGAGAAGCATGAAACGGTCTGAAAAATATGAGGAGCATGAACCGGTGTCGAAAAACCTGAAGAGCCTGAAAAGGTGTGAAAAATATGAAGAGCTCCAAAAGGTGTGAAAAATATGAGGAGCATGATACGGTCTGAAAAATAGGAGGAGCATGAACCGGTGCTCAAAAACATGAAGAGCCTGAAAAGGTGTGAAAAATATGAACAGCTTCAAAAGGTGTGAAAAATATGAGGAGCATGAAACGGTCTGAAAAATAGGAGGAACATGAAGCGGTGTTGAAAAACATGAGGAGCCTGAAAAGGTGTGACAAATATGAAGAGCTTCAAAAGGTGGGAAATACATGAGGAGCATGAAACGGTCTCAAAAATAGGAGGAGCATGAAGCGGTGTTCAAAAACATGCAGAGTCTGAAAAGGGGTGAAAAATATGAAGAGCTTCAAAAGGTTTGATAAATATGAAGAGCTTCAAAAGGTGTGAAAAATATGAAAAGCTTCAAAAGGTGTCAAAAATATGAGGACCATGAAACGGTCTGAAAAATAGGAGGAGCATGAAGCGGTGTTCAAAAACATGAAGAGCCTGAAAAGGTGGGAAATTATGAAGAGCTTCAAAAGGTGTCAAAAATATGAGGAGCATGAAACGGTCTGCAAAATAGGAGGAGCATGAAGTGGTGTTGAAAAACATGAAGAGCCTGAAAACGTGTGAAAAAAATGAAGAGCTTCAAAAGGTGTGAAAAATATGAAGAGCTTCAAAAGGTGTCAAAAATGAGATGAGTGTAAAACGGTCTGAAAAATAGGAGGAGCATGAATTGGTTGTGAAAAAACATGAAGAGCCTGAAAACGCGTGCAAAATATGAAGAGCTTCAAAAGGTGTGAAATACATGAGGCCATGAAACGGTCTGAAAAATAGGAGGAGCAAGAAACGGTGTTGAAAAACATGAAGAGACTGACGAGGTGTCAGAAATATGAAGAGCTTCAAAAGGTGTCAAAAATATGAGGAGCATGAAACGGTCTGAAAAATAGGAGGAGCAACAAGGGGTGTTGAAATACATGAAGAGCCTGAAAATGTGTAAAAAATGTAAAGAGCTTCAAAAGATGTGAAAAATATGAAGAGCTTCAAAAGGTGTCAAAAATATGAGGAGCATGAAACTGTCTGAAAAATAGGAGGAGCATGAAGCTGTGTTCAAAAACATGAAGAGCCTGAAAAGGTGTGAAATATATAAAGAGCTTCAAAAAGTGTCAAAATATGAGGAGCATGAAACGGTCTGAATAATAGGAGGAGAATGTAACGGTGATCAAAAACATGAAGAGCCTGAAAAGGTGTGAAAAATATGAAGAGCTTCAAAAGGTGTAAAATATGAGGAGCATGAAACGGTCTGAAAAATAGGAGGAGCATGAAGCGGTGTTCAAAAACATGAAGAGCCTGAAAAGTTGTGAAAAATATGAAAAGCTTCAAAAGGTGTCAAAAATGAGATGAGCATGAAACGGTCTGAAAAATACGAGGAGCATGAAGCGGTGTTCAAAAACTTGAAGAGCCTGAAACGTTGTGAAAAATATGAAAAGCTTGAAAAGGTTTCAAAAAAGAGATGAGCATGAAACGGTCTGAAAAATAGGAAGAGCATGAAGTGGTGTTGAAAAAATGAAGAGCCTGAAAAGGTGTGAAAAATATGAAGATCATCAAAATGTATCAAAAATATGAGGAGCATGAAACGGTCTGCAAAAAAGGAGGAGCATGAAGTGGTGTTGAAAAACTTGAAGAGCCTGAAAAAGTGTGAAAAATATGAAAAGCTTCAAAAGATGTCAAAAATATGAGGAGCATGAAACGGTCTGAAAAATAGGAGGAGCATGAAGTGGTGTTCAAAAACATGAAGAGCCTGAAAAGGTGTGAAAAATATGAAGAGCTTCAAAAGGTGTGAAATACATGAGGAGCATGAAACGGGCTGAAAAATAGGAGAAGCATGAAGTGGTGTAGAAAAACATGAAGAGCCTGAAAAGGTGTGAAAAATATGAAGAGCTTCAAAAGGTGTGAAAAATATGAGGAGCATGAAACGGTCTGAAAAATAGAAGCAGCATGAAACGGTGTTGAAAAACATGAAGAGCCTGAAAAGGTGTGAAAAATATGAAGAGCTTCAAAAGGTGTGAAATAAATGAGGAGCATGAAACGGGCTGAAAAATAGGAGAAGCATGAAGTGGTGTAGAAAAACATGAAGAGCCTGAAAAGGTGTGAAAAATATGAAGAGCTTCAAAAGGTGTGAAAAATATGAGGAGCATGAAATGGTCTGAAAAATAGAAGCAGCATGAAACGGTGTTGAAAATCATGAAGAGCCTGAAAAGGTGTGAAAAATATGAAGAGCTTCAAAAGGTGTCAAAAATATGAGGAGCATGAAACGGTGTTCAAAAACATGAAGAGCCTGAAAAGGTGTGAAAAATATGAAGAGCTTCAAAAGGTGTCAAAAATATGAGGACCATGAAACGGTCTGAAAAATAGGAGGAGCATGAAGCGGTGTTGAAAAACATGAAGAGTCTGAAAAGGTGTGAAATATATGAAGAGCTTCAAAAGGTGTAAAAAATATGAGGAGTTTGAAACGGTCTGAAAAATATGAGGATCTGGTTTCCTCATTGTGTATGCCCAGAAGTGGAATTGCTGGGTCATATGGCAGTTCTATTTCCAGTTTTTTAAGAAATCTCTTCACCGTTTTCCATAGCGGCTGTACTAGTGTGCATTCCCACCAACAGTATAAGAGGGTTCCCTTTTCTCCACTCCCTCTCCAGCATTTATTGCTTGTAGACTTTTGGATAGCAGCCATCCTGACTGGCATGTAATGGTACCTCATTGTGGTTTTGATTTGCATTTCTCTAATAATGAGTGATGTTGAGCATCTTTTCATGTGTTTGTTATCCATCTGTATGTCTTCTTTGGAGAAATGTCTGTTTAGTTCTTTGGCTCATTTTGTATTGGGTCATTTATTTTTCTGGAATTGAGCTGCAGGATTTGCTTGTATATTTTTGAGATTAATCCTTTGTCTGTTTCTTCATTTGCTATTATTTTCTCCCAATCTGAGGGCTGTCTTTTCACCTTACTTATAGTTTCCTTTGTAGTGCAAAAGCTTTTAAGTTTCATTAGGTCCCATTTGTTTAGTTTTGCTTTTATTTCCAATATTCTGGGAGGTGGGTCATAGAGGATCTTGCTTTGATTTATGTCGGAGAGTGTTTTGCCTATCTTCTCCTCTAGGAGTTTTATAGTTTCTGGTCTTACATTTAGATCTTTAATCCATTTTGAGTTTATTTTTGTGTATGGTGTTAGAAAGTGTTCTATTTTCATTCTTTTACAAGTGGTTGACCAGTTTTCCCAGCACCACTTGTTAAAGAGGTTGTCTTTTTTCCATTGCATATCCTTGCCTCCTTTGTCAAAGATAAGGTGTCCATAGGTTCGTCTGAAAGAGACACGTGCACCCCAATGTTCATCGCAGCACTGTTTATAATAGCCAGGACATGGAAGCAACCTAGATGCCCGTCAGCAGATGAATGGATAAGAAAGCTGTGGTACATATACACCATGGAATATTACTCAGCCATTAAAAAGAATTCATTTGAATCAGTCCTAATGAGATGGATGAAGCTGGAGCCCATTTTACAGAGTGAAGTAAGCCAGAAAGATAAAGAACATTACAGCATACTGACACATGTATATGGAATTTAGAAAGGTGACAACGATAACCCTATATGCAGAACAGAAAAAGAGACACAGAAATACAGAACAGACTTTTAAACTTTGTGGGAGAATGTGAGGGTGGGATATTTCAAAAGAACAGCATGTATGCTATCTATGGTGAAACAAATCACCAGCCCAGGTAGGATGCACGAGACAAGTGCTCCGGCTTGGTGCACTGGGAAGACCCAGAGGAATCGGGTGGAGAGGGAGGTGGGAGGGGGAATCGGGACTGGGAATACATGTAAATCCATGGCTGATTCATATCAAAGTATGACAAAACCCACTGGAAAAAAAAATAAAAATAATAAAAAAGAAATAAAAAAAATAATAAAAAAAAATAAGAGGAGCATGAAACGGTGTTCAAAAACATGAAGAGCCTGAAAAGGTGTGAAAAATATGAAGAGCTTCAAAAGATGTCAAAAATATGAGGAGCATGAAACAATCTGAAAAATAGGAGGAGCATGAAGCAGTGTTCAAAAACATGAAGAGCCTGAAAAGGTGTGAAAAATATGAAGAGCTTCAAAACGTGTCAAAAATATGAGGAGCATGAATCACTCTGAAAAACAGGAGGAGCATGAAGCAGTATTCAAAAACATGAAGAGACTGAAATGTGCGAAAAATATGAAGAGCTTCAAAACGTGACAAAATATGAGGAGCATGAAACGGTCTGAAATATAGGAGGTGCATGAAGTGGTGTTGAAAAACATGAAGAGCCTGAAAAGGTTTGAAAAATATGAAGAGCTTCAAAGGTGTCAAAATTATGAGGAGCATGAAACGGTCTGAAATATAGGAGGTGCATGAAGAGGTGTTGAAAAACATGAAGAGCCTGAAAAGATGTGAAATATATGAAGAGCTTCAGTAGCTGTCAAAAATATGAGGAGCATGAAACGGTCTGAAAAATAGGAGGAATATGAAACGGTGTTGAAAAATATGAAGAGCTTGAAAAGGTGTGAAAAAAATGAAGAGCTTCAAAAGGTGTGAAAAATATGAGTAGCATGAAACGGTCTGAAAAGTAGAAGGAGCATGAAAAGGTGTTCAAAAACATGAAGAGCCTGAAAAGGTGTGAAATATAGGAAGAGCTTCAAAAGGTGTCAAAAATATGAGGAGCATGAAACGGTCTGAAAAATAGGAGGAGCATGAAGCGGTGTTGATAAAAGTGAAGAGCCTGAAAAGGTGTGAAAAAATATGAAGTGCTTCCAAATGTGTGAAAAATATGAGGAGCATTAATTGGGCTGAAAAATAGGAGGAGTATGAAACTGTGTTCAAAAACATGAAGAGCCTGAAAAGGTGTGAAAAATATGAAAAGCTTCAAAAGGGAACAAAATTATGAGGGGCATGAAACGGTGTGAAAAAGAGGAGGAGCTTGAAACAGTGTTCAAAAACATGAAGAGCCTGAAAAGGTGTGAAAAATATGAAGAGCCTCAAAAGGTGTCAAAAATATGAGCATCAAGAAACGGTCTGAAAAATAGGAGGAGCATGAAGCGGTGTTGAAAAACATGAAGAGCCTGAAACGGTGTGAAATATATGAAGAGCTTCAAAAGGTGTCAAAAATATGAGGAGCAGGAAACGGTCTGAAAAATAGGAGGATCATGTAGCGGTGTTGAAAAACATGAAAAGCCTGAAAAGGTGTGAAAAATATGAAGAGCTTCAAAAGGTGTCAAAAATATGAGGAGCATGAAACGGTCTTAAAAATAGGAGAAAGATGAAGCGGTGTTCAAAAACATGAAGAACATGAAAAGGTGTGAAAAATAAGAAGAGCTTTAAAAGGTGTGAAAATTATGAGGAGCTTGAAACGGTCTGAAAAATAGGAGGAGCATGAACTGGTGTTGAAAAACATGAAGAGCCTCAAAAGGTGGGAAAAATATGAAGAGCTTCAAAAGGTGTGAAAAATATGAGGAGCATGAAACGATCTGAAAAATAGGAGGAGGATGAAACGGTAATCAAAAACATGAAGAGCCTGAAAAGGTGTGAAAAATTTGAAGAGCTTCAAAAGGTGTGAAATACATGAGGAGCATGAAACGGTCTGAAAAATAGGAGGAGCATGAAGCGGTGTTCAAAAAAATGCAGAGACTGAAAAGTTGTGAAAAATATGAAGAGCTTTAAAGGTGTGAAAAATATGAAGAAGTTCAAAATGTGTCAAAAATGAGATGAGCATGAAACGGTCTGAAAAATAGGAGGAGCATGAAGCGGTGTTCAAAAACATGAAGAGCCTGAAAAGTTGTGAAAAATATGAAGAGCTTCAAAAGGTGTCAAATATATGAGGAGCATGAAACGGTCTGAAATATAGGAGGAGCATGAAGCGGTGTTCAAAAACATGAAGTGCCTGAAAAGGTGTGAAAAATCTGAAGAGCTTCAAAAGGTTTTAAAAATATGAGGAGCAAGAAATTGTCTGAAAAATAAAGGAGCATGAAGCGATGTTCAAAAACATGAAGAGCCTGAAAAGGTGTGAAAAATATGACGAGCTTCAAAAGTTGTCTAAAATATGAAGAGCATGAAACCGTCTGAAAAATAGGAGGAGCATGAAGCGGTGTTCAAAAACATGAAGAGCCTGAAAAGGTGTGAAAAATATGAAGAGCTTCAAAAGGTTTGAACTACATGAGGAGCATTAAACGGTCTGAAAAATAGCAGGAGCATTAAGTGGTGTTGAAAAACCTGAAGAGCCTGAAAAGATGTGAAAAATATGAAGAGCGTCAAAAGGTGTAAAAAAAATATGAAGAGCCTGAAACGGTCTGAAAAATAGGAGGAGCATGAAGCGGTGTTGAAAAACATGAAGAGCCTGAAAAGGTGTGAAATATATGAAGAGCTTCAAAAGGTGTGAAAAATATGGAGAGCTTCAAAAGGTGTCAAAAATATGAAGAGCATGAAACGGTCTGAAAAATAGGGGGAGCATGAAATGGTGTTCAAAACATGAAGAGCCTGAAAAGGTGTGAAATATATGAAGAGCCTGAAAAGGTGTGAAAAATATGAAGAGCTTCAAAAGGTGTCAAAAATATGAAGAGCATGAAACTGTCTGAAAAATAGGAGGAGCATTAAATGGTGTTCAAAAACATGAAGAGCCTGAAAAGGTGTGAAAAATATGAAAAGCTTCAAAGGTGTGATATACATGAGGAGCATGAAACGGTCTGAAAAATAGGAGAAGCATGAAGTGATGTGGAAAAACATGAACAGCCTGAAAAGGTGTGAAAAATATGAAGAGCTTCAAAAGGTGTGAAATACATGAGGAGCATGAAACGGTCTGAAAAATAGGAGGAGCATGAAGCGGTGTTCAAAAAAAGGCAGAGACTGAAAAGTTGTGAAAAATATGAAGAGCTTTAAAGGTGTGAAAAATATGAAGAAGTTCAAAATGTGTCAAAAATGAGATGAGCATGAAACGGTCTGAAAAATAGGAGGAGCATGAAGCGGTGTTCAAAAACATGAAGAGCCTGAAAAGTTGTGAAAAATATGAAGAGCTTGAAAAGGTGTCAAATATATGAGGAGCATGAAACGGTCTGAAATATAGGAGGAGCATGAAGCGGTGTTCAAAAACATGAAGTGCCTGAAAAGGTGTGAAAAATCTGAAGAGCTTCAAAAGGTTTTAAAAATATGAGGAGCAAGAAATTGTCTGAAAAATAAAGGAGCATGAAGCGATGTTCAAAAACATGAAGAGCCTGAAAAGGTGTGAAAAATATGACGAGCTTCAAAAGTTGTCTAAAATATGAAGAGCATGAAACCGTGTGAAAAATAGGAGGAGCATGAAGCGGTGTTCAAAAACATGAAGAGCCTGAAAAGGTGTGAAAAATATGAAGAGCTTCAAAAGGTTTGAACTACATGAGGAGCATTAAACGGTCTGAAAAATAGCAGGAGCATTAAGTGGTGTTGAAAAACCTGAAGAGCCTGAAAAGATGTGAAAAATATGAAGAGCGTCAAAAGGTGTAAAAAAAATATGAAGAGCCTGAAACGGTCTGAAAAATAGGAGGAGCATGAAGCGGTGTTTAAAAACATGAAGAGCCTGAAAAGGTGTGAAATATATGAAGAGCTTCAAAAGGTGTGAAAAATATGGAGAGCTTCAAAAGGTGTCAAAAATATGAAGAGCATGAAACGGTCTGAAAAATAGGGGGAGCATGAAATGGTGTTCAAAAACATGAAGAGCCTGAAAAGGTGTGAAATATATGAAGAGCCTGAAAAGGTGTGAAAAATATGAAGAGCTTCAAAAGGTGTCAAAAATATGAAGAGCATGAAACTGTCTGAAAAATAGGAGGAGCATTAAATGGTGTTCAAAAACATGAAGAGCCTGAAAAGGTGTGAAAAATATGAAAAGCTTCAAAGGTGTGATATACATGAGGAGCATGAAACGGTCTGAAAAATAGGAGAAGCATGAAGTGATGTGGAAAATTTGAAGAGCCTGAAAAGGTGTGAAAAATATGAAGAGCTTCAAAAGGTGTGAAATACATGAGGAGCATGAAACTCTCTGAAAAATAGGAGCAGCATGAAGTGGTGTTCAAAAACATGAAGAGCCTGAAAATGTGTGAAAAATATGAAGAGCTTCAAAAGGTGTGAAATATATGAGGAGCTTCAAAAGGTGTGAAAAATATGAAGAGCTTCAAAAGATGTCACAAATATGAAAAGCATGAAACGGTCTGAAAAATAGGAGGAGCATGAAATGGTGTTCAAAAACATGAAGAGCCTGAAAATGTGTGAAAAATAAGAAAAGCTTCAAAGGTTTGAAATACATGAGGAGCATGAAACGGTCTGAAAAATAGGAGAAGCATGAAGTGGTGTGGAAAAAAATGAAGAGCCTGAAAAGGTGTGAAAAATATGAAGAGCTTCAAAAGGTGTGAAATATATGTGGAGCATGAATCTCTCTGAAAAATAGGAGGAGCATGAAGTGGTGTTGAAAAACATGAAGAGCCTGAAAAGATGTGAAAAATATGAAGAGCTTCAAAAGGTGTCAAAAATATGAGGAGCTTGAAACTGTCTGAAAAATAGGAGGAGCATGAAGCAGTGTTCAAAAACATGAAGAGCCTGAAAAGGTGTGAAAAATATGAATTGCTTCAAAACGTGTGAAATACATGAGGAGCATGAAAAGGTCTGAAAAATAGGAGGAGCATGAAATGGTGTTCAAAAACATGAAGAGCATGAAAAGGTGTGAAAATTATGAAGAGCTTCAAAAGGTGTGAAAAACATGAGGAGAATGAAACGGTCTGAAAAATAGGAGGAGCATGAAGCAGTGTTCAAAACATGAAGAGCCTGAAAAAGTGTGAAAAATATGAAGATCATCAAAACTTTGAAAAATATGAAGACCCTGAAAAGGTGTCAAAAATGAGATGAGCATGAAACAGTCTGAAAAGTAGGAGGAGCATGAAGTGTTGTTCAAAAACGTGAAGAACCTGAAAAGGTGTGAAAAATATGAAGAGCTTGAAAAGGTATGAAATACCTGAGGAGCATGAAACGGTCTGAAAAATAGGAGGAGCATGAAGCGGTGTTCAAAAACATGAAGGGCCTGAAAACGTGTGAAAAATATGAAGAGCTTCAAAAGGAGTCAAAAATATGCGAAGCCTGAAACGATCTGAAAAATAGGAGGAGCATGAAGCGGTGTTGAAAAACATGAAGAGCCTGAAAATGTGTGAAAAATATGAAGAGCTTCAAAAGGTGTGAAATACATGAGGAGCATGAAACTCTCTGAAAAATAGGAGGAGCATGAAGTGGTGTTCAAAAACATGAAGAGCCTGAAAATGTGTGAAAAATATGAAGAGCTTCAAAAGGTGTGAAATATATGAGGAGCTTCAAAAGGTGTGAAAAATATGAAGAGCTTCAAAAGATGTCAAAAATATGAAAAGCATGAAACGGTCTGAAAAATAGGAGGAGCATGAAATGGTGTTCAAAAACATGAAGAGCCTGAAAATGTGTGAAAAATATGAAAAGCTTCAAAGGTTTGAAATACATGAGGAGCATGAAACAGTCTGAAAAATCGGAGAAGCATGAAGTGGTGTGGAAAAAAATGAAGAGCCTGAAAATGTGTGAAAAATATGAAGAGCTTCAAAAGGTGTGAAATATAGGTGGAGCATGAATCTCTCTGAAATATAGGAGTAGCATGAAGTGGTGTTGAAAAACATGAAGAGCCTGAAAAGATGTGAAAAATATGAAGAGCTCCAAAAGGTGTGAAAAATATGAGAAGCATGATACGATCTGAAAAATAGGAGGAGCATGAAGTGGTGTTCAGAAACATGGAGAGCCTAAAAAGGTGTGAAAAATATGAAGAGCTTCAAAAGGTGTCAAAAATATGAGGAGCTTGAAACTGTCTGAAAAATAGGAGGAGCATGAAGCAGTGTTCAAAAACATGAAGAGCCTGAAAAGGTGTGAAAAATATGAAGAGCTTCAAAACGTGTGAAATACATGAGGAGCATGAAAAGGTCTGAAAAATAGGAGGAGCATGAAATGGTGTTCAAAAACATGAAGAGCATGAAAAGGTGTGAAAATTATGAAGAGCTTCAAAAGGTGTCAAAAACATGAGGAGAATGAAACGGTCTGAAAAATAGGAGGAGCATGAAGCAGTGTTCAAAATATGAAGAGCCTGAAAAAGTGTGAAAAATATGAAGATCTTCAAGAGTTTGAAAAATATGAAGACCCTGAAAAGGTGTCAAAAATGAGATGAGCATGAAACAGTCTGAAAAGTAGGAGGAGCATGAAGTGTTGTTCAGAAACGTGAAGAGCCTGAAAAGGTGTGAAAAATATGAAGAGCTTGAAAAGGTATGAAATACCTGAGGAGCATGAAACGGTCTGAAAAATAGGAGGAGCATGAAGCGGTGTTCAAAACATGAAGAGCCTGAAAAAGTGTGAAAAATATGAAGAACTTCAAAAGGTTTGAAAAATAGGAGGAGGATGAAGCGGTGTTCAAAAACATGAAGAGCCTGAAAAAGTGTGATAAATATGAAGAGCTTATAAAATTGTCAAAAATATGAGGAGCATGGAGAGATGTTCAAAAACATGAAGAGGATGTTAAGGCGTGAAAAACATTAAGAGCTTCAAAAGGTTTGAAAAATAGGAGGAGCATGAAGCGGTGTTCAAAAACATGAAGAGCCTGAAAATGTGTGAAAAATATGAATAGCTTATAAAATTGTCAAAAATATGAGGAGCATGAAACGGTCTGAAAAATACGAGCAGCCTGAAAACGTCTGAAAAATAGGAGGAGCATGAAGCGGTGTTCAAAAACATGAAGGGCCTGAAAACGTGTGAAAAATATGAAGAGCTTCAAAAGGAGTCAAAAATATGCGAAGCCTGAAACGATCTGAAAAATAGGAGGAGCATGAAGCGGTGTTGAAAAACATGAAGAGCCGGAAAAGGTGTGAAAAATGTGAAGAGCTTCAAAAGGTGTCAAAAATATGAGGAGCATGAAACGGTCTGAAATATAAGAGGATCATGAAGCGGTGTTGAAAAACATGAAGAGCCGGAAAAGGTGTGAAAAATGTGAAGAGCTTCAAAAGGTGTCAAAAATATGAGGAGCATGAAACGGTCTGAAATATAAGAGGATCATGAAGCGGTGTTGAAAAACATGAAGAGTCTGAAAACGTGTGAAAAATATGAAGAGCTTCAAACGGTGTGAAAAATATCAGGAGCATGAAACGGTCTGAAAAAGATGAGGAGCATGAAGTGGTCTTCAAAAACATGTACAGCCTGAAAAGGTGTGAAAAATATGAAGAGCTTCAAAAGATGTGAAAAATATGAAGAGCTTCAAAAGGTGTCAAAAATGACATGAGCATGAAACGGTCTGAAAAATAGGAGAAGAATGAAACGGTGTTGAAAAATTGAAGAGCCTGAAAAGCTGTGAAAAATATGAAGAGCTTCAAAAGGTGTGAAAAATATGAAGAGCTTCAAAACGTGTGAAATACAAGAGGAGCATGAAAAGGTCTGAAAAATAGGAGTAGCATGAAGAGGTGTTCAAAAACATGAAGAGGCTGATAAGGTGTGAAAAACATGAAGAGCTTCAAAAAGTTTGAAAAATAGGAGGAGCATGAAGCGGTGTTCAAAAACATGAGGAGCCTGAAAAGGTGAGAAAAATATGAAGAGCTTCAAAAGGTGTGAGAAATGTGAGGAGCATGAAGCGGTGTTCAAATACATGAAGAGCCTGAAAAAGTGTGAAAAATATGAAGAGCTTATAAAATCGTCAAAAATATCAGGAGCATGAAACGGTCTGAAAAATACGAGCAGCCTGAAACCGTCTGAAAAATAGGAGGAGCATGAAGCGGTGTTAAAAAACATGAAGGGCCTGAAAACGTGTGAAAAATATGAAGAGCTTCAAAAGGAGTCAAAAATATGCGGAGCCTGAAACGATCTGAAAAATACGAGGAGCATGAAGCGGAGTTGAAAAACATGAAGAGCCGGAAAAGGTGTGAAAAATGTGAAGAGCTTCAAAAGGTGTCAAAAATATGAGGAGCATGAAACGCTCTGAAATATAGGAGGATCATGAAGCGGGGTTGAAAAACATGAACAGCCTGAAAAGGTGTGATAAATGTGAAGACCTTCAAAAGGTGTCAAAAATATGAGGAGTATGAAACGGTCTGAAAAATAGGAGGAGCATGAAACGGTGATCAAAAACATGAAGAATCTGAAAACGTGTGAAAAATATGAAGAGCTTCAAACGGTGTGAAAAATATCAGGAGCATGAAACGGTCTGAAAAAGATGAGGAGCATGAAGTGGTCTTCAGAAACATGTACAGCCTGAAAAGGTGTGAAAAATATGAAGAGCTTCAAAAGGTGTGAAAAACAGGAGGAACATGAAGCAGCGTTCAAAAATATGAAGAACCTGAAAAGGTGTCAAAAATATGAAGTGCTTCAAAAGGTGTCAACAATATGAGGAGCATGAAACAGTCTGAAAAATAGGAGGAGCAAGAAGCGGTGTTGAAAAACAAGAAGAGACGGAAAAGGTGTGAAAAATATGAAGAGCTTCAAAAGGTTTCAAAAATATGAGGAGCTTGAAATAATCTGAAAAATAGGACGAGCATGAAACGGTGTTCAAAAACATGAAGAGCATGAAAAGGTGTGAAAATTATGAAGAGCTTCAAAAGGTGTGAAAAACATGAGGAGAATGAAACGGTCTGAAAAATAGGAGGAGCATGAAGCAGTGTTCAAAACATGAAGAGCCTGAAAAAGTGTGAAAAATATGAAGATCTTCAAAACTTTGAAAAATATGAAGACCCTGAAAAGGTGTCAAAAATGAGATGAGCATGAAACAGTCTGAAAATTAGGAGGAGCATGAAGTGTTGTTCAAAAACGTGAAGAGCCTGAAAAGGTGTGAAAAATATGAAGAGCTTGAAAAGGTGTGAAATACCTGAGGAGCATGAAACGGTCTGAAAAATAGGAGGAGCATGAAGCGGTGTTCAAAACATGAAGAGCCTGAAAAAGTGTGAAAAATATGAAGAGCTTCAAAAGGTTTGAAAAATAGGAGGAGCATGAAGCGGTGTTCAAAAACATGAAGAGCCTGAAAATGTGTGAAAAATATGAAGAGCTTCAAAAGGTTTGAAAAATGGGAGGAGGATGAAGCGGTGTTCAAAAACATGAAGAGCCTGAAAATGTGTGATAAATATGAAGAGCTTATAAAATTGTCAAAAATATGAGGAGCATGGAGAGATGTTCAAAAATATGAAGAGGATGTTAAGGCGTGAAAAACATTAAGAGCTTCAAAAGGTTTGAAAAATAGGAGGAGCATGAAGCGGTGTTCAAAACATGAAGAGCCTGAAAAAGTGTGAAAAACATGAAGAGCTTCAAAAGGTTTGAAAAATAGGAGGAGCATGAAGCGGTGCTCAAAAACATGAAGAGCCTGAAAAAGTGTGAAAAATATGAAGAGCTTATAAAATTGTCAAAAATAAGAGGAGCATGAAGAGATGTTCAAAAACATGAAGAGGCTGATAAGGTGTGAAAAACATGAAGAGCTTCAAAAGGTTTGAAAAATAGGAGGAGCATGAAGCGGTGCTCAAAAACATGAAGAGCCTGAAAAAGTGTGATAAATATGAAGAGCTTATAAAATTGTCCAAAATATGAGGAGCATGGAGAGATGTTCAAAAACATGAAGAGGATGTTAAGGCGTGAAAAACATTAAGAGCTTCAAAAGGTTTGAAAAATAGGAGGAGCATGAAGCGGTGTTCAAAAACATGAAGAGCCTGAAAATGTGTGAAAAATATGAAGAGCTTCAAAAGGTTTGAAAAATAGGAGGAGGATGAAGCGGTGTTCAAAAACATGAAGAGCCTGAAAAAGTGTGATAAATATGAAGAGCTTATAAAATTGTCAAAAATATGAGGAGCATGGAGAGATGTTCAAAAACATGAAGAGGATGTTAAGGCGTGAAAAACATTAAGAGCTTCAAAAGGTTTGAAAAATAGGAGGAGCATGAAGCGGTGTTCAAAAACATGAAGAGCCTGAAAAAGTGTGAAAAATATGAAGAGCTTATAAAATTGTCAAAAATAAGAGGAGCATGAAACAGTCTGAAAAATAGGAGGAGCAAGAAGCGGTGTTGAAAAACAAGAAGAGACGGAAAAGGAGTGAAAAATATGAAGACCTTCAAAAGGTTTCAAAAATATGAGGAGCTTGAAATGATCTGAAAAATAGGACGAGCATGAAACGGTGTTCAAAAACATGAAGAGCATGAAAAGGTGTGAAAATTATGAAGAGCTTCAAAAGGTGTGAAAAACATGAGGAGAATGAAACGGTCTGAAAAATAGGAGGAGCATGAAGCAGTGTTCAAAACATGAAGAGCCTGAAAAAGTGTGAAAAATATGAAGATCTTCAAAACTTTGAAAAATATGAAGACCCTGAAAAGGTGTCAAAAATGAGATGAGCATGAAACAGTCTGAAAATTAGGAGGAGCATGAAGTGTTGTTCAAAAACGTGAAGAGCCTGAAAAGGTGTGAAAAATATGAAGAGCTTGAAAAGGTGTGAAATACCTGAGGAGCATGAAACGGTCTGAAAAATAGGAGGAGCATGAAGCGGTGTTCAAAACATGAAGAGCCTGAAAAAGTGTGAAAAATATGAAGAGCTTCAAAAGGTTTGAAAAATAGGAGGAGCATGAAGCGGTGTTCAAAAACATGAAGAGCCTGAAAAAGTGTGAAAAATATGAAGAGCTTATAAAATTGTCAAAATAAGAGGAGCATGAAGAGATGTTCAAAAACATGAAGAGGCTGATAAGGTGTGAAAAACATGAAGAGCTTCAAAAGGTTTGAAAAATAGGAGGAGCATGAAGCGGTGCTCAAAAACATGAAGAGCCTGAAAAAGTGTGAAAAATATGAAGAGTTTATAAAATTGTCAAAAATATGAGGAGCATGAAACGGTCTGAAAAATACGAGCAGCCTGAAACCGTCTGAAAAATAGGAGGAGCATGAAGCGGTGTTCCAAAACATGAAGGGCCTGAAAACGTGTGAAAAATATGAAGAGCTTAAAAAGGAGTCAAATATATGCGGAGCCTGAAACAATCTGAAAAATAGGAGGAGCATGAAGCGGTGTTGAAAAACATGAAGAGCCGGAAAAGGTGTGAAAAATGTGAAGAGCTTCAAAAGGTGTCAAAAATATGAGGAGCATGAAACGCTCTGAAATATAGGTGGATCATGAAGTGGTGTTGAAAAACATGAAGAGCCTGAAAAGGTGTGATAAATGTGAAGAGCTTCAAAAGGTGTCAAAAATATGAGGAGCATGAAACGGTCTGAAAAATAGGAGGAGCATGAAACGGTGATCAAAAACATGAAGAATCTGAAAACGTGTGAAAAATATGAAGAGCTTCAAACGGTGTGAAAAATATGAGGTGCATGAAATGGTCTGAAAAAGATGAGGAGCATGAAGTGGTCTTCAAAAACATGTACAGCCTGAAAAGGTGTGAAAAATATGGAGAGCTTCAAAAGGTGTGAAAAACAGGAGGAACATGAAGTGGTGTTCAAAAATATGAAGAGCCTGAAAAGGTGTGAAAACTATGAAGTGCTTCAAAAGGTGTCAACAATATGAGGAGCATGAAACGGTCTGAAAAATAGGAGGAGCAAGAAGCGGTGTTGAAAAACAAGAAGAGACGGAAAAGGTGTGAAAATATGAAGAGCTTCAAAACGTGTCAAAAATATGAGGAGCGTGAAACGGTCTGAAAAATAGGAGGAGCATGAAGCGGTGTTGAAAAACATGAAGAGCCTGAAAACGTGTGGAAAATATGAAGAGCTTCAAAAGGTATGAAAATATGAAGAGCTTCAAAAGTTGTCAAAAAAGAGATGAGCATGAAACGGTCTGAAAAATAGGAGCAGCATGAAGCGGTGTTGAAAAACATGAAGAGTCTGAAAAGGTGTGAAAAATATGAAGAGCTTCAAAAGGTGTCAAAAATATGAGGAGCATGAAACGGTCTGAAAAATAGGAGGAGCATGAAGCGGTGTTGAAAAACATGAAGAGCCTGAAAACGTGTGAAAAATATGAAGAGCTTCAAAAGGTATGAAAATATGAAGAGCTTCAAAAGTTGTCAAAAAAGAGATGAGCATGAAACGGTCTGAAAAATAGGAGCAGCATGAAGCGGTGTTGAAAAACATGAAGAGTCTGAAAAGGTGTGAAAAATAAGAAGAGCTTCAAAAGGTGTCAAAAATATGAGGAGCATGAAACGGTCTGAAAAATAGGAGGAGCATGAAGCGGTGTTGAAAAACATGAAGAGCCTGAAAACGTGTGAAAAATATGAAGAGCTTCAAAAGGTATGAAAATATGAAGAGCTTCAAAAGTTGTCAAAAAAGAGATGAGCATGAAACGGTCTGAAAAATAGGAGCAGCATGAAGCGGTGTTGAAAAACATGAAGAGCCTGAAAATGTGTGAAAAATATGAAGAGCTTCAAAAGGTGTCAAAAATATGAAGAGCTTCAAAAAATGTCAAAAATATGAGGAGCATGAAATGGTCTCAAATATAGGAGAATCATGCAGCGGTGTTGAAAACTATAAACAGCCTGAAAATGTGTGAAAAATATGAAGAGCTTCAAAAGGTGTCAAAAATATGAGTATCATGAAATGGTCTGAAAAACAGGAGCAGCATGAAACAGTGTTCAAAAACATGAAGACATTGAAAAGGTGTGAAAAATATGAAGAGTTTCAAAAGGTGTGAAATACATGGGAAGCATGAAAGGGTGTGAAAAATGGAGGAGCAAGAAGCGGTGTTGAAAAACATGAAGAGCCTGAAAAGGTGTGATAAATGTGAAGAGCTTCAAAAGGTGTCAAAAATATGAGGAGCATGAAACGCTGATCAAAAACATGAAGAATCTGAAAACGTGTGAATAATATGAAGAGCTTCAAACGGTGTGAAAAATATCAGGAGCATGAAACGGTCTGAAAAAGATGAGGAGCATGAAGTGGTCTTCAAAAACATGTACAGCCTGAAAAGGTGTGAAAAATATGAAGAGCTTCAAAAGGTGTGAAATACATGAGTATCATGAAACGGTATAAAAAATAGGAGGAGCATGAAGCTGTGTTCAAAAACATGAGAGCCTGAAAAGGTGTGAAAATATGAAGAGCTTTAAAAGGTGTGAAAAATACGAGGAGCATGAAACGGTGTTCAAAAACATGAAGAGCCTAAAATGGTGTGAAAATTATGAAGAGCCTCAAAACGTGTCAAAAATATGAGGAGCATGAAACGGTCTGAAAAATAGGAGGAGCATGAAGCGATGTTGAAAAACTTGAAGAGCCTGAAAACGTGTAAAATATGAAGAGCTTCAAAAGGTGTGAAAAATATGAAGAGCTTCAAAAGGTGTCAAAAATGAGATGAGCATGAAACGGTCTGAAAAATAGGAGGAGAATGAAACAGTGTTGAAAAACTTGAAGACCCTGAAAAGCTGTGAAAAATATGAAGAGCATCAAAAGGTGTGAAAAATATGAAGAGCTTCAAAAGGTGTCAAAAATATGAGGAGCATGAAAAGGTCACAAAAAGAGGAGGAGCATGAGTGGAGTTGAAAAACATGAAGAGACTGAAAAGGTGTGAAAAATATGAAGAGCTTCAAAAGGTGTCAAAAATATGAGGGCTTGAAACGGTCTGAAGAATAGGAGGAGCATGAAGCAGTGTTCAAAAACATGAAGAGTCTGAAAAGGTGTGAAAAATATGAAGAGCTTCAAAACGTGTGAAATACATGAGGAGCATGAAAAGGTCTGAAAAATAGGAGTAGCATGAAGAGGTGTTCAAAAACATGAAGAGTCTGATAAGGTGTGAAAAACATGAAGAGCTTCAAAAAGTTTGAAAAATAGGAGGAGCATGAAGCGGTGTTAAAAAACATGAAGAGCCTAAAAAAGTGTGAAAATTATGAAGAGCTTATAAAATGGTCAAAAATATGAGGAGCATGAAACGGTCTGAAAAATAGGAGGAGCATGAAACGGTGATCAAAAACATGAAGAGCCTGAAAACGTGTGAAAAATATGAAGAGCTTCAAACGGTGTGAAAAATATGAGGAGCATGAAACAGACTGAAAAAGATGAGGAGCATGAAGTCGTGTTCAAAATCATGTGCAGCCTGAAAAGCTGTGAAAAATATGAAGAGCTTCAAAAGATGTGAAAAATATGAGAAGCATGATACGGTCTGAAAAATAGGAGGAGCATGAAGTGGTGTTCAGAAACATGGAGAGCCTAAAAAGGTGTGAAAAATATGAAGAGCTTCAAAAAGTGTCAAAAATATGAGGAGCTTGAAACGGTCTGAAAAATAGGAGGAGCATGAAGCAGTGTTCACAAACATGAAGAGCCTGAAAAGGTGTGAAAAATATGAAGAGCTTCAAAACGTGTGAAATACATGAGGAGCATGAAAAGGTCTGAAAAATAGGAGGAGCATGAAATGGTGTTCAAAAACATGAAGAGAATGAAAAGGTGTGAAATTTATGAAGAGCTTCAAAAGTTGTCAAAAACATGAGGAGAATGAAACGGTCTGAAAAATAGGAGGAGCATGAAGCAGTGTTCAAAACATGAAGAGCCTGAAAAAGTGTGAAAAATATGAAGATCTTCAAAAGTTTGAAAAATATGAAGACCCTGAAAAGGTGTCAAAAATGAGATGAGCATGAAACAGTCTGAAAAGTAGGAGGAGTATGAAGTGTTGTTCAAAAACGTGAAGAGCCTGAAAAGTTGTGAAAAATATGAAGAGCTTGAAAAGGTGTGAAATACCTGAGGAGCATGAAACGGTCTGAAAAATAGGAGGAGCATGAAGCGGTGTTCAAAACATGAAGAGCCTGAAAAAGTGTGAAAAATATGAAGAGCTTCAAAAGGTTTAAAAAATAGGAGGAGCATGAAACGGTCTGAAATATAAGAGGATCATGAAGCGGTGTTGAAAAACATGAAGAGCCGGAAAAGGTGTGAAAAATGTGAAGAGCTTCAAAAGGTGTCAAAAATATGAGGAGCATGATACGGTCTGAAAAATAGGAGGAGTAAGAAGCGTTATTGAAATACATGAAGAGCCTGAAAACGTGTGAAGAATATGAAGAGCTCAAAAGGTGTGAAAAAAATGAAGAGCTTCACAAGGTGTCAAAAATGAGATGAGCATGAAACGGCCTCAAAAATAGGAGGAGCAGGAAGTGGTGTTCAGAAACATGGAGAGCCTGAAAAGGTGTGAAAAATATGAAGAGCTTCAAAAGGTGTGAAATACATGAGGAGCATGAAACGGTCTGAAAAATAGGAGGAGCATGAAGAGGTGTTCAAAAACCTGAAGAGCCTGAAAAGGTGTGAAAAATATGAAGAGCTTCAAAAGGTGTGAAAAACAGGAGGAACATGAAGCGATGTTCAAAAATATGAAGAGCCTGAAAAGGTGTGAAAAATATGAAGTGCTTCAAAAGGTGTCAACAATATGAGGAGCATGAAACGGTCTGAAAAATAGGAGGAGCAAGAAGCGGTGTTGAAAAACAAGAAGAGACGGAAAAGGTGTGAAAAATATGAAGAGATTCAAAACGTGTCAAAAATATGAGGAGCACGAAACGGTCTGAAAAATAGGAGGAGCATGAAGCGGTGTTGAAAAACATGAAGAGCCTGAAAACGTGTGAAAAATATGAAGAGCTTCAAAAGGTATGAAAATATGAAGAGCTTCAAAAGTTGTCAAAAAAGAGATGAGCATGAAACGGTCTGAAAAATAGGAGCAGCATGAAGCTATGTTGAAAAACATGAAGAGTCTGAAAAGGTGTGAAAAATATGAAGAGCTTCAAAAGGTGTCAAAAATATGAGGAGCATGAAACGGTCTGAAATATAGGAGGATCATCAAGCGGTGTTGAAAAACAGGAAGAGCCTGAAAATGTGTGAAAAACGTGAAGAGCTTCAAAAGATGTCAAAAATATGAGGAGCATGAAACGATCTGAAAAATATGTGGAGCATGAAGCGGTGTTAAAAAACATGAAGAGCCTGAAAAGAAGTGAAAAATATGAAGAGCTTCAAAAGGTGTGAAAAACATGAAGACCTTCAAAAGGTGTCAAAAATGAGATGAGCATGAAACGGTCGGAACAATAGGAGGAGCATGAAGCGGTGTTGAAAAACATGAAGAGCCTGAAAACCTGTGAAAAATAGGAAGAGCTTCAAAAGTTGTGAAAAATATGAAGAGCTTCAAAAAATGTCAAAAATATTAGGAGCATGAAATGGTCTCAAATATAGGAGAATCATGCAGCGGTGTTGAAAACTATAAACAGCCTGAAAAAGTGTGAAAAATATGAAGAGCTTCAAAAGGTGTCAAAAATATGAGTATCATGAAATGGTCTGAAAAACAGGAGCAGCATGAAACAGTGTTCAAAAACATAAATACATTGAAAAGGTGTGAAAAATATGAAGAGGTTCAAAAGGTGTGAAATACATGAGGATCATGAAACGGTCTGAAAAATATGAGGAGCATGAAGCGGTGTTCAAAAACATGAGGAGCCTGAAAAGGTGAGAAAAATATGAAGAGCTTCAAAAGGTGTGAGAAATGTGAGGAGCATGAAGTGGTGTTCAAA
This sequence comes from Dama dama, assembly GCF_033118175.1. NCBI lineage: Eukaryota > Metazoa > Chordata > Mammalia > Artiodactyla > Cervidae > Dama > Dama dama. Next base: position 664,750 of record NW_026870935.1, read on the forward strand.
TACATGAAAAGCCTGAAAAGGTGTGAAAAATATGAAGAGCTTCAAAAGGTTTCAAAAATATGAGGAGCTTGAAATGGTCTGAAAAATAGGACGAGCATGAAACGGTGTTCAAAAACATGAAGAGCATGAAAAGGTGTGAAAATTATGAAGAGCTTCAAAAGGTGTGAAAAACATGAGGAGAATGAAACGGTCTGAAAAATAGGAGGAGCATGAAGCAGTGTTCAAAACATGAAGAGCCTGAAAAAGTGTGAAAAATATGAAGATCTTCAAAAGTTTGAAAAATATGAAGACCCTGAAAAGGTGTCAAAAATGAGATGAGCATGAAACAGTCTGAAAAGTAGGAGGAGCATGAAGTGTTGTTCAAAAACGTGAAGAGCCTGAAAAGGTGTGAAAAATATGAAGAGCTTGAAAAGGTGTGAAATACCTGAGGAGCATGAAACGGTCTGAAAAATAGGAGGAGCATGAAGCGGTGTTCAAAACATGAAGAGCCTGAAAAAGTGTGAAAAATATGAAGAGCTTATAAAATTGTCAAAAATATGAGGAGCATGAAACGGTCTCAAAAATACGAGCAGCCTGAAACCGTCTGAAAAATAGGAGGAGCATGAAGCGGTGTTCAAAACATGAAGAGCCTGAAAAAGTGTGAAAAATATGAAGAGCTTATAAAATTGTCAAAAATATGAGGAGCATGAAACGGTCTGAAAAATACAAGCAGCCTGAAACCGTCTGAAAAATAGGAGGAGCATGAAGCGTTGTTCAAAACATGAAGAGCCTGAAAAAGTGTGAAAAATATGAAGAGCTTATAAAATTGTCAAAAATATGAGGAGCATGAAACGGTCTGAAAAATACAGCAGCCTGAAACGGTCTGAAAAATAGGAGGAGCATGAAGCGGTGTTCAAAAACATGAAGGGCCTGAAAACGGGTGAAAAATATGAAGAGCTTCAAAAGGAGTCAAAAATATGCGGAGCCTGAAACGATCTGAAAAATAGGAGGAGCATGAAGCGGAGTTGAAAAACATGAAGAGCCGGAAAAGGTGTGAAAAATGTGAAGAGCTTCAAAAGGTGTCAAAAATATGAGGAGCATGAAACGCTCTGAAATATAGGAGGATCATGAAGCGGTGTTGAAAAACATGAAGAGCCTGAAAAGGTGTGATAAATGTGAAGAGCTTCAAAAGGTGTCAAAAATATGAGGAGTATGAAAAGGTCTGAAAAATAGGAGGAGTATGAAACGGTGATCAAAAACATGAAGAATCTGAAAACGTGTGAAAAATATGAAGAGCTTCAAACGGTGTGAAAAACATGAGGAGAATGAAACGGTCTGAAAAATAGGAGGAGCATGAAGCAGTGTTCGAAACATGAAGAGCCTGAAAAAGTGTGAAAAATATGAAGAGCTTATAAAATTGTCAAAAATATGAGGAGCATGAAACGGTCTGAAAAATACGAGCAGCCTGAAACCGTCTGAAAAATAGGAGGAGCATGAGCGGTGTTCAAAAACGTGAAGAGCCTGAAAAGCTATGAAAAATATGAAGAGTTTCAAAAGGTGTGAAATACCTGAGGAGCATGAAACGATCTGAAAAATAGGAGGAGCATGAAGCGGTGTTCAAAACATGAAGAGCCTGAAAAAGTGTGAAAAATATGAACAGCTTCAAAAGGTTTGAAAAATAAGAGGAGCATGAAGCGGTGTTCAAAAACATGAAGAGCCTGAAAAAGTGTGAAAAATATGAAGAGCTTATAAAATTGTCAAAAATATGAGGAGCATGAAACGGTCTGAAAAATACGAGCAGCCTGAAACCGTCTGAAAAATAGGAGGAGCATGAAGCGGTGTTCAAAAACATGAAGGGCCTGAAAACGGGTGAAAAATATGAAGAGCTTCAAAAGGAGTCAAAAATATGCGGAGCCTGAAACGATCTGAAAAATAGGAGGAGCATGAAGCGGAGTTGAAAAACATGAAGAGCCGGAAAAGGTGTGAAAAATGTGAAGAGCTTCAAAAGGTGTCAAAAATATGAGGAGCATGAAACGCTCTGAAATATAGGAGGATCATCAAGCGGTGTTGAAAAACAGGAAGAGCCTGAAAATGTGTGAAAAACGTGAAGAGCTTCAAAAGATGTCAAAAATATGAGGAGCATGAAACGATCTGAAAAATATGTGGAGCATGAAGCGGTGTTAAAAAACATGAAGAGCCTGAAAAGAAGTGAAAAATATGAAGAGCTTCAAAAGGTGTGAAAAACATGAAGACCTTCAAAAGGTGTCAAAAATGAGATGAGCATGAAACGGTCGGAACAATAGGAGGAGCATGAAGCGGTGTTGAAAAACATGAAGAGCCTGAAAACCTGTGAAAAATAGGAAGAGCTTCAAAAGTTGTGAAAAATATGAAGAGCTTCAAAAAATGTCAAAAATATTAGGAGCATGAAATGGTCTCAAATATAGGAGAATCATGCAGCGGTGTTGAAAACTATAAACAGCCTGAAAAAGTGTGAAAAATATGAAGAGCTTCAAAAGGTGTCAAAAATATGAGTATCATGAAATGGTCTGAAAAACAGGAGCAGCATGAAACAGTGTTCAAAAACATGAATACTTTGAAAAGGTGTGAAAAATATGAAGAGGTTCAAAAGGTGTGAAATACATGAGGATCATGAAACGGTCTGAAAAATATGAGGAGCATGAAGCGGTGTTCAAAAACATGAGGAGCCTGAAAAGGTGAGAAAAATATGAAGAGCTTATAAAATTGTCAAAAATATGAGGAGCATGAAACGGTCTGAAAAATACAAGCAGCCTGAAACCGTCTGAAAAATAGGAGGAGCATGAAGCGTTGTTCAAAACATGAAGAGCCTGAAAAAGTGTGAAAAATATGAAGAGCTTATAAAATTGTCAAAAATATGAGGAGCATGAAACGGTCTGAAAAATACAGCAGCCTGAAACGGTCTGAAAAATAGGAGGAGCATGAAGCGGTGTTCAAAAACATGAAGGGCCTGAAAACGGGTGAAAAATATGAAGAGCTTCAAAAGGAGTCAAAAATATGCGGAGCCTGAAACGATCTGAAAAATAGGAGGAGCATGAAGCGGAGTTGAAAAACATGAAGAGCCGGAAAAGGTGTGAAAAATGTGAAGAGCTTCAAAAGGTGTCAAAAATATGAGGAGCATGAAACGCTCTGAAATATAGGAGGATCATGAAGCGGTGTTGAAAAACATGAAGAGCCTGAAAAGGTGTGATAAATGTGAAGAGCTTCAAAAGGTGTCAAAAATATGAGGAGTATGAAAAGGTCTGAAAAATAGGAGGAGTATGAAACGGTGATCAAAAACATGAAGAATCTGAAAACGTGTGAAAAATATGAAGAGCTTCAAACGGTGTGAAAAACATGAGGAGAATGAAACGGTCTGAAAAATAGGAGGAGCATGAAGCAGTGTTCGAAACATGAAGAGCCTGAAAAAGTGTGAAAAATATGAAGAGCTTATAAAATTGTCAAAAATATGAGGAGCATGAAACGGTCTGAAAAATACGAGCAGCCTGAAACCGTCTGAAAAATAGGAGGAGCATGAGCGGTGTTCAAAAACGTGAAGAGCCTGAAAAGCTATGAAAAATATGAAGAGTTTCAAAAGGTGTGAAATACCTGAGGAGCATGAAACGATCTGAAAAATAGGAGGAGCATGAAGCGGTGTTCAAAACATGAAGAGCCTGAAAAAGTGTGAAAAATATGAACAGCTTCAAAAGGTTTGAAAAATAAGAGGAGCATGAAGCGGTGTTCAAAAACATGAAGAGCCTGAAAAAGTGTGAAAAATATGAAGAGCTTATAAAATTGTCAAAAATATGAGGAGCATGAAACGGTCTGAAAAATACGAGCAGCCTGAAACCGTCTGAAAAATAGGAGGAGCATGAAGCGGTGTTCAAAAACATGAAGGGCCTGAAAACGGGTGAAAAATATGAAGAGCTTCAAAAGGAGTCAAAAATATGCGGAGCCTGAAACGATCTGAAAAATAGGAGGAGCATGAAGCGGAGTTGAAAAACATGAAGAGCCGGAAAAGGTGTGAAAAATGTGAAGAGCTTCAAAAGGTGTCAAAAATATGAGGAGCATGAAACGCTCTGAAATATAGGAGGATCATCAAGCGGTGTTGAAAAACAGGAAGAGCCTGAAAATGTGTGAAAAACGTGAAGAGCTTCAAAAGATGTCAAAAATATGAGGAGCATGAAACGATCTGAAAAATATGTGGAGCATGAAGCGGTGTTAAAAAACATGAAGAGCCTGAAAAGAAGTGAAAAATATGAAGAGCTTCAAAAGGTGTGAAAAACATGAAGACCTTCAAAAGGTGTCAAAAATGAGATGAGCATGAAACGGTCGGAACAATAGGAGGAGCATGAAGCGGTGTTGAAAAACATGAAGAGCCTGAAAACCTGTGAAAAATAGGAAGAGCTTCAAAAGTTGTGAAAAATATGAAGAGCTTCAAAAAATGTCAAAAATATTAGGAGCATGAAATGGTCTCAAATATAGGAGAATCATGCAGCGGTGTTGAAAACTATAAACAGCCTGAAAAAGTGTGAAAAATATGAAGAGCTTCAAAAGGTGTCAAAAATATGAGTATCATGAAATGGTCTGAAAAACAGGAGCAGCATGAAACAGTGTTCAAAAACATGAATACTTTGAAAAGGTGTGAAAAATATGAAGAGGTTCAAAAGGTGTGAAATACATGAGGATCATGAAACGGTCTGAAAAATATGAGGAGCATGAAGCGGTGTTCAAAAACATGAGGAGCCTGAAAAGGTGAGAAAAATATGAAGAGCTTCAAAAGGTGTGAGAAATGTGAGGAGCATGAAGCGGTGTTCAAATACATGAAAAGCCTGAAAAGGTGTGAAAAATATGAAGAGCTTCAAAAGGTTTCAAAAATATGAGGAGCTTGAAATGGTCTGAAAAATAGGACGAGCATGAAACGGTGTTCAAAAACATGAAGAGCATGAAAAGGTGTGAAAATTATGAAGAGCTTCAAAAGGTGTGAAAAACATGAGGAGAATGAAACGGTCTGAAAAATAGGAGGAGCATGAAGCAGTGTTCAAAACATGAAGAGCCTGAAAAAGTGTGAAAAATATGAAGATCTTCAAAAGTTTGAAAAATATGAAGACCCTGAAAAGGTGTCAAAAATGAGATGAGCATGAAACAGTCTGAAAAGTAGGAGGAGCATGAAGTGTTGTTCAAAAACGTGAAGAGCCTGAAAAGGTGTGAAAAATATGAAGAGCTTGAAAAGGTGTGAAATACCTGAGGAGCATGAAACGGTCTGAAAAATAGGAGGAGCATGAAGCGGTGTTCAAAACATGAAGAGCCTGAAAAAGTGTGAAAAATATGAAGAGCTTATAAAATTGTCAAAAATATGAGGAGCATGAAACGGTCTCAAAAATACGAGCAGCCTGAAACCGTCTGAAAAATAGGAGGAGCATGAAGCGGTGTTCAAAACATGAAGAGCCTGAAAAAGTGTGAAAAATATGAAGAGCTTATAAAATTGTCAAAAATATGAGGAGCATGAAACGGTCTGAAAAATACAAGCAGCCTGAAACCGTCTGAAAAATAGGAGGAGCATGAAGCGTTGTTCAAAACATGAAGAGCCTGAAAAAGTGTGAAAAATATGAAGAGCTTATAAAATTGTCAAAAATATGAGGAGCATGAAACGGTCTGAAAAATACAGCAGCCTGAAACGGTCTGAAAAATAGGAGGAGCATGAAGCGGTGTTCAAAAACATGAAGGGCCTGAAAACGGGTGAAAAATATGAAGAGCTTCAAAAGGAGTCAAAAATATGCGGAGCCTGAAACGATCTGAAAAATAGGAGGAGCATGAAGCGGAGTTGAAAAACATGAAGAGCCGGAAAAGGTGTGAAAAATGTGAAGAGCTTCAAAAGGTGTCAAAAATATGAGGAGCATGAAACGCTCTGAAATATAGGAGGATCATGAAGCGGTGTTGAAAAACATGAAGAGCCTGAAAAGGTGTGATAAATGTGAAGAGCTTCAAAAGGTGTCAAAAATATGAGGAGTATGAAAAGGTCTGAAAAATAGGAGGAGTATGAAACGGTGATCAAAAACATGAAGAATCTGAAAACGTGTGAAAAATATGAAGAGCTTCAAACGGTGTGAAAAACATGAGGAGAATGAAACGGTCTGAAAAATAGGAGGAGCATGAAGCAGTGTTCGAAACATGAAGAGCCTGAAAAAGTGTGAAAAATATGAAGAGCTTATAAAGTTGTCAAAAATATGAGGAGCATGAAACGGTCTGAAAAATACGAGCAGCCTGAAACCGTCTGAAAAATAGGAGGAGCATGAGCGGTGTTCAAAAACGTGAAGAGCCTGAAAAGCTGTGAAAAATATGAAGAGTTTCAAAAGGTGTGAAATACCTGAGGAGCATGAAACGATCTGAAAAATAGGAGGAGCATGAAGCGGTGTTCAAAACATGAAGAGCCTGAAAAAGTGTGAAAAATATGAACAGCTTCAAAAGGTTTGAAAAATAAGAGGAGCATGAAGCGGTGTTCAAAAACATGAAGAGCCTGAAAAAGTGTGAAAAATATGAAGAGCTTATAAAATTGTCAAAAATATGAGGAGCATGAAACGGTCTGAAAAATACGAGCAGCCTGAAACCGTCTGAAAAATAGGAGGAGCATGAAGCGGTGTTCAAAAACATGAAGGGCCTGAAAACGGGTGAAAAATATGAAGAGCTTCAAAAGGAGTCAAAAATATGCGGAGCCTGAAACGATCTGAAAAATAGGAGGAGCATGAAGCGGAGTTGAAAAACATGAAGAGCCGGAAAAGGTGTGAAAAATGTGAAGAGCTTCAAAAGGTGTCAAAAATATGAGGAGCATGAAACGCTCTGAAATATAGGAGGATCATGAAGCGGTGTTGAAAAACATGAAGAGCCTGAAAAGGTGTGATAAATGTGAAGAGCTTCAAAAGGTGTCAAAAATATGAGGAGTATGAAAAGGTCTGAAAAATAGGAGGAGTATGAAACGGTGATCAAAAACATGAAGAATCTGAAAACGTGTGAAAAATATGAAGAGCTTCAAACGGTGTGAAAAACATGAGGAGAATGAAACGGTCTGAAAAATAGGAGGAGCATGAAGCAGTGTTCGAAACATGAAGAGCCTGAAAAAGTGTGAAAAATATGAAGAGCTTATAAAATTGTCAAAAATATGAGGAGCATGAAACGGTCTGAAAAATACGAGCAGCCTGAAACCGTCTGAAAAATAGGAGGAGCATGAGCGGTGTTCAAAAACGTGAAGAGCCTGAAAAGCTGTGAAAAATATGAAGAGTTTCAAAAGGTGTGAAATACCTGAGGAGCATGAAACGATCTGAAAAATAGGAGGAGCATGAAGCGGTGTTCAAAACATGAAGAGCCTGAAAAAGTGTGAAAAATATGAACAGCTTCAAAAGGTTTGAAAAATAAGAGGAGCATGAAGCGGTGTTCAAAAACATGAAGAGCCTGAAAAAGTGTGAAAAATATGAAGAGCTTATAAAATTGTCAAAAATATGAGGAGCATGAAACGGTCTGAAAAATACGAGCAGCCTGAAACCGTCTGAAAAATAGGAGGAGCATGAAGCGGTGTTCAAAAACATGAAGGGCCTGAAAACGGGTGAAAAATATGAAGAGCTTCAAAAGGAGTCAAAAATATGCGGAGCCTGAAACGATCTGAAAAATAGGAGGAGCATGAAGCGGAGTTGAAAAACATGAAGAGCCGGAAAAGGTGTGAAAAATGTGAAGAGCTTCAAAAGGTGTCAAAAATATGAGGAGCATGAAACGCTCTGAAATATAGGAGGATCATGAAGCGGTGTTGAAAAACATGCAGAGCCTGAAAAGGTGTGATAAATGTGAAGAGCTTCAAAAGGTGTCAAAAATATGAGGAGCATGAAACGGTCTGAAAAATAGTAGGAGCATGAAACGGTGATCAAAAACATGAAGAATTTGAAAACGTGTGAAAAATATGAAGAGCTTCAAACGGTGTGAAAAATATCAGGAGCATGAAACGGTCTGAAAAAGATGAGGAGCATGAAGTGGTTTTCAAAAACATGTACAGCCTGAAAAGGTGTGAAAAATAGGAAGAGCTTCAAAAGGTGTGAAAAACAGGAGGAACATGCAGCGGTGTTCAAAAATATGAAGAGCCTGAAAAGGTGTGAAAAATATGAAGTGCTTCAAAAGGTGTCAACAATATGAGGAGCATGAAACGGTCTGAAAAATAGGAGGAGCAAGAAGCGGTGTTGAAAAACAAGAAGAGACGGAAAAGGTGTGAAAAATATGAAGAGCTTCAAAAGGTTTCAAAAATATGAGGAGCTTGAAATGGTCTGAAAAATAGGACGAGCATGAAACGGTGTTCAAAAACATGAAGAGCATGAAAAGGTGTGAAAATTATGAAGAGCTTCAAAAGGTGTGAAAAACAGGAGGAGAATGAAACGGTCTGAAAAATAGGAGGAGCATGAAGCAGTGTTCAAAACATGAAGAGCCTGAAAAAGTGTGAAAAATATGAAGATCTTCAAAAGTTTGAAAAATATGAAGACCCTGAAAAGGTGTCAAAAATGAGATGAGCATGAAACAGTCTGAAAAGTAGGAGGAGCATGAAGTGTTGTCCAAAAACGTGAAGAGCCTGAAAAGGTGTGAAAAATATGAAGAGCTTGAAAAGTTGTGAAATACCTGAGGAGCATGAAACGGTCTGAAAAATAGGAGGAGCATGAAGCGGTGTTCAAAACATGAAGAGCCTGAAAAAGTGTGAAAAATATGAAGAGCTTATAAAATTGTCAAAAATATGTGGAGCATGAAACGGTCTGAAAAATACGAGCAGCCTGAAACCGTCTGAAAAATAGGAGGAGCATGAAGCGGTGTTCAAAAACATGAAGGGCCTGAAAATGTGTGAAAAATATGAAGAGCTTATAAAATTGTCAAAAATATGAGGAGCATGAAACGGTCTGAAAAATACGAGCAGCCTGAAACCGTCTGAAAAATAGAAGGAGCATGAAGCGGTGTTCAAAACATGAAGAGCCTGAAAAAGTGTGAAAAATATGAAGAGCTTATAAAATTGTCAAAAATATGAGGAGCATGAAACGGTCTGAAAAATACGAGCAGCCTGAAACCGTCTGAAAAATAGGAGGAGCATGAAGCGGTGTTCAAAACATGAAGAGCCTGAAAAAGTGTGAAAAATATGAAGAGCTTATAAAATTGTCAAAAATATGAGGAGCATGAAACGGTCTGAAAAATAGGAGGAGCATGAAGCGGTGTTCAAAAACATGAAGGGCCTGAAAACGGGTGAAAAATATGAAGAGCTTCAAAAGGAGTCAAAAATATGCGGAGCCTGAAACGATCTGAAAAATAGGAGGAGCATGAAGCGGAGTTCAAAAACATGAAGAGCCGGAAAAGGTGTGAAAAATGTGAAGAGCTTCAAAAGGTGTCAAAAATATCAGGAGCATGAAACGCTCTGAAATATAGGAGGATCATGAAGCGGTGTTGAAAAATATGAAGAGCCTGAAAAGGTGTGATAAATGTGAAGAGCTTCAAAAGGTGTCAAAAATATGAGGAGCATGAAAAGGTCTGAAAAATAGGAGGAGTATGAAACGGTGATCAAAAACATGAAGAATCTGAAAACGTGTGAAAAATATGAAGAGCTTCAAACTGTGTGAAAAATATCAGGAGCATGAAACGGTCTGAAAAAGATGAGGAGCATGAAGTGGTCTTCAGAAACATGTACAGCCTGAAAAGTTGTGAAAAATATGAAGAGCTTCAAAAGGTGTGAAAAACAGGAGGAACATGAAGCGGCGTTCAAAATTATGAAGAGCCTGAAAAGGTGTGAAAAATATGAAGTGCTTCAAAAGGTGTCAACAATATGAGGAGCATGAAACGGTCTGAAAAATAGGAGGAGCAAGAAGCGGTGTTGAAAAACAAGAAGAGACGGAAAAGGTGAAAAATATGAAGAGCTTCAAAAGGTTTCAAAAATATGAGGAGCTTGAAATGGTCTGAAAAATAGGACGAGCATGAAACGGTGTTCAAAAACATGAAGAGCATGAAAAGGTGTGAAAATTATGAAGAGCTTCAAAAGGTGTGAAAAACATGAGGAGAATGAAACGGTCTGAAAAATAGGAGGAGCATGAAGCAGTGTTCAAAACATGAAGAGCCTGAAAAAGTGTGAAAAATATGAAGATCGTCAAAAGTTTGAAAAATATGAAGACCCTGAAAAGGTGTCAAAAATGAGATGAGCATGAAACAGTCTGAAAAGTAGGAGGAGCATGAAGCGGTGTTTAAAAACATGAAGAGCCTGAAAAGGTGTGAAATATATGAAGAGCTTCAAAAGGTGTGAAAAATATGGAGAGCTTCAAAAGGTGTCAAAAATATGAAGAGCATGAAACGGTCTGAAAAATAGGGGGAGCATGAAATGGTGTTCAAAAACATGAAGAGCCTGAAAAGGTGTGAAATATATGAAGAGCCTGAAAAGGTGTGAAAAATATGAAGAGCTTCAAAAGGTTTGAAAAATAGGAGGAGCATGAAGCGGTGTTCAAAAACATGAAGAGCCTGAAAAAGTGTGAAAAATATGAAGAGCTTATAAAATTGTCAAAAATAAGAGGAGCATGATGAGATGTTCAAAAACATGAAGAGGCTGATAAGGTGTGAAAAACATGAAGAGCTTCAAAAGGTTTGAAAAATAGGAGGAGCATGAAGCGGTGCTCAAAAACATGAAGAGCCTGAAAAAGTGTGAAAAATATGAAGAGCTTATAAAATTGTCAAAAATATGAGGAGCATGAAACGGTCTGAAAAATACGAGCAGCCTGAAACCGTCTGAAAAATAGGAGGAGCATGAAGCGGTGTTGAAAAACATGAAGAGCCGGAAAAGCTGTGAAAAATGTGAAGAGCTTCAAAAGGTGTCAAAAATATGAGGAGCATGAAATGCTCTGAAATATAGGTGGATCAAGAAGTGGTGTTGAAAAACATGAAGAGCCTGAAAAGGTGTGATAAATGTGAAGAGCTTCAAAAGGTGTCAAAAATATGAGGAGCATGTAACGGTCTGAAAAATAGGAGGAGCATGAAACGGTGATCAAAAACATGAAGAATCTGAAAACGTGTGAAAAATATGAAGAGCTTCAAACGGTGTGAAAAATATGAGGTGCATGAAATGGTCTGAAAAAGATGAGGAGAATGAAGTGGTCTTCAAAAACATGTACAGCCTGAAAAGGTGTGAAAAATATGGAGAGCTTCAAAAGGTGTGAAAAACAGGAGGAACATGAAGTGGTGTTCAAAAATATGAAGAGCCTGAAAAGGTGTGAAAACTATGAAGTGCTTCAAAAGGTGTCAACAATATGAGGAGCATGAAACGGTCTGAAAAATAGGAGGAGCAAGAAGCGGTGTTGAAAAACAAGAAGAGACGGAAAAGGTGTGAAAATATGAAGAGCTTCAAAACGTGTCAAAAATATGAGGAGCGTGAAACGGTCTGAAAAATAGGAGGAGCATGAAGCGGTGTTGAAAAACATGAAGAGCCTGAAAACGTGTGAAAAATATGAAGAGCTTCAAAAGGTATGAAAATATGAAGAGCTTCAAAAGTTGTCAAAAAAGAGATGAGCATGAAACGGTCTGAAAAATAGGAGCAGCATGAAGCGGTGTTGAAAAACATGAAGAGTCTGAAAAGGTGTGAAAAATATGAAGAGCTTCAAAAGGTGTCAAAAATATGAGGAGCATGAAACGGTCTGAAATATAGGAAGATCATCAAGCGGTGTTGAAAAACATGAAGAGCCTGAAAATGTGTGAAAAACGTGAAGAGTTTCAAAAGATGTCAAAAATATGAGGAGCATGAAACGGTCTGAAAAATATGAGGAGCATGAAGCGGTGTTAAAAAACATGAAGAGCCTGAAAAGAAGTGCAAAATATGAAGAGCTTCAAAAGGTGTGAAAAATATGAAGACCTTCAAAAGGTGTCAAAAAAGAAATGAGCATGAAACGGTCGGAAAAATAGGAGGAGCATGAAGCGGTGTTGTAAAACATGAAGAGCCTGAAAACCTGTGAAAAACAGGAAGAGCTTCAAAAGGTGTGAAAAATATGAAGAGCTTCAAAAAATGTCAAAAATATGAGGAGCATGAAACGGTCTGAAAAATACGAGCAGCCTGAAGCGTCTGAAAAATAGGAGGAGCATGAAGCGGTGTTCAAAAACATGAAGGGCCTGAAAATGTGTGAAAAATATGAAGAGCTTCAAAAGGAGTCAAAAATATGCGGAGCCTGAAACGATCTGAAAAATAGGAGGAGCATGAAGCGGAGTTGAAAAACATGAAGAGCCGGAAAAGGTGTGAAAAATGTGAAGAGCTTCAAAAGGTGTCAAAAATATGAGGAGCATGAAACGCTCTGAAACATAGAAGGATCATGAAGCGGTGTTGAAAAACATGAAGAGCCTGAAAAGGTGTGATAAATGTGAAGAGCTTCAAAAGGTGTCAAAAATATGAGGAGCATGAAATGGTCTGAAAAATAGGAGGAGCATGAAACGGTGATCAAAAACATGAAGAATCTGAAAACGTGTGAAAAATATGAAGAGCTTCAAACGGTGTGAAATATATCAGGAGCATGAAACGATCTGAAAAAGATGAGTAGCATGAAGTGGTCTTCAAAAACATGTACAGCCTGAAAAGGTGTGAAAAATATGAAGAGCTTCAAAAGGTGTGAAAAAGAGGAGGAACATGAAGTGGCGTTCAAAAATATGAAGAGCCTGAAGAGGTGTGAAAAATATGAAGTGCTTCAAAAGGTGTCAACAATATGAGGAGCATGAAACGGTCTGAAAAATAGGAGGAGCAAGAAGCGGTGTTGAAAAACAAGAAGAGACGGAAAAGGTGTGAAAAATATGAAGAGCTTCAAAAGGTTTCAAAAATATGAGGAGCTTGAAATGGTCTGAAAAATAGGACGAGCATGAAACGGTGTTCAAAAACATGAAGAGCATGAAAAGGTGTGAAAATTATGAAGAGCTTCAAAAGGTGTGAAAAACATGAGGAGAATGAAACGGTCTGAAAAATAGGAGGAGCATGAAGCAGTGTTCAAAACATGAAGAGCCTGAAAAAGTGTGAAAAATATGAAGATCTTCAAAAGTTTGAAAAATATGAAGACCCTGAAAAGGTGTCAAAAATGAGATGAGCATGAAACAGTCTGAAAAGTAGGAGGAGCATGAAGTGTTGTTCAAAAACGTGAAGAGCTTGAAAAGGTGTGAAAAATATGAAGAGCTTGAAAAGGTGTGAAATACCTGAGGAGCATGAAACGGTCTGAAAAATAGGAGGAGCATGAAGCAGTGTTAAAAAACATGAAAAGCCTGAAAAGAAGTGAAAAATGTGAAGAGCTTCAAAAGGTGTGAAAAATATGAAGTCCTTCAAAAGGTGTCAAAAATATGAAGAGCTTCAAAAGATGTCAAAAATATGAGGAGCATGAAACGGTCTGAAAAATATGAGGAGCATGAAGCGGTGTTGAAAAACATGAAGAGCCTGAAAAGCTGTGAAAAATAGGAAGAGCTTCAAAAGGTGTGAAAAATATGAAGAGCTTCAAAAAATGTCAAAAATATGAGGAGCATGAAATGGTCTCAAATATAGGAGAATCATGCAGCGGTGTTGAAAACTATAAACAGCCTGAAAATGTGTGAAAAATATGAAGAGCTTCAAAAGGTGTCAAAAATATGAGTATCATGAAATGGTCTGAAAAACAGGAGCAGCATGAAACAGTGTTCAAAAACATGAAGACATTGAAAAGGTGTGAAAAATATGAAGAGTTTCAAAAGGTGTGAAATACATGAGAAGCATGAAAGGGTGTGAAAAATGGAGGAGCAAGAAGCGGTGTTGAAAAACATGAAGAGCCTGAAAAGGTGTGATAAATGTGAAGAGCTTCAAAAGGTGTCAAAAATATGAGGAGCATGAAACGTTGATCAAAAACATGAAGAATCTGAAAACGTGTGAATAATATGAAGAGCTTCAAACGGTGTGAAAAATATCAGGAGCATGAAACGGTCTGAAAAAGATGAGGAGCATGAAGTGGTCTTCAAAAACATGTACAGCCTGAAAAGGTGTGAAAAATATGAAGAGCTTCAAAAGGTGTGAAATACATGAGTATCATGAAACGGTATAAAAAATAGGAGGAGCATGAAGCTGTGTTCAAAAACATGAGAGCCTGAAAAGGTGTGAAAATATGAAGAGCTTTAAAAGGTGTGAAAAATACGAGGAGCATGAAACGGTGTTCAAAAACATGAAGAGCCTAAAATGGTGTGAAAATTATGAAGAGCCTCAAAACGTGTCAAAAATATGAGGAGCATGAAACGGTCTGAAAAATAGGAGGAGCATGAAGCGATGTTGAAAAACTTGAAGAGCCTGAAAACGTGTAAAATATGAAGAGCTTCAAAAGGTGTGAAAAATATGAAGAGCTTCAAAAGGTGTCAAAAATGAGATGAGCATGAAACGGTCTGAAAAATAGGAGGAGAATGAAACAGTGTTGAAAAACTTGAAGACCCTGAAAAGCTGTGAAAAATATGAAGAGCATCAAAAGGTGTGAAAAATATGAAGAGCTTCAAAAGGTGTCAAAAATATGAGGAGCATGAAAAGGTCACAAAAAGAGGAGGAGCATGAGTGGAGTTGAAAAACATGAAGAGACTGAAAAGGTGTGAAAAATATGAAGAGCTTCAAAAGGTGTCAAAAATATGAGGGCTTGAAACGGTCTGAAGAATAGGAGGAGCATGAAGCAGTGTTCAAAAACATGAAGAGTCTGAAAAGGTGTGAAAAATATGAAGAGCTTCAAAACGTGTGAAATACATGAGGAGCATGAAAAGGTCTGAAAAATAGGAGTAGCATGAAGAGGTGTTCAAAAACATGAAGAGTCTGATAAGGTGTGAAAAACATGAAGAGCTTCAAAAAGTTTGAAAAATAGGAGGAGCATGAAGCGGTGTTAAAAAACATGAAGAGCCTAAAAAAGTGTGAAAATTATGAAGAGCTTATAAAATGGTCAAAAATATGAGGAGCATGAAACGGTCTGAAAAATAGGAGGAGCATGAAACGGTGATCAAAAACATGAAGAGCCTGAAAACGTGTGAAAAATATGAAGAGCATCAAACGGTGTGAAAAATATGAGGAGCATGAAACAGACTGAAAAAGATGAGGAGCATGAAGTCGTGTTCAAAATCATGTGCAGCCTGAAAAGCTGTGAAAAATATGAAGAGCTTCAAAAGGTGTGAAAAATATGAGAAGCATGATACGGTCTGAAAAATAGGAGGAGCATGAAGTGGTGTTCAGAAACATGGAGAGCCTAAAAAGGTGTGAAAAATATGAAGAGCTTCAAAAAGTGTCAAAAATATGAGGAGCTTGAAACGGTCTGAAAAATAGGAGGAGCATCAAGCAGTGTTCACAAACATGAAGAGCCTGAAAAGGTGTGAAAAATATGAAGAGCTTCAAAACGTGTGAAATACATGAGGAGCATGAAAAGGTCTGAAAAATAGGAGGAGCATGAAATGGTGTTCAAAAACATGAAGAGAATGAAAAGGTGTGAAATTTATGAAGAGCTTCAAAAGTTGTCAAAAACATGAGGAGAATGAAACGGTCTGAAAAATAGGAGGAGCATGAAGCAGTGTTCAAAACATGAAGAGCCTGAAAAAGTGTGAAAAATATGAAGATCTTCAAAAGTTTGAAAAATATGAAGACCCTGAAAAGGTGTCAAAAATGAGATGAGCATGAAACAGTCTGAAAAGTAGGAGGAGTATGAAGTGTTGTTCAAAAACGTGAAGAGCCTGAAAAGTTGTGAAAAATATGAAGAGCTTGAAAAGGTGTGAAATACCTGAGGAGCATGAAACGGTCTGAAAAATAGGAGGAGCATGAAGCGGTGTTCAAAACATGAAGAGCCTGAAAAAGTGTGAAAAATATGAAGAGCTTCAAAAGGTTTAAAAAATAGGAGGAGCATGAAACGGTCTGAAATATAAGAGGATCATGAAGCGGTGTTGAAAAACATGAAGAGCCGGAAAAGGTGTGAAAAATGTGAAGAGCTTCAAAAGGTGTCAAAAATATGAGGAGCATGATACGGTCTGAAAAATAGGAGGAGTAAGAAGCGTTATTGAAATACATGAAGAGCCTGAAAACGTGTGAAGAATATGAAGAGCTCAAAAGGTGTGAAAAAAATGAAGAGCTTCACAAGGTGTCAAAAATGAGATGAGCATGAAACGGCCTCAAAAATAGGAGGAGCAGGAAGTGGTGTTCAGAAACATGGAGAGCCTGAAAAGGTGTGAAAAATATGAAGAGCTTCAAAAGGTGTGAAATACATGAGGAGCATGAAACGGTCTGAAAAATAGGAGGAGCATGAAGAGGTGTTCAAAAACCTGAAGAGCCTGAAAAGGTGTGAAAAATATGAAGAGCTTCAAAAGGTGTGAAAAACAGGAGGAACATGAAGCGATGTTCAAAAATATGAAGAGCCTGAAAAGGTGTGAAAAATATGAAGTGCTTCAAAAGGTGTCAACAATATGAGGAGCATGAAACGGTCTGAAAAATAGGAGGAGCAAGAAGCGGTGTTGAAAAACAAGAAGAGACGGAAAAGGTGTGAAAAATATGAAGAGATTCAAAACGTGTCAAAAATATGAGGAGCACGAAACGGTCTGAAAAATAGGAGGAGCATGAAGCGGTGTTGAAAAACATGAAGAGCCTGAAAACGTGTGAAAAATATGAAGAGCTTCAAAAGGTATGAAAATATGAAGAGCTTCAAAAGTTGTCAAAAAAGAGATGAGCATGAAACGGTCTGAAAAATAGGAGCAGCATGAAGCTATGTTGAAAAACATGAAGAGTCTGAAAAGGTGTGAAAAATATGAAGAGCTTCAAAAGGTGTCAAAAATATGAGGAGCATGAAACGGTCTGAAATATAGGAGGATCATCAAGCGGTGTTGAAAAACAGGAAGAGCCTGAAAATGTGTGAAAAACGTGAAGAGCTTCAAAAGATGTCAAAAATATGAGGAGCATGAAACGATCTGAAAAATATGTGGAGCATGAAGCGGTGTTAAAAAACATGAAGAGCCTGAAAAGAAGTGAAAAATATGAAGAGCTTCAAAAGGTGTGAAAAACATGAAGACCTTCAAAAGGTGTCAAAAATGAGATGAGCATGAAACGGTCGGAACAATAGGAGGAGCATGAAGCGGTGTTGAAAAACATGAAGAGCCTGAAAACCTGTGAAAAATAGGAAGAGCTTCAAAAGTTGTGAAAAATATGAAGAGCTTCAAAAAATGTCAAAAATATTAGGAGCATGAAATGGTCTCAAATATAGGAGAATCATGCAGCGGTGTTGAAAACTATAAACAGCCTGAAAAAGTGTGAAAAATATGAAGAGCTTCAAAAGGTGTCAAAAATATGAGTATCATGAAATGGTCTGAAAAACAGGAGCAGCATGAAACAGTGTTCAAAAACATGAATACATTGAAAAGGTGTGAAAAATATGAAGAGGTTCAAAAGGTGTGAAATACATGAGGATCATGAAACGGTCTGAAAAATATGAGGAGCATGAAGCGGTGTTCAAAAACATGAGGAGCCTGAAAAGGTGAGAAAAATATGAAGAGCTTCAAAAGGTGTGAGAAATGTGAGGAGCATGAAGTGGTGTTCAAATACATGAAAAGCCTGAAAAGGTGTGAAAAATATGAAGAGCTTCAAAAGGTTTCAAAAATATGAGGAGCTTGAAATGGTCTGAAAAATAGGACGAGCATGAAACGGTGTTCAAAAACATGAAGAGCATGAAAAGGTGTGAAAATTATGAAGAGCTTCAAAAGGTGTGAAAAACATGAGGAGAATGAAACGGTCTGAAAAATAGGAGGAGCATGAAGCAGTGTTCAAAACATGAAGAGCCTGAAAAAGTGTGAAAAATATGAAGATCTTCAAAAGTTTGAAAAATATGAAGACCCTGAAAAGGTGTCAAAAATGAGATGAGCATGAAACAGTCTGAAAAGTAGGAGGAGCATGAAGTGTTGTTCAAAAACGTGAAGAGCCTGAAAAGGTGTGAAAAATATGAAGAGCTTGAAAAGGTGTGAAATACCTGAGGAGCATGAAACGGTCTGAAAAATAGGAGGAGCATGAAGCGGTGTTCAAAACATGAAGAGCCTGAAAAAGTGTGAAAAATATGAAGAGCTTATAAAATTGTCAAAAATATGAGGAGCATGAAACGGTCTCAAAAATACGAGCAGCCTGAAACCGTCTGAAAAATAGGAGGAGCATGAAGCGGTGTTCAAAACATGAAGAGCCTGAAAAAGTGTGAAAAATATGAAGAGCTTATAAAATTGTCAAAAATATGAGGAGCATGAAACGGTCTGAAAAATACAAGCAGCCTGAAACCGTCTGAAAAATAGGAGGAGCATGAAGCGTTGTTCAAAACATGAAGAGCCTGAAAAAGTGTGAAAAATATGAAGAGCTTATAAAATTGTCAAAAATATGAGGAGCATGAAACGGTCTGAAAAATACAGCAGCCTGAAACGGTCTGAAAAATAGGAGGAGCATGAAGCGGTGTTCAAAAACATGAAGGGCCTGAAAACGGGTGAAAAATATGAAGAGCTTCAAAAGGAGTCAAAAATATGCGGAGCCTGAAACGATCTGAAAAATAGGAGGAGCATGAAGCGGAGTTGAAAAACATGAAGAGCCGGAAAAGGTGTGAAAAATGTGAAGAGCTTCAAAAGGTGTCAAAAATATGAGGAGCATGAAACGCTCTGAAATATAGGAGGATCATGAAGCGGTGTTGAAAAACATGAAGAGCCTGAAAAGGTGTGATAAATGTGAAGAGCTTCAAAAGGTGTCAAAAATATGAGGAGTATGAAAAGGTCTGAAAAATAGGAGGAGTATGAAACGGTGATCAAAAACATGAAGAATCTGAAAACGTGTGAAAAATATGAAGAGCTTCAAACGGTGTGAAAAACATGAGGAGAATGAAACGGTCTGAAAAATAGGAGGAGCATGAAGCAGTGTTCGAAACATGAAGAGCCTGAAAAAGTGTGAAAAATATGAAGAGCTTATAAAATTGTCAAAAATATGAGGAGCATGAAACGGTCTGAAAAATACGAGCAGCCTGAAACCGTCTGAAAAATAGGAGGAGCATGAGCGGTGTTCAAAAACGTGAAGAGCCTGAAAAGCTGTGAAAAATATGAAGAGTTTCAAAAGGTGTGAAATACCTGAGGAGCATGAAACGATCTGAAAAATAGGAGGAGCATGAAGCGGTGTTCAAAACATGAAGAGCCTGAAAAAGTGTGAAAAATATGAACAGCTTCAAAAGGTTTGAAAAATAAGAGGAGCATGAAGCGGTGTTCAAAAACATGAAGAGCCTGAAAAAGTGTGAAAAATATGAAGAGCTTATAAAATTGTCAAAAATATGAGGAGCATGAAACGGTCTGAAAAATACGAGCAGCCTGAAACCGTCTGAAAAATAGGAGGAGCATGAAGCGGTGTTCAAAAACATGAAGGGCCTGAAAACGGGTGAAAAATATGAAGAGCTTCAAAAGGAGTAAAAAATATGCGGAGCCTGAAACGATCTGAAAAATAGGAGGAGCATGAAGCGGAGTTGAAAAACATGAAGAGCCGGAAAAGGTGTGAAAAATGTGAAGAGCTTCAAAAGGTGTCAAAAATATGAGGAGCATGAAACGCTCTGAAATATAGGAGGATCATGAAGCGGTGTTGAAAAACATGAAGAGCCTGAAAAGGTGTGATAAATGTGAAGAGCTTCAAAAGGTGTCAAAAATATGAGGAGTATGAAAAGGTCTGAAAAATAGGAGGAGTATGAAACGGTGATCAAAAACATGAAGAATCTGAAAACGTGTGAAAAATATGAAGAGCTTCAAACGGTGTGAAAAACATGAGGAGAATGAAACGGTCTGAAAAATAGGAGGAGCATGAAGCAGTGTTCGAAACATGAAGAGCCTGAAAAAGTGTGAAAAATATGAAGAGCTTATAAAATTGTCAAAAATATGAGGAGCATGAAACGGTCTGAAAAATACGAGCAGCCTGAAACCGTCTGAAAAATAGGAGGAGCATGAGCGGTGTTCAAAAACGTGAAGAGCCTGAAAAGCTATGAAAAATATGAAGAGTTTCAAAAGGTGTGAAATACCTGAGGAGCATGAAACGATCTGAAAAATAGGAGGAGCATGAAGCGGTGTTCAAAACATGAAGAGCCTGAAAAAGTGTGAAAAATATGAACAGCTTCAAAAGGTTTGAAAAATAAGAGGAGCATGAAGCGGTGTTCAAAAACATGAAGAGCCTGAAAAAGTGTGAAAAATATGAAGAGCTTATAAAATTGTCAAAAATATGAGGAGCATGAAACGGTCTGAAAAATACGAGCAGCCTGAAACCGTCTGAAAAATAGGAGGAGCATGAAGCGGTGTTCAAAAACATGAAGGGCCTGAAAACGGGTGAAAAATATGAAGAGCTTCAAAAGGAGTCAAAAATATGCGGAGCCTGAAACGATCTGAAAAATAGGAGGAGCATGAAGCGGAGTTGAAAAACATGAAGAGCCGGAAAAGGTGTGAAAAATGTGAAGAGCTTCAAAAGGTGTCAAAAATATGAGGAGCATGAAACGCTCTGAAATATAGGAGGATCATGAAGCGGTGTTGAAAAACAAGAAGAGACGGAAAAGGTGTGAAAAATAGGAAGAGCTTCAAAAGGTGTGAAAAACAGGAGGAACATGCAGCGGTGTTCAAAAATATGAAGAGCCTGAAAAGGTGTGAAAAATATGAAGTGCTTCAAAAGGTGTCAACAATATGAGGAGCATGAAACGGTCTGAAAAATAGGAGGAGCAAGAAGCGGTGTTGAAAAACAAGAAGAGACGGAAAAGGTGTGAAAAATATGAAGAGCTTCAAAAGGTTTCAAAAATATGAGGAGCTTGAAATGGTCTGAAAAATAGGACGAGCATGAAACGGTGTTCAAAAACATGAAGAGCATGAAAAGGTGTGAAAATTATGAAGAGCTTCAAAAGGTGTGAAAAACAGGAGGAGAATGAAACGGTCTGAAAAATAGGAGGAGCATGAAGCAGTGTTCAAAACATGAAGAGCCTGAAAAAGTGTGAAAAATATGAAGATCTTCAAAAGTTTGAAAAATATGAAGACCCTGAAAAGGTGTCAAAAATGAGATGAGCATGAAACAGTCTGAAAAGTAGGAGGAGCATGAAGTGTTGTCCAAAAACGTGAAGAGCCTGAAAAGGTGTGAAAAATATGAAGAGCTTGAAAAGTTGTGAAATACCTGAGGAGCATGAAACGGTCTGAAAAATAGGAGGAGCATGAAGCGGTGTTCAAAACATGAAGAGCCTGAAAAAGTGTGAAAAATATGAAGAGCTTATAAAATTGTCAAAAATATGTGGAGCATGAAACGGTCTGAAAAATACGAGCAGCCTGAAACCGTCTGAAAAATAGGAGGAGCATGAAGCGGTGTTCAAAAACATGAAGGGCCTGAAAATGTGTGAAAAATATGAAGAGTTTATAAAATTGTCAAAAATATGAGGAGCATGAAACGGTCTGAAAAATACGAGCAGCCTGAAACCGTCTGAAAAATAGAAGGAGCATGAAGCGGTGTTCAAAACATGAAGAGCCTGAAAAAGTGTGAAAAATATGAAGAGCTTATAAAATTGTCAAAAATATGAGGAGCATGAAACGGTCTGAAAAATACGAGCAGCCTGAAACCGTCTGAAAAATAGGAGGAGCATGAAGCGGTGTTCAAAACATGAAGAGCCTGAAAAAGTGTGAAAAATATGAAGAGCTTATAAAATTGTCAAAAATATGAGGAGCATGAAACGGTCTGAAAAATACAGCAGCCTGAAACGGTCTGAAAAATAGGAGGAGCATGAAGCGGTGTTTAAAAACATGAAGAGCCTGAAAAGGTGTGAAATATATGAAGAGCTTCAAAAGGTGTGAAAAATATGGAGAGCTTCAAAAGGTGTCAAAAATATGAAGAGCATGAAACGGTCTGAAAAATAGGGGGAGCATGAAATGGTGTTCAAAAACATGAAGAGCCTGAAAAGGTGTGAAATATATGAAGAGCCTGAAAAGGTGTGAAAAATATGAAGAGCTTCAAAAGGTTTGAAAAATAGGAGGAGCATGAAGCGGTGTTCAAAAACATGAAGAGCCTGAAAAAGTGTGAAAAATATGAAGAGCTTATAAAATTGTCAAAAATAAGAGGAGCATGATGAGATGTTCAAAAACATGAAGAGGCTGATAAGGTGTGAAAAACATGAAGAGCTTCAAAAGGTTTGAAAAATAGGAGGAGCATGAAGCGGTGCTCAAAAACATGAAGAGCCTGAAAAAGTGTGAAAAATATGAAGAGCTTATAAAATTGTCAAAAATATGAGGAGCATGAAACGGTCTGAAAAATACGAGCAGCCTGAAACCGTCTGAAAAATAGGAGGAGCATGAAGCGGTGTTCAAAAACATGAAGAGCCGGAAAAGCTGTGAAAAATGTGAAGAGCTTCAAAAGGTGTCAAAAATATGAGGAGCATGAAACGCTCTGAAATATAGGTGGATCAAGAAGTGGTGTTGAAAAACATGAAGAGCCTGAAAAGGTGTGATAAATGTGAAGAGCTTCAAAAGGTGTCAAAAATATGAGGAGCATGTAACGGTCTGAAAAATAGGAGGAGCATGAAACGGTGATCAAAAACATGAAGAATCTGAAAACGTGTGAAAAATATGAAGAGCTTCAAACGGTGTGAAAAATATGAGGTGCATGAAATGGTCTGAAAAAGATGAGGAGAATGAAGTGGTCTTCAAAAACATGTACAGCCTGAAAAGGTGTGAAAAATATGGAGAGCTTCAAAAGGTGTGAAAAACAGGAGGAACATGAAGTGGTGTTCAAAAATATGAAGAGCCTGAAAAGGTGTGAAAACTATGAAGTGCTTCAAAAGGTGTCAACAATATGAGGAGCATGAAACGGTCTGAAAAATAGGAGGAGCAAGAAGCGGTGTTGAAAAACAAGAAGAGACGGAAAAGGTGTGAAAATATGAAGAGCTTCAAAACGTGTCAAAAATATGAGGAGCGTGAAACGGTCTGAAAAATAGGAGGAGCATGAAGCGGTGTTGAAAAACATGAAGAGCCTGAAAACGTGTGAAAAATATGAAGAGCTTCAAAAGGTATGAAAATATGAAGAGCTTCAAAAGTTGTCAAAAAAGAGATGAGCATGAAACGGTCTGAAAAATAGGAGCAGCATGAAGCGGTGTTGAAAAACATGAAGAGTCTGAAAAGGTGTGAAAAATATGAAGAGCTTCAAAAGGTGTCAAAAATATGAGGAGCATGAAACGGTCTGAAATATAGGAAGATCATCAAGCGGTGTTGAAAAACATGAAGAGCCTGAAAATGTGTGAAAAACGTGAAGAGTTTCAAAAGATGTCAAAAATATGAGGAGCATGAAACGGTCTGAAAAATATGAGGAGCATGAAGCGGTGTTAAAAAACATGAAGAGCCTGAAAAGAAGTGCAAAATATGAAGAGCTTCAAAAGGTGTGAAAAATATGAAGACCTTCAAAAGGTGTCAAAAAAGAAATGAGCATGAAACGGTCGGAAAAATAGGAGGAGCATGAAGCGGTGTTGTAAAACATGAAGAGCCTGAAAACCTGTGAAAAACAGGAAGAGCTTCAAAAGGTGTGAAAAATATGAAGAGCTTCAAAAAATGTCAAAAATATGAGGAGCATGAAACGGTCTGAAAAATACGAGCAGCCTGAAGCGTCTGAAAAATAGGAGGAGCATGAAGCGGTGTTCAAAAACATGAAGGGCCTGAAAATGTGTGAAAAATATGAAGAGCTTCAAAAGGAGTCAAAAATATGCGGAGCCTGAAACGATCTGAAAAATAGGAGGAGCATGAAGCGGAGTTGAAAAACATGAAGAGCCGGAAAAGGTGTGAAAAATGTGAAGAGCTTCAAAAGGTGTCAAAAATATGAGGAGCATGAAACGGTCTGAAAAATAGGAGGAGCATGAAACGGTGATCAAAAACATGAAGAATCTGAAAACGTGTGAAAAATATGAAGAGCTTCAAACGGTGTGAAATATATCAGGAGCATGAAACGATCTGAAAAAGATGAGTAGCATGAAGTGGTCTTCAAAAACATGTACAGCCTGAAAAGGTGTGAAAAATATGAAGAGCTTCAAAAGGTGTGAAAAAGAGGAGGAACATGAAGTGGCGTTCAAAAATATGAAGAGCCTGAAGAGGTGTGAAAAATATGAAGTGCTTCAAAAGGTGTCAACAATATGAGGAGAATGAAACGGTCTGAAAAATAGGAGGAGCATGAAGCAGTGTTCAAAACATGAAGAGCCTGAAAAAGTGTGAAAAATATGAAGATCTTCAAAAGTTTGAAAAATATGAAGACCCTGAAAAGGTGTCAAAAATGAGATGAGCATGAAACAGTCTGAAAAGTAGGAGGAGCATGAAGTGTTGTTCAAAAACGTGAAGAGCTTGAAAAGGTGTGAAAAATATGAAGAGCTTGAAAAGGTGTGAAATACCTGAGGAGCATGAAACGGTCTGAAAAATAGGAGGAGCATGAAGCGGTGTTAAAAAACATGAAAAGCCTGAAAAGAAGTGAAAAATGTGAAGAGCTTCAAAAGGTGTGAAAAATATGAAGTCCTTCAAAAGGTGTCAAAAATATGAAGAGCTTCAAAAGATGTCAAAAATATGAGGAGCATGAAACGGTCTGAAAAATATGAGGAGCATGAAGCGGTGTTGAAAAACATGAAGAGCCTGAAAAGCTGTGAAAAATAGGAAGAGCTTCAAAAGGTGTGAAAAATATGAAGAGCTTCAAAAAATGTCAAAAATATGAGGAGCATGAAATGGTCTCAAATATAGGAGAATCATGCAGCGGTGTTGAAAACTATAAACAGCCTGAAAATGTGTGAAAAATATGAAGAGCTTCAAAAGGTGTCAAAAATATGAGTATCATGAAATGGTCTGAAAAACAGGAGCAGCATGAAACAGTGTTCAAAAACATGAAGACATTGAAAAGGTGTGAAAAATATGAAGAGTTTCAAAAGGTGTGAAATACATGAGAAGCATGAAAGGGTGTGAAAAATGGAGGAGCAAGAAGCGGTGTTGAAAAACATGAAGAGCCTGAAAAGGTGTGATAAATGTGAAGAGCTTCAAAAGGTGTCAAAAATATGAGGAGCATGAAACGTTGATCAAAAACATGAAGAATCTGAAAACGTGTGAATAATATGAAGAGCTTCAAACGGTGTGAAAAATATCAGGAGCATGAAACGGTCTGAAAAAGATGAGGAGCATGAAGTGGTCTTCAAAAACATGTACAGCCTGAAAAGGTGTGAAAAATATGAAGAGCTTCAAAAGGTGTGAAATACATGAGTATCATGAAACGGTATAAAAAATAGGAGGAGCATGAAGCTGTGTTCAAAAACATGAGAGCCTGAAAAGGTGTGAAAATATGAAGAGCTTTAAAAGGTGTGAAAAATACGAGGAGCATGAAACGGTGTTCAAAAACATGAAGAGCCTAAAATGGTGTGAAAATTATGAAGAGCCTCAAAACGTGTCAAAAATATGAGGAGCATGAAACGGTCTGAAAAATAGGAGGAGCATGAAGCGATGTTGAAAAACTTGAAGAGCCTGAAAACGTGTAAAATATGAAGAGCTTCAAAAGGTGTGAAAAATATGAAGAGCTTCAAAAGGTATCAAAAATGAGATGAGCATGAAACGGTCTGAAAAATAGGAGGAGCAAAAAGCGGTGTTGAAAAACATGAAGAGTCTGAACAGGTGTGAGAAATATGAAGAGCTTCAAAAGGTGTGAAAAATATGAAGAGCTTCAAAAGGAGTGAAGAATATGAAGAGCTTCAAAAGGTGTCAAAAATGAGATGAGCATGAAACGGTCTGAAAAATAGGAGGAGCATGAAGCGGTGTTGAAAAACATGAAGAGCCTGAAAAGGTGTGAAAAACATGAAGAGCTTCAAAAGGTGTCAAAAATATGAGGAGCATGAAACGGTCTGAAAAATAGGAGGAGCATGAAGCGGTGTTGAAAAACATGAAGAGCCTGAAAACGTGTGAAAAATCTGAAGAGCTTCAAAAGGTATGAAAATCCGAAGAACTTCAAAAGTTGTCAAAAAAGAGATGAGCATGAAACGGTCTGAAAAATAGGAGCAGCATGAAGCGGTGTTGAAAAACATGAAGAGTCTGAAAAGGTGTGAAAAATATGAAGAGCTTCAAAAGGTGTCAAAAATATGAGGAGCATGAAACGGTCTGAAAAATAGGAGGAGCATGAAGCGGTGTTGAAAAACATGAAGAGCCTGAAAACGTGTGAAAAATATGAAGAGCTTCAAAAGGTATGAAAATATGAAGAGCTTCAAAAGTTGTCAAAAAAGAGATGAGCATGAAACGGTCTGAAAAATAGGAGCAGCATGTAGCGGTGTTGAAAAACATGAAGAGCCTGAAAATGTGTGAAAATCGTGAAGAGCTTCAAAAGATGTCAAAAATATGAGGAGCATGAAACGGTCTGAAAAATATGAGGAGCATGAAGCGGTGTTAAAAAACATGAAAAGCCTGAAAAGAAGTGAAAAATGTGAAGAGCTTCAAAAGGTGTGAAAAATATGAAGTCCTTCAAAAGGTGTCAAAAATATGAAGAGCTTCAAAAGATGTCAAAAATATGAGGAGCATGAAACGGTCTGAAAAATATGAGGAGCATGAAGCGGTGTTGAAAAACATGAAGAGCCTGAAAAGCTGTGAAAAATAGGAAGAGCTTCAAAAGGTGTGAAAAATATGAAGAGCTTCAAAAAATGTCAAAAATATGAGGAGCATGAAATGGTCTCAAATATAGGAGAATCATGCAGCGGTGTTGAAAACTATAAACAGCCTGAAAATGTGTGAAAAATATGAAGAGCTTCAAAAGGTGTCAAAAATATGAGTATCATGAAATGGTCTGAAAAACAGGAGCAGCATGAAACAGTGTTCAAAAACATGAAGACATTGAAAAGGTGTGAAAAATATGAAGAGTTTCAAAAGGTGTGAAATACATGAGAAGCATGAAAGGGTGTGAAAAATGGAGGAGCAAGAAGCGGTGTTGAAAAACATGAAGAGCCTGAAAAGGTGTGATAAATGTGAAGAGCTTCAAAAGGTGTCAAAAATATGAGGAGCATGAAACGTTGATCAAAAACATGAAGAATCTGAAAACGTGTGAATAATATGAAGAGCTTCAAACGGTGTGAAAAATATCAGGAGCATGAAACGGTCTGAAAAAGATGAGGAGCATGAAGTGGTCTTCAAAAACATGTACAGCCTGAAAAGGTGTGAAAAATATGAAGAGCTTCAAAAGGTGTGAAATACATGAGTATCATGAAACGGTATAAAAAATAGGAGGAGCATGAAGCTGTGTTCAAAAACATGAGAGCCTGAAAAGGTGTGAAAATATGAAGAGCTTTAAAAGGTGTGAAAAATACGAGGAGCATGAAACGGTGTTCAAAAACATGAAGAGCCTAAAATGGTGTGAAAATTATGAAGAGCCTCAAAACGTGTCAAAAATATGAGGAGCATGAAACGGTCTGAAAAATAGAAGGAGCATGAAGCGATGTTGAAAAACTTGAAGAGCCTGAAAACGTGTAAAATATGAAGAGCTTCAAAAGGTGTGAAAAATATGAAGAGCTTCAAAAGGTGTCAAAAATGAGATGAGCATGAAAGGTCTGAAAAATAGGAGGAGCAAAAAGCGGTGTTGAAAAACATGAAGAGTCTGAAAAGGTGTGAGAAATATGAAGAGCTTCAAAAGGTGTGAAAAATATGAAGAGCTTCAAAAGGAGTGAAGAATATGAAGAGCTTCAAAAGGTGTCAAAAATGAGATGAGCATGAAACGGTCTGAAAAGTAGGAGGAGCATGAAGCGGTGTTGAAAAACATGAAGAGCCTGAAAAGGTGTGAAAAATATGAAGAGCTTCAAAAGGTGTGAAAAATATGAGAAGCATGAAACGATATGAAAAATAGGAGGAGCATGACGCGGTGTTCAGAAACATGAAGAGCCTGAAAAGGTGTGAAAAATATGAAGAGCTTCAAAAGGTGTCAAAATATGAGGAGCATGAACGGTCTGAAAAATAGGAGGAGCATGAAACGGTGTTCAAAAACATGAAGAGCCTGAAAAATGGGAAAAATATGAAGAGCTTCAAAACGTGTCAAAAATATGAGTAGCATGAAATGGTCTGAAAAATGGGAGGAGCATGAAACCTTGTTCAAAAACATGAAGAGCCTGAAAAGATGTGAAAAATATGAAGAGTTTCAAAAGGTGTGAAATACATGAGAAGCATGAAAGGGTGTGAAAAATGGAGGAGCAAGAAGCGGTGTTGAAAAACATGAAGAGCCTGAAAAGGTGTGAAAAATAGGAAGAGCTTCAAAAGTTGTGAAAAATATGAAGAGCTTCAAAAGGTGTAAAAATAAGATGAGCATGATACGGTCTGAAAAATAGGAGGGGCATTAAGTGGTGTTGAAAAACATGAAGAGCCTGAAAAGGTGTGAAATATATGAAGAGATTCAAAAGGTTTAAAATATATGAGGAGCATAAAACGGTCTGAAAAATAGAGGCAGCATAAAACGGTGTTCAAAAACATGAAGAGCGTGAAAAGGTGTGAAAAATAGGAAGAGCTAAAAAAGGTGTGAAATGTATGAGGAGCATGAAACGGTCTGAAAATTAGGAGGAGCATGAAGCTGTGTTCAAAAACATGAAGAGCCTGAAAAGGTGTGAAAAACATGAAGAGCTTCAAAAGTTTGAAAAATAGGAGGAGCATGAAGCGGTGTTCAAAAACATGAAGAGCCTGAAAAAGTGTGAAAAATATGAAGAGCTGATAAAATTGTCAAAATTATGAGGAGCATGAAACGCTCTGAAATATAGGAGGATCATGAAGCGGTGTTGAAAAACATGAAGAGCCTGAAAACGTGTGATAAATGTGAAGAGCTTCAAAAGGTGTCAAAAATATGAGGAGCATGAAACGCTGATCAAAAACATGAAGAATCTGAAAACGTGTGAATAATATGAAGAGCTTCAAACGGTGTGAAAAATATCAGGAGCATGAAACGGTCTGAAAAAGATGAGGAGCATGAAGTGGTCTTCAAAAACATGTACAGCCTGAAAAGGTGTGAAAAATATGAAGAGCTTCAAAAGGTGTGAAATACATGAGTATCATGAAACGGTATAAAAAATAGGAGGAGCATGAAGCTGTGTTCAAAAACATGAGAGCCTGAAAAGGTGTGAAAATATGAAGAGCTTTAAAAGGTGTGAAAAATACGAGGAGCATGAAACGGTGTTCAAAAACATGAAGAGCCTAAAATGGTGTGAAAATTATGAAGAGCCTCAAAACGTGTCAAAAATATGAGGAGTATGAAACGGTCTGAAAAATAGGAGGAGCATGAAGCGATGTTGAAAAACTTGAAGAGCCTGTAAACGTGTAAAATATGAAGAGCTTCAAAAGGTGTGAAAAATATGAAGAGCTTCAAAAGGTGTCAAAAATGAGATGAGCATGAAACTGTCTGAAAAATAGGAGGAGAATGAAACGATGTTGAAAAACTTGAAGACCCTGAAAAGCTGTGAAAAATATGAAGAGCTTCAAAAGGTGTGAAAAATATGAAGAGCTTCCAAAGGTGTCAAAAAATGAGGAGCATTAAAAGGTCAGAAAAAGAGGAGGAGCATGAGTGGAGTTGAAAAACATGAAGAGACTGAAAAGGTGTGAAAAATATGAAGAGCTTCAAAAGGTGTCAAAAATATGAGGAGCTTGAAACGGTCTGAAAAATAGGAGGAGCATGAAGCAGTGTTCAAAACATGAAGAGTCTGAAAAGGTGTGAAAAATATGTAGAGCTTCAAAACGTGTGAAATTCATGAGGAGCATGAAAAGGTCTGAAAAATAGGAGTAGCATGAAGCGGTGTTCAAAAACATGAGGAGCCTGAAAAGGTGAGAAAAATATGAAGAGCTTCAAAAGGTGTGAGAAATGTGAGGAGCATGAAGCGATGTTCAAATACATGAAAAGCCTGAAAAGGTGTGAAAAATATGAAGAGCTTCAAAAGGTTTCAAAAATATGAGGAGCTTGAAATGGTCTGAAAAATAGGACGAGCATGAAACGGTGTTCAAAAACATGAAGAGCATGAAAAGGTGTGAAAATTATGAAGAGCTTCAAAAGGTGTGAAACACATGAGGAGAATGAAACGGTCTGAAAAATAGGAGGAGCATGAAGCAGTGTTCAAAACATGAAGAGCCTGAAAAAGTGTGAAAAATATGAAGATCTTCAAAAGTTTGAAAAATATGAAGACCCTGAAAAGGTGTCAAAAAAGAGATGAGCATGAAAAAGTCTGAAAAGTAGGAGGAGCATGAAGTGTTGTTCAAAAACATGAAGGGCCTGAAAACGTGTGAAAAATATGAAGAGCTTCAAAAGGTTTGAAAAATAGGAGGAGCATGAAGCGGTGTTGAAAAACATGAAGAGCCTGAAAAAGTGTGAAAAATATGAAGAGCTTATAAAATTGTCAAAAATATGAGGAGCATGAAGAGATGTTCAAAAACATGAAGAGGCTGATAAGGTGTGAAAAACATGAAGAGCTTCAAAAGGTTTGAAAAATAGGAGGAGCATGAAGCGGTGCTCAAAAACATGAAGAGCCTGAAAATGTGTGAAAAATATGAAGAGCTTATAAAATTGTCAAAAATATGGGGAGCATGAAACGGTCTGAAAAATACGAGCAGCCTGAAACCGTCTGAAAAATAGGAGGAGCATGAAGCGGTGTTCAAAAACATGAAGGGCCTGAAAACGTGTGAAAAATATGAAGAGCTTCAAAAGGAGTCAAAAATATGCGGAGCCTGAAACGATCTGAAAAATAGGAGCAGCATGAAGCGGTGTTGAAAAACATGAAGAGTCTGAAAAGGTGTGAAAAATATGAAGAGCTTCAAAAGGTGTAAAAAATATGAGGAGCATGAAACGGTCTGAAATATAGGAGGATCATCAAGCGGTGTTGAAAAACATGAAGAGCCTGAAAATGTGTGAAAAATGTGAAGAGCTTCAAAAGATGTCAAAAATATGAGGAGCATGAAACGGTCTGAAAAATATGAGGAGCATGAAGCGGTGTTAAAAAACATGAAGAGCCTGAAAAGAAGTGAAAAATATGAAGAGTCAAAAGGTGTGAAAAATATGAAGACGTTCAAAAGGTGTCAAAAATGAGATGAGCATGAAACGGTCGGAAAAATAGGAGGAGCATGAAGCGGTGTTGAAAAACATGAAGAGCCTGAAAACCTGTGAAAAATAGGAAGAGCTTCAAAAGGTGTGAAAAATAGGAGGAGCATGAAATGGTCTCAAATATAGGAGAATCATGCAGCGGTGTTGAAAACTATAAACAGCCTGAAAAAGTGTGAAAAATATGAAGAGCTTCAAAAGGTGTCAAAAATATGAGTATCATGAAATGGTCTGAAAAACAGGAGCAGCATGAAACAGTGATCAAAAACATGAAGACATTGAAAAGGTGTGAAAAATATGAAGAGCTTCAAAAAATGTCAAAAATATGAGGAGCATGAAATGGTCTCAAATATAGGAGAATCATGCAGCGGTGTTGAAAACTATAAACAGCCTGAAAAAGTGTGAAAAATATGAAGAGCTTCAAAAGGTGTCAAAAATATGAGTATCATGAAATGGTCTGAAAAACAGGAGCAGCATGAAACAGTGATCAAAAACATGAAGACATTGAAAAGGTGTGAAAAATATGAAGAGCTTCAAAATGTGTGAAATACATGAGGAGCAAGAAACGGTCTGAAAAATAGGAGGAGCATGAAGTGGTGTTCAAAAACATGTACAGCCTGAAAAGGTGTGAAAAATATGAAGAGCTTCAAAAGGAGTGAAAAATAGGAGGAGCATGAAGCGGTGTTCAAAAACATGAGAAGCCTGAAAAGGTGTGAAAAACATGAAGAGCTTCAAAAGGTGAGAAAAATATGAAGAGTTTCAAAAATGTGAAAAATATGAAGAGCTTTAAAAGGTGTGAAAAATATGAACAGCTTCTAAAGGTGTCAAAAAAGAGATGAGCATGAAACGGTCTGAAAAATAGCAGGAGCATGAAGCGGTGTTGAAAATCATGAAGAGCCTGAAAAGGTGTGAAAAACATGAAGAGCTTCAAAAGGTGTGAAAAATATGAAGAGCTTCAAAAGGTGTCAAAAATATGAGGAGCATGAAACAGTCTGAAAAATAGGAGGAGCATGATGCGGTGTTGTAAAACAAGAAGAGACTGAAAAGTTGTGCAAAATTGGAAGAGCTTCATTACGTGTGAAATACATGAGGAGAATGAAACGGTCTGTAAAATAGGAGGAGCATGAAGCGGTTTTGAAAATGATGAAGAGCTTGAAAAGGTGTGAAAAATAAGAAGAACTTCAAAAGATGTGAAAAATATGAGGAGCATGAAAAGGTCTGAAAAACAGGAGCAGCATGAAGCGGTGTTTAAAAACATGAAGAGCCTGAAAATGTGTGAAAAATATGAAGAACTTCAAAACGTGTCAAAAATATGAGGAGCATGAAACGGTCTGAAAAATAGGAGGAGCAAAAAGCGGTGTTGAAAAACATGAAGAGTCTGAAAAGGTGTGAGAAATATGAAGAGCTTCAAAAGGTGTGAAAAATATGAAGAGCTTCAAAAGGAGTGAAGAATATGAAGAGCTTCAAAAGGTGTCAAAAATGAGAT
Organism: Dama dama; assembly: GCF_033118175.1. NCBI lineage: Eukaryota > Metazoa > Chordata > Mammalia > Artiodactyla > Cervidae > Dama > Dama dama. Next base: position 697,323 of record NW_026870935.1, read on the forward strand.
GAGCATGAAACGGTCTGAAAAATAGGAGGAGCATGAAGCGGTGTTGAAAAATATGAAGAGCCTGAAAAGGTGTGAAAAATATGAAGAGCTTCAAAAGGTGTGAAAAATATGAGAAGCATGAAACGATATGAAAAATAGGAGGAGCATGACGCGGTGTTCAGAAACATGAAGAGCCTGAAAAGGTGTGAAAAATATGAAGAGCTTCAAAAGGTGTCAAAATATGAGGAGCATGAACGGTCTGAAAAATAGGAGGAGCATGAAACGGTGTTCAAAAACATGAAGAGCCTGAAAAGGTGTGAAAAATATGAAGAGCTTCAAAACGTGTCAAAAATATGAGGAGCATGAAACGGTCTGAAAAATGGGAGGAGAATGAAACCTTGTTCAAAAACATGAAGAGCCTGAAAAGATGTGAAAAATATGAAGAGCTTCAAAATGTGTCAAAATATGAGGAGCATGAACGGTCTGAAAAATAGGAGGAGCATGAAACGGTGTTCAAAAACATGAAGAGCCTGAAAAATGGGAAATATATGAAGAGCTTCAAAACGTGTCAAAAATATGAGGAGCATGAAACGGTCTGAAAAATGGGAGGAGCATGAAACCTTGTTCAAAAACATGAAGAGCCTGAAAAGATGTGAAAAATATGAAGAGTTTCAAAAGGTGTGAAATACATGAGAAGCATGAAAGGGTGTGAAAAATGGAGGAGCAAGAAGCGGTGTTGAAAAACATGAAGAGCCTGAAAAGGTGTGAAAAATATGAAGAGCTTCAAAAGGTGTGAAAAATATGAGGAGCATGAAGCGGTGTTCAAAACCCTGAAGAGCCTGAAAAGGTGTGAAAAATAGGAAGAGCTTCAAAAGGTGTGAAAAATATGAAGAGCTTCAAAAGGTGTAAAAATGAGATGAGCATGATACGGTCTGAAAAATAGGAGGGGCATTAAGTGGTGTTGAAAAACATGAAGAGCCTGAAAAGGTGTGAAAAATATGAAGAGCTTCAAAAGGTGTGAAATACTTGAGGAGCATGAAACGGTCTGAATAATAGGAAGATCATGAAGCGTTGTTGAAAAACATGAACAGCCTGAAAAGGTGTGAAATATATGAAGAGATCCAAAGGTTTAAAATATATGAGGAGCACGAAACGGTCTGAAATATAGAGGCAGCATAAAACGGTGTTCAAAAACATGAAGAGCGTGAAAAGGTGTGAAAAATAGGAAGAGCTTAAAAAGGTGTGAAATGTATGAGGAGCATGAAACGGTCTGAAAATTAGGAGGAGCATGAAACTGTGTTCAAAAACATGAAGAGCCTGAAAAGGTGTGAAAAACATGAAGAGCTTCAAAAGTTTGAAAAATAGGAGGCGCATGAGGCGGTGTTCAAAAACATGAAGAGCCTGAAAAAGTGTGAAAAACATGAAGAGCTTATAAAATTGTCAAAATTATGAGGAGCATGAAACGGTCTGAAAAATACGAGCAGCATGAAATGGTCTGAAAAATAGGAGGAGCGTGAAGCGGTGTTCAAAAACACGAAGAGCCTGAAAAAGTGTGAAAAGTATGAAGAGCTTCAAAACGTATGAAAAATATGAAGAGCTTCAAAAGGTGTCAAAAAAGAGATGAGCATGAAACGGTCTGAAAAATAGGAGGAGCATGATGCGGTGTTGAAAAACATGAAGAGCCTGAAAAGGTGTGAAAAATATGAAGAGCTTCACAATGTGTGAAATACATGAGGAGCAAGAAACGATCGGAAAAATAGGAGGAGCATGAAGTGGTGTTCAAAAACATGTACAGCCTGAAAAGGTGTGAAAAATATGAAGAGCTTCAAAAGGTGTGAAAAATAGGAGGAGCATGAAACGGTCTGAAAAATAGGAGGAGCATGAAGTGGTGTTGAAAAACATGAAGAGCCTGAAAAGGTGTGAAAAATATGAAGAGCTTCAAAACGTGTCAAAAATATGAGAAGCATGCAACGTTCTGAAAAATAGGAGGAGTAAGAACCGTTATTGAAATACATGAAGAGCCTGAAAACGTGTGAAGAATGTGAAGAGCTCAAAAGTTTTGAAAAAAATGAAGAGCTTCAGAAGGTGTCAAAAATGCGATGAGCATGAAACCGTCGGAAAAAAAGGAGGAGCATGAAGTGGTGTTGAAAAACATGAAGAGTCTGAAAAGGTGTGAAAAATACGAAGAGCTTCAAAAGGTGTGAAAAATATGAGGAGCATGAAACGGTCTGAAATATAGGGGGATCATGAAGCGGTTTTGAAAAACATGAAGAGCCTGAAAAGGTGTGAAAAATGTGAAGAGCTTAAAAAGGTGTCAAAATATGAGGAGCATGAAACGGTCTGAAAAATAGGAGGAGCATGAAACGGTGATCAAAAATATGAAGAGCCTGAAAAGTTGTGAAAAATATGAAGAGCTTCAAAAGGTGTGAAAAATATGAGGAGCATGAAACGGTCTGAAAAAGATGAGGAGCATGAAGCGGCGTTGAAAAACATGAAGAGCCTGAACAGGTGTGAAAAATATGAAGAGCTTCAAAAGGTGTCAAAAATATGAGGAACATGAATCGGTCTGAAAAATAAGAGAAGCATGAAGTGATGTTGAAAAACATGTAGAGCCTGAAAAGGTGTGAAAATTATGAAGAGCTTCAAAACGTGTGAAATACATGAGGAGCATGAAACGGTCTGAAAAATAGGAGGAGCATGAAACGTTGTTCAAAACGAAGAAGAGCCTGAAATGGTGTGAAAAATATGAAGAGCCTCAAAAAGTGTCAAAAATATGAGGAGCATGAAACGGTCTGAAAAAGAGGAGGAGCATGAGCGGAGTTGAAAAACATGAGGAGCCTGAAAAGGTGTGAAAAATATGAAGAGCTTCAAAAGGTGTGAAAAATAGGAGGAGCATGAAGCGGTTTTCAAAAACATGAAGAGCCTGAAAAGGTGTGAAAAATACGAAGAGCTTCAAAAGGTGTCAAAAATATGACGAGCATGAAAGAGTCTGAAAAATAGGAGCAGCATGAAACGGTGTTCAAAAACATGAAGAGCCTGAAAAGGTGTGAAAAATATGAAGAGCTTCAAAAAGTGTGAAAAATAGGAGGAGCATGAAACGGTCTGAAAAATAGGAGTAGCATGAAGCGGTGTTCAAAAACATGAAGATCCTGAAAAGGTGTGAAAAATATAGAGCTTCAAAAGGTGTCAAAGATATGAGGAGCATGAAACGGTCTGAAAAAAAGGAGGAGCATGAAACGGTGTTCCAAAACGTGAACAGCCTGAAAAGTTGTGAAAAATATGAAGAGCTTCAAAAGGTGTCAAAAATATGAGGAGCATGAAAAGGTCTGAAAAATAGGAGGAGCATGAAACGATGTTCCAAAACATGAAGAGCCTGAAAAGGTGTGAAAAATATGAAGAGCATCAAAAGGTGTGAAAAATATGAGGAGAATGAACCGATCTGAAAAATAGGAGGAGCATGAAGCCGTGTTGAAAAACATGAAGAGACTGAAAACGTGTGAAAAATATGAAGAGCTTCTAAAGGTGTCAAAAATATGAGGACAATGAAACGGTCTGGAAAATAGGAGAAGCATGAAGCCGTGTTGAAAAACATGAAGAGCCTGAAAAGTTGTGAAAAATATGAAGAGCTTCTAAAGGTGTCAAAAATATGAGGACAATGAAACGGTCTGGAAAATAGGAGAAGCATGAAGCCGTGTTGAAAAACATGAAGAGCCTGAAAAGTTGTGAAAAATATGAAGAGCTTCAAAAGGTGTCAAAAATATGAGGAGCATGAAAGGTCTGAAAAATAGGAGGAGCATGAAACGGTGTTCCAAAACATGAAGAGCCTGAAAAGGTGTGAAAAATATGAAGAGTTTCAAAAGGTGTGAATTACATGAGGAGCATGAAACGGTCTGAAAAATAGGAGGAGCATGAAGCGGTGTTGAAAAACTTGAAGAGCCTGAAAAGTTGTGAAAAAAATGAAGAGCTTCAAAAGATGTGAAAAATATGAGCAGCTTCAAAAGCTGTCAAAAATGAGATGAGCATGAAACGGTCTGATAAATAGGAGGATCATGAAGCGGTGTTGAAAATCATGAAGAGCCTGAAAACGTGTGAAAAATATGAAGAGCTTCAAAAGATATGAAAAACATGAGGAGCTTGAAACGGTCTGAAAAACAGGAGGAGCATGAAGCGGTTTTGAAAAACATGAAGAGCCTGAAAAGGTGTGAAAAATATGAAGAGCTTCAAAAGGTGTGAAAAATATGAGGAGCCTGAAACAGTTTGAAAAATAGGAGGAGCATGAAACAGTGATGAAGAACATGAAGAGCCTGGAAGGGTGTGACAAATATGAAGAGCTTCAAAGGTGTCAAAAATATGAGGAGGATGAAACAATCTGAAAAATGGGAGGAGCATTAAGCGGTGTTCAAAAACATGAAGAGCCTGAAAAGGTGTGAAATATACGAAGAGCTTCAAAAGGTGTGAAAAATACGAGGAGCATGAAATGGTCTGAAAAATAGGAGGAGCATGAAGCGGTGTTCAAAAACATGAAAAGCCTGAAAAGGTGTGAAATATATGAAGAGCTTAAAAAGCTGTCAAAAATATGAGGAGCATGAAATGGTCTGAAAAATAGGAGAAGCATGAAACGGTGTTGAGAAACATGAAGAGCCTGAAAAGGTGTGAAAAATATGAAGAGCATGAAAAGGTGTGAAAAATATGCGGAGCATGAAACTGTGTTCAAAAACATGAAGAGCCTGAAAAGCTGTGAAAAATATGAAAAGCTTCAAAATGTGTCAAAAATATGATGAGCAAAAAACGGTCTGAAAATTAGGAGGAGCATGAAGCCGTTTTCAAAAACTTGAAGAGCCTGAAATGATGTGAAAAATATGAAGAGCTTCAAAAGGTGTCAAAGATATGAGGAGCATGAAACGGTCTGAAAAATAGGAGGAACATGATACGGTGTTGAAAAACATAAAGAGCCTGAAAAGGTGTGAAAAATATGAAGAGCTTCAAAATGTGTCAAAAAAATGAGGAGCATGATATGGTATGAAAAATAGGAGGAGCATGTAACGGTGTTTCAAAAGCATGAAGAGCCTGAAAGTTATGAAAAATATGCAGAGCTTCAAAACGTCTCAAAAACATGAGGAGCATGAAACGGTCTGAAAAATAGGAGGAGCATGAAACGGTGTTCAAAAACATGAAGAGCCTGAAAAGGTGTGAAAAATATGAAGAGCTTCAAAAGGTGTCAAAAATATGAGGACCATGAAACGGTCTGAAAAATAGGAGGAGCATGAAGCGGTGTTGAAAAACATGAAGAGCCTGAAAAGGTGTGAAATATATGAAGAGCTTCAAAAGTTGTAAAAAATATGAGGAGTTTGAAACGGTCTGAAAAATAAGAGGATCTGGTTTCCTCAGTGTGTATGCCCAGAAGTGGAATTGCTGGGTCATATGGCAGTTCTATTTCCAGTTTTTTAAGAAATCTCTACACCGTTTTCCATATCGGCTGTACTAGTGTGCATTCCCACCAACAGTATAAGAGGGTTCCCTTTTCTCCACTCCCTCTCCAGCATTTATTGCTTGTAGACTTTTGGATAGCAGCCATCCTGACTGGCATGTAATGGTACCTCATTGTGGTTTTGATTTGCATTTCTCTAATAATGAGTGATGTTGAGCATCTTTTATGTGTTTGTTATCCATCTGTATGTCTTCTTTGGAGAAATGTCTGTTTAGTTCTTTGGCTCATTTTGTATTGGGTCATTTATTTTTCTGGAATTGAGCTGCAGGATTTGCTTGTATATTTTTGAGATTAATCCTTTGTCTGTTTCTTCATTTGCTATTATTTTCTCCCAATCTGAGGGCTGTCTTTTCACCTTACTTATAGTTTCCTTTGTAGTGCAAAAGCTTTTAAGTTTCATTAGGTCCCATTTGTTTAGTTTTGCTTTTATTTCCAATATTCTGGGAGGTGGGTCATAGAGGATCTTGCTTTGATTTATGTCGGAGAGTGTTTTGCCTATCTTCTCCTCTAGGAGTTTTATAGTTTCTGGTCTTACATTGAGATCTTTAATCCATTTTGAGTTTATTTTTGTGTATGGTGTTAGAAAGTGTTCTATTTTCATTCTTTTACAAGTGGTTGACCAGTTTTCCCAGCACCACTTGTTAAAGAGGTTGTCTTTTTTCCATTGCATATCCTTGCCTCCTTTGTCAAAGATAAGGTGTCCATAGGTTCGTCTGAAAGAGACACGTGCACCCCAATGTTCATCGCAGCACTGTTTATAATAGCCAGGACATGGAAGCAACCTAGATGCCCGTCAGCAGATGAATGGATAAGAAAGCTGTGGTACATATACACCATGGAATATTACTCAGCCATTAAAAAGAATTCATTTGAATCAGTCCTAATGAGATGGATGAAGCTGGAGCCCATTATACAGAGTGAAGTAAGCCAGAAAGATAAAGAACATTACAGCATACTGACACATGTATATGGAATTTAGAAAGGTGACAACGATAACCCTATATGCAGAACAGAAAAAGAGACACAGAAATACAGAACAGACTTTTAAACTTTGTGGGAGAATGTGAGGGTGGGATATTTCAAAAGAACAGCATGTATGCTATCTATGGTGAAACAGAGCACCAGCCCAGGTAGGATGCACGAGACAAGTGCTCCGGCTTGGTGCACTGGGAAGACCCAGAGGAATCGGGTGGAGAGGGAGGTGGGAGGGGGAATCGGGACTGTGAATACATGTAAATCCATGGCTGATTCATATCAAGGTATGACAAAACCCACTGGAAAAAAAAAATAAAAAAAATAAAAAAAAATAAAAGAAATAACAATAAAAAAAAAAAAATAAGAGGAGCCTGAAATGGTCTGAAAAATAGGAGGAGCATGAAGTGGTGTTGAAAAACGTGAAGAGCCTGAAAAGGTGTGAAAAATATGAAGAACTTCAAAAGGTGTCAAAAATATGAGCAGCATGAAACAGTCTGAAAAAAAGGAGGAACATGAAACGGTGTTCAAAAACATGAAGAGCCTGGAGAAGTGTGAAAAATATGAAGAGCTTCAAAAGTTGTCAAAAATATGAGGAGCATGAAACGGTCTGAAAAAAAGGAGGAGCATGAAGCGGTGTTGAAAAACATGAAGAGCCTGAAAAGGTGTGAATAATATGAAGAGCTTCAAAAGGTGTCAAAAATATGAGGAGCATGAAACCGTCTGAAAAATAGTAGGAGCATGAAACGGTCTGAAAAATAGGAGGAGCATGAAGCGGTGTTCAAAAACATGAAGAGCCTGAAAAGGTGTGAAAAATATGAAGAGGTTCAAAAGGTGTCAAAAATATGAGGAGCATGAAACGGTCTGAAAAATAGGAGGAGCATGAAACGGTCTGAAAAATAGGAGGAGCATGAAGCGGTGTTCAAAAACATGAAGAGCCTGAAAAGGTGTGAAATATATTAAGAGCCTCAAGGGTGTCAAAAATATGAGGAGCAAGAAACGGTCTGAAAAATAGGAGGAGCTTAAGCGGGTTGAAAAATATGAAGAGCCTGAAAAGATGTGAAAAATATGAAGAGCTTCAAAAGGTGTCAAATATATGAGGAGCATGAAACGGTCTGAAAAATTGGAGAAGCATGAAGTGGTGTTCAAAAAAATGAAGAGCCTGAAAAGGTGCGAAAAATATGAAGAGCTTCAAAAGGTGTCAAAAATATGAGGACCATGAAACGGTCTGAAAAATATGAGGAGCAAGAAACTGTTTTCAAAAACATGAAGAGCCTCAAAAGGTGTGAAAAGTATGAAGAGCTTCAAACTGTGTCAAAAATATGATGAGCATGAAACGGTCTGATAAATAGGAGGAGCATGAAGTGGTGTTGAAAAACATGAAGAGCCTGAAAAAGGTGTGAAACATATGAGGAGCATGAAACGGTCTGAAAAATAGGAGGAGCATGAAGCGGTGTTGAAAAACTTGAAGAGCCTGAAAAGTTGTGAAAAAAATGAAGAGCTTCAAAAGGTGTGAATTACATGAGGAGCATGAAACGGTCTGAAAAATAGGAGGAGCATGAAGCGGTGTTGAAAAACTTGAAGAGCCTGAAAAGTTGTGAAAAAAATGAAGAGCTTCAAAAGGTGTGAAAAATATGAGCAGCTTCAAAAGCTGTCAAAAATGAGATGAGCATGAAACGGTCTGATAAATAGGAGGATCATGAAGCGGTGTTGAAAATCATGAAGAGCCTGAAAACGTGTGAAAAATATGAAGAGCTTCAAAAGATATGAAAAACATGAGGAGCTTGAAACGGTCTGAAAAACAGGAGGAGCATGAAGCGGTTTTGAAAAACATGAAGAGCCTGAAAAGGTGTGAAAAATATGAAGAGCTTCAAAAGGTGTGAAAAATATGAGGAGCCTGAAACAGTTTGAAAAATAGGAGGAGCATGAAACAGTGATGAAGAACATGAAGAGCCTGGAAGGGTGTGACAAATATGAAGAGCTTCAAAGGTGTCAAAAATATGAGGAGGATGAAACAATCTGAAAAATGGGAGGAGCATTAAGCGGTGTTCAAAAACATGAAGAGCCTGAAAAGGTGTGAAATATACGAAGAGCTTCAAAAGGTGTGAAAAATACGAGGAGCATGAAATGGTCTGAAAAATAGGAGGAGCATGAAGCGGTGTTCAAAAACATGAAAAGCCTGAAAAGGTGTGAAATATATGAAGAGCTTAAAAAGCTGTCAAAAATATGAGGAGCATGAAATGGTCTGAAAAATAGGAGAAGCATGAAACGGTGTTGAGAAACATGAAGAGCCTGAAAAGGTGTGAAAAATATGAAGAGCATGAAAAGGTGTGAAAAATATGCGGAGCATGAAACTGTGTTCAAAAACATGAAGAGCCTGAAAAGCTGTGAAAAATATGAAAAGCTTCAAAATGTGTCAAAAATATGATGAGCAAAAAACGGTCTGAAAATTAGGAGGAGCATGAAGCCGTTTTCAAAAACTTGAAGAGCCTGAAATGATGTGAAAAATATGAAGAGCTTCAAAAGGTGTCAAAGATATGAGGAGCATGAAACGGTCTGAAAAATAGGAGGAACATGATACGGTGTTGAAAAACATAAAGAGCCTGAAAAGGTGTGAAAAATATGAAGAGCTTCAAAATGTGTCAAAAAAATGAGGAGCATGATATGGTATGAAAAATAGGAGGAGCATGTAACGGTGTTTCAAAAGCATGAAGAGCCTGAAAGTTATGAAAAATATGCAGAGCTTCAAAACGTCTCAAAAACATGAGGAGCATGAAACGGTCTGAAAAATAGGAGGAGCATGAAACGGTGTTCAAAAACATGAAGAGCCTGAAAAGGTGTGAAAAATATGAAGAGCTTCAAAAGGTGTCAAAAATATGAGGACCATGAAACGGTCTGAAAAATAGGAGGAGCATGAAGCGGTGTTGAAAAACATGAAGAGCCTGAAAAGGTGTGAAATATATGAAGAGCTTCAAAAGTTGTAAAAAATATGAGGAGTTTGAAACGGTCTGAAAAATAAGAGGATCTGGTTTCCTCAGTGTGTATGCCCAGAAGTGGAATTGCTGGGTCATATGGCAGTTCTATTTCCAGTTTTTTAAGAAATCTCTACACCGTTTTCCATATCGGCTGTACTAGTGTGCATTCCCACCAACAGTATAAGAGGGTTCCCTTTTCTCCACTCCCTCTCCAGCATTTATTGCTTGTAGACTTTTGGATAGCAGCCATCCTGACTGGCATGTAATGGTACCTCATTGTGGTTTTGATTTGCATTTCTCTAATAATGAGTGATGTTGAGCATCTTTTATGTGTTTGTTATCCATCTGTATGTCTTCTTTGGAGAAATGTCTGTTTAGTTCTTTGGCTCATTTTGTATTGGGTCATTTATTTTTCTGGAATTGAGCTGCAGGATTTGCTTGTATATTTTTGAGATTAATCCTTTGTCTGTTTCTTCATTTGCTATTATTTTCTCCCAATCTGAGGGCTGTCTTTTCACCTTACTTATAGTTTCCTTTGTAGTGCAAAAGCTTTTAAGTTTCATTAGGTCCCATTTGTTTAGTTTTGCTTTTATTTCCAATATTCTGGGAGGTGGGTCATAGAGGATCTTGCTTTGATTTATGTCGGAGAGTGTTTTGCCTATCTTCTCCTCTAGGAGTTTTATAGTTTCTGGTCTTACATTGAGATCTTTAATCCATTTTGAGTTTATTTTTGTGTATGGTGTTAGAAAGTGTTCTATTTTCATTCTTTTACAAGTGGTTGACCAGTTTTCCCAGCACCACTTGTTAAAGAGGTTGTCTTTTTTCCATTGCATATCCTTGCCTCCTTTGTCAAAGATAAGGTGTCCATAGGTTCGTCTGAAAGAGACACGTGCACCCCAATGTTCATCGCAGCACTGTTTATAATAGCCAGGACATGGAAGCAACCTAGATGCCCGTCAGCAGATGAATGGATAAGAAAGCTGTGGTACATATACACCATGGAATATTACTCAGCCATTAAAAAGAATTCATTTGAATCAGTCCTAATGAGATGGATGAAGCTGGAGCCCATTATACAGAGTGAAGTAAGCCAGAAAGATAAAGAACATTACAGCATACTGACACATGTATATGGAATTTAGAAAGGTGACAACGATAACCCTATATGCAGAACAGAAAAAGAGACACAGAAATACAGAACAGACTTTTAAACTTTGTGGGAGAATGTGAGGGTGGGATATTTCAAAAGAACAGCATGTATGCTATCTATGGTGAAACAGAGCACCAGCCCAGGTAGGATGCACGAGACAAGTGCTCCGGCTTGGTGCACTGGGAAGACCCAGAGGAATCGGGTGGAGAGGGAGGTGGGAGGGGGAATCGGGACTGTGAATACATGTAAATCCATGGCTGATTCATATCAAGGTATGACAAAACCCACTGGAAAAAAAAAAATAAAAAAAATAAAAAAAAAATAAAAAAAATAACAATAAAAAAAAAAAAATAAGAGGAGCCTGAAATGGTCTGAAAAATAGGAGGAGCATGAAGTGGTGTTGAAAAACGTGAAGAGCCTGAAAAGGTGTGAAAAATATGAAGAACTTCAAAAGGTGTCAAAAATATGAGCAGCATGAAACAGTCTGAAAAAAAGGAGGAACATGAAACGGTGTTCAAAAACATGAAGAGCCTGGAGAAGTGTGAAAAATATGAAGAGCTTCAAAAGTTGTCAAAAATATGAGGAGCATGAAACGGTCTGAAAAAAAGGAGGAGCATGAAGCGGTGTTGAAAAACATGAAGAGCCTGAAAAGGTGTGAATAATATGAAGAGCTTCAAAAGGTGTCAAAAATATGAGGAGCATGAAACCGTCTGAAAAATAGTAGGAGCATGAAACGGTCTGAAAAATAGGAGGAGCATGAAGCGGTGTTCAAAAACATGAAGAGCCTGAAAAGGTGTGAAAAATATGAAGAGGTTCAAAAGGTGTCAAAAATATGAGGAGCATGAAACGGTCTGAAAAATAGGAGGAGCATGAAACGGTCTGAAAAATAGGAGGAGCATGAAGCGGTGTTCAAAAACATGAAGAGCCTGAAAAGGTGTGAAATATATTAAGAGCCTCAAGGGTGTCAAAAATATGAGGAGCAAGAAACGGTCTGAAAAATAGGAGGAGCTTAAGCGGGTTGAAAAATATGAAGAGCCTGAAAAGATGTGAAAAATATGAAGAGCTTCAAAAGGTGTCAAATATATGAGGAGCATGAAACGGTCTGAAAAATTGGAGAAGCATGAAGTGGTGTTCAAAAAAATGAAGAGCCTGAAAAGGTGCGAAAAATATGAAGAGCTTCAAAAGGTGTCAAAAATATGAGGACCATGAAACGGTCTGAAAAATATGAGGAGCAAGAAACTGTTTTCAAAAACATGAAGAGCCTCAAAAGGTGTGAAAAGTATGAAGAGCTTCAAACTGTGTCAAAAATATGATGAGCATGAAACGGTCTGATAAATAGGAGGAGCATGAAGTGGTGTTGAAAAACATGAAGAGCCTGAAAAAGGTGTGAAACATATGAGGAGCATGAAACGGTCTGAAAAATAGGAGGCGCATGAGACGGTGTTGAAATACATGAAAAGCCTGAAAAGGTGTGAAAAATATGAAGAGCTTCAAAGGATGTCAAAAATATGAGGAGCATGAAAATGTCTGAAAAATAGGAAGAGAATGAAGCGGTGTAGAAAAACATGAAAAGCCTGAAAAGGTGTGAAAAATATAAAGAGCTTCAAAAGGTGTGAAAAAGATGAGGAGCATGAAACGGTCTGAAATAAAGGAGGAGAATGAAGTGGTGTTGAAAAACATGAAAAGCCTGAAAAGGTGTGAAAAATATGAAGAGCTTCAAAAGGTGACAAAAATATGAGGAGCATGAAAAGCTCTTAAAAATAGGAGTAGCATGAAGTGGTGTAGAAAAACATGAAGACCCTGAAAAAATGTGAAAAATATGAAGAGCTTCAAAAGGTGTCAAAAATATGAGGTGCTTGAAACGGTCTGAAATATAGGAGGAGCGTGAAAAGGTCTTAAAACATGAAGAGCTTAAAAAGGTGTGAAACATATGAGGAGCATGAAAAGGTCTGAAAATAGTAGGAGCATGAAGCGGTGTTGAAAAACATGAAAAGCCTGAAAAGGTGTGAAAAATATGAAGAGCTTCAAAAGGTGACAAAAATATGAGGATCATGAAAAGCTCTTAAAAATAGGAGGAGCATGAAGTGGTGTAGAAACACATGAAGAGCCTGAAATGGTGTGAAATCTATGGAGAGCTTCAAAAGGAGTCAAAAATATGAGGAGCATGAAACGGTATCAAATACAGGAGGAGCATGAAGTTGTGTTGAAAAATTTGAAGAGCCTGAAAATGTGTGAAAAATATGAAGAGCTTCAAAAGATGTCAAAAATATGAGGAGCATGAAACGGTCTGAAAAATAGGAGGAGCATTAATCGGTGTTCAAAAATATGAAGAGCCTGGAAAGCTGTGAAAAATATGAAGAGCTTCAAAAGGTGTCAAAAATATGAGGAGCATGAAACGATCTGAAAAATAGGAGGAGCATGAAGTGGTGTTGAAATACATGAAGAGCCTGAAAAAGGTGTGAAACATATGAGGAGCCTGAAACGGTTTGAAAGAGAGGAGGAGCATGAATCGGTGTTGAAAATCATGAAGAGCCTGAAAAAGTGTGAAGAATAAGAAGAGCTTCAAAAGGTGTCAAAAATATGAGGAGCATGAAACGATCTGAAAATTAGGAGGAGCATGAAACCGTGTTGAAAAATATGAAGACCATGAAAGGGTGTGAAAAACATGAAGAGCTTCAAAAGGTGTCAAAAATATGAGGAGCATGAAACGGTCTGAAAAATAGGAGGAACATGAAACGGTTTGACAAATAGGAGGAGCATGAAACGGTGTTGAAAAACATGAAGAACCTGAAAGGTGTCGAAAATATGAAGAGCTTCAAAATGTGTCAAAAATATGAGGAGCATGAAACGGTTTGAAAAATAGGAGGAGCATGAAACGGTGTTGAAAAACATGAAGAACCTGAAAGGTGTCGAAAATATGAAGAGCTTCAAAATGTGTCAAAAATATGAGGAGCATGAAACGATCTGAATAATCGGAGGAGCATGAAAGCGTGTTGAAAAACATGAAGAGCACGGAAAGGTGTGAAAAATATGAAGAGCTTCAAAAGGTGTCAAAAATATGAGGACCATGAAACGGTTTGAAAAATAGGAGGAGCATGAAGTTGTGTTGAAAAACATGAAGAGCCTCAAATGTTGTGAAATATATGAAGAGCTTCAAAAGGTGTAAAAAATATGAGGAGTTTGAAACGGTCTGAAAAATAAAAGGATCTGGTTTCCTCAGTGTGTAGGCCCAGAAGTGGAATTGCTGGGTCATATGGCAGTTCTATTTCCAGTTTTTTAAGAAATCTCTACACCGTTTTCCATAGCGGCTGTACTAGTGTGCATTCCCACCAACAGTATAAGAGGGTTCCCTTTTCTCCACTCCCTCTCCAGCATTTATTGCTTGTAGACTTTTGGATAGCAGCCATCCTGACTGGCATGTAATGGTACCTCATTGTGGTTTTGATTTGCATTTCTCTAATAATGAGTGATGTTGAGCATCTTTTCATGTGTTTGTTATCCATCTGTATGTCTTCTTTGGAGAAATGTCTGTTTAGTTCTTTGGCTCATTTTGTATTGGGTCATTTATTTTTCTGGAATTGAGCTGCAGGATTTGCTTGTATATTTTTGAGATTAATCCTTTGTCTGTTTCTTCATTTGCTATTATTTTCTCCCAATCTGAGGGCTGTCTTTTCACCTTACTTATAGTTTCCTTTGTAGTGCAAAAGCTTTTAAGTTTCATTAGGTCCCATTTGTTTAGTTTTGCTTTTATTTCCAATATTCTGGGAGGTGGGTCATAGAGGATCTTGCTTTGATTTATGTCAGAGAGTGTTTTGCCTATCTTCTCCTCTAGGAGTTTTATAGTTTCTGGTCTTACATTTAGATCTTTAATCCATTTTGAGTTTATTTTTGTGTATGGTGTTAGAAAGTGTTCTATTTTCATTCTTTTACAAGTGGTTGACCAGTTTTCCCAGCACCACTTGTTAAAGAGGTTGTCTTTTTTCCATTGTATATCCTTGCCTCCTTTGTCAAAGATAAGGTGTCCATAGGTTCGTCTGAAAGAGACACGTGCACCCCAATGTTCATCGCAGCACTGTTTATAATAGCCAGGACATGGAAGCAACCTAGATGCCCGTCAGCAGATGAATGGATAAGAAAGCTGTGGTACATATACACCATGGAATATTACTCAGCCATTAAAAAGAATTCATTTGAATCAGGCCTAATGAGATGGATGAAGCTGGAGCCCATTATACAGAGTGAAGTAAGCCAGAAAGATAAAGAACATTACAGCATACTGACACATGTATATGGAATTTAGAAAGGTGACAACGATAACCCTATATGCAGAACAGAAAAAGAGACACAGAAATACAGAACAGACTTTTAAACTTTGTGGGAGAATGTGAGGGTGGGATATTTCAAAAGAACAGCATGTATGCTATCTATGGTGAAACAGATCACCAGCCCAGGTAGGATGCACGAGACAAGTGCTCCGGCTTGGTGCACTGGGAAGACCCAGAGGAATCGGGTGGAGAGGGAGGTGGGAGGGGGAATCGGGACTGGGAATACATGTAAATTCATGGCTGATTCATATCAATGTATGACAAAACCGACTGGGAAAAAAAATGAAAATAATAAAAAAAAAATAAAAAAAATAACAATAAAAAAAAATAAGAGGAGCATGAAACGGTGTTCAAAAACATGAAGAGCCTGAAAAGGTGTGTAAATTATGAAGAGCTTCAAAAGGTGTCAAATATATGAGGAGCATAAAACGGTTTGAAAAAAAGGAGGAGCATGAAATGGTGTTGAAAAACATGAAGAGCCTAAAAAGGTGTGAAAAATATGAAGAGCTTCAAAAGGTTTCAAAAATATGAGAGGCATGAATGGTCTGAAATGTAGGGGGAGCATGAAGCGGTGTAGAAAAACATGAAGAGCCTGAAAAGGTGTGGAAATTATGAAGAGCTTCAAAAGGTGTCAAATATATGAGGAGCATAAAACGGTCTGAAAAAAAGGAGGAGCATGAAATGGTGTTGAAAAACAGAAGAGCCTGAAAAGGTGTGAAAATATGAAGAGTTTCAAAACGTGTCAAAAAGATGAGGAGCATGAAACGGTCTGAAAAATAGGAGGAGCATGAAGCGGTGTTGAAAAATATGAAGAGCCTGAAAAGGTGTGAAAAATCTGAAGAGCTTCAAAAGGTGTCAAATATATGAGGAGCATGAAACGGTGTGAAAATTAGGAGGAGCATGAAGTGGTGTTGAAAATCATGAAGAGCCTGTAAGGTGTGAAAAATATGAAGAACTTCAAAAGGTGTCAAAAATATAAGGAGCATGAAACGGACTGAAAAATAGGAGGAGCATGAAGTGGTGTTGAAAAACGTGAAGAGCCTGAAAAGGTGTGAAAAATATGAAGAACTTCAAAAGGTGTCAAAAATATGAGGAGAATGAAACGGTCTGAAAAACAGGAGGAGCATGAAAGGGTGTTCAAAAACATGAAGACCCTGGAGAAGTGTGAAAAATATGAAGAGCTTCAAAAGGCGTCAAAAATATGAGGAGCATGAAACGGTCTGAAAAATAGGAGGAGCATGAAGTGGTGTTGAGAAACATGAAGAGTCTGAAAAAGTTGTGAAACATATGAGGAGAATGAAAAGGTCTGAAAAATAGGAGGAGCATGAAGTGGTGTAGAAAAACATGAAGACCCTGATAAATGTGAAAAATATGAAGAGCTTCAAAAGGTGTCAAAAATATGAGGAGCTTGAAACGGTCTGAAATATAGGAGGAGCGTGAAAGGTGTTAAAAAACATGAAGAACTTAAAAAGGTGTGAAACATATGAGGAGCATGAAAAGGTCTGAAAAATAGTAGGAGCATGAAGCGGTGTTGAAAAACATGAAAAGCCTGAAAAGGTGTGAAATATATGAAGAGCTTCAAAAGGTGACAAAAATATGAGGAGCATGAATAGCTCTGAAAAATAGGAGGAGCAAGAAGCGGTGTAGAAAAACATGAAGAGCCTGAAAAGGTGTGAAATCTATGGAGAGCTTCAAAAGGTGTCAAAAATATGAGGAGCATGAAACGGTCTCAAATAAAGGAGGAGCATGAAGTTGTGTTGAAAAATATGTAGAGCCTGAAAAGGTGTGAAAAATATGAAGAGCTTCAAAAGGTGTCAAAAATATGAGGAGCAAGAAACGGTCTGAAAAATAGGAGGAGCATTAATCGGTGTTCAAAAATATGAAGAGCCTGGAAAGGTGTGAAAAATATGAAGAGCTTCAAAAGGTGTCAAACATATGAGGAGCATGAAACCGTCTGAAAAATAGGAGGAGCATGAAACCTTGTTGAAAAATATGAAGAGCCTGAAAAGGTGTGAAAAATATGAAGAGCTTCAAAAGGTGTCAAAATATGAAGAGCATGAAACGGTCTGAAAAAATGGAGAAGCATGAAACGGTGTTCAAAAACATGAGGAGCCTGAAAAATTGTGAAAAATATGAAGAGTTTCAAAAGGTGTCAAAAATATGAGGAGCATGAAACGGTCTGAAAAATATGAGGAGCATGAAACGGTGTTCAAAAACATGAAAACCCTGAAAAGGTGTGAAATATATGAAGAGCTTCAAAAGGTGTCAATAATATGAGGAGCATGAAACGGTCTGAAAAATATGAGGAGCATGAAACGGTGTTCAAAAACATGAAAACCCTGAAAAGGTGTGAAATATATGAAGAGCTTCAAAAGATGTCAAAAATAGGAGGAGCATGAAGCGGTGTAGAAAAACATGAAGAGCCTGAAAAGGTGTGAAAAATATGAAGAGCTTCAAAAGTTGTCAAAAATATGAGGAGCATGACACGGTCAGAAATATAGGAGGAGCATGAAGTGGTGTTGAAAACATGAAGAACCTGAAAAGTTGTGAAAAATATGAAGAGCTTCAAAAGGTGTCAAATATATGAGGAGCATGAAACGGTCTGAAAATTAGGAGGAGGATGAAACGGTGTTCAAATCATGAAGAGCCTGAAATGTTTTGAAAAATGTGAAGAGCTTGAAAAGGTGTCAAAAATATGAGGGGCATGAAACTGTCTGAAAAATAGGAGGAGCATGAAACGTTGTTCAAAAACATGAAGAGCCTGAAAAGGTTTGAAAAATGTGAAGAGCTTGAAAAGGTGTCAAAAATATGAGGGGCATGAAACGGTCTGAAAAAGAGGATGAGCAAGAAACGGTGTTGAAAAACATGAAGAGCCTGAAAATGTGTGAAAAATATGAAGAGCTTCAAAAGGACTCAAAATATGAGGCGCATGAAACGGTCTGAAAAATAGGAGGAGCATGAAACTGTGTTGAAAACATGAAGAGCCTGAATAGTTGTTAGAAATATGACGAGCTTCAAAAGATATCCAAAATATGAGGCGCATGAAACGGTCTGAAAAATATGAGGAGAATAAAGCGGTGTTGAAAAACATGAAGAGCCTGAAAAGCTGTGAAAAATATGAAGAGCTTCAAAAGGTGTCAAAAATATGAGGAGCATGAAACGGTCTGAAAAATAGGAGGAGCAGAAGCAAATTTGAAAAGCATGAAGAGCCTGAAAAGGTGTGATAATTATGAAGCGCTTCAAAAGGTGTCAAAATTATGGGGAGCATTAAACGGTCTGAAAAATAGGAGGAGCATGAAAACTTGTTGTAAAATATGAAGAGCCTGAAAAGGTGTGAAAAATATGAAGAGCTTCAAAATGTGTGAAAAATATGAGGAGCATGAAACGGTTTAAAAAATAGGAGGAGCATGAAATGGTGTTCAAAAACATGAAGAGCATGAAAAGGTGTGAAAAATATGAAGAGCTTCAAAAGGTGACAAAAACATGAGGACCATGAAACGGTCTGAAAAATAGGAGGAGCATGAAGCGGTGTTGAAAAACATGAAGAGCCTGAAAAGGTGTGAAATATATGAAGAGCTTCAAAAGGTGTAAAAAATATGAGGAGCTTGAAACGGTCTGAAAAATAAGAGGATCTGGTTTCCTCAGTGTGTATGCCCAGAAGTGGGATTGCTGGGTCATATGGCAGTTCTATTTCCAGTTTTTTAAGAAATCTCCACACTGTTTTCCATAGCGGCTGTACTAGTGTGCATTCCCACCAACAGTGTAAGAGGGTTCCCTTTTCTCCACACCATCTCCAGCATTTATTGCTTGTAGACTTCTGGATAGCAGCCATCCTGACTGGCATATAATGGTACCTCATTGTGGTTTTGATTTGCATTTCTCTAATAATGAGTGATGTTGAGCATCTTTTCATGTGTTTGTTATCCATCTGTATGTCTTCTTTGGAGAAATGTCTGTTTAGTTCTTTGGCTCATTTTGTATTGGGTCATTTATTTTTCTGGAATTGAGCTGCAGGATTTGCTTGTATATTTTTGAGATTAATCCTTTGTCTGTTTCTTCATTTGCTATTATTTTCTCCCAATCTGAGGGCTGTCTTTTCACCTTACTTATAGTTTCCTTTGTAGTGCAAAAGCTTTTAAGTTTCATTAGGTCCCATTTGTTTAGTTTTGCTTTTATTTCCAATATTCTGGGAGGTGGGTCATAGAGGATCTTGCTTTGATTTATGTCGGAGAGTGTATTGCCTATCTTCTCCTCTAGGAGTTTTATAGTTTCTGGTCTTACATTTAGATCTTTAATCCATTTTGAGTTTATTTTTGTGTATGGTGTTAGAAAGTGTTCTATTTTCATTCTTTTACAAGTGGTTGACCAGTTTTCCCAGCACCACTTGTTAAAGAGGTTGTCTTTTTTCCATTGTATATCCTTGCCTCCTTTGTCAAAGATAAGGTGTCCATAGGTTCGTCTGAAAGAGACACGTGCACCCCAATGTTCATCGCAGCACTATTTATAATAGCCAGGACATGGAAGCAACCTAGATGCCCGTCAGCAGATGAATGGATAAGAAAGCTGTGGTACATATACACCATGGAATATTACTCAGCCATTAAAAAATTCACTTGAATCAGGCCTAATGAGATGGATGAAGCTGGAGCCCATTATACAGAGTGAAGTAAGCCAGAAAGATAAAGAACATTAGAGCATGCTGACACATGTATATGGAATTTAGAAAGGTGATAACGATAACCCTATATGCAGAACAGAAAAATAGACACAGAAATACAGAACAGACTTTTGAACTTTGTGGGAGAATGTGAGGGTGGGATATTTCAAATGAACAGCATGTATGCTATCTATGGTGAAACAGATCACCAGCCCAGGTAGGATGCACGAGACAAGTGCTCCGGCTTGGTGCACTGGGAAGACGGAGAGGAATCGGGTGGAGAGGGAGGTGGGAGGGGGGATTGGAATCGGGAATACATGTAAATCCATGGCTGATTCATATCAATGTATGACAAAACCGACTGGGAAAGAAAAAATAAAAATAATTAAAAAAAATTAAAAAAAAAAACAATAAAAAAAAAAAATAAGAGGAGCATGAAATGGTGTTCAAAAACATGAAGAGCCTGAAGAGGTGTGGAAATTATGAAGAGCTTCAAAAGGTGTCAAATATATGAGGAGCATAAAACGGTTTGAAAAAAAGGAGGAGCATGAAATGGTGTTGAAAAACATGAAGAGCCTAAAAAGGTGTGAAAAATATGAAGAGCTTCAAAAGGTTTCAAAAATATGAGAGGCATGAACGGTCTGAAATGTAGGGGGAGCATGAAGCGGTGTAGAAAAACATGAAGAGCCTGAAAACGTGTGAAAAATATGAAGAGCTTCAAAAGATTTGAAAAATAAGAAGAGCTCCAAAAGGTGTCAAAAATGAGATCTGCATGAAATGGTCTGAAAAATAGGAGGAGCATGAAGTGGTGTTGAAAAAAATGAAGAGCCTGAAAAGGTGTGAATTATACGAAGAGCCTCAAAAGGTGTCAAAAATATGTGGAGCATGAAACGGTCCGAAAAATCGGAGGAGCATGAAGCGGTGTTGAAAAACATGAAGAGCCTGAAAAGGTGTGAAAAATATGAAGAGCTTCAAAAGGTGTGAAAAATATGAGAAGCATGAAACGGTCTGAAAAAAAGGAGGAGCATAAAATTGTGTTGAAAAACATGAAGAGCCTGAAAAGTTGTGATAAATATGAAGAGTTTCAAAACGTGTCAAAAAGATGAGGAGCATGAAACGGTCCGAAAAATCGGAGGAGCATGAAGCGGTGTAGAAAAACATGAAGAGCCTGAAAAGGTGTGGAAATTATGAAGAGCTTCAAAAGGTGTCAAATATATGAGGAGCATAAAACGGTCTGAAAAAAAGGAGGAGCATGAAATTGTGTTGAAAAACATGAAGAGCCTGAAAAGGTTGATAAATATGAAAAGTTTCAAAACGTGTCAAAAAGATGAGGAGCATGAAACGGTCTGAAAAACAGGAGGAGCATGAAATGGTGTTCAAAAACATGAAGAGCCTGGAGAAGTGTGAAAAATATGAAGAGCTTCAAAAGGCGTCAAAAATATGAGGAGCATGAAACGGTCTGAAAAAAAGGAGGAGCATGAAGCGGTGTTGAAAAACATGAAGAGCCTGAAAAGGTGTGAATAATATGAAGAGCTTCAAAAGGTGTCAAAAATATGAGGAGCATGAAACCGTCTGAAAAATAGTAGGAGCATGAAGCGGTGTTGAAAACATGAAGAGCCTGAAAAGGTGTGAAAAATATGAAGAGGTTCAAAAGGTGTCAAAAATATGAGGACCATGAAACGGTCTGAAAAATAGGAGGAGCATGAAATGGTGTTCAAAAACATGAAGACCTGAAAAGGTGTGAAAAATATGAAGAGCTTCAAAAGGTGCCAAAAATATGAGGAGCATCAAACGGTCTGAAAAAAGGAGGAGCATGAATCGGTGTTGAAAAACATGAAGAGACTGAAAAGTTGTGAAAAATATGAAGAGCTTCAAAAGGTTTCAAAATATGAGAAGCATGAAACGGTCTGAAAAATAGGAGGAGCATGAAATGGTCTGAAAAATAGGAGGAGCATGAAGCGGTGTTGAAAACATGAAGAGTCTGAAAAGGTGTGAAAAATATGAAGAGCTTTAAAGGTGTCAAAAATATGAGGAGCATGAAACGGTCTGAAAAATAGGAGGAGCATGAAGCGGTGTTGAAAAACATGAAGAGCCTGAAAAGGTGTGTAAAATATGAAGAGCTTCATTATATGTGAAAAACATGAAGAGCTTCAAAAGTTGTCAAAAATGAGATGAGCATGAAACGGTCTGACCAATAGGAGGAGCAATAAGCGGTGTTGAAAAATATGAAGAGCCTGAAAATGTGTAAAAAATATGAAGAGCTTCTAAATGTGTCAAAAATATGAAGAGCTTCAAAAGGTGTCAAAAATGAGATGAGCATTAAACGGTGTGAAAAAAATGAGGAGAATGAAGTGGTGTTGGAAATCATGAAGAGTCTGAAAAGGTGTGAAATATATGAGGAGCTTCAAAAGGTGTCAAAAATATGAGGGTCATGAAACGGTCTGAAAATTAGGAGGAGCATGAAGCGGTGTTGAAAAACATGAAGAGCCTGAAAAGTTGTCAAAAATATGAAGAGCCTCTAAAGGGGTCAAAAGTAGAGGAGCTTCAAAAGGTGTCAAAAATGAGATGAGCATGAAATGGTGTGAAAATAGGAGGAGCATGAAACGGTCTGAAAAAGAGGAGGAGCATGAAGCGGTGTTGAAAACCATGAAGAGCCTGAAAAGGTGTGAAAAATATGAAGACCTTCTAAAGGAGTCAAATATATGAGGACCATGAAACGGTCTGAAAAATAGGAGGAGCATGAAGTGGTGTTCAAAAACATGAAGAGCCTCAAAGGTGTCAAAAATATGAAGAGCTTCAAAAGGTGTGAAAAATAGGAGGAGCATGAAACGGACTGAAATATAGGAGGAGCATGAAGTGGTGTTCAAAAACATGAAGAGCCTCAAAGGTGTCAAAAATATGAAGAGCTTCAAAAGTTGTCAAAAATATGAGGAGCATGAAACGGTCTGAAAAATAGGACGAGCATGAAGTGTTTGTGAAAAACATGAAGAGCCTGAAAAGCTGTGCAAAATATGAAGAGCTTCAAAAGGTGTGAAACACATGAGGAGCATGAAACGGTCTGAAAAATAGGACGAGCATGAAGCGGTGTTCACAAACATGAAGAGCATGAAAAGGTGTGAAAAATATGAAGAGCTTCAAAATGTGTCAAATATATGAGGAGCATGAAATGGTCTGAAAAATAGGAGGAGCATGAAGCGGTGTGGAAAAACATGAAGAGCCTGAAAAGGTGTGAAAAATATGAAGAGCATCAAAAGGTGTCAAAATTATGAGGAGCATGAGAGGGTCTGAAAAATAGGAGGAGCATGAAGCGGTGTTGAAAAACATGAAGAGCCTGAAAAGGTGTGAAAAATATGAAGAGTTTCAAAATGGGTCAAAAATATGAGGATCATGAAACGGTCTGAAAAATAGGAGAAGCAAGAAGTCGTGTTGAAAAACATGAAGAGCCTGAAAACGTGTGAAAAATATGAAGAGCTTCAAAAGGTGTGAAAAATATGAAGAGTTTCAAAAGGTGACAAAAATGAGATGAGCATGAAACGGTCTGAAAAATATGAGGAGCATGAAGCGGTAATGGAAATCATGAAGAGTCTGAAAAGCTGTGAAATATATTAAGAGCTTCAAAAGGTGTCAAAAATATGAGGAGCATGAAACGGTCTGAAAAATAGGAGGAGCATGAAGCGATGTTGAAAAACATGAAGAACCTGAAAAGGTGTGAAAAATATGAAGAGCTTCAAAAGGTGTCAAAACTATGAGGAGTATGAAACGGTCTGAAAAATAGGAGGAGCATGAAAAGTTGTTCAAATGCATGAAGAGCCTGAAAAGGTGTGCAAAATATGAAGAGCTTCAAAAGGTGTAAAATACATGAGGAACATGATACGGTCTGAAAAATAGGAGGAGCATGAAGCTCTGTTCAAAAACATGAAGAGCCTGAAAAGTTGTGAAAAATATGAAAAGCTTCAAAAGTTGTCAAAAATATGAGGAGCATGAAACATTCTGAAAAATAGGAGGATGATGAAGCGGTGTTCAAAATCATGAAGAGGCTGAAAAGGTGTGAAAAATATGAAGAGCTTCAAAACGTGTGAAATACATGAGGAGCATGAAACGGTCTGAAAAATAGGAGGAACATCAAGCGGTTTTCAAAAACATGAAGAGCCTGAAAAGGTGTGAAAAATATGAAGAGCTTCAAAAGGTGTGAAAAATAGGAGGAGCATGGAACGGAAGACATATAGGAGGAGCATGAAGCGGTGTTCAAAAACATGAAGAGCCTGAAAAGGTGTGAAAAATATGAAGAGCTTCAAAAAATGTCAAAAATATGAGGAGCATTAAACGGTCTGAAAAAAGGGAGGAGCATGAAGCGGTGTTCAAAAACATGAAGAGCCTGAAAAGGTTTGAAAAATATGAAGAGCTTCAAAAGGTGTGAAAAATATGAAGACCTTCAAAAGGTGTCAAAAATTAGATTAGCATGAAAGGGTCTGAAAAATAGGAGGAGCATGAAGTGATGTTGAAAAACATGAAGAGCCAGAGAAAGTGTGAAATATATGAAGAGCTTCAAAAGGTGTGAAAAATATGCAGAGTTTCAAAAGGTGTCAAAAATGAGATGAGCATGAAACGATCTGAAAAACAGGAGGAGCATGAAGTGGTGTTCAAAAACCTGAAGAAACTGAAAAGGTGTGAAAAATATGAACAGCTTCCAAACGGGTCAAAAATATGAGGAGCATGAAACGGTCTGAAAAATTGAAGCAGCATGAAGCGGTTTTGAAATACATGAAGAGCCTGAAAACGTGTGAAAAATATGAAGAGCTTCAAAAGGTGTGAAAAATATGAAGAACTTCAAAAGGTGTGAAATACATGAGGAACATTAAATGGTCTGAAAAGTAGGAGGAGCATGAAGAGGTGTTGAAAAACATGAAGAGCCTGAGAAAGGTGTAAAAAATATGAAGAGCTTCAAAAGGTGTGAAAAATATGAGGTTCATGAAACGGTCTGAAAAATATGAGGAGCATGAAGCGGTCTGAAAAAGAGGAGGAGCATGAAGCGGTGTTGAAAAACATGAGGAGCCTGAAAAGGTGTGAAAAATATGAAGAGCTTCAAAAGGTGTGAAAAATATGAGGTGCATGACACGGTCTGAAAAATAGGAGGAGCATGAAACGGTGATCAAAAGCATGAAGATGCTGAAAATGTGTGAAAAATATGAAGAGCTTCAAAAGGTGTGAAATACATGAGGAGCATGAAACTCTGAAACCTAGGAGGAGCATGAAGCCGTGTTCAAAAACATGAAGAGCCTAAAAAGTTGTGAAAAATATGAAAAGCTTCAAAAGGTGTCAAAAATGAGATGAGCATGAAACGGTCTGTAAAATAGGAGGATCATGAAACGGTGTTGAAAAACATGAAGAGCCTGAAAAGGTGTGAAAAATATGAAGAGCTTCAAAAGTCTTCAAAAATATGAGGAGAATGAAACGGTCTGAAAAATAGGAGGAGCATGAAGTGGTGTAGAAAAACATGAAGACCCTGATAAATGTGAAAAATATGAAGAGCTTCAAAAGGTGTCAAAAAGATGAGGAGCTTGAAACGTTCTGAAATATAGGAGGAGCGTGAAAGGTGTTAAAAAACATGAAGAGCTTAAAAAGGTGTGAAACATATGAGGAGCATGAAAAGGTCTGAAAAATAGTAGGAGCATGAAGCGGTGTTGAAAAACATGAAAAGCCTGAAAAGGTGTGAAATATATGAAGAGCTTCAAAAGGTGACAAAAATATGAGGAGCATGAATAGCTCTGAAAAATAGGAGGAGCAAGAAGCGGTGTAGAAAAACATGAAGAGCCTGAAAAGGTGTGAAATCTATGGAGAGCTTCAAAAGGTGTCAAAAATATGAGGAGCATGAAACGGTCTCAAATAAAGGAGGAGCATGAAGTTGTGTTGAAAAATATGTAGAGCCTGAAAAGGTGTGAAAAATATGAAGAGCTTCAAAAGGTGTCAAAAATATGAGGAGCAAGAAACGGTCTGAAAAATAGGAGGAGCATTAATCGGTGTTCAAAAATATGAAGAGCCTGGAAAGCTGTGAAAAATATGAAGAGCTTCAAAAGGTGTCAAAAATATGAGGAGCAAGAAACGGTCTGAAAAATAGGAGGAGCATTAATCGGTGTTCAAAAATATGAAGAGCATGGAAAGGTGTGAAAAATATGAAGAGCTTCAAAAGGTGTCAAAAATATGAGGAGCATGAAACCGTCTGAAAAATAGGAGGAGCATGAAACCTTGTTGAAAAATATGAAGAGCCTGAAAAGGTGTGAAAAATATGAAGAGCTTCAAAAGGTGTCAAAATATGAGGAGCATGAAACGGTCTGAAAAAATGGAGGAGCATGAAACGGTGTTCAAAAACATGAGGAGCCTGAAAAATTGTGAAAAATATGAAGAGTTTCAAAAGGTGTCAAAAATATGAGGAGCATGAAACGGTCTGAAAAATATGAGGAGCATGAAACGGTGTTCAAAAACATGAAAACCCTGAAAAGGTGTGAAATATATGAAGAGCTTCAAAAGGTGTCAATAATATGAGGAGCATGAAACGGTCTGAAAAATATGAGGAGCATGAAACGGTGTTCAAAAACATGAAGAGCCTGAAAAGGTGTGAAAAATATGAAGAGCTTCAAAAGATGTCAAAAATAGGAGGAGCATGAAGCGGTGTAGAAAAACATGAAGAGCCTGAAAAGGTGTGAAAAATATGAAGAGCTTCAAAAGTTGTCAAAAATATGAGGAGCATGACACGGTCAGATATATAGGAGGAGCATGAAGTGGTGTTGAAAACATGAAGAACCTGAAAAGTTGTGAAAAATATGAAGAGTTTCAAAAGGTGTCAAATATATGAGGAGCATGAAACGGTCTGAAAATTAGGAGGAGGATGAAACGGTGTTCAAATCATGAAGAGCCTGAAATGTTTTGAAAAATGTGAAGAGCTTGAAAAGGTGTCAAAAATATGAGGGGCATGAAACTGTCTGAAAAATAGGAGGAGCATGAAACGTTGTTCAAAAACATGAAGAGCCTGAAAAGGTTTGAAAAATGTGAAGAGCTTGAAAAGGTGTCAAAAATATGAGGGGCATGAAACGGTCTGAAAAAGAGGATGAGCAAGAAACGGTGTTGAAAAACATGAAGAGCCTGAAAATGTGTGAAAAATATGAAGAGCTTCAAAAGGACTCAAAATATGAGGCGCATGAAACGGTCTGAAAAATAGGAGGAGCATGAAACTGTGTTGAAAACATGAAGAGCCTGAATAGTTGTTAGAAATATGACGAGCTTCAAAAGATATCCAAAATATGAGGCGCATGAAACGGTCTGAAAAATATGAGGAGAATAAAGCGGTGTTGAAAAACATGAAGAGCCTGAAAAGCTGTGAAAAATATGAAGAGCTTCAAAAGGTGTCAAAAATATGAGGAGCATGAAACGGTCTGAAAAATAGGAGGAGCAGAAGCAAATTTGAAAAGCATGAAGAGCCTGAAAAGGTGTGATAATTATGAAGCGCTTCAAAAGGTGTCAAAATTATGGGGAGCATTAAACGGTCTGAAAAATAGGAGGAGCATGAAAACTTGTTGTAAAATATGAAGAGCCTGAAAAGGTGTGAAAAATATGAAGAGCTTCAAAATGTGTGAAAAATATGAGGAGCATGAAACGGTTTAAAAAATAGGAGGAGCATGAAATGGTGTTCAAAAACATGAAGAGCATGAAAAGGTGTGAAAAATATGAAGAGCTTCAAAAGGTGACAAAAACATGAGGACCATGAAACGGTCTGAAAAATAGGAGGAGCATGAAGCGGTGTTGAAAAACATGAAGAGCCTGAAAAGGTGTGAAATATATGAAGAGCTTCAAAAGGTGTAAAAAATATGAGGAGCTTGAAACGGTCTGAAAAATAAGAGGATCTGGTTTCCTCAGTGTGTATGCCCAGAAGTGGGATTGCTGGGTCATATGGCAGTTCTATTTCCAGTTTTTTAAGAAATCTCCACACTGTTTTCCATAGCGGCTGTACTAGTGTGCATTCCCACCAACAGTGTAAGAGGGTTCCCTTTTCTCCACACCATCTCCAGCATTTATTGCTTGTAGACTTCTGGATAGCAGCCATCCTGACTGGCATATAATGGTACCTCATTGTGGTTTTGATTTGCATTTCTCTAATAA
The DNA here is from genome assembly GCF_033118175.1 of Dama dama. Classification (NCBI taxonomy): domain Eukaryota; kingdom Metazoa; phylum Chordata; class Mammalia; order Artiodactyla; family Cervidae; genus Dama; species Dama dama. The sequence goes on from NW_026870935.1 coordinate 725,020, forward strand.
TGAGTGATGTTGAGCATCTTTTCATGTGTTTGTTATCCATCTGTATGTCTTCTTTGGAGAAATGTCTGTTTAGTTCTTTGGCTCATTTTGTATTGGGTCATTTATTTTTCTGGAATTGAGCTGCAGGATTTGCTTGTATATTTTTGAGATTAATCCTTTGTCTGTTTCTTCATTTGCTATTATTTTCTCCCAATCTGAGGGCTGTCTTTTCACCTTACTTATAGTTTCCTTTGTAGTGCAAAAGCTTTTAAGTTTCATTAGGTCCCATTTGTTTAGTTTTGCTTTTATTTCCAATATTCTGGGAGGTGGGTCATAGAGGATCTTGCTTTGATTTATGTCGGAGAGTGTTTTGCCTATCTTCTCCTCTAGGAGTTTTATAGTTTCTGGTCTTACATTTAGATCTTTAATCCATTTTGAGTTTATTTTTGTGTATGGTGTTAGAAAGTGTTCTATTTTCATTCTTTTACAAGTGGTTGACCAGTTTTCCCAGCACCACTTGTTAAAGAGGTTGTCTTTTTTCCATTGTATATCCTTGCCTCCTTTGTCAAAGATAAGGTGTCCATAGGTTCGTCTGAAAGAGACACGTGCACCCCAATGTTCATCGCAGCACTATTTATAATAGCCAGGACATGGAAGCAACCTAGATGCCCGTCAGCAGATGAATGGATAAGAAAGCTGTGGTACATATACACCATGGAATATTACTCAGCCATTAAAAAATTCACTTGAATCAGTCCTAATGAGATGGATGAAGCTGGAGCCCATTATACAGAGTGAAGTAAGCCAGAAAGATAAAGAACATTAGAGCATGCTGACACATGTATATGGAATTTAGAAAGGTGATAACGATAACCCTATATGCAGAACAGAAAAATAGACACAGAAATACAGAACAGACTTTTGAACTTTGTGGGAGAATGTGAGGGTGGGATATTTCAAATGAACAGCATGTATGCTATCTATGGTGAAACAGATCACCAGCCCAGGTAGGATGCACGAGACAAGTGCTCCGGCTTGGTGCACTGGGAAGACGGAGAGGAATCGGGTGGAGAGGGAGGTGGGAGGGGGGATTGGAATTGGGAATACATGTAAATCCATGGCTGATTCATATCAATGTATGACAAAACCGACTGGGAAAGAAAAAATAAAAATAATTAAAAAAATTTAAAAAAAAAAACAATAAAAAAAAAAAATAAGAGGAGCATGAAATGGTGTTCAAAAACATGAAGAGCCTGAAGAGGTGTGGAAATTATGAAGAGCTTCAAAAGGTGTCAAATATATGAGGAGCATAAAATGGTTTGAAAAAAAGGAGGAGCATGAAATGGTGTTGAAAAACATGAAGAGCCTAAAAAGGTGTGAAAAATATGAAGAGCTTCAAAAGGTTTCAAAAATATGAGAGGCATGAACGGTCTGAAATGTAGGGGGAGCATGAAGCGGTGTAGAAAAACATGAAGAGCCTGAAAAGGTGTGGAAATTATGAAGAGCTTCAAAAGGTGTCAAATATATGAGGAGCATAAAACGGTCTGAAAAAAAGGAGGAGCATGAAATTGTGTTGAAAAACATGAAGAGCCTGAAAAGGTGTGATAAATATGAAGAGTTTCAAAACGTGTCAAAAAGATGAGGAGCATGAAACGGTCTGAAAAACAGGAGGAGCATGAAATCGTGTTCAAAAACATGAAGAGCCTGGGGAAGTGTGAAAAATATGAAGAGCTTCAAAAGGCGTCAAAAATATGAGGAGCATGAAACGGTCTGAAAAAAAGGAGGAGCATGAAGCGGTGTTGAAAAACATGAAGAGCCTGAAAAGGTGTGAATAATATGAAGAGCTTCAAAAGGTGTCAAAAATATGAGGAGCATGAAACCGTCTGAAAAATAGTAGGAGCATGAAGCGGTGTTGAAAACATGAAGAGCCTGAAAAGGTGTGAAAAATATGAAGAGGTTTAAAAGGTGTCAAAAATATGAGGACCATGAAACGGTCTGAAAAATAGGAGGAGCATGAAATGGTGTTCAAAAACATGAAGACCTGAAAAGGTGTGAAAAATATGAAGAGCTTCAAAAGGTGCCAAAAATATGAGGAGCATGAAACGGTCTGAAAAAGAGGAGGAGCATGAAGCGGTGTTGAAAACCATGAAGAGCCTGAAAAGGTGTGAAAAATATGAAGAGCTTCTAAAGGAGTCAAATATATGAGGACCATGAAACGGTCTGAAAAATAGGAGGAGCATGAAGTGGTGTTCAAAAACATGAAGAGCCTCAAAGGTGTCAAAAATATGAAGAGCTTCAAAAGGTGTGAAAAATAGGAGGAGCATGAAACGGACTGAAATATAGGAGGAGCATGAAGTGGTGTTCAAAAACATGAAGAGCCTCAAAGGTGTCAAAAATATGAAGAGCTTCAAAAGTTGTCAAAAATATGAGGAGCATGAAACGGTCTGAAAAATAGGACGAGCATGAAGTGTTTGTGAAAAACATGAAGAGCCTGAAAAGCTGTGCAAAATATGAAGAGCTTCAAAAGGTGTGAAATACATGAGGAGCCTGAAACGGTCTGAAAAATAGGACGAGCATGAAGCGGTGTTCACAAACATGAAGAGCATGAAAAGGTGTGAAAAATATGAAGAGCTTCAAAATGTGTCAAATATATGAGGAGCCTGAAATGGTCTGAAAAATAGGAGGAGCATGAAGCGGTGTGGAAAAACATGAAGAGCCTGAAAAGGTGTGAAAAATATGAAGAGCATCAAAAGGTGTCAAAATTATGAGGAGAATGAAAGGGTCTGAAAAATAGGAGGAGCATGAAGCGGTGTTGAAAAACATGAAGAGCCTGAAAAGGTGTGAAAAATATGAAGAGTTTCAAAATGGGTCAAAAATATGAGGATCATGAAACGGTCTGAAAAATAGGAGAAGCAAGAAGTGGTGTTGAAAAACATGAAGAGCCTGAAAACGTGTGAAAAATATGAAGAGCTTCAAAAGGGGTGAAAAATATGAAGAGTTTCAAAAGGTGATAAAAATGAGATGAGCATGAAACGGTCTGAAAAATATGAGGAGCATGAAGCGGTAATGGAAATCATGAAGAGTCTGAAAAGCTGTGAAATATATTAAGAGCTTCAAAAGGTGTCAAAAATATGAGGAGCATGCAACGGTCTGAAAAATAGAAGCAGCAAGAAGCGGTGTTGAAATACATGAAGTGTTTGAAAAAGTGTGAAAAATATGAAGAGCTTCAAAAAATGTGAAAAATACGAAGAGCTTCCAAAGGTGTCAAAAATTAGATGAGCATGAAACGGTCTGCAAAATAGGAGGAACAAGAAGTAGTTTTGAAAAAAATGAAGAGGCTGAAAAGGTGTGAAAAATATGAAAAGCTTGAAAAGGTGTCAAAAATATGAGTAGCATGAAACGGTCTGAAAAATAGGAGGAGCAAGAAGCGGTGTTCAAAAACATGAAGAGCTTGAAAAGGTGTGAAAAATATGAAGAGCTTCAAAACGTGTCAAATATATGAGGAGCATGAAATGGTCTGAAAAATAGGAGGAGTAAGAAGGGGTGTTGAAAAACATGAAGAGCATGAAAAGGTGTGAAAAATATGAAGAGCTTCAAAAGGTGTGAAAAATATGAAGAGCTTCAAAGGTGTCAAAAATGAGATGACCATGAAACGGACTGAAAAATAGGAGTACCATGAAGCTGTGTTCAAAAACATGTAGAGCCTGAAACCGTGTGAAAAATATGAACATCTTCAAAAGGTGTGAAAATTATGAGGCTCATGAAACGGTCTGAAAAATAGAAGCAGCATGAAACAGTGTCGAAAAACATGAAGAGCCTGAAAGGTGTGAAAAATATGAAGAGCTTCAAAAGGTGTGAAAAATATGAGGAGCATGAAATGGTCTGAAAAATAGAATCAGCATGAAACGGTGTTGAAAATCATAAAGAGCATGAAAAGGTGTGAAAAATATGAAGAGCTTCAAAAGGTGTCAAAAATATGAAGAGCAGGAAACGGTCTGATAAATAGGAGGATCATGAAGCGGTGTTCAAAAACATGAAGAGCCTGAAAAGTTGTGAAAAATATGAAGAGCTTCAAAAGGTGTGAAATACTTGAGGAGAATGAAACTGTGAAAAAGAGGAGGAGCATGAAGCCGTGTTCAAAAACATGAAGAGCCTAAAAAGTTGTGAAAAATATGAAAAGCTTCAAAAGGTGTCAAAAATGAGATGAGCATGAAACGGTCTGAAAAATAGGAAGAGCATGAAGTGGTGTTGAAAAAAAAGAAGAGACTGAAAAGGTGTGAAAAATATGAAGAGCTTCAAAAGGTGTGAAATTCATGAGGAGCATGAAATGGTCTGAAAAATAGGAGGAGCATGAATTGGTGTTCAAAAACATGAAGAGCCTTAAAAGTTGTGAAAAATATGAAGAGCTTCAAAAGGTGTGAAAAATATGAGGAGCATGAAACGGTCTGAAAAATAGATGCGGCATGAAATGGTGTTGAAAAACATGAAGAGCCTGAAATGTGTGAAAAATATGAAGAGCTTCAAAAGGTATGTAAAATATGAGGAGCATGAAACGGCCTGAAAAATAGAAGCAGCATGAAACGGTGTTGAAAAATATGAAGAGCTTCAAAAGGTGTGAAAAATATGAGGAGCATGAAACGGTCTGAAAAATAGATGCGGCATGAAATGGTGTTGAAAAACATGAAGAGCCTGAAAAGGTGTGAAAAATATGAAGAGCTTCAAAAGGGGTCAATAATATGAAGAGCATGAAACGGTCTGTAAAATAGGAGGATCATGAAGAGGTGTTCAAAATCATGAAGAGCCTGAAAAGGTGTGAAAAATATGAAGAGCTTCAAAACGTGTCAGAAATATGAGGAGCATGAAACGGTCTCAAAAATAGGAGGAGCATGATGCGGTGTTGCAAAATAAGAAGAGCCTGAAAAGGTGTTAAATATATGAAGAGCTTCAAAAGGTGTAAAAAATATGAGGAGCATGAAACGGTCTGAAAAATATGAGGATCATGAAACGGTGTTGAAAAACATGAAGAGCCTGAAAAGGTGTGAAAAATATGAAGAGCTTCACAAGGTGTCAAAAATATTAGGAGCATGAAACGGTCTTAAAAATAGGAGGAGGATGAAGTGGTGTTGAAAAAAATGAAAAGCCTGAAAAGGTGTGAAATATATGAAGAGCTTCAAAAGGTGTCAAAAATATGAGAAGAATGAAACGGTCTGCAAAATAGGAGGAGCATGAAATGATGTTCAAACACATGAAGTGCATGAAAAGGTGTGAATAATATGAAGAGCTTCAAAAGGTGTGAAATACATGAGGAGGTTTAAACGGTCTGAAAAATAGGAGGAGCATGAAGCGGTGTTCAAAAACATGAAGAGCCTGAAAAGGTGTGAAAAATATGAAGAGCTTCAAAAGGTGTGAAAAATATGAGGAGCATGAAACGGTCTGAAAAATAGGAGGAGCAAAAAAGGTTGTTGAAAAACATGCAGAGCCTGAAAAAGTGTGAAAAATATGAACAGCTTCAAAAGATGTGAAAAATATGAAGAGCTTCAAAAGGTGTTGAAAATGAGATGAGCATGAAACGGTCTGAAAAATCGGAGGTGCATGAAGCGGTGTTGAAAAACATGAAGAGCCTGAAAAGGTGTGAGAAGTATGAAGAGCTTCAAAAGGTGTCAAAAATATGAGTAGCATGAAACGGTCTGCAAAAAAGGAGCAGCATGAAGTGGTGTTGAAAAACATGAAGAGCTTGAAAAGGTGTGAAAAATATGAAAGCTTCAAAAGCTGTCGAAAATATGAGGAGCATGAAACGGTCTCAAAAATAGGAGGAGCATGAAGCGGTGTTCAAAAACATGAAGAGCCTGAAAAGGTGTGAAAAATATGAAGAGCTTCAAAATGTGTCATAAATACGACGAGCATGAAACCCTCTTAAAAATAGGAGGATGAAGCGGTGTTCAAAAACATGAAGAGCCTGAAAATTTGTGCAAAATATGAAGAGCTTCAAAAGGAGTGAAATACATGAGGAGCATGTAAAGGTGTTCAAAAACATGCAGAGACTTAAAAGGTGTGATAAATATGAAGAGCTTCAAAAAGTGCCAAAAATTAGATTAGCATGAAAGGGTCCGAAAAATAGGAGGAGCCTGAAGAGGTGTTGAAAAACATGAAGAGCCTGAAAAAGTGTGAAAAATATGAAGTGCTTCAAAAATATGAAAATTATGAAGAGCTTCAAAAGGTGTGAAAAATATGAAGAGCTTCAAAAATGTCAAAAATGAGATGAGCATGAAACGGTCTGAAAAATAGGAGGAGCATGAAGTGTTGTTGAAAAACATGAAGAGCCTGAAAAGGTGTGAATAATATGAAGAGCTTCAAAAGGTGTCAAAAATATGCGGAGCATGAAACGGTCTGAAAAATAGGAGGATCATGAAGCGGTGTTGAAAAACATGAAGAGCCTGAAAAGGTGTGAAAAATATGAAGAGCTTCAAAAGGTGTCAAAAGTATGAGGAGCATGAAATGGTCTGAAAAATAGGACGAGCATAAGCGGTGTTCAAAAACATGAACAGCCTGAAAAGGTGTGAAAAATATGAAGACCTTCAAAAGGTGTGAAAAATATGAAGAGCTTCAAAAGGTGTCAAAAATTAGATTAGCACGAAAGGGTGTGAAAAATAGAAGGAGCATGAAGTGGTGTTGAAAAACATCAAGAGCCTGAAAAGGTGTGAAATATATGAACAGCTTCAAAAGGGGTGAAAAATATGAAGAGCTTCAAAAGGTGTCAAAAATATGGGGAGCATGAAACGGTCTGAAAAATAGGAGGAGCATGAAGTGATGTTCAAAAACATGAAGAGCCTCAAAATGAGTGAGAAATATGAAAAGCTTCAAAAGGTGTCAAAAATATAGGAGCATGAAACGGTCTGCAAAATAGGAGGAGCATAAAGCGGTGTTGAAAAACATGAAGAGCCTGAAAATGTGTGAAAAATATGAAGACCTTCAAATGGTGTCAAAAATATGAGGAGCATGAAACATTCTGAAAAATAGGAGGAGCATGAAGCGGTGTTGAAAAACATGAAGAGCCTGAAAATGTGTGAAAAATATGAAGAGCTTCAAAATGTGTCAAAAATATGGGGAGCATGAAACGGTCTGAAAAATAGGAGGAGCATGAAACGGTGTTGAAAAACATGAAGAGCCTGAAAAGGTGTGAAAAATATGAAGAGCTTCAAACGGTCTGAATTATATGAGGAGCATGAAAAGTTCTGAAAAATAGGAGGACCATGAAGCGGTGTTCAAAAACATGAAGAACCTGAAAAGGTGTGAAAAATATGAAGAGCTTCAAAAGGTGTCAAAAATGAGATGAGCATGAAACGGTCTGAATAATAGGAGGAGCATGAAGCGGTGTTGAAAAATATGAAGAGCTTCAAAAGGTGTGAAAAATATGAGGAGCTTCAAAAGGTGTCAAAAATTCGAGGAGCATGAAACGGTCTGAAAAATACGAGGAGCATGAAGCGTTGTTCAAAAAAGTGAAGAGCCTGAAAAGGTTAGAAAAATATGAAGAGCTTCAAAGTTGGGAAAAATATGAAGAGCTTCAAAAGGTGTCAAAAATGAGATGAGCATCAAACGGTCTGAAAAATAGGAGGAGCATGAAATGCTGTTGAAAATCATGAAGAGAATGAAAAGGTGTGAAAAATATGAAGAGCTTCAAAAGGTGTCAAAAATATGAGGAGCATGAAACGGTCTGAAAAATAGGAGGAGCATAAAGCGGTGTTCAAAAACATGAAGTGCCTGAAAAGGTGTGAAAAATTAGAAGAGCTTCAAAAGGTGTCAAAAATATAAGGATCATGAAATGGTCTGAAAAATAGAAGGAGGATGAAGCGGTGTTCAAAAACATGAAGAGCTGAAAAGGTGTGAAAAATAGAAAAGCCTCAAAACGTGTCAAAAATATGAGGAGCATGAAACGGTCTGAACAATAGCAGGAGCATGAAGCGGTGTTGAAACACATGAAGAGTCTGAAAACGTGTGAAAATATGAAGAGCTTCAAGAATATAAAAAATATGAAGCGCTTCAAAAGGTGTGACAAATATGAAGAGCTTCAAAAGGTGTCAAAAATGAGATGAGCATGAAACGGTCTGAACAATAGGAGGAGCATGAAGCGGTGTTGAAAACGATGAAGAGCCTGAAAACGTGTGAAAAATATGAAGAGATTCAAAAGGTGTGAAATACATGAGGAGGATTAAACGGTCTGAAAAATATTAGGAGCATGAAGCTGTGTTGAAAAACATGAAGAGCCTGAAAACGTGTGAAAAATATGAAGAGCTTCAAAAGGTGTGAAAAATTGACGAGCTTCAAAAGGTGTCAAAAATTACATGAGCATGAAACGGTTGAAAAATAGGAGGAGCATGAAGTGGTGTTGAAAAACATGAAGAGCCTGAAAAGGTGTGAAAAATATGGGGAGCCTGAAACGGTCTAAAAAAAAGGAGGAGCATGAAGTGGTGTTGAAAAACATGAAGAGCCTGAAAAGGTGTGAAAAATATGAAGACCTTCAAAACGTGTCAAAAATATGAGGAGAATGAAACGGTCTGAAAAATCGGAGGAGCATGAAGAAGTGTTCAAAAACATGAAGATCCTGAAAAGGTGTGAAAAATATGAAGAGCTTCAAAAGGTGTCAAAATATGAGGAGCATGAAACGATCTGAAAAATAGGAGGATTATGAAGCGGTGTTGAAAAACATGAAGAGCCTGAAAAGGTGTGGAAAATATGAAGAGCTTCAAAAGGTGTCAAAAATATGAGGAGTATGAAACGGTCTGAAAAACAGGAGGAGCATGTAGCGATGTTGAATAATATGAAGTGTCTGAAAAGGTGTGAAAAATATGAAGAGCTTCAAAAGTTGTCAAAATATGAGGAGCATGAAACGGTCTGAAAAATAGGAGGAGCATGAAACGGTGATCAAAAACATGAAGAGCCTGAAAAGGTGTGAAAAATATGAAGACCTTCAAAAGGTGTCAAAAATATGAGGAGCATGAAACTGTCTGAAAAAGAGGAGGAGCATGAAGAAGTGTTCAAAAACATGAAGAGCCTGAAAAGGTGTGAAAATTATGAAGAGGTTCAAAAGGTGTCAAAATATGAGGAGCATGAAACGATCTGAAAAATAGAAGGAGCATGAAGCGGTGTTGAAAACATGAACAGACTGAAAAGGTCTCAAAAATATGAAGAGCTTCAAAATGTGTCAAAAATATGAGGAGTACGAAACGGTCTGAAAAATAGGAGGAGCATGAAGTGCTGTTCAAAAACATGAAGAGCCTGAAAAGGTGTGAAAAATATGAAGAGCTTCAAAAGGTGTGAAAAATATGAGGAGCATGATACGGTAGAAAATATAGGAGGAGCATGAAGCTGTGTTCAAACCATGAAGAGCCTGAAAAAGTGTGAAAAATATGAAGAGCCTCAAAAGGTGTCAAAAATATGAGGAGTATGAAACGGTATGATAAATAGCAGGAGCATGAAGCGGAGTTGAAAAACATGAAGAGTCTGAAATCGTTTGAAAATTATGAAGAGCTTCAAAAATGTTAAAAACATGAAGAGCTTCAAAAGGTGTAAAAAATATGAAGAGCTTCAAAAGGTGTCAAAAATTAGATGAGCATGAAAAGGTCTAAAAAATAGGAGGAGCAACAAGTAGTGTTGAAAAAAAAGAAGAGCCTGAAAAGGTGTGAAAAATATGAAGATCTTCAAAAGGTGTGAAAAATATGAGGAGCATGATACGGTCTGAAAAATAGGAGGAGCATGAAGCGGTGTTCAAAAACATGAAGAGCTTGAAAAGTTGTGAAAAATATGCAAAGCTTCAAAAGGTGTCAAAAATGAGAGGAGCATGAAACGGTCTGAAAAATAGGAGGAGCATGAAGTCGTGTTCAAAAATATGAAGAGCCTGAAAAGGTGTGAAAAATATGAAGAGCGTCAAAAGGTGTGAAAAATATGAGGAGCATGATACGGTCTGAAAATTAGGAGGAGCGTGAAGTGGTGTTCAAAAACATGAAGAGCCTGAAAAGGTGTGAAAAATATGAAGAGCTTCAAAAGGTGTCAAAAATGAGATGAGCATGAAACGGTCTGAAAAATAGAGGTGCATGAAGCGGTGTTGAAAAACATGAAGAGCCGGAAAAGGTGTGAAAAATATGAAGAGTTTCTAAAGGTTTCAAAAATATGAGGAGCATGAATGGTCTGAAAAATAGGAGGAGGATGAAACGGTAATCAAAAACATGAAGAGCCTGAAAAGGTGTGAAAAATATGAAGAGCTTCAAACGGTGTGAAATACATGAGGAGCATGAAACGGTCTGAAAAATAGGAGGAGCATGAAGCGGTGTTCGAAAACATGAAGAGCCTGAAAAGGTGTGAAAAATATGAAGAGCTTCAAAAGGTGTCAAAAATATGAGAAGCATGAAACGGTCTGAAATATAGGCGGAGCATGAAGTGGTTTTCAAAAACATGAAGAGCCTGAATAGGTGTGAAAAATATGAAGAGCTTCAAAGGTGTCAAAAATATGAGGAGCATGAAACGATCTGAAAAATAGGAGGAGCATGAAGCGGTGTTCAAAAACATGAAGAGCCTGAAAAGGTGTGAAAAATATGAAGAACTTCAAAAGGTGTCAAAAATGAGATGAGCATGAAACGGTCTGAAAAATAGGAGGAGCATGAAGCGGTGATGAAAATCATGAAGAGCCTGAAAAGGTGAGAAAAATATGAAGAGCTTCAAAATGTGTGAAAAATATGAGGAGCTTCAAAAGGTGTAAAAAATATGAAGAGCTTCAAAAGTGTCAAAAATTAGATGAGCATGAAAAGGTCTAAAAAATAGGAGGAGTAACAAATAGTGTTGAAAAAAATGAAGAGCATGAAAAGGTGTGAGAAATATGAACGGCTTCAAAAGGTGTGAAAAATATGAGGAGCCTGAAACGGTCTGAAAAAAAGGAGGAGCATGAAGTGGTGTTGAAAAACATGAAGAGCCTGAAAAGGTGTGAAAAATATGAAGAGCTTCAAAAGGTGTCAAAAATATGAGGAGCATGAAAAGGTCTGAAAAATAGGAGGAGCATGAAGTGCTGTTCAAAAACATGAAGAGCCTGAAAAGGTGTGAAAAATATGAAGAGCTACAAAAGGTGTGAAAAATATGAGGAGCATGATACGGTAGAAAAAATAGGAGGAGCATGAAGCTGTGTTCAAAAACATGAAGAGCCTGAAAAGGTGTGAAAAATATGAAGAGCCTCAAAACGTGTCAAAAATATGAGAAGTATGAAACGGTATGATAAATAGCAGGAGCATGAAGCGGTTTTGAAAAACATGAAGGGTCTGAAATCGTGTGAAAAATATGAAGAGCTTCAAAAATGTGAAAAATATGAAGAGCTTCAAAAGGTGTAAAAAATATGAAGTGCCTCAAAATGTGTCAAAAATTAGATGAGTATGAAAAGTCCTAAAAAATAGGAGGAGCAACAAGTAGTGTTGAAAAAAATGAAGAGCCTGAAAAGGTGTGAAAAATATGAAGACCTTCAAAAGGTGTCAAAAATATGAGGAGCATGAAACTTTCTAAAAAATAGGACGAGCATGAAGCAGTGATAAAAAACATGAAGAGTCTGAAAAGGTGTGAAAAATATGAAGAGTTTCTAAAGGTGTCAAAAATATGAGGAGCATGATACGGTTTGAAAAAAGGAGGAGCATGAAGCGGTGTTGAAAAACATGAAGAGTGTGAAAACGTGTGAAAATATGAAGAGCTTCAAAAATATTAAAAATATGAAGAGCTTCAACAGTTGTGAAAAATATGAAGAGATTAAAAAGGTGTCAAAAATGAGATGAGCTTGAAACGGTCTGAAAAATAGAAGGAGCATGAAGCGGTGTTGAAAATCATGAACAGACTGAAAAGGTGTGAACAATATGAAAAGCTTCAAATGGTGTCAAAAATGAGATGAGCATTAAACGGTCTGAAAAATAGGAATAACATGAAACGGTGTTGAATATCATGAAGAGCCTGAAATAATGTGAAAAATATAAAGAGCTGCAAAAGGTGTCAAAAATATGAGGAGCATGAAACGGTCTGATAAATAGGTGGAGCATGAAGCTGTGTTCAAAAACATGAAGAGCCTGAAAAGGTGTGAAAAATATGAAGAGCTTCAAAAGGTGTGAAAAATATGAGGAGCATGAAACGGTCTGAAAAATAGAAGCAGCATGAAACGGTGTTGAAAAATATGAAGAGCCTGAAAACGTGTGAAAAATATGAGGAGCTTCAAAAGGTGTGAAAAATATAAAGAGCTTCAAAGGTGACAAAAATGAGATGAGCATGAAACGGTCTAAAAAATAGGAGGAGTAACAAATAGTGTTGAAAAAAATGAAGAGCATGAAAAGGTGTGAGAAATATGAACGGCTTCAAAAGGTGTGAAAAATATGAGGAGCCTGAAACGGTCTGAAAAAAAGGAGGAGCATGAAGTGGTGTTGAAAAACATGAAGAGCCTGAAAAGGTGTGAAAAATATGAAGACCTTCAAAAGGTGTCAAAAATATGAGGAGCATGAAATGGTCTGAAAAATCGGAGGAGCATGAAGCGGTGTTGAAAAACATGAAGAGCCTGAAAAGGTGTGGAAAATATGAAGAGCTTCAAAAGGTGTCAAAAATATGAGGAGCATGAAACGGTCTGAAAAATAGGAGGAGCATGAAGTGCTGTTCAAAAACATGAAGAGCCTGAAAAGGTGTGAAAAATATGAAGAGCTACAAAAGGTGTGAAAAATATGAGGAGCATGATACGGTAGAAAAAATAGGAGGAGCATGAAGCAGTGTTCAAAAACATGAAGAGCCTGAAAAGGTGTGAAAAATATGAAGAGCCTCAAAACGTGTCAAAAATATGAGAAGTATGAAACGGTATGATAAATAGCAGGAGCATGAAGCGGTTTTGAAAAACATGAAGGGTCTGAAATCGTGTGAAAAATATGAAGAGCTTCAAAAATGTGAAAAATATGAAGAGCTTCAAAAGGTGTAGAAAATATGAAGTGCCTCAAAATGTGTCAAAAATTAGATGAGTATGAAAAGTTCTAAAAAATAGGAGGAGCAACAAGTAGTGTTGAAAAAAATGAAGAGCCTGAAAAGGTGTGAAAAATATGAAGACCTTCAAAAGGTGTCAAAAATATGAGGAGCATGAAACTTTCTAAAAAATAGGACGAGCATGAAGCAGTGATAAAAAACATGAAGAGCCTGAAAAGGTGTGAAAAATATGAAGAGTTTCTAAAGGTGTCAAAAATATGAGGAGCATGATACGGTTTGAAAATAGGAGGAGCATGAAGCGGTGTTGAAAAACATGAAGAGTGTAAAAACGTGTGAAAATATGAAGAGCTTCAAAAATATTAAAAATATGAAGAGCTTCAACAGTTGTGAAAAATATGAAGAGATTAAAAAGGTGTCAAAAATGAGATGAGCTTGAAACGGTCTGAAAAATAGAAGGAGCATGAAGCGGTGTTGAAAATCATGAACACACTGAAAAGGTGTGAACAATATGAAAAGCTTCAAAAGGTGTCAAAAATGAGATGAGCATTAAACGGTCTGAAAAATAGGAATAACATGAAACGGTGTTGAATATCATGAAGAGCCTGAAATAATGTGAAAAATATAAAGAGCTGCAAAAGGTGTCAAAAATATGAGGAGCATGAAACGGTCTGAAAAATAGAAGGAGCATGAAGCGGTGTTGAAAACATGAACAGACTGAAAAGGTCTCAAAAATATGAAGAGCTTCAAAATGTGTCAAAAATATGAGGAGTACGAAACGGTCTGAAAAATAGGAGGAGCATGAAGTGCTGTTCAAAAACATGAAGAGCCTGAAAAGGTGTGAAAAATATGAAGAGCTTCAAAAGGTGTGAAAAATATGAGGAGCATGATACGGTAGAAAATATAGGAGGAGCATGAAGCTGTGTTCAAACCATGAAGAGCCTGAAAAAGTGTGAAAAATATGAAGAGCCTCAAAAGGTGTCAAAAATATGAGGAGTATGAAACGGTATGATAAATAGCAGGAGCATGAAGCGGAGTTGAAAAACATGAAGAGTCTGAAATCGTTTGAAAATTATGAAGAGCTTCAAAAATGTTAAAAACATGAAGAGCTTCAAAAGGTGTAAAAAATATGAAGAGCTTCAAAAGGTGTCAAAAATTAGATGAGCATGAAAAGGTCTAAAAAATAGGAGGAGCAACAAGTAGTGTTGAAAAAAAAGAAGAGCCTGAAAAGGTGTGAAAAATATGAAGATCTTCAAAAGGTGTGAAAAATATGAGGAGCATGATACGGTCTGAAAAATAGGAGGAGCATGAAGCGGTGTTCAAAAACATGAAGAGCTTGAAAAGTTGTGAAAAATATGCAAAGCTTCAAAAGGTGTCAAAAATGAGAGGAGCATGAAACGGTCTGAAAAATAGGAGGAGCATGAAGTCGTGTTCAAAAATATGAAGAGCCTGAAAAGGTGTGAAAAATATGAAGAGCGTCAAAAGGTGTGAAAAATATGAGGAGCATGATACGGTCTGAAAATTAGGAGGAGCGTGAAGTGGTGTTCAAAAACATGAAGAGCCTGAAAAGGTGTGAAAAATATGAAGAGCTTCAAAAGGTGTCAAAAATGAGATGAGCATGAAACGGTCTGAAAAATAGAGGTGCATGAAGCGGTGTTGAAAAACATGAAGAGCCGGAAAAGGTGTGAAAAATATGAAGAGTTTCTAAAGGTTTCAAAAATATGAGGAGCATGAATGGTCTGAAAAATAGGAGGAGGATGAAACGGTAATCAAAAACATGAAGAGCCTGAAAAGGTGTGAAAAATATGAAGAGCTTCAAACGGTGTGAAATACATGAGGAGCATGAAACGGTCTGAAAAATAGGAGGAGCATGAAGCGGTGTTCGAAAACATGAAGAGCCTGAAAAGGTGTGAAAAATATGAAGAGCTTCAAAAGGTGTCAAAAATATGAGAAGCATGAAACGGTCTGAAATATAGGCGGAGCATGAAGTGGTTTTCAAAAACATGAAGAGCCTGAATAGGTGTGAAAAATATGAAGAGCTTCAAAGGTGTCAAAAATATGAGGAGCATGAAACGATCTGAAAAATAGGAGGAGCATGAAGCGGTGTTCAAAAACATGAAGAGCCTGAAAAGGTGTGAAAAATATGAAGAACTTCAAAAGGTGTCAAAAATGAGATGAGCATGAAACGGTCTGAAAAATAGGAGGAGCATGAAGCGGTGATGAAAATCATGAAGAGCCTGAAAAGGTGAGAAAAATATGAAGAGCTTCAAAATGTGTGAAAAATATGAGGAGCTTCAAAAGGTGTAAAAAATATGAAGAGCTTCAAAAGTGTCAAAAATTAGATGAGCATGAAAAGGTCTAAAAAATAGGAGGAGTAACAAATAGTGTTGAAAAAAATGAAGAGCATGAAAAGGTGTGAGAAATATGAACGGCTTCAAAAGGTGTGAAAAATATGAGGAGCCTGAAACGGTCTGAAAAAAAGGAGGAGCATGAAGTGGTGTTGAAAAACATGAAGAGCCTGAAAAGGTGTGAAAAATATGAAGAGCTTCAAAAGGTGTCAAAAATATGAGGAGCATGAAAAGGTCTGAAAAATAGGAGGAGCATGAAGTGCTGTTCAAAAACATGAAGAGCCTGAAAAGGTGTGAAAAATATGAAGAGCTACAAAAGGTGTGAAAAATATGAGGAGCATGATACGGTAGAAAAAATAGGAGGAGCATGAAGCTGTGTTCAAAAACATGAAGAGCCTGAAAAGGTGTGAAAAATATGAAGAGCCTCAAAACGTGTCAAAAATATGAGAAGTATGAAACGGTATGATAAATAGCAGGAGCATGAAGCGGTTTTGAAAAACATGAAGGGTCTGAAATCGTGTGAAAAATATGAAGAGCTTCAAAAATGTGAAAAATATGAAGAGCTTCAAAAGGTGTAAAAAATATGAAGTGCCTCAAAATGTGTCAAAAATTAGATGAGTATGAAAAGTCCTAAAAAATAGGAGGAGCAACAAGTAGTGTTGAAAAAAATGAAGAGCCTGAAAAGGTGTGAAAAATATGAAGACCTTCAAAAGGTGTCAAAAATATGAGGAGCATGAAACTTTCTAAAAAATAGGACGAGCATGAAGCAGTGATAAAAAACATGAAGAGTCTGAAAAGGTGTGAAAAATATGAAGAGTTTCTAAAGGTGTCAAAAATATGAGGAGCATGATACGGTTTGAAAAAAGGAGGAGCATGAAGCGGTGTTGAAAAACATGAAGAGTGTGAAAACGTGTGAAAATATGAAGAGCTTCAAAAATATTAAAAATATGAAGAGCTTCAACAGTTGTGAAAAATATGAAGAGATTAAAAAGGTGTCAAAAATGAGATGAGCTTGAAACGGTCTGAAAAATAGAAGGAGCATGAAGCGGTGTTGAAAATCATGAACAGACTGAAAAGGTGTGAACAATATGAAAAGCTTCAAATGGTGTCAAAAATGAGATGAGCATTAAACGGTCTGAAAAATAGGAATAACATGAAACGGTGTTGAATATCCTGAAGAGCATGAAATAATGTGAAAAATATAAAGAGCTGCAAAAGGTGTCAAAAATATGAGGAGCATGAAACGGTCTGATAAATAGGTGGAGCATGAAGCTGTGTTCAAAAACATGAAGAGCCTGAAAAGGTGTGAAAAATATGAAGAGCTTCAAAAGGTGTGAAAAATATGAGGAGCATGAAACGGTCTGAAAAATAGAAGCAGCATGAAACGGTGTTGAAAAATATGAAGAGCCTGAAAACGTGTGAAAAATATGAGGAGCTTCAAAAGGTGTGAAAAATATAAAGAGCTTCAAAGGTGACAAAAATGAGATGAGCATGAAACGGTCTAAAAAATAGGAGGAGTAACAAATAGTGTTGAAAAAAATGAAGAGCATGAAAAGGTGTGAGAAATATGAACGGCTTCAAAAGGTGTGAAAAATATGAGGAGCCTGAAACGGTCTGAAAAAAAGGAGGAGCATGAAGTGGTGTTGAAAAACATGAAGAGCCTGAAAAGGTGTGAAAAATATGAAGACCTTCAAAAGGTGTCAAAAATATGAGGAGCATGAAATGGTCTGAAAAATCGGAGGAGCATGAAGCGGTGTTGAAAAACATGAAGAGCCTGAAAAGGTGTGGAAAATATGAAGAGCTTCAAAAGGTGTCAAAAATATGAGGAGCATGAAACGGTCTGAAAAATAGGAGGAGCATGAAGTGCTGTTCAAAAACATGAAGAGCCTGAAAAGGTGTGAAAAATATGAAGAGCTACAAAAGGTGTGAAAAATATGAGGAGCATGATACGGTAGAAAAAATAGGAGGAGCATGAAGCAGTGTTCAAAAACATGAAGAGCCTGAAAAGGTGTGAAAAATATGAAGAGCCTCAAAACGTGTCAAAAATATGAGAAGTATGAAACGGTATGATAAATAGCAGGAGCATGAAGCGGTTTTGAAAAACATGAAGGGTCTGAAATCGTGTGAAAAATATGAAGAGCTTCAAAAATGTGAAAAATATGAAGAGCTTCAAAAGGTGTAGAAAATATGAAGTGCCTCAAAATGTGTCAAAAATTAGATGAGTATGAAAAGTTCTAAAAAATAGGAGGAGCAACAAGTAGTGTTGAAAAAAATGAAGAGCCTGAAAAGGTGTGAAAAATATGAAGACCTTCAAAAGGTGTCAAAAATATGAGGAGCATGAAACTTTCTAAAAAATAGGACGAGCATGAAGCAGTGATAAAAAACATGAAGAGCCTGAAAAGGTGTGAAAAATATGAAGAGTTTCTAAAGGTGTCAAAAATATGAGGAGCATGATACGGTTTGAAAATAGGAGGAGCATGAAGCGGTGTTGAAAAACATGAAGAGTGTAAAAACGTGTGAAAATATGAAGAGCTTCAAAAATATTAAAAATATGAAGAGCTTCAACAGTTGTGAAAAATATGAAGAGATTAAAAAGGTGTCAAAAATGAGATGAGCTTGAAACGGTCTGAAAAATAGAAGGAGCATGAAGCGGTGTTGAAAATCATGAACACACTGAAAAGGTGTGAACAATATGAAAAGCTTCAAAAGGTGTCAAAAATGAGATGAGCATTAAACGGTCTGAAAAATAGGAATAACATGAAACGGTGTTGAATATCATGAAGAGCCTGAAATAATGTGAAAAATATAAAGAGCTGCAAAAGGTGTCAAAAATATGAGGAGCATGAAACGGTCTGATAAATAGGTGGAGCATGAAGCTGTGTTCAAAAACATGAAGAGCCTGAAAAGGTGTGAAAAATATGAAGAGCTTCAAAAGGTGTGAAAAATATGAGGAGCATGAAACGGTCTGAAAAATAGAAGCAGCATGAAACGGTGTTGAAAAATATGAAGAGCCTGAAAACGTGTGAAAAATATGAGGAGCTTCAAAAGGTGTGAAAAATATAAAGAGCTTCAAAGGTGACAAAAATGAGATGAGCATGAAACGGTCTGAAAAATAGGAGGAGAATGAAGTGGTGGTGAAAAACATGAAGAGCCTGAAAAGGTGTGAAAAATATGAAGAGCTTCAAAATGTTTCAAAAATATGAAGAGCATGAAACGGTCTGAAAATCAGGAGGATCATGAAGCGGTGTTCAAAAACATGAAGAGCCTGAAAAGGTGTGAAAAATATGAAGAGCTCAAAAAGTGTCAAAAATATGAGGAGCATGAAACGATCTGAAAAATACGAGGAGCATGAAGCAGTGTTCAAAAACATGAAGAGCCTGAAAAGGTGGGAAAAATATGAAGAGCTTCAAAAGGTGTGAAATATATGAGGAGAATGAAACGGTCTGAAAAATAGGAGGATCATGAAGCGGTTTTCAGAAACATGAAGAGCATGAAAAGGTGTGAAAAATATGAAGAGCTTCAAAAGGTGTGAAATATATGAGGAGAATGAAACGGTCTGAAATATAGGAGGATCATGAAGCGGTTTTCAGAAACATGAAGAGCATGAAAAGGTGTGAAAAACAGGAAGAGTTTCAAAAGGTGTCATAAATATGAGGAGCATGAAACGGTCTGAAAAATAGGAGGAGCATGAAGCTGTGTTCAAAAACATGAAGAGCCTGAAAAGGTGTGAAAAATATGAAGAGCTTCAAAAGGTGTGAAATACATGAGGAGCATGAAACTCTCTGAAAAATAGGAGGAGCATGAAGGGGTTTTCAAAAACATGAAGAGCCTGAAAATGTGTGAAAAATATGAAGAGCTTCAAAAGGTGTCAAAAATGAGATGAGCATGAAATGGTCTGAAAAATATGAGGAGCCTGAAACGGTGTTGAAAGACATGAAGAGCCTGAAAAGTTGTGAAAAATATGAAAAGCTTCAAAAGGTGTCAAAAATGAGATGAGCATGAAACGGTCTGAAAAATAGGAGGAGCATGAAGCGGTGTTGAAAAATGAAGAGCCTGAAAAGGTGTGAAAAATATGAAGAGCCTCAAAACGTGTCAAAATATTAGGAGTATGAAATGGTATGATAAATAGAAGGAGCATGAAGCGGTGTTGAAAAACATGAAGAGTCTGAAATTGTGTGAAAAATATGAAGAGCTTCAAAAAGGTGAAAAATATGAAGAGCTTCAAAAGTTGTCAAAAATTAGATGAGTATGAAACGGTCTAAAAAATAGGAGGAGTAACAAATAGTGTTGAAAAAAATGAAGAGCATGAAAAGGTGTGAGAAATATGAACGGCTTCAAAAGGTGTCAAAAATATGAGGAGCATGAAACGGTCTGATAAATAGGTGGAGCATGAAGCTGTGTTCAAAAACATGAAGAGCCTGAAAAGGTGTGAAAAATATGAAGAGCTTCAAAAGGTGTGAAAAATATGAGGAGCATGAAACGGTCTGAAAAATAGAAGCAGCATGAAACGGTGTTGAAAAACATGAAGAGCCTGAAAACGTGTGAAAAATATGAGGAGCTTCAAAAGGTGTGAAAAATATAAAGAGCTTCAAAGGTGACAAAAATGAGATGAGCATGAAACGGTCTAAAAAATAGGAGGAGTAACAAATAGTGTTGAAAAAAATGAAGAGCATGAAAAGGTGTGAGAAATATGAACGGCTTCAAAAGGTGTGAAAAATATGAGGAGCCTGAAACGGTCTGAAAAAAAGGAGGAGCATGAAGTGGTGTTGAAAAACATGAAGAGCCTGAAAAGGTGTGAAAAATATGAAGACCTTCAAAAGGTGTCAAAAATATGAGGAGCATGAAATGGTCTGAAAAATCGGAGGAGCATGAAGCGGTGTTGAAAAACATGAAGAGCCTGAAAAGGTGTGGAAAATATGAAGAGCTTCAAAAGGTGTCAAAAATATGAGGAGCATGAAACGGTCTGAAAAATAGGAGGAGCATGAAGTGCTGTTCAAAAACATGAAGAGCCTGAAAAGGTGTGAAAAATATGAAGAGCTACAAAAGGTGTGAAAAATATGAGGAGCATGATACAGTAGAAAAAATAGGAGGAGCATGAAGCAGTGTTCAAAAACATGAAGAGCCTGAAAAGGTGTGAAAAATATGAAGAGCCTCAAAACGTGTCAAAAATATGAGAAGTATGAAACGATATGATAAATAGCAGGAGCATGAAGCGGTTTTGAAAAACATGAAGGGTCTGAAATCGTGTGAAAAATATGAAGAGCTTCAAAAATGTGAAAAATATGAAGAGCTTCAAAAGGTGTAGAAAATATGAAGTGCCTCAAAATGTGTCAAAAATTAGATGAGTATGAAAAGTTCTAAAAAATAGGAGGAGCAACAAGTAGTGTTGAAAAAAATGAAGAGCCTGAAAAGGTGTGAAAAATATGAAGACCTTCAAAAGGTGTCAAAAATATGAGGAGCATGAAACTTTCTAAAAAATAGGACGAGCATGAAGCAGTGATAAAAAACATGAAGAGCCTGAAAAGGTGTGAAAAATATGAAGAGTTTCTAAAGGTGTCAAAAATATGAGGAGCATGATACGGTTTGAAAAAAGGAGGAGCATGAAGCGGTGTTGAAAAACATGAAGAGTGTGAAAACGTGTGAAAATATGAAGAGCTTCAAAAATATTAAAAATATGAAGAGCTTCAACAGTTGTGAAAAATATGAAGAGATTAAAAAGGTGTCAAAAATGAGATGAGCTTGAAACGGTCTGAAAAATAGAAGGAGCATGAAGCGGTGTTGAAAATCATGAACAGACTGAAAAGGTGTGAACAATATGAAAAGCTTCAAAAGGTGTCAAAAATGAGATGAGCATTAAACGGTCTGAAAAATAGGAATAACATGAAACGGTGTTGAATATCATGAAGAGCCTGAAATAATGTGAAAAATATAAAGAGCTGCAAAAGGTGTCAAAAATATGAGGAGCATGAAACGGTCTGATAAATAGGTGGAGCATGAAGCTGTGTTCAAAAACATGAAGAGCCTGAAAAGGTGTGAAAAATATGAAGAGCTTCAAAAGGTGTGAAAAATATGAGGAGCATGAAACGGTCTGAAAAATAGAAGCAGCATGAAACGGTGTTGAAAAATATGAAGAGCCTGAAAAGGTGTGAAAAATATGAAGAGGATCAAAAGGTGTCAAATATATGAGGAGAATGAAATGGTCTGAAAAATAGGAGGATCATGAAGCTGTGTCGAAAAACATGAAGAGCCTGAAAAGGTGTGAAAAATATGAAGTGCTCAAAAAGTGTCAAAAATATGAGGAGCATGAAACGCTCTGAAAAATAGGAGGAGCATGAAGCGGTGTTCAAAAACATGAAGAGCCTGAAAAGTTGTGGAAAATATGAAAAGCTTCAAAAGGTGTCAAAAATGATATTAGCATTAAACGGTCTGAAAAATAGGAATAACATGAAACGGTGTTGAAAATCATGAAGAGCCTGAAATAGTGTGAAAAATATAAAGAGCTGCAAAAGGTGTCAAAAAGATGATCGGGATTGGGAATACATGTAAATCAATGGCTGATTCATAGCAATGTATGACAAAACCCACTGGGAAAAAAAATAATAAAAATTAAAAAAAAAAAAAAAGCTTATCAAGAATAAAAAAACAAAAAAAAAATATGAGGAGCATGAAACGGTCTGATAAATAGGTGGAGCATGAAGCTGTGTTCAAAAACATGAAGAGCCTGAAAAGGTGTGAAAAATATGAAGAGCTTCAAAATGTTTCACAAATATGAAGAGCATGAAACGGTCTGAAAAACAGGAGGAGCATGAAGCGGTGTTGAAAAATGAAGAGCCTGAAAAGGTGTGAAAAATATGAAGAGCTTCAAAAGGTGTGAAAAATATAAAGAGCTTCAAAGGTGACAAAAATGAGATGAGCATGAAATGGTCTGAAAAATAGGAGGAGAATGAAGCAGTGTTCAAAAACATGAAGAGCCTGAAAAGGTGGGAAAAATATGAAGAGCTTCAAAAGGTGTGAATATATGAGGAGAATGAAACGGTCTGAAAAATAGGAGGATCATGAAGCGGTTTTCAGAAACATGAAGAGCATGAAAAGGTGTGAAAAATATGAAGAGCTTCAAAAGGTGTGAAATATATGAGGAGAATGAAACGGTCTGAAAAATAGGAGGATCATGAAGCGGTTTTCAGAAACATGAAGAGCATGAAAAGGTGTGAAAAATAGGAAGAGTTTCAAAAGGTGTCATAAATATGAGGAGCATGAAACGGTCTGAAAAATAGGAGGAGCATGAAACGGTGATCAAAAACATGAAGAGTCTGAAAAGGTGTGAAAAATATGAAGAGCTTCAAAAGGTGTGAAATACATGAGGAGCATGAAACTCTCTGAAAAATAGGAGGAGCATGAAGCGGTGTTCAAAAACATGAAGAGCCTGAAAATGTGTGAAAATTATGAAGAGCTTCAAAAGGTGTCCAAATTGAGATGAGCATGAAACGGTCTGAAAAATAGGAGGAGTCTGAAACGGTGTTGAAAGACATGAAGAGCCTGAAAAGTTGTGAAAAATATGAAAAGCTTCAAAAGGTGTCAAAAATGATATGAGCATGAAACGGTCTGAAAAATAGGAGGAGCATGAAGCGGTGTTGAAAAATGAAGATTGAAAAGGTGTGAAAAATATGAAGAGGATCAAAAGGTGTCAAATATATGAGGAGCATGAAACGGTCTGCAAAAAAGAAGGAGCATGAAGTGGTGTTGAAAAACTTGAAGAGCCTGAAAAGGTGTGAAAAATATGAAAAGCTTAAAAAGGTGTTAAAAATATGAGGAGCAAAAAACGGTCTGAAAAATAAGAGGAGCATGAAGCGGTGTTCAAAAACATGAAGAGCCTGAAAAGGTGTGAAAAATATGAAGAGCTTCAAAAGGTGTCAAAAATGAGATTAGCATTAAACGGTCGGAAAAATAGGAATAACATGAAACGGTGTTGAAAATCATGAAGAGCCTGAAATAGTGTGAAAAATATAAAGAGCTGCAAAAGGTGTCAAAAATATGAGGAGCATGAAACGGTCTAATAAATAGGTGGAGTATGAAGCTGTGTTCAAAAACATGAAGAGCCTGAAAAGGTGTGAAAAATATGAAGAGCTTCAAAATGTTTCACAAATATGAAGAGCATGAAACGGTCTGAAAAACAGGAGGATTATGAAGCGGTGTTCAAAAACATGAAGAGCCTGAAAAGGTGTGAAAAATATGAGGAGCTTCAAAAGGTGTGAAAAATATAAAGAGCTTCAAAGGTGACAAAAATGAGATGAGCATGAAACGGTCTGAAAAATAGGAGGAGAATGAAGTGGTGGTGAAAAACATGAAGAGCCTGAAAAGGTGTGAAAAATATGAAGAGCTTCAAAATGTTTCAAAAATATGAAGAGCATGAAACGGTCTGAAAATCAGGAGGATCATGAAGCGGTGTTCAAAAACATGAAGAGCCTGAAAAGGTGTGAAAAATATGAAGAGCTCAAAAAGTGTCAAAAATATGAGGAGCATGAAACGATCTGAAAAATACGAGGAGCATGAAGCAGTGTTCAAAAACATGAAGAGCCTGAAAAGGTGGGAAAAATATGAAGAGCTTCAAAAGGTGTGAAATATATGAGGAGAATGAAACGGTCTGAAAAATAGGAGGATCATGAAGCGGTTTTCAGAAACATGAAGAGCATGAAAAGGTGTGAAAAATATGAAGAGCTTCAAAAGGTGTGAAATATATGAGGAGAATGAAACGGTCTGAAATATAGGAGGATCATGAAGCGGTTTTCAGAAACATGAAGAGCATGAAAAGGTGTGAAAAACAGGAAGAGTTTCAAAAGGTGTCATAAATATGAGGAGCATGAAACGGTCTGAAAAATAGGAGGAGCATGAAGCTGTGTTCAAAAACATGAAGAGCCTGAAAAGGTGTGAAAAATATGAAGAGCTTCAAAAGGTGTGAAATACATGAGGAGCATGAAACTCTCTGAAAAATAGGAGGAGCATGAAGGGGTTTTCAAAAACATGAAGAGCCTGAAAATGTGTGAAAAATATGAAGAGCTTCAAAAGGTGTCAAAAATGAGATGAGCATGAAACGGTCTGAAAAATATGAGGAGCCTGAAACGGTGTTGAAAGACATGAAGAGCCTGAAAAGTTGTGAAAAATATGAAAAGCTTCAAAAGGTGTCAAAAATGAGATGAGCATGAAACGGTCTGAAAAATAGGAGGAGCATGAAGCGGTGTTGAAAAATGAAGAGCCTGAAAAGGTGTGAAAAATATGAAGAGCCTCAAAACGTGTCAAAATATTAGGAGTATGAAATGGTATGATAAATAGAAGGAGCATGAAGCGGTGTTGAAAAACATGAAGAGTCTGAAATTGTGTGAAAAATATGAAGAGCTTCAAAAAGGTGAAAAATATGAAGAGCTTCAAAAGTTGTCAAAAATTAGATGAGTATGAAACGGTCTAAAAAATAGGAGGAGTAACAAATAGTGTTGAAAAAAATGAAGAGCATGAAAAGGTGTGAGAAATATGAACGGCTTCAAAAGGTGTCAAAAATACGAGGAGCATGAAACGGTCTGATAAATAGGTGGAGCATGAAGCTGTGTTCAAAAACATGAAGAGCCTGAAAAGGTGTGAAAAATATGAAGAGCTTCAAAAGGTGTGAAAAATATGAGGAGCATGAAACGGTCTGAAAAATAGAAGCAGCATGAAACGGTGTTGAAAAACATGAAGAGCCTGAAAACGTGTGAAAAATATGAGGAGCTTCAAAAGGTGTGAAAAATATAAAGAGCTTCAAAGGTGACAAAAATGAGATGAGCATGAAACGGTCTAAAAAATAGGAGGAGTAACAAATAGTGTTGAAAAAAATGAAGAGCATGAAAAGGTGTGAGAAATATGAACGGCTTCAAAAGGTGTGAAAAATATGAGGAGCCTGAAACGGTCTGAAAAAAAGGAGGAGCATGAAGTGGTGTTGAAAAACATGAAGAGCCTGAAAAGGTGTGAAAAATATGAAGACCTTCAAAAGGTGTCAAAAATATGAGGAGCATGAAATGGTCTGAAAAATCGGAGGAGCATGAAGCGGTGTTGAAAAACATGAAGAGCCTGAAAAGGTGTGGAAAATATGAAGAGCTTCAAAAGGTGTCAAAAATATGAGGAGCATGAAACGGTCTGAAAAATAGGAGGAGCATGAAGTGCTGTTCAAAAACATGAAGAGCCTGAAAAGGTGTGAAAAATATGAAGAGCTACAAAAGGTGTGAAAAATATGAGGAGCATGATACGGTAGAAAAAATAGGAGGAGCATGAAGCAGTGTTCAAAAACATGAAGAGCCTGAAAAGGTGTGAAAAATATGAAGAGCCTCAAAACGTGTCAAAAATATGAGAAGTATGAAACGATATGATAAATAGCAGGAGCATGAAGCGGTTTTGAAAAACATGAAGGGTCTGAAATCGTGTGAAAAATATGAAGAGCTTCAAAAATGTGAAAAATATGAAGAGCTTCAAAAGGTGTAGAAAATATGAAGTGCCTCAAAATGTGTCAAAAATTAGATGAGTATGAAAAGTTCTAAAAAATAGGAGGAGCAACAAGTAGTGTTGAAAAAAATGAAGAGCCTGAAAAGGTGTGAAAAATATGAGGAGCATGAAACTTTCTAAAAAATAGGACGAGCATGAAGCAGTGATAAAAAACATGAAGAGCCTGAAAAGGTGTGAAAAATATGAAGAGTTTCTAAAGGTGTCAAAAATATGAGGAGCATGATACGGTTTGAAAAAAGGAGGAGCATGAAGCGGTGTTGAAAAACATGAAGAGTGTGAAAACGTGTGAAAATATGAAGAGCTTCAAAAATATTAAAAATATGAAGAGCTTCAACAGTTGTGAAAAATATGAAGAGATTAAAAAGGTGTCAAAAATGAGATGAGCTTGAAACGGTCTGAAAAATAGAAGGAGCATGAAGCGGTGTTGAAAATCATGAACAGACTGAAAAGGTGTGAACAATATGAAAAGCTTCAAAAGGTGTCAAAAATGAGATGAGCATTAAACGGTCTGAAAAATAGGAATAACATGAAACGGTGTTGAATATCATGAAGAGCCTGAAATAATGTGAAAAATATAAAGAGCTGCAAAAGGTGTCAAAAATATGAGGAGCATGAAACGGTCTGATAAATAGGTGGAGCATGAAGCTGTGTTCAAAAACATGAAGAGCCTGAAAAGGTGTGAAAAATATGAAGAGCTTCAAAAGGTGTGAAAAATATGAGGAGCATGAAACGGTCTGAAAAATAGAAGCAGCATGAAACGGTGTTGAAAAATATGAAGAGCCTGAAAAGGTGTGAAAAATATGAAGAGGATCAAAAGGTGTCAAATATATGAGGAGAATGAAATGGTCTGAAAAATAGGAGGATCATGAAGCTGTGTCGAAAAACATGAAGAGCCTGAAAAGGTGTGAAAAATATGAAGTGCTCAAAAAGTGTCAAAAATATGAGGAGCATGAAACGCTCTGAAAAATAGGAGGAGCATGAAGCGGTGTTCAAAAACATGAAGAGCCTGAAAAGTTGTGGAAAATATGAAAAGCTTCAAAAGGTGTCAAAAATGATATTAGCATTAAACGGTCTGAAAAATAGGAATAACATGAAACGGTGTTGAAAATCATGAAGAGCCTGAAATAGTGTGAAAAATATAAAGAGCTGCAAAAGGTGTCAAAAATATGATCGGGATTGGGAATACATGTAAATCAATGGCTGATTCATAGCAATGTATGACAAAACCCACTGGGAAAAAAAATAATAAAAATTAAAAAAAAAAAAAAAGCTTATCAAGAATAAAAAAACAAAAAAAAAATATGAGGAGCATGAAACGGTCTGATAAATAGGTGGAGCATGAAGCTGTGTTCAAAAACATGAAGAGCCTGAAAAGGTGTGAAAAATATGAAGAGCTTCAAAATGTTTCACAAATATGAAGAGCATGAAACGGTCTGAAAAACAGGAGGAGCATGAAGCGGTGTTGAAAAATGAAGAGCCTGAAAAGGTGTGAAAAATATGAAGAGCTTCAAAAGGTGTGAAAAATATAAAGAGCTTCAAAGGTGACAAAAATGAGATGAGCATGAAATGGTCTGAAAAATAGGAGGAGAATGAAGCAGTGTTCAAAAACATGAAGAGCCTGAAAAGGTGGGAAAAATATGAAGAGCTTCAAAAGGTGTGAATATATGAGGAGAATGAAACGGTCTGAAAAATAGGAGGATCATGAAGCGGTTTTCAGAAACATGAAGAGCATGAAAAGGTGTGAAAAATATGAAGAGCTTCAAAAGGTGTGAAATATATGAGGAGAATGAAACGGTCTGAAAAATAGGAGGATCATGAAGCGGTTTTCAGAAACATGAAGAGCATGAAAAGGTGTGAAAAATAGGAAGAGTTTCAAAAGGTGTCATAAATATGAGGAGCATGAAACGGTCTGAAAAATAGGAGGAGCATGAAACGGTGATCAAAAACATGAAGAGTCTGAAAAGGTGTGAAAAATATGAAGAGCTTCAAAAGGTGTGAAATACATGAGGAGCATGAAACTCTCTGAAAAATAGGAGGAGCATGAAGCGGTGTTCAAAAACATGAAGAGCCTGAAAATGTGTGAAAATTATGAAGAGCTTCAAAAGGTGTCCAAATTGAGATGAGCATGAAACGGTCTGAAAAATAGGAGGAGTCTGAAACGGTGTTGAAAGACATGAAGAGCCTGAAAAGTTGTGAAAAATATGAAAAGCTTCAAAAGGTGTCAAAAATGATATGAGCATGAAACGGTCTGAAAAATAGGAGGAGCATGAAGCGGTGTTGAAAAATGAAGATTGAAAAGGTGTGAAAAATATGAAGAGGATCAAAAGGTGTCAAATATATGAGGAGCATGAAACGGTCTGCAAAAAAGAAGGAGCATGAAGTGGTGTTGAAAAACTTGAAGAGCCTGAAAAGGTGTGAAAAATATGAAAAGCTTAAAAAGGTGTTAAAAATATGAGGAGCAAAAAACGGTCTGAAAAATAAGAGGAGCATGAAGCGGTGTTCAAAAACATGAAGAGCCTGAAAAGGTGTGAAAAATATGAAGAGCTTCAAAAGGTGTCAAAAATGAGATTAGCATTAAACGGTCGGAAAAATAGGAATAACATGAAACGGTGTTGAAAATCATGAAGAGCCTGAAATAGTGTGAAAAATATAAAGAGCTGCAAAAGGTGTCAAAAATATGAGGAGCATGAAACGGTCTAATAAATAGGTGGAGTATGAAGCTGTGTTCAAAAACATGAAGAGCCTGAAAAGGTGTGAAAAATATGAAGAGCTTCAAAATGTTTCACAAATATGAAGAGCATGAAACGGTCTGAAAAACAGGAGGATTATGAAGCGGTGTTCAAAAACATGAAGAGCCTGAAAAGGTGTGAAAAATATGAGGAGCTTCAAAAGGTGTGAAAAATATAAAGAGCTTCAAAGGTGACAAAAATGAGATGAGCATGAAACGGTCTGAAAAATAGGAGGAGAATGAAGTGGTGGTGAAAAACATGAAGAGCCTGAAAAGGTGTGAAAAATATGAAGAGCTTCAAAATGTTTCAAAAATATGAAGAGCATGAAACGGTCTGAAAATCAGGAGGATCATGAAGCGGTGTTCAAAAACATGAAGAGCCTGAAAAGGTGTGAAAAATATGAAGAGCTCAAAAAGTGTCAAAAATATGAGGAGCATGAAACGATCTGAAAAATACGAGGAGCATGAAGCAGTGTTCAAAAACATGAAGAGCCTGAAAAGGTGGGAAAAATATGAAGAGCTTCAAAAGGTGTGAAATATATGAGGAGAATGAAACGGTCTGAAAAATAGGAGGATCATGAAGCGGTTTTCAGAAACATGAAGAGCATGAAAAGGTGTGAAAAATATGAAGAGCTTCAAAAGGTGTGAAATATATGAGGAGAATGAAACGGTCTGAAATATAGGAGGATCATGAAGCGGTTTTCAGAAACATGAAGAGCATGAAAAGGTGTGAAAAACAGGAAGAGTTTCAAAAGGTGTCATAAATATGAGGAGCATGAAACGGTCTGAAAAATAGGAGGAGCATGAAGCTGTGTTCAAAAACATGAAGAGCCTGAAAAGGTGTGAAAAATATGAAGAGCTTCAAAAGGTGTGAAATACATGAGGAGCATGAAACTCTCTGAAAAATAGGAGGAGCATGAAGGGGTTTTCAAAAACATGAAGAGCCTGAAAATGTGTGAAAAATATGAAGAGCTTCAAAAGGTGTCAAAAATGAGATGAGCATGAAACGGTCTGAAAAATATGAGGAGCCTGAAACGGTGTTGAAAGACATGAAGAGCCTGAAAAGTTGTGAAAAATATGAAAAGCTTCAAAAGGTGTCAAAAATGAGATGAGCATGAAACGGTCTGAAAAATAGGAGGAGCATGAAGCGGTGTTGAAAAATGAAGAGCCTGAAAAGGTGTGAAAAATATGAAGAGCCTCAAAACGTGTCAAAATATTAGGAGTATGAAATGGTATGATAAATAGAAGGAGCATGAAGCGGTGTTGAAAAACATGAAGAGTCTGAAATTGTGTGAAAAATATGAAGAGCTTCAAAAAGGTGAAAAATATGAAGAGCTTCAAAAGTTGTCAAAAATTAGATGAGTATGAAACGGTCTAAAAAATAGGAGGAGTAACAAATAGTGTTGAAAAAAATGAAGAGCATGAAAAGGTGTGAGAAATATGAACGGCTTCAAAAGGTGTCAAAAATATGAGGAGCATGAAACGGTCTGATAAATAGGTGGAGCATGAAGCTGTGTTCAAAAACATGAAGAGCCTGAAAAGGTGTGAAAAATATGAAGAGCTTCAAAAGGTGTGAAAAATATGAGGAGCATGAAACGGTCTGAAAAATAGAAGCAGCATGAAACGGTGTTGAAAAACATGAAGAGCCTGAAAACGTGTGAAAAATATGAGGAGCTTCAAAAGGTGTGAAAAATATAAAGAGCTTCAAAGGTGACAAAAATGAGATGAGCATGAAACGGTCTAAAAAATAGGAGGAGTAACAAATAGTGTTGAAAAAAATGAAGAGCATGAAAAGGTGTGAGAAATATGAACGGCTTCAAAAGGTGTGAAAAATATGAGGAGCCTGAAACGGTCTGAAAAAAAGGAGGAGCATGAAGTGGTGTTGAAAAACATGAAGAGCCTGAAAAGGTGTGAAAAATATGAAGACCTTCAAAAGGTGTCAAAAATATGAGGAGCATGAAATGGTCTGAAAAATCGGAGGAGCATGAAGCGGTGTTGAAAAACATGAAGAGCCTGAAAAGGTGTGGAAAATATGAAGAGCTTCAAAAGGTGTCAAAAATATGAGGAGCATGAAACGGTAGAAAAAATAGGAGGAGCATGAAGCAGTGTTCAAAAACATGAAGAGCCTGAAAAGGTGTGGAAAATATGAAGAGCTTCAAAAGGTGTCAAAAATATGAGGAGCATGAAACGGTCTGAAAAATAGGAGGAGCATGAAGTGCTGTTCAAAAACATGAAGAGCCTGAAAAGGTGTGAAAAATATGAAGAGCTACAAAAGGTGTGAAAAATATGAGGAGCATGATACGGTAGAAAAAATAGGAGGAGCATGAAGCAGTGTTCAAAAACATGAAGAGCCTGAAAAGGTGTGAAAAATATGAAGAGCCTCAAAACGTGTCAAAAATATGAGAAGTATGAAACGATATGATAAATAGCAGGAGCATGAAGCGGTTTTGAAAAACATGAAGGGTCTGAAATCGTGTGAAAAATATGAAGAGCTTCAAAAATGTGAAAAATATGAAGAGCTTCAAAAGGTGTAGAAAATATGAAGTGCCTCAAAATGTGTCAAAAATTAGATGAGTATGAAAAGTTCTAAAAAATAGGAGGAGCAACAAGTAGTGTTGAAAAAAATGAAGAGCCTGAAAAGGTGTGAAAAATATGAAGACCTTCAAAAGGTGTCAAAAATATGAGGAGCATGAAACTTTCTAAAAAATAGGACGAGCATGAAGCAGTGATAAAAAACATGAAGAGCCTGAAAAGGTGTGAAAAATATGAAGAGTTTCTAAAGGTGTCAAAAATATGAGGAGCATGATACGGTTTGAAAAAAGGAGGAGCATGAAGCGGTGTTGAAAAACATGAAGAGTGTGAAAACGTGTGAAAATATGAAGAGCTTCAAAAATATTAAAAATATGAAGAGCTTCAACAGTTGTGAAAAATATGAAGAGATTAAAAAGGTGTCAAAAATGAGATGAGCTTGAAACGGTCTGAAAAATAGAAGGAGCATGAAGCGGTGTTGAAAATCATGAACAGACTGAAAAGGTGTGAACAATATGAAAAGCTTCAAAAGGTGTCAAAAATGAGATGAGCATTAAACGGTCTGAAAAATAGGAATAACATGAAACGGTGTTGAATATCATGAAGAGCCTGAAATAATGTGAAAAATATAAAGAGCTGCAAAAGGTGTCAAAAATATGAGGAGCATGAAACGGTCTGATAAATAGGTGGAGCATGAAGCTGTGTTCAAAAACATGAAGAGCCTGAAAAGGTGTGAAAAATATGAAGAGCTTCAAAAGGTGTGAAAAATATGAGGAGCATGAAACGGTCTGAAAAATAGAAGCAGCATGAAACGGTGTTGAAAAATATGAAGAGCCTGAAAAGGTGTGAAAAATATGAAGAGGATCAAAAGGTGTCAAATATATGAGGAGAATGAAATGGTCTGAAAAATAGGAGGATCATGAAGCTGTGTCGAAAAACATGAAGAGCCTGAAAAGGTGTGAAAAATATGAAGTGCTCAAAAAGTGTCAAAAATATGAGGAGCATGAAACGCTCTGAAAAATAGGAGGAGCATGAAGCGGTGTTCAAAAACATGAAGAGCCTGAAAAGTTGTGGAAAATATGAAAAGCTTCAAAAGGTGTCAAAAATGATATTAGCATTAAACGGTCTGAAAAATAGGAATAACATGAAACGGTGTTGAAAATCATGAAGAGCCTGAAATAGTGTGAAAAATATAAAGAGCTGCAAAAGGTGTCAAAAATATGATCGGGATTGGGAATACATGTAAATCAATGGCTGATTCATAGCAATGTATGACAAAACCCACTGGGAAAAAAAATAATAAAAATTAAAAAAAAAAAAAAAGCTTATCAAGAATAAAAAAACAAAAAAAAAATATGAGGAGCATGAAACGGTCTGATAAATAGGTGGAGCATGAAGCTGTGTTCAAAAACATGAAGAGCCTGAAAAGGTGTGAAAAATATGAAGAGCTTCAAAATGTTTCACAAATATGAAGAGCATGAAACGGTCTGAAAAACAGGAGGAGCATGAAGCGGTGTTGAAAAATGAAGAGCCTGAAAAGGTGTGAAAAATATGAAGAGCTTCAAAAGGTGTGAAAAATATAAAGAGCTTCAAAGGTGACAAAAATGAGATGAGCATGAAATGGTCTGAAAAATAGGAGGAGAATGAAGCAGTGTTCAAAAACATGAAGAGCCTGAAAAGGTGGGAAAAATATGAAGAGCTTCAAAAGGTGTGAATATATGAGGAGAATGAAACGGTCTGAAAAATAGGAGGATCATGAAGCGGTTTTCAGAAACATGAAGAGCATGAAAAGGTGTGAAAAATATGAAGAGCTTCAAAAGGTGTGAAATATATGAGGAGAATGAAACGGTCTGAAAAATAGGAGGATCATGAAGCGGTTTTCAGAAACATGAAGAGCATGAAAAGGTGTGAAAAATAGGAAGAGTTTCAAAAGGTGTCATAAATATGAGGAGCATGAAACGGTCTGAAAAATAGGAGGAGCATGAAACGGTGATCAAAAACATGAAGAGTCTGAAAAGGTGTGAAAAATATGAAGAGCTTCAAAAGGTGTGAAATACATGAGGAGCATGAAACTCTCTGAAAAATAGGAGGAGCATGAAGCGGTGTTCAAAAACATGAAGAGCCTGAAAATGTGTGAAAATTATGAAGAGCTTCAAAAGGTGTCCAAATTGAGATGAGCATGAAACGGTCTGAAAAATAGGAGGAGTCTGAAACGGTGTTGAAAGACATGAAGAGCCTGAAAAGTTGTGAAAAATATGAAAAGCTTCAAAAGGTGTCAAAAATGATATGAGCATGAAACGGTCTGAAAAATAGGAGGAGCATGAAGCGGTGTTGAAAAATGAAGATTGAAAAGGTGTGAAAAATATGAAGAGGATCAAAAGGTGTCAAATATATGAGGAGCATGAAACGGTCTGCAAAAAAGAAGGAGCATGAAGTGGTGTTGAAAAACTTGAAGAGCCTGAAAAGGTGTGAAAAATATGAAAAGCTTAAAAAGGTGTTAAAAATATGAGGAGCAAAAAACGGTCTGAAAAATAAGAGGAGCATGAAGCGGTGTTCAAAAACATGAAGAGCCTGAAAAGGTGTGAAAAATATGAAGAGCTTCAAAAGGTGTCAAAAATGAGATTAGCATTAAACGGTCGGAAAAATAGGAATAACATGAAACGGTGTTGAAAATCATGAAGAGCCTGAAATAGTGTGAAAAATATAAAGAGCTGCAAAAGGTGTCAAAAATATGAGGAGCATGAAACGGTCTAATAAATAGGTGGAGTATGAAGCTGTGTTCAAAAACATGAAGAGCCTGAAAAGGTGTGAAAAATATGAAGAGCTTCAAAATGTTTCACAAATATGAAGAGCATGAAACGGTCTGAAAAACAGGAGGATTATGAAGCGGTGTTCAAAAACATGAAGAGCCTGAAAAGGTGTGAAAAATATGAGGAGCTTCAAAAGGTGTGAAAAATATAAAGAGCTTCAAAGGTGACAAAAATGAGATGAGCATGAAACGGTCTGAAAATCAGGAGGATCATGAAGCGGTGTTCAAAAACATGAAGAGCCTGAAAAGGTGTGAAAAATATGAAGAGCTCAAAAAGTGTCAAAAATATGAGGAGCATGAAACGATCTGAAAAATACGAGGAGCATGAAGCAGTGTTCAAAAACATGAAGAGCCTGAAAAGGTGGGAAAAATATGAAGAGCTTCAAAAGGTGTGAAATATATGAGGAGAATGAAACGGTCTGAAAAATAGGAGGATCATGAAGCGGTTTTCAGAAACATGAAGAGCATGAAAAGGTGTGAAAAATATGAAGAGCTTCAAAAGGTGTGAAATATATGAGGAGAATGAAACGGTCTGAAATATAGGAGGATCATGAAGCGGTTTTCAGAAACATGAAGAGCATGAAAAGGTGTGAAAAACAGGAAGAGTTTCAAAAGGTGTCATAAATATGAGGAGCATGAAACGGTCTGAAAAATAGGAGGAGCATGAAGCTGTGTTCAAAAACATGAAGAGCCTGAAAAGGTGTGAAAAATATGAAGAGCTTCAAAAGGTGTGAAATACATGAGGAGCATGAAACTCTCTGAAAAATAGGAGGAGCATGAAGGGGTTTTCAAAAACATGAAGAGCCTGAAAATGTGTGAAAAATATGAAGAGCTTCAAAAGGTGTCAAAAATGAGATGAGCATGAAACGGTCTGAAAAATATGAGGAGCCTGAAACGGTGTTGAAAGACATGAAGAGCCTGAAAAGTTGTGAAAAATATGAAAAGCTTCAAAAGGTGTCAAAAATGAGATGAGCATGAAACGGTCTGAAAAATAGGAGGAGCATGAAGCGGTGTTGAAAAATGAAGAGCCTGAAAAGGTGTGAAAAATATGAAGAGCCTCAAAACGTGTCAAAATATTAGGAGTATGAAATGGTATGATAAATAGAAGGAGCATGAAGCGGTGTTGAAAAACATGAAGAGTCTGAAATTGTGTGAAAAATATGAAGAGCTTCAAAAAGGTGAAAAATATGAAGAGCTTCAAAAGTTGTCAAAAATTAGATGAGTATGAAACGGTCTAAAAAATAGGAGGAGTAACAAATAGTGTTGAAAAAAATGAAGAGCATGAAAAGGTGTGAGAAATATGAACGGCTTCAAAAGGTGTCAAAAATATGAGGAGCATGAAACGGTCTGATAAATAGGTGGAGCATGAAGCTGTGTTCAAAAACATGAAGAGCCTGAAAAGGTGTGAAAAATATGAAGAGCTTCAAAAGGTGTGAAAAATATGAGGAGCATGAAACGGTCTGAAAAATAGAAGCAGCATGAAACGGTGTTGAAAAACATGAAGAGCCTGAAAACGTGTGAAAAATATGAGGAGCTTCAAAAGGTGTGAAAAATATAAAGAGCTTCAAAGGTGACAAAAATGAGATGAGCATGAAACGGTCTAAAAAATAGGAGGAGTAACAAATAGTGTTGAAAAAAATGAAGAGCATGAAAAGGTGTGAGAAATATGAACGGCTTCAAAAGGTGTGAAAAATATGAGGAGCCTGAAACGGTCTGAAAAAAAGGAGGAGCATGAAGTGGTGTTGAAAAACATGAAGAGCCTGAAAAGGTGTGAAAAATATGAAGACCTTCAAAAGGTGTCAAAAATATGAGGAGCATGAAATGGTCTGAAAAATCGGAGGAGCATGAAGCGGTGTTGAAAAACATGAAGAGCCTGAAAAGGTGTGGAAAATATGAAGAGCTTCAAAAGGTGTCAAAAATATGAGGAGCATGAAACGGTCTGAAAAATAGGAGGAGCATGAAGTGCTGTTCAAAAACATGAAGAGCCTGAAAAGGTGTGAAAAATATGAAGAGCTACAAAAGGTGTGAAAAATATGAGGAGCATGATACGGTAGAAAAAATAGGAGGAGCATGAAGCAGTGTTCAAAAACATGAAGAGCCTGAAAAGGTGTGAAAAATATGAAGAGCCTCAAAACGTGTCAAAAATATGAGAAGTATGAAACGATATGATAAATAGCAGGAGCATGAAGCGGTTTTGAAAAACATGAAGGGTCTGAAATCGTGTGAAAAATATGAAGAGCTTCAAAAATGTGAAAAATATGAAGAGCTTCAAAAGGTGTAGAAAATATGAAGTGCCTCAAAATGTGTCAAAAATTAGATGAGTATGAAAAGTTCTAAAAAATAGGAGGAGCAACAAGTAGTGTTGAAAAAAATGAAGAGCCTGAAAAGGTGTGAAAAATATGAGGAGCATGAAACTTTCTAAAAAATAGGACGAGCATGAAGCAGTGATAAAAAACATGAAGAGCCTGAAAAGGTGTGAAAAATATGAAGAGTTTCTAAAGGTGTCAAAAATATGAGGAGCATGATACGGTTTGAAAAAAGGAGGAGCATGAAGCGGTGTTGAAAAACATGAAGAGTGTGAAAACGTGTGAAAATATGAAGAGCTTCAAAAATATTAAAAATATGAAGAGCTTCAACAGTTGTGAAAAATATGAAGAGATTAAAAAGGTGTCAAAAATGAGATGAGCTTGAAACGGTCTGAAAAATAGAAGGAGCATGAAGCGGTGTTGAAAATCATGAACAGACTGAAAAGGTGTGAACAATATGAAAAGCTTCAAAAGGTGTCAAAAATGAGATGAGCATTAAACGGTCTGAAAAATAGGAATAACATGAAACGGTGTTGAATATCATGAAGAGCCTGAAATAATGTGAAAAATATAAAGAGCTGCAAAAGGTGTCAAAAATATGAGGAGCATGAAACGGTCTGATAAATAGGTGGAGCATGAAGCTGTGTTCAAAAACATGAAGAGCCTGAAAAGGTGTGAAAAATATGAAGAGCTTCAAAAGGTGTGAAAAATATGAGGAGCATGAAACGGTCTGAAAAATAGAAGCAGCATGAAACGGTGTTGAAAAATATGAAGAGCCTGAAAAGGTGTGAAAAATATGAAGAGGATCAAAAGGTGTCAAATATATGAGGAGAATGAAATGGTCTGAAAAATAGGAGGATCATGAAGCTGTGTCGAAAAACATGAAGAGCCTGAAAAGGTGTGAAAAATATGAAGTGCTCAAAAAGTGTCAAAAATATGAGGAGCATGAAACGCTCTGAAAAATAGGAGGAGCATGAAGCGGTGTTCAAAAACATGAAGAGCCTGAAAAGTTGTGGAAAATATGAAAAGCTTCAAAAGGTGTCAAAAATGATATTAGCATTAAACGGTCTGAAAAATAGGAATAACATGAAACGGTGTTGAAAATCATGAAGAGCCTGAAATAGTGTGAAAAATATAAAGAGCTGCAAAAGGTGTCAAAAATATGATCGGGATTGGGAATACATGTAAATCAATGGCTGATTCATAGCAATGTATGACAAAACCCACTGGGAAAAAAAATAATAAAAATTAAAAAAAAAAAAAAAGCTTATCAAGAATAAAAAAACAAAAAAAAAATATGAGGAGCATGAAACGGTCTGATAAATAGGTGGAGCATGAAGCTGTGTTCAAAAACATGAAGAGCCTGAAAAGGTGTGAAAAATATGAAGAGCTTCAAAATGTTTCACAAATATGAAGAGCATGAAACGGTCTGAAAAACAGGAGGAGTCTGAAACGGTGTTGAAAGACATGAAGAGCCTGAAAAGTTGTGAAAAATATGAAAAGCTTCAAAAGGTGTGAAAAATGATATGAGCATGAAACGGTCTGAAAAATAGGAGGAGCATGAAGCGGTGTTGAAAAATGAAGATTGAAAAGGTGTGAAAAATATGAAGAGGATCAAAAGGTGTCAAATATATGAGGAGCATGAAACGGTCTGCAAAAAAGAAGGAGCATGAAGTGGTGTTGAAAAACTTGAAGAGCCTGAAAAGGTGTGAAAAATATGAAAAGCTTAAAAAGGTGTTAAAAATATGAGGAGCAAAAAACGGTCTGAAAAATAAGAGGAGCATGAAGCGGTGTTCAAAAACATGAAGAGCCTGAAAAGGTGTGAAAAATATGAAGAGCTTCAAAAGGTGTCAAAAATATGAGGAGCATGAAACGGTCTGAAAAATAGGAGGAGCATGAAACGGTGATCAAAAACATGAAGAGCCTGAAAAGGTTTGAAAAATATGAAGAGCTTCTAAAGGTGTCAAAAATATGAGGAGCATAAACGATCTGAAAAATAGGAGTAGCATGAAGCGGTGTTCAAAAACATGAAGAGCCTGAAAAGGTGTGAAAAATATGAAGAGCTCAAAAAGTGTCAAAAATATGAGGAGCATGAAACGGTCTGAAAAATAGGAGGATCATGAAGCGGTGTTCAAAAACATGAAGAGCCTGAAAAGGTGTGAAATTTATGAACAGCTTCAAAATGTGTCAAAAATATGAGGAGCATGAAACGGTCTGAAAAATAGGAGGAGCATGAAACGGTGATCAAAAACATGAAGAACCTGAAAAGGTTTGAAAAATATGAAGAGCTTCTAAAGGTGTCAAAAATATGAGGAGCATAAACGATCTGAAAAATAGAAGCAGCATGAAACGGTGTTGAAAACTATGAAGAGCCTGAAAACGTGTGAAAAATATGAAGAGCTTCAAAAGGTGTGAAAAATATAAAGAGCTTCAAAGGTGACAAAAATGAGATGAGCATGAAACGGTCTGAAAATCAGGAGGATCATGAAGCGGTGTTCAAAAACATGAAGAGCCAGAAAAGGTGTGAAAAATATGAAGAGCTTTAAAAGGTGTCAAAAATGAGATGAGCCTTAAACGGTCTGAAAAACAGGAATAACATGAAACGGTGTTGAAAATCATGAAGAGCCTGAAATAGTGTGAAAAATATAAAGAGCTGCAAAAGGTGTCAAAAATATGAGGAGCATGAAACGGTCTGAACAATAGGAGAAGCATGAAGCGGTGTTCAAAAACATGAAGAGCCTGAAAAGGGGTGAAAAATATGAAGAGCTTCAAAAGGTGTCAAAAATATGAGGAGCATGAAACGGTCTGAAAAATCGGAGGAGCATGAAGCGTTGTTGAAAAACATGAAGAGCCTGAAAAGGTGTGAGAAATATGAAGAGCTTCAAAAGGTGTTAAAAGTATGAGTAGCATGAAACGGTCTGCAAAAAAGGAGGAGCATGAAGTGGTGTTGAAAGAGATGAAGAGCCTGAAAAGGTGTTAAAAATATGAAAGCATCAAAAGGTGTCAAAATTATGAGGAGCATGAAACGGTCTGAAAAATAGGAGGAGCATGAAGCGCTGTTGAATATCATGAAGAGCCTGAAAAGTTGTGAAAAATATGAAGAGCTTCAAGAGATGAGAAAAACATGAAGAGCTTCAAAAGGTGTCAAAAATATGAGGAGAATGAAACGGTCTGAAAAATAGGAGGAGCATGAAGCGATGTTGAAAAATATGAATTGTCTGAAAACGTGTGGAAAATATGAAGAGATTCATAAATGTGAAAAATATGAAGAGCTTCAAAAGGTGTGAAAAATCTGAAGAGCTTCAAAAGGTGTCAAAAAAGAGATGAGCATGAAAAGGTCTGAAAAATAGGAGGAGCATGAAGCGGTGTTGAAAATCATGAAGAGCCTGAAAACGTGTGAAAAATATGAAGACCTTCAAAATTTGTCAAAAATATGAAGAGCTTCAAAAGGTGTTAAAATGAGATGAGCATGAAACTATCTGAAAAATAGGAGGAGCATGAAGTGGTGTTAAAAAAATGAAGAGCCTGGAAAGGTGTGAAATATCTGAAGAGCTTCAAAAGGTGTCAAAAATATGAGGAGCATGAAACGGTCGGCAAAATACGACGAGCATGAAGCGGTGTCTAAAAACATGAAGAGCCTGAAAAGGTGTGAAAAATATGAAGAGCTTCAAAAGGTGTGAAATATATGAGGAGAATGAAACGGTCTGAAAAATAGGAGGATCATGAAGCGGTTATCAGAAACATGAAGAGCATGAAAAGGTGTGAAAAATATGAAGAGTTTCAAAAGGTGTCAAAAATATGAGGAGCATGAAACGGTCTGAAAAATAGGAGGAACATGAAGCGGTGTTCAAAAACATGAAAAGCCTGAAAATGTGTGAAAAATATAAAGAGCTTCAAAAGATGTGAAAAATATGAAGAGCTTCAAAAGGTGTCAAAAATGAGATGAGCATGAAACGGTCTGAAAAATAGGAGGAGCATGAAGCGGTGTTGAAAAACATGAAGAACCTGAAAAGGTGTGAGAAATATCAAGAGCTTCAAAAGGTGTCAAATATATGAGGAGCATGAAACGTTCTGAAAAAGAGGAGGAGCATGAAGCGGTGTTGAAAAACATGAAGAGCCTGAAAAGCTGTGTAAAATATGAAGAGGTTCTAAAGGTGTCAAAAATATGAGGAGCATGAAACGGTCTTAAAAATAGGCGGATTATGAAACGGTGTTCAAAAATATGAAGAGCCTGAAAATGTGTGAAAAATATGAAAAGCCTCAAAACCTGTCAAAAATATGAGGAGCATGAAACTGTCTGAAAAATAGCAGGGGCATGAAGCGGTGTTGAAAAACATGAAGAGTCTGAAAACGTGTGAAAATATGAAGAGCTTCAAACATATGAAAAATATGAAGAGCTTCAAAAGGTGTGAAAAATATGAAGAGCTTCAAAAGGTGTCAAAAATGAGATGAGCATAAAACGGTCCGAAAAATACGAGGAGCATGAAGCGGTGTTGAAAATCATGAAGAGCCTGAAAAGGGGTGAAAAATATGAAGAGCTTCAATGATGTGAAAAATATGAAGAGCTTCAAAAGGTGTCAAAAATATGAAGAGCATGAAACGGTCTGAAAAATAGAAGGAGCATGAAACGGTGATCAAACACATGAAGAGCCTGAAAAGGTGTGGAAAATATGAAGAGCTTCAAAAGGTGTGAAATACATGAGGAGCATGAAACTCTCTGAAAAATAGGAGGAGCATGAAGCGGTGTTCAAAAACATGAAGAGCCTGAAAAGTTGTGAAAAATATGAAAAGCTTCAAAAGGTGTCAAAAATGAGATGAGCCTTAAACGGTCTGAAAAACAGGAATAACATGAAACGGTGTTGAAAATCATGAAGAGCCTGAAATAGTGTGAAAAATATAAAGAGCTGCAAAAGGTGTCAAAAATATGAGGAGCATGAAACGGTCTGATAAATAGGTGGAGCATGAAGCTGTGTTCAAAAACATGAAGAGCCTGAAAAGGTGTGAAAAATATGAAGAGCTTCAAAAGGTGTGAAATATATGAGGAGCATGAAACGGTCTGAAAAATAGGAGGATCATGAAGCAGTTTTCAGAAACATGAAGAGCATGAAAAGGTGTGAAAAATATGAAGAGCTTCAAAAGGTGTGAAATATATGAGGAGAATGAAACGGTCTGAAAAATAGGAGGATCATGAAGCGGTTTTCAGAAACATGAAGAGCATGAAAAGGTGTGAAAAATATGAAGAGCTTCAAAAGGTGTGAAATACATGAGGAGCATGAAACTCTCTGAAAAATAGGAGGAGCCTGAAGCAATGTTCAAAAACATGAAGAGCCTGAAAATGTGTGAAAAATATGAAGAGCTTCAAAAGGTGTCAAAATTGAGATGAGTATGAAACGGTCTGAAAAATAGTAGGAGCATGAAGTGGTGTTGAAAAAAAAAGAAGAGACTGAAAAGGTGTGAAATATATGAAGAGCTTCAAAAGGTGTCAAAAATATGAGGAGAATGAAACGGTCTGAAAAATAGGAGGAGCATGAAGCGGTGTCGAAA
Organism: Dama dama; assembly: GCF_033118175.1. Lineage (NCBI taxonomy): Eukaryota > Metazoa > Chordata > Mammalia > Artiodactyla > Cervidae > Dama > Dama dama. The sequence continues at coordinate 766,759 of NW_026870935.1, forward strand.
AACATGAAGAGCCTGAAAAGGTGTGAAAAATATGAAGAGCTTCTAAAGGTGTCAAAAATATGAGGAGCATGAAACGGTCTGAAAAATAGGAGGATCATGAAGCGGTGTTCAAAAATATGAAGAGCCTGAAAAGGTGTGAAAAATATGAAGAGCTCAAAAAGTGTCAAAAATATGATGAGCATGAAACGATCTGAAAAATAGAAGGAGCATGAAACGGTGATCAAAAACATGAAGAGCCTGAAAAAGTGTGGAAAATATGAAGAGCTTCAAAAGCTGTGAAATACATGAGGAGCATGAAACTCTCTGAAAAATAGGAGGAGCATGAAGCGGTGTTCAAAAACATGAAGAGCCTGAAAAGTTGTGAAAAATATGAAAAGCTTCAAAAGGTGTCAAAAATGAGATGAGCATTAAACGGTCTGAAAAATAGGAATAACATGAAACGGTGTTGAAAATAATGAAGAGCCTGAAAAACTGTGAAAAATATAAAGAGCTTCAAAAGGTGTCAAAAATATGAGGAGCATGAAACGGTCTGATAAATAGGAGGAGCATGAAGCTGTGTTCCAAAACATGAAGATCCTGAAAAGGTGTGAAAAATATGAAGAGCTTCAAAAGGTGTGAAAAATATGAGGAGCATGAAACGGACTGAAAAATAGAAGCAGCATGAAACGGTGTTGAAAAATATGAAGAGCATGAAAAAGTGTGAAAAATATGAAGAGCTTCAAAAGGTGTGAAAAAAATAAAGTGCTTCAAAGGTGACAAAAATGAGATGAGCATGATACGGTCTGAAATATAGGAGGAGCGTGAAGTGGTGGTGAAAAACATGAAGAGCCTGAAAAGGTGTGAAAAATATGAAGAGCTTCAAAATGTTTCACAAATATGAAGAGCATGAAACGGTCTGAAAAACAGGAGGATCATGAAGCGGTGTTCAAAAACATGAAGAGCCTGAAAAGCTGTGAAAAATATGAAGAGCTTCAAAAGGTGTCAAAAATATGAGGAGCATGAAACGGTCTGAAAAATAGGAGGAGCATGAAAAGGTGATCAAAAACATGAAGAGCCTGAAAAGGTGTGAAAAATATGAAGAGCTTCTAAAGGTGTCAAAAATATGAGGAGCATAAACGGTCTGAAAAATAGGAGTAGCATGAAGCGGTGTTCAAAAACATGAAGAGCCTGAAAAGGTGTGAAAAATATGAAGAGCTTCTAAAGGTGTCAAAAATATGAGGAGCATAAAACTCTCTGAAAAAGAGAAGGAGCATGAAGTGGTGTTCAAAAACATGAAGAGCCTGAAAAGGTGTGAAATATAGGAAGAGCTTCAAAAGGTGTGAAATATATGAGGAGCATGATATGGTTTGAAAAATAGGATTAGCATGAAGCGGTGTTCAAAAACATGAAGAGCCTGAAAAGTTGTGAAAAATATGAAAACCTTCAAAAGGTGTCAAAAATGAGATGAGCATGAAACGGCCTGAAAAATAGGACGTGCATGAAGCAGTGTTGAAAAACATGAAGAGCCTGAAAAGTAGTGAAAAATATGAAGAGCTTCAAAAGGTGTCAAAAATATGAGGAGCATGAAACGGTCTGAAAAATCGGAGGAGCATGAAGCGTTGTTGAAAAACATGAAGAGCCTGAAAAGGTGTGAGAAATATGAAGAGCTTCAAAAGGTGTTAAAATTATGAGTAGCATGAAACGGTCTGCCAAAAAGGAGGAGCATGAAGTGGTGTTGAAAAAGATGAAGAGCCTTAAAAGGTGTTAAAAATATGAAAGCATCAAAAGGTGTCAAAATTATGAGGAGCATGAAACGGTCTGAAAAATAGGAGGAGCATGAAGCGCTGTTGAATATCATAAAGAGCCTGAAAAGTTGTGAAAAATATGAAGAGCTTCAAAAGGTGTGAAATATATGAGGAGAATGAAACGGTCTGAAAAATAGGAGCAGCATGAAGCGGTTTGCAGAAACATGAAGAGCATGAAAAGGTGTGAAAAATATGAAGAGCTTCAAAAGATTTGAAATACATGAGGAGCATGAAACGGGCTGAAAAATAAGAGAAGCATGAAGCGCTGTGGAAAAACATGAAGAGCCTGAAAAGCTGTGAAAAATATGAAGAGCTTCAAAAGGTGTGAAATACATGAGGAGCATGAAATGGGCTGAAAAATAGGAGAAGCATGAAGTGGTGTTTAAAAATATGAAGAGCTTGAAAAGGTGTGAAAAATATGAAGACCTTCATAAGGTGTCAAAAATGAGATGAGCATGAAACGGTCTGAAAAATAGGAGGATCATGAAACGGTGTTGAAAAACATGAAGAGCCTGAAAAGATGTGAAAAATATGAAGAGCTACAAAAGGTGTCAAAATTATGAGGAGCATGAAACTTTCTGAAAAATAGGAGGAGCATCAACCTGTGTTCAAAAACATGAAGAGCCTGAAAAGGTGTGAAAAATATGAAAAGCTTCAAAAGGTGTCAAAAATGAGATGAGCATGAACCCGTCTGAAAAATAGGAGGAGCATGAAGCGGTGTTGAAAGACATGAAGAGCCTGAAAAGGTGTGAGAAATATGAAGAGCTTCAAAAGGTGTCAAAAATTTGAGGAGAATGAAACGGTCTGCAAAAAAGTAGGAGCATGAAGTGATGTTGAAAAACTTGAAGAGCATGAAAAGGTGTGAAAAATATTAAGAGGTTCAAAGTTGTGAAATACATGAGGATCATGAAATGGTGTGAAAAAGTGGAGGAGCATGAAGCAGAGTTCGAAAAGATGAAGAGCCTGAAAAGGTTTGAAAAATATGAAGAGCTCAAAAAGTGTCAAAAATATGAGGAGCATGAAACGATCTGAAAAATACCAGGAGCATGAAGCAGTGTTCAAAAACATGAAGAGCTTCAAAAGGTGTGAAAAATATGAGGAGCATGAAACTGTCTGAAAAATCGGAGGAGCATGAAGCGGTGTTGAAAAACATGAAGAGCCTGAAAATGTGTGAAAAATATGAAGAGCTTCAAACGGTGTCAGAAATATGAGGAGCATGAAATGGTCTGAAAAATCGGAGGAGCATGAAGCGGTGTTGAAAAACATGAAGAGCCTGAAAAGTAGTGAAAAATATGAAGAGCTTCAAAAGGTGTCAAAAATATGAGGAGCATGAAACGGTCTGAACAATAGGAGAAGCATGAAGCGGTGTTCAAAAACATGAAGAGCCTGAAAAGTTGTGAAAAATATGAAAGCCTTCAAAGGTGTCAAAAATGAGATGAGCATGAAACGGTCTGAAAAATAGGACGTGCATGAAGCGGTGTTGAAAAACATGAAGAGCCTGAAAAGTAGTGAAAAATATGAAGAGCTTCAAAAGGTGTCAAAAATATGAGGAGCATGAAACATTCTGAACAATAGGAGAAGCATGAAGCGGTGTTCAAAAACATGAAGAGCCTGAAAAGGGGTGAAAAATATGAAGAGCTTGAAAAGGTGTCAAAAATATGAGGAGCATGAAACGGTCTGAAAAATCGGAGGAGCATGAAGCGTTGTTGAAAAACATGAAGAGCCTGAAAAGGTGTGAGAAATATGAAGAGCTTCAAAAGGTGTTAAAAGTATGAGTAGCATGAAACGGTCTGCAAAAAAGGAGGAGCATGAAGTGGTGTTGAAAAAGATGAAGAGCCTGAAAAGGTGTTAAAAATATGAAAGCATCAAAAGGTGTCAAAATTATGAGGAGCATGAAACGGTCTGAAAAATAGGAGGAGCATGAAGCGCTGTTGAATATCATAAAGAGCCTGAAAAGTTGTGAAAAATATGAAGAGCTTCAAAAGATGAGAAAAACATGAAGAGCTTCAAAAGGTGTCAAAATGAGATGAGCATGAAAAGGTCTGAAAAATAGGAGGAGCATGAAGTCGTGTTGAATAAAAGGAAAAGTCTGAAAAAGTGTGAAATATATGAAGAGCTTCAAAAGGTGTCAAAAATATGAGGAGAATGAAACGGTCTGAAAAATAGGAGGAGCATGAAGCGATGTTGAAAAACCTGAATTGTCTGAAAACGTGTGGAAAATATGAAGAGATTCATAAATGTGAAAAATATGAAGAGCTTCAAAAGGTGTGAAAAATCTGAAGAGCTTCAAAAGGTGTCAAAAAAGAGATGAGCATGAAAAGGTCTGAAAAATAGGAGGAGCATGAAGCGGTGTTGAAAATCATTAAGAGCCTGAAAAGGTGTGAAAAATATGAAGAGCTTCAAAAGGTGTCAAAATATGAGGAGCATGAAACAATCTGAAAAATAGGAGGAGCATGAAGCGGTGTTCAAAAATATGAAGAGCCTGAAAAGGTGTGAAATATATGAAGAGCTTCAAAAGGTGTCAAAAATATGAGGAGCATGAAACGGTCTGAAAAATAGGACGAGCATGAAGCAGTGATAAAAAACATGAAGTGCCTGAAAAGGTGTGAAATATATGAAGAGTTCCTAAAGGTGTCAAAAATATGAGGAGCACCAAACGGTCTCAAAAATAGGAGGAGCATGAAGTGGTGTTGAAAAACATGAAGAGCCTGAAAAGGTGTGAAAAGTATGAAGAGCTTCAAAAGTTGTCAAAAATGAGATGAGCATGAAACGGTCTGAAAAATAGGAGGAGCATGAGCGGTGTTGAAAAACATGAAGAGCCTGAAAAGGTGTGAAAAATATGAAGAGCTTCAAAAGGTGTGAAATACATGAGGAGCATGAAACTCTCTGAAAAATAGGAGGAGCATGAAGCGATGTTCAAAAACATGAAGAGCCAGAAAATGTGTGAAAAATATGAAGAGCTTCAAAAGGTGTCAAAAATATGAGGAGAATGAAACGGTCTGAAAAATAGGAGGAGCATGAAGCTGTGTCGAAAAACATGAAGAGCCTGAAAAGGTTTGAAAAATATGAAGAGCTTCAAAAGGTGTCAAAAATATGAGGAGAATGAAACGGTCTGAAAAATAGGAGGAGCATGAAGCAGAATCGAAAACATGAAGAGCCTGAAAAGGTTTGAAAAATATGAAGAGCTCAAAAAGTGTCAAAAATATGAGGAGCATGAAACGATCTGAAAAATACGAGGAGCATGAAGCAGTGTTCAAAAACATGAAGAGCTTCAAAAGGTATGAAAAATATGAGAGCTTCAAAAGGTGTCAAAAATATGAGGAGCATGAAACGGTCTGATAAATAGGAGGAACATGAAGCGGTGTTCAAACACATGAAGAGCCTGAAAATGTGTGAAAATTATGAAGATCTTCAAAAGGTGTCAAAATTATGAGGAACATGAAACGGTTTGAAAAATAGGAGGAGCATGAAACGGTGTTGAAAAACATGAAGAGCCTGAAAAGGTGTGAAAAATATGAAGAGCTTCAAAATCTTTGAAAAATATGAAGAGCTTTCAAAGGTGTGAAATACATGAGGAGCATGAAACTCTCTGAAAAATAGGAGGAGCCTGAAATGGTGTTCAAAAACATGAATAGACTGAAAACGTGTGAAAAATATGAACAGCTTCAAAAGGTGTCAAAAATATGAGGAGCATGAATCGGTCTGAAAAATATGAGCAGCATGAAGCGGTGTTGAAAAACATGAAGAGCCTTAAAAGGTGTGAAAAAATTGAAGAGCTTCAAAAGGTGTCAAAAATATGAGGAGCATGAAACGGTCTGAAAAATCGGAGGAGCATGAAGCTGTGTCGAAAAACATGAAGAGCCTGAAAATGTGTGAAAAATATGAAGAGCTTCAAAAGGTGTGAAATACATGAGGAGCATGAAACTCTCTGAAAAATAGGAGGAGCATGAAGCGATGTTCAAAAACATGAAGAGCCTGAAAATGTGTGAAAAATATGAAGAGCTTCAAAAGGTGTCAAAAATGTGAGGAGAATGAAACGGTCTGAAAAATAGGAGGAGCATGAAGCTGTGTCGAAAAACATGAAGAGCCTGAAAATGTGTGAAAAATATGAAGAGCTTCAAAAGGTGTCAAAAATGTGAGGAGAATGAAACGGTCTGAAAAATAGGAGGAGCATGAAGCTGTGTCGAAAAACATGAAGAGCCTGAAAAGGTGTGAAATATATGAAGAGCTTCAAAAGGTGTCAAAAATATGAGGAGCATGAAACGTTCTGAAAAATAGGACGAGCATGAAGCAGTGATAAAAAACATGAAGTGCCTGAAAAGGTGTGAAAAATATGAAGAGTTCCTAAAGGTGTCAAAAATATGCAGAGCACCAAACGGTCTCAAAAATAGGAGGAGCATGAAGTGGTGTTGAAAAATATGAAGAGCCTGAAAATGAGTGAAAAATATGAAGAGCTTCAAAAAGTGTCAAAAATATGAGGAGCATGATACGGTTTGAAAAATAGGAGGAGCATGAAGCGGTGTTGAAAAACATGAAGAGTGTGAAAACGTGTGAAAAAATGAAGAACTTCAAAAATATTAAAAATATGAAGAGCTTCAAAAGTTTTGAAAAATATGAAGAGATTAAAAAGGTGTCAAAAATGAGATGAGCATGAAACGGTCTGAAAAATAGGAGGAGCATGAGCGGTGTTGAAAATCATGAAGAGCCTGAAAAGGTGTGAAAAATATGAAGAGCTTCAAAAGGTGTGAAATACATGAGGAGCATGAAACTCTCTGAAAAATAGGAGGAGCATGAAGCGATGTTCAAACACATGAAGAGCCTGAAAATGTGTGAAAAATATGAAGAGCTTCAAAAGGTGTCAAAATTGAGATGAGCATGAAACAGTCTGAAAAATAGGAAGAGCATGAAGCGGTGTTGAAAAACATTAAGAGCTGAAAACGTGTGAAAAATATGAAGAGCTTCAAAAGGTGTCAAAAATGAGATGAGCATGAAACGGTCTGAAAAATAGGAAGAGCATGAAGCGGTGTTGAAAAACATTAAGAGCTGAAAACGTGTGAAAAATATGAAGAGCTTCAAAAGGTGTCAAAAATGAGATGAGCATGAAACGGTCTGAAAAATAGGAAGAGCATGAAGCGGTGTTGAAAAACATTAAGAGCTGAAAACGTGTGAAAAATATGAAGAGCTTCAAAAGGTGTCAAAAATATGAGGAGCATGAAACGGTCTGAAAAATAGGAGGAGCATGAAACGGTGACCAAAAACATGAAGAGCCTGAAAAGGTGTGAAAAATATGAAGAGCTTCAAAAGCTGTGAAATACATGAGAAGCATGAAACGGGCTGAAAAATAGGAGAAGCATGAAGTGGTGTGGAAAAATATGAAGAGCCTGAAAATGTGTGAAAAATATGAAAAGCTTCAAAAGGTGTCAAAAATGAGATGAGCATGAAACGGTCTGAAAAATAGGAGGATCATGAAATGGTCTTGAAAAACATGAAGAGCCTGAAAAGATGTGAAAAATATGAAAAGCTTCAAAAAGTGTCAAAAATATGAGGAGCATGAAACGGTCTGAAAAATAGAAGGAGCATGAAGCTGTGTTCAAAAATATGAAGAGCCTGAAAAGGTGTGAAAAATATGAAGAGCTTCAAAAGTTGTCAAAAATATGAGGAGCATGAAACGGTCTGAAAAATAGGACGAGCATGAAGCTGTGTTCAAAAACATGAAGATCTTAAAAGGGTGTGAAAAATATGAAGAGCTTCAAAAGGTGTGAAAAATATGAGGAGCATGAAACGGTCTGAAAAATAGAAGCAGCATGAAACGGTTTTGAAAAACATGAAGAGCCTGAAAACTTGTGAAAAATATGAAGAGCTTTAAAAGGTGTGAAAAATATGAAGAGCTTCAAAGGTGACAAAAATGAGAAGAGCATGAAACGGTCTGAAAAATAGGAGGAGCATGAAGTGGTGGAGAAAAACATGAAGAGCCTGAAAATGTGTGAAAAATATGAAGAGCTTCAAAATGTTTCAAAAATATGAAGAGCATGAAACGGTCTGAAAATCAGGAGGATCATGAAGCGGTGTTCAAAAACATGAAGAGCCTGAAAAGGTGTGAAAAATATGAAGAGCTCAAAAAGTGTCAAAATTATGAGGAGCATGAAACGATCTGAAAAATACCAGGAGCATGAAGCAGTGTTCAAAAACATGAAGAGCTTCAAAAGGTATGAAAAATATGAGAGCTTCAAAAGGTGTCAAAAATATGAGGAGCATGAAACGGTCTGAAAAATAGGAGGAACATGAAGCGGTGTTCAAAAACATGAAGAGCCTGAAAAGGTGTGAAATATATGAAGAGCTTCAAAAGGTGTCAAAAATATGAGGAGCATGAAACGGTCTGAAAAATAGGAGGAACATGAAGCGGTGTTCAAAAACATGAAAAGCCTGAAAAGGTGTGAAAAATATGAACAGCTTCAAAAGGTGTCAAAAATATGAGGAGCATGAAACGTTCTGAAAAATAGGACGAGCATGAAGCAGTGATAAAAAACATGAAGTGCCTGAAAAGGTGTGAAATATATGAAGAGTTCCTAAAGGTGTCAAAAATATGAGGAGCACCAAACGGTCTCAAAAATAGGAGGAGCATGAAGTGGTGTTGAAAAACATGAAGAGCCTGAAAAGGTGTGAAAAATATGAAGAACTTCAAAAGGTGTCAAAAATGAGATGAGCATGAAACGGTCTGAAAAATAGGAGGAGCATGAGCGGTGTTGAAAAACATGAAGAGCCTGAAAAGGTGTGAAAAATATGAAGAGCTTCAAAAGGTGTGAAATACATGAGGAGCATGAAACTCTCTGAAAAATAGGAGGAGCATGAAGCGATGTTCAAAAACATGAAGAGCCAGAAAATGTGTGAAAAATATGAAGAGCTTCAAAAGGTGTCAAAAATATGAGGAGAATGAAACGGTCTGAAAAATAGGAGGAGCATGAAGCAGAGTTCGAAAACATGAAGAGCCTGAAAAGGTTTGAAAAATATGAAGAGCTCAAAAAGTGTCAAAAATATGAGGAGCATGAAACGATCTGAAAAATACGAGGAGCATGAAGCAGTGTTCAAAAACATGAAGAGCTTCAAAAGGTATGAAAAATATGAGAGCTTCAAAAGGTGTCAAAAATATGAGGAGCATGAAACGGTCTGATAAATAGGAGGAACATGAAGCGGTGTTCAAACACATGAAGAGCCTGAAAATGTGTGAAAATTATGAAGATCTTCAAAAGGTGTCAAAATTATGAGGAACATGAAACGGTTTGAAAAATAGGAGGAGCATGAAACGGTGTTGAAAAACATGAAGAGCCTGAAAAGGTGTGAAAAATATGAAGAGCTTCAAAATCTTTGAAAAATATGAAGAGCTTTCCAAGGTGTGAAATACATGAGGAGCATGAAACTCTCTGAAAAATAGGAGGAGCCTGAAATGGTGTTCAAAAACATGAATAGACTGAAAACGTGTGAAAAATATGAACAGCTTCAAAAGGTGTCTAAAATATGAGGAGCATGAATCGGTCTGAAAAATATGAGCAGCATGAAGCGGTGTTGAAAAACATGAAGAGCCTTAAAAGGTGTGAAAAAATTGAAGAGCTTCAAAAGGTGTCAAAAATATGAGGAGCATGAAACGGTCTGAAAAATCGGAGGAGCATGAAGCTGTGTCGAAAAACATGAAGAGCCTGAAAATGTGTGAAAAATATGAAGAGCTTCAAAAGGTGTGAAATACATGAGGAGCATGAAACTCTCTGAAAAATAGGAATAGCATGAAGCGATGTTCAAAAACATGAAGAGCCTGAAAATGTGTGAAAAATATGAAGAGCTTCAAAAGGTGTCAAAAATATGAGGAGAATGAAACGGTCTGAAAAATAGGAGGAGCATGAAGCTGTGTCGAAAAACATGAAGAGCCTGAAAATGTGTGAAAAATATGAAGAGCTTTAAAAGGTGTCAAAAATGTGAGGAGAATGAAACGGTCTGAAAAATAGGAGGAGCATGAAGCTGTGTCGAAAAACATGAAGAGCCTGAAAAGGTGTGAAATATATGAAGAGCTTCAAAAGGTGTCAAAAATATGAGGAGCATGAAACGTTCTGAAAAATAGGACGAGCATGAAGCAGTGATAAAAAACATGAAGTGCCTGAAAAGATATGAAAAATATGAAGAGTTCCTAAAGGTGTCAAAAATATGCAGAGCACCAAACGGTCTCAAAAATAGGAGGAGCATGAAGTGGTGTTGAAAAATATGAAGAGCCTGAAAATGAGTGAAAAATATGAAGAGCTTCAAAAAGTGTCAAAAATATGAGGAGCATGATACGGTTTGAAAAATAGGAGGAGCATGAAGCGGTGTTGAAAAACATGAAGAGTGTGAAAACGTGTCAAAAAATGAAGAGCTTCAAAAATATTAAAAATATGAAGAGCTTCAAAAGTTTTGAAAAATATGAAGAGATTAAAAAGGTGTCAAAAATGAGATGAGCATGAAACGGTCTGAAAAATAGGAGGAGCATGAGCGGTGTTGAAAATCATGAAGAGCCTGAAAAGGTGTGAAAAATATGAAGAGCTTCAAAAGGTGTGAAATACATGAGGAGCATGAAACTCTCTGAAAAATAGGAGGAGCATGAAGCGATGTTCAAACACATGAAGAGCCTGAAAATGTGTGAAAAATATGAAGAGCTTCAAAAGGTGTCAAAATTGAGATGAGCATGAAACAGTCTGAAAAATAGGAAGAGCATGAAGCGGTGTTGAAAAACATTAAGAGCTGAAAACGTGTGAAAAATATGAAGAGCTTCAAAAGGTGTCAAAAATGAGATGAGCATGAAACGGTCTGAAAAATAGGAAGAGCATGAAGCGGTGTTGAAAAACATTAAGAGCTGAAAACGTGTGAAAAATATGAAGAGCTTCAAAAGGTGTCAAAAATGAGATGAGCATGAAACGGTCTGAAAAATAGGAAGAGCATGAAGCGGTGTTGAAAAACATTAAGAGCTGAAAACGTGTGAAAAATATGAAGAGCTTCAAAAGGTGTCAAAAATATGAGGAGCATGAAACGGTCTGAAAAATAGGAGGAGCATGAAACGGTGACCAAAAACATGAAGAGCCTGAAAAGGTGTGAAAAATATGAAGAGCTTCAAAAGCTGTGAAATACATGAGGAGCATGAAACGGGCTGAAAAATAGGAGAAGCATGAAGTGGTGTGGAAAAATATGAAGAGCCTGAAAATGTGTGAAAAATATGAAAAGCTTCAAAAGGTGTCAAAAATGAGATGAGCATGAAACGGTCTGAAAAATAGGAGGATCATGAAATGGTCTTGAAAAACATGAAGAGCCTGAAAAGATGTGAAAAATATGAAAAGCTTCAAAAAGTGTCAAAAATATGAGGAGCATGAAACGGTCTGAAAAATAGAAGGAGCATGAAGCTGTGTTCAAAAATATGAAGAGCCTGAAAAGGTGTGAAAAATATGAAGAGCTTCAAAAGTTGTCAAAAATATGAGGAGCATGAAACGGTCTGAAAAATAGGACGAGCATGAAGCTGTGTTCAAAAACATGAAGATCTTAAAAGGGTGTGAAAAATATGAGGAGCATGAAACGGTCTGAAAAATAGAAGCAGCATGAAACGGTTTTGAAAAACATGAAGAGCCTGAAAACTTGTGAAAAATATGAAGAGCTTTAAAAGGTGTGAAAAATATGAAGAGCTTCAAAGGTGACAAAAATGAGAAGAGCATGAAACGGTCTGAAAAATAGGAGGAGCATGAAGTGGTGGAGAAAAACATGAAGAGCCTGAAAATGTGTGAAAAATATGAAGAGCTTCAAAATGTTTCAAAAATATGAAGAGCATGAAACGGTCTGAAAATCAGGAGGATCATGAAGCGGTGTTCAAAAACATGAAGAGCCTGAAAAGGTGTGAAAAATATGAAGAGCTCAAAAAGTGTCAAAAATATGAGGAGCATGAAACGATCTGAAAAATACGAGGAGCATGAAGCAGTGTTCAAAAACATGAAGAGCTTCAAAAGGTATGAAAAATATGAGAGCTTCAAAAGGTGTCAAAAATATGAGGAGCATGAAACGGTCTGAAAAATAGGAGGATCATGAAGCGGTGTTCAAAAACATGAAGAGCCTGAAAAGGTGTGAAAAATATGAAGAGCTCAAAAAGTGTCAAAAATATGATGAGCATGAAACGATCTGAAAAATAGAAGGAGCATGAAACGGTGATCAAAACATGAAGAGCCTGAAAAGTTGTGAAAAATATCAAAAGCTTCAAAAGGTGTCAAAAATATGAGGAGCATGAAACGGTCTGAAAAATAGGAGGAACATGAAGCGGTGTTCAAACACATGAAGAGCCTGAAAATGTGTGAAAATTATGAAGATCTTCAAAAGGTGTCAAAATTATGAGGAACATGAAACGGTTTGAAAAATAGGAGGAGCATGAAACGGTGTTGAAAAACATGAAGAGCCTGAAAAGGTGTGAAAAAAATGAAGAGCTTCAAAATCTTTGAAAAATATGAAGAGCTTTCAACGGAGTGAAATACATGAGGAGCATGAAACTCTCTGAAAAATAGGAGGAGCCTGAAATGGTGTTCAAAAACATGAATAGACAGAAAACGTGTGAAAAATATGAAGAGCTTCAAAAGGTGTCAAAAATATGAGGAGCATCAAACGGTCTGAAAAATATGAGCAGCATGAAGCGGTGTTGAAAAACACGAAGAGCCTTAAAAGGTGTGAAAAAATTGAAGAGCTTCAAAAGGTGTCAAAAATATGAGGAGCATGAAACGGTCTGAAAAATCGGAGGAGCATGAAGCTGTGTCGAAAAACATGAAGAGCCTGAAAATGTGTGAAAAATATGAAGAGCTTCAAAAGGTGTGAAATACATGAGGAGCATGAAACTCTCTGAAAAATAGGAGGAGCATGAAGCGATGTTCAAAAACATGAAGAGCCTGAAAATGTGTGAAAAATATGAAGAGCTTCAAAAGGTGTCAAAAATATGAGGAGAATGAAACGGTCTGAAAAATAGGAGGAGCATGAAGCTGTGTCGAAAAACATGAAGAGCCTGAAAATGTGTGAAAAATATGAAGAGCTTCAAAAGGTGTCAAAAATATGAGGAGAATGAAACGGTCAGAAAAATAGGAGGAGCATGAAGCTGTGTCGAAAAACATGAAGAGCCTGAAAAGGTGTGAAAAATATGAAGAGCTTCAAAAGGTGTCAAAAATATGAGGAGCATGAAACGTTCTGAAAAATAGGACGAGCATGAAGCAGAGATAAAAAACATGAAGTGCCTGAAAAGGTGTGAAAAATATGAAGAGTTCCTAAAGGTGTCAAAAATATGCGGAGCACCAAACGGTCTCAAAAATAGGAGGAGCATGAAGTGGTGTTGAAAAATATGAAGAGCCTGAAAATGAGTGAAAAATATGAAGAGCTTCAAAAAGTGTCAAAAATATGAGGAGCATGATACGGTTTGAAAAATAGGAGGAGCATGAAGCGGTGTTGAAAAACATGAAGAGTGTGAAAACGTGTGAAAATATGAAGAGCTTCAAAAATATTAAAAATATGAAGAGCTTCAAAAGTTTTGAAAAATATGAAGAGATTAAAAAGGTGTCAAAAATGAGATGAGCATGAAACGGTCTGAAAAATAGGAGGAGCATGAGCGGTGTTGAAAATCATGAAGAGCCTGAAAAGGTGTGAAAAATATGAAGAGCTTCAAAAGGTGTGAAATACATGAGGAGCATGAAACTCTCTGAAAAATAGGAGGAGCATGAAGCGATGTTCAAAAACATGAAGAGCCTGAAAATGTGTGAAAAATATGAAGAGCTTCAAAAGGTGTCAAAAATGAGATGAGCATGAAACGGTCGGAAAAATAGGAAGAGCATGAAGCGGTTTTGAAAAACATTAAGAGCTGAAAACGTGTGAAAAATATGAAGAGCGTCAAAAGGTGTCAAAAATGAGATGAGCATGAAACGGTCTGAAAAATAGGAAGAGCATGAAGCGGTGTTGAAAAACATTAAGAGCTGAAAACGTGTGAAAAATATGAAGAGCGTCAAAAGGTGTCAAAAATGAGATGAGCATGAAACGGTCTGAAAAATAGGAGTAGCATGAAGGGGTGTTCGAAAACATGAAGAGCCTGAAAAGGTTTGAAAAATATGAAGAGCTCAAAAAGTGTCAAAAATAAGAGGAGCATGAAACGACCTGAAAAATACGAGGAGCATGAAGCAGTGTTCAAAAACATGAAGAGCTTCAAAAGGTATGAAAAATATGAGAGCTTCAAAAGGTGTCAAAAATATGAGGAGCATGAAACGGTCTGAAAAATAGGAGGAACATGAAGCGGTGTTCAAACACATGAAGAGCCTGAAAATGTGTGAAAATTATGAAGATCTTCAAAAGGTGTCAAAATTATGAGGAACATGAAACGGTTTGAAAAATAGGAGGAGCATGAAACGGTGTTGAAAAACATGAAGAGCCTGAAAAGGTGTGAAAAATATGAAGAGCTTCAAAATCTTTGAAAAATATGAAGAGCTTTCAAAGGTGTGAAATACATGAGGAGCATGAAACTCTCTGAAAAATAGGAGGAGCCTGAAATGGTGTTCAAAAACATGAATAGACTGAAAACGTGTGAAAAATATGAACAGCTTCAAAAGGTGTCTAAAATATGAGGAGCATGAATCGGTCTGAAAAATATGAGCAGCATGAAGCGGTGTTGAAAAACATGAAGAGCCTTAAAAGGTGTGAAAAAATTGAAGAGCTTCAAAAGGTGTCAAAAATATGAGGAGCATGAAACGGTCTGAAAAATCGGAGGAGCATGAAGCTGTGTCGAAAAACATGAAGAGCCTGAAAATGTGTGAAAAATATGAAGAGCTTCAAAAGGTGTGAAATACATGAGGAGCATGAAACTCTCTGAAAAATAGGAATAGCATGAAGCGATGTTCAAAAACATGAAGAGCCTGAAAATGTGTGAAAAATATGAAGAGCTTCAAAAGGTGTCAAAAATATGAGGAGAATGAAACGGTCTGAAAAATAGGAGGAGCATGAAGCTGTGTCGAAAAACATGAAGAGCCTGAAAATGTGTGAAAAATATGAAGAGCTTTAAAAGGTGTCAAAAATGTGAGGAGAATGAAACGGTCTGAAAAATAGGAGGAGCATGAAGCTGTGTCGAAAAACATGAAGAGCCTGAAAAGGTGTGAAATATATGAAGAGCTTCAAAAGGTGTCAAAAATATGAGGAGCATGAAACGTTCTGAAAAATAGGACGAGCATGAAGCAGTGATAAAAAACATGAAGTGCCTGAAAAGATATGAAAAATATGAAGAGTTCCTAAAGGTGTCAAAAATATGCAGAGCACCAAACGGTCTCAAAAATAGGAGGAGCATGAAGTGGTGTTGAAAAATATGAAGAGCCTGAAAATGAGTGAAAAATATGAAGAGCTTCAAAAAGTGTCAAAAATATGAGGAGCATGATACGGTTTGAAAAATAGGAGGAGCATGAAGCGGTGTTGAAAAACATGAAGAGTGTGAAAACGTGTCAAAAAATGAAGAGCTTCAAAAATATTAAAAATATGAAGAGCTTCAAAAGTTTTGAAAAATATGAAGAGATTAAAAAGGTGTCAAAAATGAGATGAGCATGAAACGGTCTGAAAAATAGGAGGAGCATGAGCGGTGTTGAAAATCATGAAGAGCCTGAAAAGGTGTGAAAAATATGAAGAGCTTCAAAAGGTGTGAAATACATGAGGAGCATGAAACTCTCTGAAAAATAGGAGGAGCATGAAGCGATGTTCAAACACATGAAGAGCCTGAAAATGTGTGAAAAATATGAAGAGCTTCAAAAGGTGTCAAAATTGAGATGAGCATGAAACAGTCTGAAAAATAGGAAGAGCATGAAGCGGTGTTGAAAAACATTAAGAGCTGAAAACGTGTGAAAAATATGAAGAGCTTCAAAAGGTGTCAAAAATGAGATGAGCATGAAACGGTCTGAAAAATAGGAAGAGCATGAAGCGGTGTTGAAAAACATTAAGAGCTGAAAACGTGTGAAAAATATGAAGAGCTTCAAAAGGTGTCAAAAATGAGATGAGCATGAAACGGTCTGAAAAATAGGAAGAGCATGAAGCGGTGTTGAAAAACATTAAGAGCTGAAAACGTGTGAAAAATATGAAGAGCTTCAAAAGGTGTCAAAAATATGAGGAGCATGAAACGGTCTGAAAAATAGGAGGAGCATGAAACGGTGACCAAAAACATGAAGAGCCTGAAAAGGTGTGAAAAATATGAAGAGCTTCAAAAGCTGTGAAATACATGAGGAGCATGAAACGGGCTGAAAAATAGGAGAAGCATGAAGTGGTGTGGAAAAATATGAAGAGCCTGAAAATGTGTGAAAAATATGAAAAGCTTCAAAAGGTGTCAAAAATGAGATGAGCATGAAACGGTCTGAAAAATAGGAGGATCATGAAATGGTCTTGAAAAACATGAAGAGCCTGAAAAGATGTGAAAAATATGAAAAGCTTCAAAAAGTGTCAAAAATATGAGGAGCATGAAACGGTCTGAAAAATAGAAGGAGCATGAAGCTGTGTTCAAAAATATGAAGAGCCTGAAAAGGTGTGAAAAATATGAAGAGCTTCAAAAGTTGTCAAAAATATGAGGAGCATGAAACGGTCTGAAAAATAGGACGAGCATGAAGCTGTGTTCAAAAACATGAAGATCTTAAAAGGGTGTGAAAAATATGAGGAGCATGAAACGGTCTGAAAAATAGAAGCAGCATGAAACGGTTTTGAAAAACATGAAGAGCCTGAAAACTTGTGAAAAATATGAAGAGCTTTAAAAGGTGTGAAAAATATGAAGAGCTTCAAAGGTGACAAAAATGAGAAGAGCATGAAACGGTCTGAAAAATAGGAGGAGCATGAAGTGGTGGAGAAAAACATGAAGAGCCTGAAAATGTGTGAAAAATATGAAGAGCTTCAAAATGTTTCAAAAATATGAAGAGCATGAAACGGTCTGAAAATCAGGAGGATCATGAAGCGGTGTTCAAAAACATGAAGAGCCTGAAAAGGTGTGAAAAATATGAAGAGCTCAAAAAGTGTCAAAAATATGAGGAGCATGAAACGATCTGAAAAATACGAGGAGCATGAAGCAGTGTTCAAAAACATGAAGAGCTTCAAAAGGTATGAAAAATATGAGAGCTTCAAAAGGTGTCAAAAATATGAGGAGCATGAAACGGTCTGAAAAATAGGAGGATCATGAAGCGGTGTTCAAAAACATGAAGAGCCTGAAAAGGTGTGAAAAATATGAAGAGCTCAAAAAGTGTCAAAAATATGATGAGCATGAAACGATCTGAAAAATAGAAGGAGCATGAAACGGTGATCAAAACATGAAGAGCCTGAAAAGTTGTGAAAAATATCAAAAGCTTCAAAAGGTGTCAAAAATATGAGGAGCATGAAACGGTCTGAAAAATAGGAGGAACATGAAGCGGTGTTCAAACACATGAAGAGCCTGAAAATGTGTGAAAATTATGAAGATCTTCAAAAGGTGTCAAAATTATGAGGAACATGAAACGGTTTGAAAAATAGGAGGAGCATGAAACGGTGTTGAAAAACATGAAGAGCCTGAAAAGGTGTGAAAAAAATGAAGAGCTTCAAAATCTTTGAAAAATATGAAGAGCTTTCAACGGAGTGAAATACATGAGGAGCATGAAACTCTCTGAAAAATAGGAGGAGCCTGAAATGGTGTTCAAAAACATGAATAGACTGAAAACGTGTGAAAAATATGAAGAGCTTCAAAAGGTGTCAAAAATATGAGGAGCATCAAACGGTCTGAAAAATATGAGCAGCATGAAGCGGTGTTGAAAAACATGAAGAGCCTTAAAAGGTGTGAAAAAATTGAAGAGCTTCAAAAGGTGTCAAAAATATGAGGAGCATGAAACGGTCTGAAAAATCGGAGGAGCATGAAGCTGTGTCGAAAAACATGAAGAGCCTGAAAATGTGTGAAAAATATGAAGAGCTTCAAAAGGTGTGAAATACATGAGGAGCATGAAACTCTCTGAAAAATAGGAGGAGCATGAAGCGATGTTCAAAAACATGAAGAGCCTGAAAATGTGTGAAAAATATGAAGAGCTTCAAAAGGTGTCAAAAATATGAGGAGAATGAAACGGTCTGAAAAATAGGAGGAGCATGAAGCTGTGTCGAAAAACATGAAGAGCCTGAAAATGTGTGAAAAATATGAAGAGCTTCAAAAGGTGTCAAAAATATGAGGAGAATGAAACGGTCTGAAAAATAGGAGGAGCATGAAGCTGTGTCGAAAAACATGAAGAGCCTGAAAAGGTGTGAAAAATATGAAGAGCTTCAAAAGGTGTCAAAAATATGAGGAGCATGAAACGTTCTGAAAAATAGGACGAGCATGAAGCAGAGATAAAAAACATGAAGTGCCTGAAAAGGTGTGAAAAATATGAAGAGTTCCTAAAGGTGTCAAAAATATGCGGAGCACCAAACGGTCTCAAAAATAGGAGGAGCATGAAGTGGTGTTGAAAAATATGAAGAGCCTGAAAATGAGTGAAAAATATGAAGAGCTTCAAAAAGTGTCAAAAATATGAGGAGCATGATACGGTTTGAAAAATAGGAGGAGCATGAAGCGGTGTTGAAAAACATGAAGAGTGTGAAAACGTGTGAAAATATGAAGAGCTTCAAAAATATTAAAAATATGAAGAGCTTCAAAAGTTTTGAAAAATATGAAGAGATTAAAAAGGTGTCAAAAATGAGATGAGCATGAAACGGTCTGAAAAATAGGAGGAGCATGAGCGGTGTTGAAAATCATGAAGAGCCTGAAAAGGTGTGAAAAATATGAAGAGCTTCAAAAGGTGTGAAATACATGAGGAGCATGAAACTCTCTGAAAAATAGGAGGAGCATGAAGCGATGTTCAAAAACATGAAGAGCCTGAAAATGTGTGAAAAATATGAAGAGCTTCAAAAGGTGTCAAAAATGAGATGAGCATGAAACGGTCGGAAAAATAGGAAGAGCATGAAGCGGTTTTGAAAAACATTAAGAGCTGAAAACGTGTGAAAAATATGAAGAGCGTCAAAAGGTGTCAAAAATGAGATGAGCATGAAACGGTCTGAAAAATAGGAAGAGCATGAAGCGGTGTTGAAAAACATTAAGAGCTGAAAACGTGTGAAAAATATGAAGAGCGTCAAAAGGTGTCAAAAATGAGATGAGCATGAAACGGTCTGAAAAATAGGAGTAGCATGAAGGGGTGTTCGAAAACATGAAGAGCCTGAAAAGGTTTGAAAAATATGAAGAGCTCAAAAAGTGTCAAAAATAAGAGGAGCATGAAACGACCTGAAAAATACGAGGAGCATGAAGCAGTGTTCAAAAACATGAAGAGCTTCAAAAGGTATGAAAAATATGAGAGCTTCAAAAGGTGTCAAAAATATGAGGAGCATGAAACGGTCTGAAAAATAGGAGGAACATGAAGCGGTGTTCAAACACATGAAGAGCCTGAAAATGTGTGAAAATTATGAAGATCTTCAAAAGGTGTCAAAATTATGAGGAACATGAAACGGTTTGAAAAATAGGAGGAGCATGAAACGGTGTTGAAAAACATGAAGAGCCTGAAAAGGTGTGAAAAATATGAAGAGCTTCAAAATCTTTGAAAAATATGAAGAGCTTTCAAAGGTGTGAAATACATGAGGAGCATGAAACACTCTGAAAAATAGGAGGAGCCTGAAAGGGTGTTCAAAAACATGAATAGACTGAAAACGTGTGAAAAATATGAAGAGCTTCAAAAGGTGTCAAAAATATGAGGAGCATGAAACGGTCTGAAAAATATGAGCAGCATGAAGCGATGTTGAAAAACATGAAGAGCCTTAAAAGGTGTGAAAAAATTGAAGAGCTTCAAAAGGTGTCAAAAATATGAGGAGCATGAAACGGTCTGAAAAATATGAGCAGCATGAAGCGGTGTTGAAAAACATGAAGAGCCTGAAAATGTGTGAAAAATATGAAGAGCTTCAAAAGGTGTGAAATACATGAGGAGCATAAAACTCTCTGAAAACGAGAAGGAGCATGAAGTGGTGTTTAAAAACATGAACAGCCTGAAAAGTTGTGAAAAATATGAAAAACTTCAAAAGGTGTCAAAAATGAGATGAGCATGAAACGGACTGAAAAATAGGACGTGCATGAAGCGGTGTTGAAAAACATGAAGAGCCTGAAAAGTTGTGAAAAATATGAAGAGCTTCAAAAGGTGTCAAAAATATGAGGAGCATGAAACGGTCTGAAAAATAGGAGAAGCATGAAGCGGTGTTCAAAAACATGAAGAGCCTGAAAAAGTGTGAAAAATATGAAGAGCTTCAAAAGGTGTCAAAAATATGAGGAGCATGAAACGGTCTGAAAAATCGGAGGAGCATGAAGCGTTGTTGAAAAACATGAAGAGCCTGAAAAGGTGTGAGAAATATGAAGAGCTTCAAAAGGTGTTAAAAATATGAGTAGCATGAAACGGTCTGCAAAAAAGGAGGAGCATGAAGTGGTGTTGAAAAAGATGAAGAGCCTGAAAAGGTGTTAAAAATATTAAAGCTTCAAAAGGTGTCAAAATTATGAGGAGCATGAAACGGTCTGAAAAATAGGAATAACATGAAGTGATGTTGAAAAACATGAATTGTCTGAAAACGTGTAAAAAATATGAAGAGATTCATAAATGTGAAAAATATGAAGAGCTTCAAAAGATGTCAAAATGAGATGAGCATGAAACGGTCTGAAAAATAGGAGGAGCATGAAGTCGTGTTGAAAAAAAGGAAAAGTCTGAAAAAGTGTGAAATATATGAAGAGCTTCAAAAGGTGTCAAAAATATGAGGAGAATGAAACGGTCTGAAAAATCGGAGGAGCATGAAGCGATGTTGAAAAACATGAATTGTCTGAAAACGTGTGGAAAATATGAAGAGATTAATAAATGTGAAAAATATGAAGAGCTTCAAAAGGTGTGAAAAATCTGAAGAGCTTCAAAAGGTGTCAAAAAAGAGATGAGCATGAAAAGGTCTGAAAAATAGGAGGAGCATGAAGCGGTGTTGAAAATCATGAAGAGCCTGAAAACGTGTGAAAAATATGAAGACTTTCAAAATTTGTCAAAAATATGAAGAGCTTCAAAAGGTGTTAAAATGAGATGAGCATGAAACGATCTGAAAAATAGGAGGAGCATGAAGTGATGTTGAAAAAATGAAGAGCCTGGAAAGGTGCGAAATATCTGAAGAGCTTCAAAAGGTGTCAAAAATATGAGGAGCATGAAACGGTCAGCAAAATACGACGAGCATGAAGCGGTGTTGAAAAACATGAAGAGCCTGAAAAGGTGTGAAAAATATGAAGAGCTTCAAAAGGTGTCAAAAATATGAGGAGCATGAAACAATCTGAAAAATAGGAGGAGCATGAAGCGGTGTTCAAAAACATGAAAAGCCTGAAAAGGTGTGAAAAATATGAAGAGCTTCAAAAGGTGTCAAAAATATGAGGAGCATGAAACGTTCTGAAAAATAGGACGAGCATGAAGCAGTGATAAAAAACATGAAGTGCCTGAAAAGGTGTGAAAAATATGAAGAGTTCCTAAAGGTGTCAAAAATATGCGGAGCACCAAACGGTCTCAAAAATAGGAGGAGCATGAAGTGGTGTTGAAAAATATGAAGAGCCTGAAAATGAGTGAAAAATATGAAGAGCTTCAAAAAGTGTCAAAAATATGAGGAGCATGAAACGGTCTGAAAAAGAGGAAGAGCATGAAGAAGTGTTCAAAAACATGAAGAGCCTGAAAAGGTGTGAAAAATATGAAGAGCTTCAAAAGTTTTCAAAAATATGAGGAGCATGATACCGTTTGAAAAATAGGAGGAGCATGAAGCGGTGTTGAAAAACATGAAGAGTCTGAAAACGTGTGAAAATATGAAGAGCTTCAAAAATATTAAAAATATGAAGAGCTTCAAAAGTTTTCAAAAATGAGATGAGCATGAAACGGTCTGAAAAATAGGAGGAGCATAAGCGGTGTTGAAAAACATGAAGAGCCTGAAAAGGTGTGAAAAATATGAAGAGCTTCAAAAGGTGTGAA
This sequence comes from Dama dama, assembly GCF_033118175.1. Classification (NCBI taxonomy): domain Eukaryota; kingdom Metazoa; phylum Chordata; class Mammalia; order Artiodactyla; family Cervidae; genus Dama; species Dama dama. The sequence continues at coordinate 788,573 of NW_026870935.1, forward strand.
ATACATGAGGAGCATGAAACTCTCTGAAAAATTGGAGGAGCATGAAGCGATGGTCAAAAACATGAAGAGCCTGAAAATGTGTGAAAAATATGAAGAGCTTCAAAAGGTGTCAAACTTGAGATGAGCATGAAACCGTCAGAAAAATAGGAAGAGCATGAAGCGGTGTTGAAAAACATTAAGAGCTGAAAACGTGTGAAAAATATGAAGAGCTTCCAAAGGTGTCAAAAATGAGATGAGCATGAAACGGTCTGAAAAATAGGAAGAGCATGAAGCGGTGTTGAAAAACATTAAGAGCTGAAAACGTGTGAAAAATATGAAGAGCTTCAAAAGATGTCAAAAACATGAGGAGCATGAAACGGGCTGAAAAATAGGAGAAGCATGAAGTGGTGTGCAAAAATATGAAGAGCCTGAAAATGTGTGAAAAATATGAAAAGCTTCAAAAGATGTCAAAAATGAGATGAGCATGAAACGGTCTGAAAAATAGGAGGATCATGAAATGGTGTTGCAAAACATGAAGAGCCTGAAAAGATGTGAAAAATATGAAAAGCTTCAAAAGGTGTCAAAAATATGAGGAGCATGAAACGGTCTGAAAAATTGGAGGAGCATGAAGCTGTGTTCAAAAATATGAAGAGCCTGAAAAGGTGTGAAAAATATGAAGAGCTTCAAAAGTTGTGAAAAATATGAGGAGCATGAAACGGTCTGAAAAATAGGAGGAGCATGAAGCTGTGTTCAAAAACATGAAGATCTTAAAAGGGTGTGAAAAATATGAAGAGCTTCAAAAGGTGTGAAAAATATGAGGAGCATGAAACGGTCTGAAAAATAGAAGCAGCATGAAACGGTTTTGAAAAACATGAAGAGCCTGAAAACTTGTGAAAAATATGAAGAGCTTTAAAAGGTGTGAAAAATATGAAGAGCTTCAAAGGTGACACAAATGAGATGAGCATGAAACGGTCTGAATAATATGAGGAGCATGAAGTGGTGGAGAAAACAATAAAGAGCCTGAAAAGGTGTGAAAAATATGAAGAGCTTCAAAATGTTTCAATAATATGAAGAGCATGAAACGGTCTGAAAATCAGGAAGCTCATGAAGCGGTGTTCAAAAACATGAAGAGCCTGAAAAGGTGTGAAAAATATGAAGAGCTCAAAAAGTGTCAAAAATATGCGGAGCATGAAACGATCTGAAAAATACGAGGAGCATGAAGCAGTGTTCAAAAACATGAAGAGCTTCAAAAGGTATGAAAAATATGAGAGCTTCAAAAGGTGTCAAAAATGAGGAGCATGAAACGGTCTGAAAAATAGGAGGAACATGAAGCGGTGTTCAAACACATGAACAGCCTGAAAATGTGTGAAAATTATGAAGATCTTCAAAAGGTGTCAAAATTATGAGGAACATGAAACGGTTTGAAAAATAGGAGGAGCATGAAACGGTGTTGAAAAACATGAAGAGCCTGAAAAGGTGTGAAAAATATGAAGAGCTTCAAAATCTTTGAAAAATATGAAGAGCTTTCAAAGGTGTGAAATACATGAGGAGCATGAAACTCTCTGAAAAATAGGAGGAGCCTGAAATGGTGTTCAAAAACATGAATAGACTGGAAACGTGTGAAAAATATGAAGAGCTTCAAAAGGTGTGAAAAATATGAGGAGCATGATACGGTCTGAAAAATAGGAGGAGCATGAAGCTGTGTTCAAAAACATGAAGAGCCTGAAAAGTTGTGAAAAATATCAAAAGCTTCAAAAGGTGTCAAAAATGAGATGAGCATGAAACGGTCTGAAAAATAGGAGGAGCATGAAGCGATTTTCAAAAACATGAAGAGCCTGAAACGTTGTGAAAAATATGAAAGGCTTCAAAAGGTCTGAAAAATATGAGGAGCATGAAACGGTCTGAAAAATCGGAGGAGCATGATGCGGTGTTGAAAAATATGAAGAGCCTGAAAATGTGTGAAAAATATGAAGAGCTTTAAAAGGTGTCAAAAATGAGATGAGCATGAAACGGACTGAAAAATTGAAGCAGCATGAAACGGTGTTGAAAAATATGAAGAGCATGAAAACGTGTGAAAAATATGAAGAGCTTCAAAAGGTGTGAAAAAAATAAAGAGCTTCAAAGGTGACAAAAATGAGATGAGCATGATACGGTCTGAAAAATCGGAGGAGCATGAAGCGTTGTTGAAAAACATGAAGAGCCTGAAAAGTTGTGAGAAATATGAAGAGCTTCAAAAGGTGTTAAAAATATGAGTAGCATGAAATGGTCTGCAAAAAAGGAGGAGCATGAAGTGGTGTTGAAAAAGATGAAGAGCCTGAAAAGGTGTTAAAAATATTAAAGCTTCAAAAGGTGTCAAAATTATGAGGAGCATGAAACGGTCTGAAAAATAGGAGGAGCATGAAGCGATGTTGAAAAACATGAATTGTCTGAAAACGTGTGGAAAATATGAAGAGATTCATAAATGTGAAAAATATGAATTGCTTCAAAAGGTGTGAAAAATATGAAGAGCTTCAAAAGGTGTCCAAATGAGATGAGCATGAAACGGTCGGAAAAATAGGAGGAGCATGAAGCAGTGTTGAAAAACATGAAGAGCCTGAAAACCTGTAAAAAATAGGAAGAGCTTCAAAAGGTGTCAAAAATGAGATGAGCATGAAACGGTCTGAAAAATAGGAGGAGCATGAAGCGGTGATGAAAATCACGAAGAGCCTGAAAAGGTGAGAAAAATATGAAGAGCTTCAAAATGTGTGAAAAATATGAGGAGCTTCAAAAGGTGTAAAAAATATGAAGAGCTTCAAAAGTGTCAAAAATTAGATGAGCATGAAAAGGTCTAAAAAATAGGAGGAGCAACAAGTACTGTTGAAAAAAATGAAGAGCCTGAAAAGGTGTGAAAAATATGAAGAGCTTCAAAATGTGTGAAAAATATGAGGAGCATGATATGGTCTGAAAAATAGGAGGAGCATGAAGCAGTGTTCAAAAACATGAAGAGCCTGAATAGGTGTGTAAAGAAATGCAAATCTTCAAAAGGTGTCAAAAATGAGAGGAGCATGAAACGGTCTGAAAATAGGAGGAGCATGAAGCGTTGTTCAAAAATATGAAGAGCCTGAAAAGTTGTGAAATATATGAAGAGCCTCAAAAGGTGTCAAAAATATGAGGAGCATGAAACGGTCTGAAAAATAGGAGGAACATGAAGCGGTGTTCAAAAAAACATGAAAAGCCTGAAAAGTTGTGAGAAATATGAAGAGCTTGAAAAGGTGTCAAAAATTTGAGGAGCATGAAACGTTCTGAAAAATAGGACGAGCATGAAGCAGTGTTGAAAAACATGAAGAGCCTGAAAATGTGTGAAATATATGAAGAGCTTCAAAAGCTGTCAAAAAGATGAGGAGCATGAAACGCTCTGAAAAATAGGAGGAGCATGAAGTGGTGTTGAAAAAAATGAAGAACCTGAAAGGGTGTGAAATATATGAAGAGCTTGAAAAGGTGTCAAAAATATGAGGAGAATGAAACGGTCTGAAAAATAGGAGGAGTATGAAGAGGTGTTAAAAAACCTGAAGAGCCGGAAAAGGTGTGAAAAATATGAAGAGTTTCTAAAGGTGTCAGAAATATGAGGAGCATGAAACGGTCTCAAAAATAGGAGGTGCATGAAGTGGTGTTGAAAAACATGAAGAGCCTGAAAAGGTGTGAAAAATATGAAGAGCTTTAAAAGATGTCAAAAATATGAGAAGCATGAAAGGGTTTGAAAAAGAGGAGGAGCAAGAAGAAGTGTTCAAAAACATGAAGAGCCTGAAAAGGTGTGAAAAATATGAAGAGCTTCAAAAGGTGTCAAATATGAGGAGCATGAAACGATCTGAAAAATAGGAGGAGCATGAAGCGGTGTTGAAAAACATGAAGAGCCGGAAAAGGTGTGAAAAATATGAAGAGTTTCTAAAGGTTTCAAAAATATGAGGAGCATGAATGGTCTGAAAAATAGGAGGAGCATGAACTGGTGTGGAAAAACATGAAGAGCCTGAAAAGGTGTGAAAAATATGAAGAGCTTCAAAAGGTGTGAAATACATGAGGAGCATGAAACGGTCTGAAAAATAGGAGGAGCATGAAGCGGTGTTCAAAAACATGAAGAGCCTGAAAAAGTGTGAAAAATATGAAGAGCTTCAAAAGGTGTGAAATACATGAGGAGCATGAAACGGTCTGAAAAAAAGGAGGAGCATGAAGCGGTTTTGAAAAACATGAAGAGTTTGAAAAGGTGTGAAAAATATGAAGAGCTTCAAAAGGTGTCAAATATATGAGGAGCAGGAAACGGTCTGAAAAATAGGAGGAGCATGAAGCGGTGTTCAAAAACATGAAGAGCCTGAAAATTTGTGAAAAATATGAAAAGCTTCAAATGGTGTCAAAATTGAGATGAGCATGAAACGGATGAAAAATAGGAGAAGCATGAAGTGGTGTGGAAAAACATGAAGAGCCTGAAAAGGTGTGAAAAATATGAAGAGCTTCAAAAGGTGTGAAATACATGAGGAGCATGAAACTCTCTGAAAAATAGGAGGAGCATGAAGTGCTGTTCAAAAACAAGAAGAGCCTGAAAAGGTGAGAAAAATATGAAGAGCTTCAAAAGGTGTGAAAAATATGAGGAGCAATAAACGGTCTGAAAAATAGGAGGAGCATGAAGCGGTGTTCAAAAACATGAAGAGTCTGGAAAGGTGTGAATAATAGGAAGAGCTTCAAAAGGTGTCAAAAATATGAGGAGCATGAAACGGTCTGAAAAATATGAAGAGTTTCAAAAGTTGTCAAAATATGAGGAGCATGAAATGGTGTTGAAAAACATGAAGAGCCTGAAAAGGTGTTAAAAATATGAAGAGCTTCAAAAGGTGTCAAAAATATGAGGAGCATGAAACGGTCAGAAAAATAGGAGGAGCATGTAGTGGTGTTCAAAAACATGAAGAGCCTTAAAAGGTGTGAAAAATATGAAGAGCTTTAAAGTTGTGAAAATTATGAGGAGCATGAAACCATCTGAAAATTAGCAGGAGCATGACACGGTGTTGAAAAATATGAAGAGCCTTAAAATGTGTGAAAAATATGAAGAGCTTTAAAGGTGTGAAAAATATGAGGAGCATGAAACCGTCTGAAAAATAGGACGAGCATGACACGGTGTTGAAAAACATGAAGATCATGAAAAGGTGTGAAAAATATGAAGAGATTCAAAAGCTGTCAAAATATGAGGAGCCTGAAATGGTCTGAGAAATAGGAGGAGCATGAAGTGATGTCGAAAAAGATGAAGAGCCTGAAAAGGTGTGAAAAATATGAAGAGCTTCAAAAGGTGTGAAATATATGAGGAGCATGAAACGGTTTGAAAAATAGCAGAAGCATGAAGCTGTGTTCAAAAACATGAGAACCAGAAAAGGTGTGAAAAATATGAAGAGCTTCAAAAGGTGTGAAATATATGCAGAGCATGAAACGGTCTGAAAAATAGGAGGATCATGAAGCGGTGTTCAAAACATGAAGAGACTGAAAAGGTGTGAAAATTATGAAGAGCTTCAAAAGGTGTCAAAATTATGAGAAGCATTATACGTTCTAAACATAGGAGGAGCATGAAGTGGTGTTGAAAAATATGAAGAGCCAGAAAAAGTGTGAAAAATATGAAGAGCTGCAAAAGTTTTCAAAATTATGAGGAGCATTAAAAGTTCTAAACATACGAGGAGCATGAAGCGGTGTTTAAAAATATGAAGAGCCAGAAAAGGTGTGAAAAATATGAAGAGGTTCAAAAGGAGTCAAAAATATGAGGAGCATGAAAATGTCTAAAAAATAGGAGGAGCATGAAACGGTGTTGAAAAACATGAAGAGCCTGAAAGGGTGTGAAAAATATGAAAAGCTTCAAAAGGTGTCAAACATATGAGGAGCATGAAATGATCTGAAAAATAGGAGGAATATGAAAAGGTCTGAAAAATAGGAGGAGCATGAAGCGGTGTTCAAAAACATGAAGAGCCTGAAAAGTTGTGAAAAATTTGACGAGGTTCAAAAGGTGTGAAATATATGAAGAGCTTCAAAAGGTGTGAAAAATATGAAGAGATTCAAAAGGTGTGAAAAATATGAAGAGCTTCAAATAATGTGAAATACATGAGGAGCATGAAATGGTATGAAATATAGGAGGAGCATGAAGCGGTGTTGAAAAACATGAAAACCTGAAAAGATATGAAAAATATGAACAGCTTCAAAAGGTGTCAAATATATGAGGAGCAAAAAACGGTCTGAAAAATAGTAGGAGCATGAAGCGGTGTTCAAAAAAATGAAGAGCCTGAAATGGTGTTAAAAATATGAAGAGCTTCAAAAGGTGTGAAAAATATGAGGAGCATGAAACGGTCTGAAGAATAGGAGGAGGATTGTAGCGGTGTTCAAATACATTAAGAGCATGAAAATGTGTGAAAAATACTAACAGCTTCAAAAGGTGTGAAACACATGAGGAGCATGAAACTGTCTGAAGAATAGGAGGAGCATGAAGCAGTGTTGAAAAACATGAAGAGCATGAAAAGCTGTGAAAAATATGAAGAGCTTCAAAAGGTGTCAAAAAAGTGGGAGCATGAAAGGGTCTTAAAAATAGGAGGACCATGAAGCGGTGTTGAAAAACATGAAGAGCCTGAAAAGGTGTGAAAAATATGAAGAGCTTCAAAAGGTGTCAAAAATATGAGAAGCATGAAACGGTCTGAAAAATAGGAGCAGCATGAAACGGTGTTCAAAAACATGAAGAGCCTGAAAACGTGTGAAAAATATGAAGAGCCTCAAAAGGTGTGAAAAATATGAAGAGCTTCAAAAGCGGTCAAAAATGAGATGAGCAAGAAGCGGTCTGAAAAATAGGAGGAGCACGAAGTAGTGTTGAAAAACATGAAGAGCCTGAAAAGGTGTGAAAAAAATGAAGAGCTTCAAAAGGTGTCAAAAATATGAGGAGCATGAAAAGGTCTGAACAAAAGGAGGAGCATGAAGCGTTGTTGAAGAACATGAAGAGCCTGCAAAGGTGTGAAAAATATGAAGAGCTTCAAAAGGTGTCAAAAATATGAGGAGCATGAAACAGTCTGAAATATAGAGGGGCATGAAACGGTGTTCAAAAGCATGAAGAGCCTGAAAAGGTGTGAAAAATATGAAGAGCTTCAAAAGGTGTGAAAAATATGAAGAGATTCAAAAGGTGTGAAAAATATGAAGAGCTTCAAATAATGTGAAATATATGAGGAGCATGAAATGGTCTGAAAAATAGGAGGAGCATGAAACGGTGTTCAAAAACATGAAGAACCTGAAAAGGTGTGAAATATATGAAGAGCTTGAAAAGGTGTCAAATATATGAGGAGCATGAAACGGTCTGAAAAATAGGAGGAGCATGAAGCGGTGTTGAAAAACATGAAGAGCCTGAAAAGGTGTGAAAAATATGAAGAGCATCAAAAGGTGTGAAAAATATGAGGAGCATGAAACGGTCTGAAAAATAGGAGGAACATGAAGCGGTGTTGAAAAACATGAAGAGCCTGAAAAGTGTGAAAAATATGAAGAGCTTCAAAAGGTGTCAAAAATATGAGGAGCATGAAACGGTCTGAAAAATAGGAGGAGCATGAAGCGGTGTTGAAAAACATGAAGAAGCTGAAAAGATGTGAAAAAATATGAAGAGCTTCAAAATGTGTGAAGAATATGAAGAGCTTCAAAAGGTGTCAAAAATGAGATGAGCATGAAACGGTCTGAAAAAAAGGAGGAGCATGAAGTGGTGTTGAAAAAAATAGAAGAGCCTGAAAAGGTGTGAAATATTTGAAGAGCTTCAAAAGCTGTCAAAAATATGAGGAGCATGAAACGGTCTGAAAAATAGGAGGAGCATGAAGGGGTGTTGAAAAACATGAAGAGCCTAAAATGCTGTGAAAAATATGAAGAGCTTCAAAAGGTGTCAAAAATATGAGGAGCATGAAAAGGTCTGAAAAATAGGAGGAGCCTGAAGCGGTGTTGAAAAACATGAAGAGCCTAAAATGCTGTGAAAAATATGAAGAGCTTCAAAAGGTGTCAAAATATGAGGAGCATGAAAAGGTCTGAAAAATAGGACGAGCATGAAGCTGTGTTGAAAAACATGAAGAGCCTGAAAAGGTGTGAAAAATATGAAGAGCTTCAAAAGGTGTGAAAAATATGAAGAGCTTCAAAAGGTGTCAAAAATATGAGGAGCATGAAACGCTCTGAAATATAGGAGGAGCATGAAGTGGTGTTCAAAAACATGAAGAGCCTGAAAAGCTGTGAAAAATATAAAGAGATTAAAAGGTGTCAAAAATATGAGGAGCATGAAACGGTCTGAAACATAGGAGGAGCAAGAAACGGTGATCAAAAACATGAACAGCCTGAAAAGGTGTGAAAAATATGACGAGCTTCAAAAGGTGTGAAAAACATGAGGAGCATGAAACGGGCTGAAAAATAGGAGAAGCATGAAGTGGTGTTGAAAAACATGAAGAGCCTGAAAAAGTGTGAAAAATATGAAGAGCTTCAGAAGGTGTGAAAAATATGAAGAACTTCAACAGGTGTCAAAAATTAGATGAGCATGAAACGGTCTGAAAAATTGGAGGAGCAAGAAGTAGTGTTGAAAAAAATGAAAAGCCTGAAAAGGTGTGAAAAATATGAAAAGCTTCAAAAGGTGTCAAAAATATGAGGAGCATGAAACGGTCTGAAAAATAGGTGGAGCATGAAGCGGTGTTGAAAAATATGAAGAGCCTGGAAAGGTGTGCAAAATATGAAGAGCTTCAAAAGGTGTGAAATATATGAAGAGCTTCAAAAGGTGTCAAAAATTAGATGAGCATGAAACGGTCTGAAAAATAGGGGTAGCATGAAACGGTGATCAAAACATGAAGAGCCTGAAAAGGTGTAAAAAATATGACGAGCTTCAAAAGGTGTGAAAAACATGAGGAGCATGAAACGGGCTGAAAAATAGGAGAAGCATGAAGTGGTGTTGCAAAACATGAAGAGCCTGAAAAAGTGTGAAAAATATGAAGAGCTTCAGAAGGTGTGAAATATATGAATAGCTTCAACAGGTGTCAAAAATTAGATGAGCATGAAACGGTCTGAAAAATTGGAGGAGCAAGAAGTAGTGTTGAAAAAAATGAAGAGCCTGAAAAGGTTTGAAAAATATGAAAAGCTTCAAAAGGTGTAAAAATATGAGGAGCATGAAACGGGCTGAAAAATAGGAGGAGTTTGAAGAAGTGCTGAAAAACATGAAGAGCCTGAAAACGTGTGAAAAATATGAAGAGCTTCAAAAGGTGTGAAAAATGAGATGAGCATGAAACGGTCTTAAAATAGGAGGAGCGAGAAGCGGTGTTCAAAAATATGAAGAGCCTGAAAATGTGTGAAAAATATGAAGAGCTTCAAAAGGTGTGAAGAATATGAGGAGCATGAAACGGTCTGAAAAATAGAAGTGGCATGAAATGGTGTTCAAAAACATGAAGAGCTGAAAAGGTGTGAAAAATATGAAGAGCTTCAAAAGGTGTGAAATACATGAGGAGCATGAAACGGTCTGAAAATTAGGAGAAGCATGAAGTGGTGCTGACAAACATGAAGAGCCTGAAAATGTGTGAAAAATATGAAGAGCTTCAAACGGTGTCAAACATATGAAGAGCATGAAACCGTCTGAAAAATAGGAGGATTATGAAGCAGTGTTCAAAAACATGAAGAGCCTGAAAATGTGTGAAAAATATTCAGAGCTTCAAAATGTGTCAAATATATGAGGAGCATGAAACGGTCTGAAAAATTAGAGGAGGATGAAACGGTGATTAAAAACATGAAGAGCCTGAAAAGGTGTGAAAAATATGAAGAGCTTCAAAAGGTGTGAAATACATGAGGAGCATGAAACGGTCTGAAAAATAGGAGGAGCAGGAAGTGGTGTTGAAAAACATGAAGAGCCAGAAAAGTGTGAAAAATATGAAGAGCTTCAAAAGGTGTCAAAAATATGAGGAGCATGAAACGGTCTGAAAAATAGGAGGAGCATGAAGCGGTGTTGAAAAACATGAAGAGCCTGAAAACGTGTGAAAAAATATGAAAAGCTTCAAAATGTGTGAAGAATATGAAGTGTTTCAAAAGGTGTCAAAAATGAGATGAGCATGAAATGGTCTGAAAAATAGGAGGAGCATGAAACGGTGTTGAAAAACATGAAGAGCTTGAAAAGGTGTGAAAAATATGAAGAGCTTCAAAAGGTGTCAATAATGAAATGAGCATGAAACGGTCTGAAAAATAAGAGGAGCATGAAGCGGTGTTCAAAAACATGAAGAGCCTGAAAAGATATGACAAATATGAAGAGCTTCAAAAGGTGTCAAAAATATGAGCAGAATGAAACGGTCTGAAAAATAGGAGGAGCATGAAACGGTCTGAAAAATAGGAGGAGCATGAAACGGTCTGAAAAATAGGAGGAGCATGAATCGGTGTTGAAAACATGAAGAGCATGAAAAGGTGTGAAAAATATGAACAGCTTCAAAAGGTATCAAAAATATGAGGAGCATGAAACGTTCTGAAAAATAGGAGGAAAAGGAAGCGGTTTTGAAAAACATGAAGAGCCTAAAATGCTGTGAAAAATATGAAGAGCTTCAAAAGGTGTCAAAAATGAGATGAGCATGAAATGGGCTGAAAAACAGGAGGAGCATGAAATGGTGTTGATAAACATGAAGAGCCTGAAAAGTTGTGAAATATATGAAGAGCTTCAAAAGGTGTCAAAAATATGAGGAGTATGAAACGGTCTGAAAAAGAAGAGGTGCATGAAGGGGTGTTCAAAAACATGAAGAGCATGAAAAGCTGTGAAAAATATGAAGAGCTTCAATAGGTGTCAAAAATATGAGGAGCATGAAACGGTCTGAAAAATAGGAGGAGAATGAAGCACTGGTGAAAAACATGAAGAGTATGAAAAGGTGTGAAATATATGAAGAGCTTCAAAAGATGTCAAAAATATGAGGAGCATGAAACGGTGTGAAAAATAGGAGGAGCATGAATTGTTGTTGAAAAACATGAAGAGTCTGAAAAGGTTTGAAAAATATGAAGAGTTTCAAAAGGTGTCAAAATTATGAGGAGCATTAAACATTCTAAAAAATAGGAGAAGCATGAAGTGGTGTTGAAAAATATGAAGACCCAGAAAAGGTGTGAAAAATATGAAGAGCTGCAAAACGTGTGAAAAATATGAGGAGCATGGAACGTTCTGAAAAATAGGAGGAGCATGAAACGATGTTCAAAAACTTGAAGAGCCTGAAAAGCTGTGAAATATATGAAGAGCTTCAAAAGGTGTCAAAAATATCAGGAGCATGAAATGATCTGAAAAATAGCAGGAACATGAAACGGTCTGAAAAATAGGAGGAGCATGAAGTGGTGTTCAAAAATATGACGAGCCTTAAAAGGCGTGAAAAATATGAAGAGCTTCAAAAGGTGTCAAAATATGAGGAGCATGAAACTGCTTGAAAAATAGGAGGAGTATGAAAAGGTCTGAAAAATAGGAGGAGCATGAAGCGCTGTTCGAAAACATGAAGATTCTGAAAAGTTGTTAAAAATATGAAGAGCTTCAAAAGGTGTCAAAAATATGAGGAGCATGAAATGGTGTTCAAAAACTTGAACAGCCTGAAAAAGTGTTAAAAATATGAAGAGCTTCAAAAGGTGTCAAAATATGAGGAGCATGAAACTGCCTGAAAAATAGGAGGAGTATGAAAATGTCTGAAAAATAGGAGGAGCATGAAGCGCTGTTCAAAAACATGAAGAGTCTGAAAAGGTGTTAAAAATATGAAGAGCTTCAAAAGGTGTCAAAAATATGAGGAGCATGAAATGGTGTTCAAAAACTTGAACAGCCTGAAAAAGTGTTAAAAATATGAAGAGCTTCAAAAGGTGTGAAAAATATGAGGAGCATGAAACGGTCTGAAAAATAGGAGGAGCATGAAGTGGTGTTCAAAAACATGAAGAACCTTAAAATGTGTGAAAAATATTAAGAGCTTTAAAGGTGTAAAAATTATGAGGAGCATGAAACCGTCTGAAAAATAGGAGGAGCATGACATGGTGTTGAAAAACATGAAGAACCTTAAAATGTGTGAAAAATATGAAGAGTTTTAAAGGTGTGAAAAATAGGAGGAGCATGACACTGTGTTGAAAAACATGAAGAGCATGAAAATGTGTGAAAAATATGAAGAGATTCTAAAGCTGTCAAAAATATGAGGAGCCTGAAACGGTCTGAAAAATAGGAGGAGCATGAAGTGGTGTTGAAAAAGATGAAGAGCCTGAAAAGGTGTGAAAAATATGAAGAGCTTCAAAAGGAGTCAAAAATAAGAGGAGCATGAAATGGTCTGAAAAATAGGAGGAGCATGAAGCGGTGTTGAAAAACATGAAGAGCCTAAAAAGGTGTGAAAAATATGAAGAGCTTCAAAAGGTGTCAAAAATATCAGGAGCATGAAATGATCTGAAAAATAGCAGGAACATGAAACGGTCTGAAAAATAGGAGGAGCATGAAGTGGTGTTCAAAAATATGACGAGCCTTAAAAATATGAAGAGCTTTAAAGGTGTGAAAAATATGAGGAGCATGACACGGTCTGATAAATAGGAGGAGCATGAAGCGGTGTTGAAAAACATGAAGAGCCTGAAAAGGTGTGAAAAATAACAGGAGCATGAAATGATCTGAAAAAAAGGAGGAACAGGAAACATTCTGAAAAACAGGAGGAGCATGAAGCGGTGTTCAAAAACATGAAGAGTCTGAAAAGGTATGAAATATATGAAGAGGTTCAAAAGGTGTCAAAAATATGAGGAGCATGAAACGGTCAGAAACATAGGAGGAGCATGAAGCGGTGTTCAAAAACATGAAGAGCCTGAAAAGGTGTGAAAAATTTGAAGAGCTTCAAAAGTGTGAAATACATGAGGAGCATGAAACGTTCTGAAACATGGGAGGACCATGAAGTGGTGTTGAAAATCATGAAGAACCTGAAAAGGTGTGAAAAATATGCAGAGCTTCAAAAGGTGTCAAAAATATGAGGAGCATGAAACGGTCTGAAAAATACGAGGAGCATGAAGTGGTGTTGAAAACCATGAAGAGCCTGAAAAGGAGTGAAAAATATGAAGAGCTTCAAAAGGTGTCAAAAATATCAGGAGCATGAAAAGTTCTGAAAAATAGCAGGAACATGAAACGGTCTGAAAAATAGGAGGAGCATGAAGAGGTGTTCAAAAATATGACGAGCCTTAAAAGGCGTGAAAAATATGAAGAGCTTTAAAGGTGTGAAAATTATGAAGAGCATGATACCGTCTGAAAAATAGGAGGAGCATGACACGGTGTTGAAAAACATGAAGAGCCTTAAAATGTGAGGAAAATATGAAGAGCTTTAAAGGTGTGAAAAATATGAGGAGCATGACACGGTCTGTTAAATAGGAGGAGCATGACACGGTGTTGAAAAATATGAAGAGCATGAAAATGTGTGAAAAATATGAAGAGCTTCACAAGGAGTCAAAAATATGAGGAGCATGAAAAGGTCTGAAAAATAGGAGGAGCATGAAGCGGTGTTGAAAAACATGAAGAGCCTGAAAAGGTGTGAAAAATATGAAGAGCTTCAAAAGGTGTCAAAAATATGAGGAGCATGAAATGATCTGAAAAAAAGGAGGAACAGGAAACATTCTGAAAAACAGGAGGAGCATGAAGCGGTGTTCAAAAACATGAAGAGTCTGAAAAGGTATGAAAGATATGAAGAGCTTCAAAACGTGTCAAAAATATGAGGAGCATGAAACGGTCTGAAAAATAGGAGGAGCATGAAGCGGTGTTCAAAAACATGAAGAGCCTGAAAAGCTGTGAAAAATTTGAAGAGCTTCAAAAGGTGTGAAATACATGAGGAGCATGAAACGTTCTGAAACATGGGAGGACCATGAAGCGGTGTTGAAAATCATGAAGAGCCTCAAAAGGTGTGAAAAATATGCAGAGCTTCAAAAGTTGTCAAAAATATGAGGAGCATGAAACGGTCTGAAAAGTACGAGGAACATGAAGTGGTGTTGAAAACCATGAAGAGCCTGAAAAGGTGTGAAAAATATGAAGAGCTTCAAAAGGTGTCAAAAATATGAGGTGCATGAATCGGTCCGAAAAATAGGAGGTTCATGAAGCGGTGTTGAAAAACATGAAGAGCCTGAAAAGGTGTGAAAAATATGAAGAGCTTCAAAAGGTGTCAAAAATATGAGGAGCATGAAACGGTCTGAAAAATAGGACGAGCATAAGCGATGTTGAAAAACATGCACAGCCTGAAAAGGTGTGAAAAATATGAAGAGCTTCAAAAGGTGTGAAAAATATGAAGAGCTTCAAAAGGTGTGAAAAATATGAAGAGCTTCAAATGTGTCAAAAATGAGATGAGCATGAAACGGTCTGAAAAATAAGAGAAGAGCATGAAGTGGAGCAGAAAAAAAAGAAGAGCCTGAAAAGGTGTGAAATATATGAAGACCTTCAAAAGGTGTCAAAAATATGAGGAGTATGAAACGGTCTGAAAAATAGGAGGAGCATGAAGCGGTGTTGAAAAACATGAAGAGCCTGAAAAGGTGTGAAAAATATGAAGAGCTTCAAAAGGTGTGAAATACATGAGGAGCATGAAAGGGGATGAAAAATAGGAGAAGCATGAATTGGAGTGGAAAAACATGAAGAGCCTGAAAAGGTGTGAAAAATTTGAAGAGCTTCAAAAGGTGTGAAATACATGAGGAGCATGAAACTCTCTGAAAAATAGGAGGAGCATGAAGCGGTTTTCAAAAACATGAAGAGCTGAAATGTTTTGAAAAATATGAAAAGCTTCAAAAGGTGTCAACAATGAGATGAGCATGAAACGGTCTGAAAAATAGGAAGAGAATGAAGTGGTGTTGCAAAACATGAAGAGCCTGAAAAAGTGTGAAAAATATGAAGAGCTTCAGAAGGTGTGAAATATATGAATAGCTTCAACAGGTGTCAAAAATTAGATGAGCATGAAACGGTCTGAAAAATTGGAGGAGCAAGAAGTAGTGTTGAAAAAAATGAAGAGCCTGAAAAGGTTTGAAAAATATGAAAAGCTTCAAAAGGTGTAAAAATATGAGGAGCATGAAACGGGCTGAAAAATAGGAGGAGTTTGAAGAAGTGCTGAAAAACATGAAGAGCCTGAAAACGTGTGAAAAATATGAAGAGCTTCAAAAGGTGTGAAAAATGAGATGAGCATGAAACGGTCTTAAAATAGGAGGAGCGAGAAGCGGTGTTCAAAAATATGAAGAGCCTGAAAATGTGTGAAAAATATGAAGAGCTTCAAAAGGTGTGAAGAATATGAGGAGCATGAAACGGTCTGAAAAATAGAAGTGGCATGAAATGGTGTTCAAAAACATGAAGAGCTGAAAAGGTGTGAAAAATATGAAGAGCTTCAAAAGGTGTGAAATACATGAGGAGCATGAAACGGTCTGAAAATTAGGAGAAGCATGAAGTGGTGCTGACAAACATGAAGAGCCTGAAAATGTGTGAAAAATATGAAGAGCTTCAAACGGTGTCAAACATATGAAGAGCATGAAACCGTCTGAAAAATAGGAGGATTATGAAGCAGTGTTCAAAAACATGAAGAGCCTGAAAATGTGTGAAAAATATTCAGAGCTTCAAAATGTGTCAAATATATGAGGAGCATGAAACGGTCTGAAAAATTAGAGGAGGATGAAACGGTGATTAAAAACATGAAGAGCCTGAAAAGGTGTGAAAAATATGAAGAGCTTCAAAAGGTGTGAAATACATGAGGAGCATGAAACGGTCTGAAAAATAGGAGGAGCAGGAAGTGGTGTTGAAAAACATGAAGAGCCAGAAAAGTGTGAAAAATATGAAGAGCTTCAAAAGGTGTCAAAAATATGAGGAGCATGAAACGGTCTGAAAAATAGGAGGAGCATGAAGCGGTGTTGAAAAACATGAAGAGCCTGAAAACGTGTGAAAAAATATGAAAAGCTTCAAAATGTGTGAAGAATATGAAGTGTTTCAAAAGGTGTCAAAAATGAGATGAGCATGAAATGGTCTGAAAAATAGGAGGAGCATGAAACGGTGTTGAAAAACATGAAGAGCTTGAAAAGGTGTGAAAAATATGAAGAGCTTCAAAAGGTGTCAATAATGAAATGAGCATGAAACGGTCTGAAAAATAAGAGGAGCATGAAGCGGTGTTCAAAAACATGAAGAGCCTGAAAAGATATGACAAATATGAAGAGCTTCAAAAGGTGTCAAAAATATGAGCAGAATGAAACGGTCTGAAAAATAGGAGGAGCATGAAACGGTCTGAAAAATAGGAGGAGCATGAAACGGTCTGAAAAATAGGAGGAGCATGAATCGGTGTTGAAAACATGAAGAGCATGAAAAGGTGTGAAAAATATGAACAGCTTCAAAAGGTATCAAAAATATGAGGAGCATGAAACGTTCTGAAAAATAGGAGGAAAAGGAAGCGGTTTTGAAAAACATGAAGAGCCTAAAATGCTGTGAAAAATATGAAGAGCTTCAAAAGGTGTCAAAAATGAGATGAGCATGAAATGGGCTGAAAAACAGGAGGAGCATGAAATGGTGTTGATAAACATGAAGAGCCTGAAAAGTTGTGAAATATATGAAGAGCTTCAAAAGGTGTCAAAAATATGAGGAGTATGAAACGGTCTGAAAAAGAAGAGGTGCATGAAGGGGTGTTCAAAAACATGAAGAGCATGAAAAGCTGTGAAAAATATGAAGAGCTTCAATAGGTGTCAAAAATATGAGGAGCATGAAACGGTCTGAAAAATAGGAGGAGAATGAAGCACTGGTGAAAAACATGAAGAGTATGAAAAGGTGTGAAATATATGAAGAGCTTCAAAAGATGTCAAAAATATGAGGAGCATGAAACGGTGTGAAAAATAGGAGGAGCATGAATTGTTGTTGAAAAACATGAAGAGTCTGAAAAGGTTTGAAAAATATGAAGAGTTTCAAAAGGTGTCAAAATTATGAGGAGCATTAAACATTCTAAAAAATAGGAGAAGCATGAAGTGGTGTTGAAAAATATGAAGACCCAGAAAAGGTGTGAAAAATATGAAGAGCTGCAAAACGTGTGAAAAATATGAGGAGCATGGAACGTTCTGAAAAATAGGAGGAGCATGAAACGATGTTCAAAAACTTGAAGAGCCTGAAAAGCTGTGAAATATATGAAGAGCTTCAAAAGGTGTCAAAAATATCAGGAGCATGAAATGATCTGAAAAATAGCAGGAACATGAAACGGTCTGAAAAATAGGAGGAGCATGAAGTGGTGTTCAAAAATATGACGAGCCTTAAAAGGCGTGAAAAATATGAAGAGCTTCAAAAGGTGTCAAAATATGAGGAGCATGAAACTGCTTGAAAAATAGGAGGAGTATGAAAAGGTCTGAAAAATAGGAGGAGCATGAAGCGCTGTTCGAAAACATGAAGATTCTGAAAAGTTGTTAAAAATATGAAGAGCTTCAAAAGGTGTCAAAAATATGAGGAGCATGAAATGGTGTTCAAAAACTTGAACAGCCTGAAAAAGTGTTAAAAATATGAAGAGCTTCAAAAGGTGTCAAAATATGAGGAGCATGAAACTGCCTGAAAAATAGGAGGAGTATGAAAATGTCTGAAAAATAGGAGGAGCATGAAGCGCTGTTCAAAAACATGAAGAGTCTGAAAAGGTGTTAAAAATATGAAGAGCTTCAAAAGGTGTCAAAAATATGAGGAGCATGAAATGGTGTTCAAAAACTTGAACAGCCTGAAAAAGTGTTAAAAATATGAAGAGCTTCAAAAGGTGTGAAAAATATGAGGAGCATGAAACGGTCTGAAAAATAGGAGGAGCATGAAGTGGTGTTCAAAAACATGAAGAACCTTAAAATGTGTGAAAAATATTAAGAGCTTTAAAGGTGTAAAAATTATGAGGAGCATGAAACCGTCTGAAAAATAGGAGGAGCATGACATGGTGTTGAAAAACATGAAGAACCTTAAAATGTGTGAAAAATATGAAGAGTTTTAAAGGTGTGAAAAATAGGAGGAGCATGACACTGTGTTGAAAAACATGAAGAGCATGAAAATGTGTGAAAAATATGAAGAGATTCTAAAGCTGTCAAAAATATGAGGAGCCTGAAACGGTCTGAAAAATAGGAGGAGCATGAAGTGGTGTTGAAAAAGATGAAGAGCCTGAAAAGGTGTGAAAAATATGAAGAGCTTCAAAAGGAGTCAAAAATAAGAGGAGCATGAAATGGTCTGAAAAATAGGAGGAGCATGAAGCGGTGTTGAAAAACATGAAGAGCCTAAAAAGGTGTGAAAAATATGAAGAGCTTCAAAAGGTGTCAAAAATATCAGGAGCATGAAATGATCTGAAAAATAGCAGGAACATGAAACGGTCTGAAAAATAGGAGGAGCATGAAGTGGTGTTCAAAAATATGACGAGCCTTAAAAATATGAAGAGCTTTAAAGGTGTGAAAAATATGAGGAGCATGACACGGTCTGATAAATAGGAGGAGCATGAAGCGGTGTTGAAAAACATGAAGAGCCTGAAAAGGTGTGAAAAATAACAGGAGCATGAAATGATCTGAAAAAAAGGAGGAACAGGAAACATTCTGAAAAACAGGAGGAGCATGAAGCGGTGTTCAAAAACATGAAGAGTCTGAAAAGGTATGAAATATATGAAGAGGTTCAAAAGGTGTCAAAAATATGAGGAGCATGAAACGGTCAGAAACATAGGAGGAGCATGAAGCGGTGTTCAAAAACATGAAGAGCCTGAAAAGGTGTGAAAAATTTGAAGAGCTTCAAAAGTGTGAAATACATGAGGAGCATGAAACGTTCTGAAACATGGGAGGACCATGAAGTGGTGTTGAAAATCATGAAGAACCTGAAAAGGTGTGAAAAATATGCAGAGCTTCAAAAGGTGTCAAAAATATGAGGAGCATGAAACGGTCTGAAAAATACGAGGAGCATGAAGTGGTGTTGAAAACCATGAAGAGCCTGAAAAGGAGTGAAAAATATGAAGAGCTTCAAAAGGTGTCAAAAATATCAGGAGCATGAAAAGTTCTGAAAAATAGCAGGAACATGAAACGGTCTGAAAAATAGGAGGAGCATGAAGAGGTGTTCAAAAATATGACGAGCCTTAAAAGGCGTGAAAAATATGAAGAGCTTTAAAGGTGTGAAAATTATGAAGAGCATGATACCGTCTGAAAAATAGGAGGAGCATGACACGGTGTTGAAAAACATGAAGAGCCTTAAAATGTGAGGAAAATATGAAGAGCTTTAAAGGTGTGAAAAATATGAGGAGCATGACACGGTCTGTTAAATAGGAGGAGCATGACACGGTGTTGAAAAATATGAAGAGCATGAAAATGTGTGAAAAATATGAAGAGCTTCACAAGGAGTCAAAAATATGAGGAGCATGAAAAGGTCTGAAAAATAGGAGGAGCATGAAGCGGTGTTGAAAAACATGAAGAGCCTGAAAAGGTGTGAAAAATATGAAGAGCTTCAAAAGGTGTCAAAAATATGAGGAGCATGAAATGATCTGAAAAAAAGGAGGAACAGGAAACATTCTGAAAAACAGGAGGAGCATGAAGCGGTGTTCAAAAACATGAAGAGTCTGAAAAGGTATGAAAGATATGAAGAGCTTCAAAACGTGTCAAAAATATGAGGAGCATGAAACGGTCTGAAAAATAGGAGGAGCATGAAGCGGTGTTCAAAAACATGAAGAGCCTGAAAAGCTGTGAAAAATTTGAAGAGCTTCAAAAGGTGTGAAATACATGAGGAGCATGAAACGTTCTGAAACATGGGAGGACCATGAAGCGGTGTTGAAAATCATGAAGAGCCTCAAAAGGTGTGAAAAATATGCAGAGCTTCAAAAGTTGTCAAAAATATGAGGAGCATGAAACGGTCTGAAAAGTACGAGGAACATGAAGTGGTGTTGAAAACCATGAAGAGCCTGAAAAGGTGTGAAAAATATGAAGAGCTTCAAAAGGTGTCAAAAATATGAGGTGCATGAATCGGTCCGAAAAATAGGAGGTTCATGAAGCGGTGTTGAAAAACATGAAGAGCCTGAAAAGGTGTGAAAAATATGAAGAGCTTTAAAAGGTGTCAAAAATATGAGGAGCATGAAACGGTCTGAAAAATAGGACGAGCATAAGCGATGTTGAAAAACATGCACAGCCTGAAAAGGTGTGAAAAATATGAAGAGCTTCAAAAGGTGTGAAAAATATGAAGAGCTTCAAAAGGTGTGAAAAATATGAAGAGCTTCAAATGTGTCAAAAATGAGATGAGCATGAAACGGTCTGAAAAATAAGAGAAGAGCATGAAGTGGAGCAGAAAAAAAAGAAGAGCCTGAAAAGGTGTGAAATATATGAAGACCTTCAAAAGGTGTCAAAAATATGAGGAGTATGAAACGGTCTGAAAAATAGGAGGAGCATGAAGCGGTGTTGAAAAACATGAAGAGCCTGAAAAGGTGTGAAAAATATGAAGAGCTTCAAAAGGTGTGAAATACATGAGGAGCATGAAAGGGGATGAAAAATAGGAGAAGCATGAATTGGAGTGGAAAAACATGAAGAGCCTGAAAAGGTGTGAAAAATTTGAAGAGCTTCAAAAGGTGTGAAATACATGAGGAGCATGAAACTCTCTGAAAAATAGGAGGAGCATGAAGCGGTTTTCAAAAACATGAAGAGCTGAAATGTTTTGAAAAATATGAAAAGCTTCAAAAGGTGTCAACAATGAGATGAGCATGAAACGGTCTGAAAAATAGGAAGAGAATGAAGCGGTGTTGGAAAACATGAAAAGCCTGAAAAAGTGTGAAAGATATGAAGAGCTTCATAAGGTGTCAAAAATATTAGGAGCATGTAACGATCTGAAAAATAGGAGGAGGATGAAGCGGTGTTCAAAAACATGAGGAGCCTGAAAAGATGTGAAAATATGAAGACCTTCAAAAGGTGTGATAAATATGAGGAGCATGAAGCGGTCTGAAAAATAGGAGGAGCATGAGAGGTAGTTTAAAAACATGAAGAGCCTGAAAAGGTGTGAAATATAAGAAGAGCTACAAAAGGTGTCAAATATATGAGGAGCATGAAACGGTCTGAAAAATAGGAGGAGTATGAAGTGGTGATGAAAAGAATGAAGAGCCTGAAAAGGTGTGAAAAATATGAAGAGCTTCAAAATGTATGAAATATAGGAGAAGCATGAAGCGGTGTTCAAAAACATAAAAAGCCTGTTAAGGTGTGAAAAATATGAAGAGCTTCAAAACGTGTCAAATATATGTGGAGCATGAAACGGTGTGAAAAATTGGAGGAGCATGAAGTGGTGTTGAAAAACATGAAGAACCTGAAAACTTGTGAAAAATATGAAGATCTTCAAAAGGTGTAAAAATATGAGGAGCATGAAACGATCTGAAAAATAGGAGGAGCATGAAGTGGTGTTGAAAAACATGAAGTGCCTGAAAAGGTGTGAAATATATGAAGAGCTTCAAAAGGTGTCAAAAATATGAGGAGCATGAAACGCTGTGAAATATAGGAGGAGCATGAAGTGGTGTTGAAAAACTTGAAGAGCTGAAAAGGTGGGAAAATATGAAGAGCTTCAACAGGTGTCAAAAATATGAGGAGCATGAAATGGACTGAAAAATAGGAGGAACATGAAGCGGTGTTGAAAAACATGAAGAGCCTGAAAAGTTGTGAAAAATGTGAAAAGTTTCAAAAGGTGTGAAATACATGAGGAGCATGAAACGGTCTGAAAAATAGGAGTAGCATGAGACGGTGTTGAAAAACATGAAGAGCCTGAAAAGTTGTGAAAAATATGAAGAGCTTCAAAAGGTCTGAAATATATGAGGAGCATGAAACTGTCTGAAAAATAAGAGGTGCATGAAATGGTGTTCAAAAACATGAAGAGCCTGAAAAGTTGTGAAAAATTTGAAGAGCTTCAAAAGGTGTGAAATACATGAGGAGCATGAAACTCTCTGAAAAATAGGAGGAGCATGAAGCGGTTTTCAAAAACATGAAGAGCTGAAATGTTTTGAAAAATATGAAAAGCTTCAAAAGGTGTCAAAAATGAGATGAGCATGAAACGGTCTGAAAAATAGGAAGAGAATGAAGCGGTGTTGGAAAACATGAAAAGCCTGAAAAAGTGTGAAAAATATGAAGAGCTTCATAAGGTGTCAAAAATATTAGGAGCATGTAACGATCTGAAAAATAGGAGGAGGATGAAGCGGTGTTCAAAAACATGAGGAGCCTGAAAAGATGTGAAAAATATGAAGACCTTCAAAAGGTGTGATAAATATGAGGAGCATGAAGCGGTCTGAAAAATAGGAGGAGCAATTTTGAAAAACATGAAGAGTCTGAAAAGGTGTGAAAATATGAAGAGCTTCAAAAATATGAAAAATATGAAGAGCTTCAAAAGGTGTGAAAAACATGAAGAGCTTCAAAAGGTGTCAAAAATATGAGGTGCATGAAATGGTCTGAAAAGTAGGAGGAGCATGAAGCGGTGTTGAAAAACATGAAGAGCCTGAAAACGTGTGAGAAATATGAAGAGTTTCAAAAGTTGTGAAAAATATGAAGAGCTTCAAAAGGTGTCAAAATCAGATGAGCATGAAATGGTGTGAAAAATAGGAGGAGCATGAAGCCGTGTTGAAACACATGAAGAGCCTGAAAACGTGTGAAAAATATGACGAGCTTCAAAAGATGTGAAATATAGGAGCAGCATGAAGCGGTGTTCAAAAACATAAAAAGCCTGAAAAAGTGTGAAAAATATGAAGAGCTTCAAAAGGTGTCAAAAATATGTGGAGCATGAAATACTCTGAAAAATAGGAGGAGCATAAAGCGGTGTTGAAAAACATGAAGAACCTGAAAACTTGTCAAAATTTGAAGAGTTTCAAAAGGTGTGAAATATATGAACAGTTTCAAAAGTGTGAAAAATGAGATGAGCATGAAGCGGTCTTAAAAATAGGAGGAGCATGAAGTGTTGTTGAAAAACATAAAGATCCTGAAAATGTGTGAAATATATGAAGAGCTACAAAAGGTGTCAAAAACGTGAGGAGCATGAAACGGTCTGAAAAATAGGAAGAGCATGAAGCGGTGTTCAAAAACATGAGGAGCCTGAAAAGGTGTGAAAAATATGAAGAGCTTCAAAAGGTGTCAAATTATGAGGAGCGTGAAACGGTCTGAAAAATAGGAGGAGCATGAAGTGGTGTTGAAAAAAATGAAGAGCCTGAATATGTGTGCAAAATATGAAGAGCTTCAAAAGGTGTGAAATACATGTGGAGCACGAAACGGTCTGAAAAATAGGAGGATCATGAAGCCGTGTTCAAAAAAATTGCAGAGACTGAAAAGGTGTGAAAAATATGAAGAGCTTCAAAAGGTGTCAAATTATGAGGAGCATAAACGGTCTGCAAATAGGACCAGCATGAAGCGGTGTTCAAAAACATGAAGAGCCTGAAAAGGTTTGAAAAATATGAATAGCTTTAAAAGGTGTGAAAATTATGAGGAGCAGGAAACGTTCGAAAAATAGGAGGAGGATGAAGCAATGTTGAAAAACATGAAGAGTCTGAAAAGGTGTGAAAATATGAAGAGCTTCAAAAATATGAAAAATATGAAGAGCTTCAAAAGGTGTGAAAAACATGAAGAGCTTCAAAAGGTGTCAAAAATATGAGGTGCATGAAATGGTCTGAAAAGTAGGAGGAGCATGAAGCGGTGTTGAAAAACATGAAGAGCCTGAAAACGTGTGAAAAATATGAAGAGCTTCAAAAGGAGTAAAAAATATGAGGAGAATGATACGGTCTTAAAAATAGGAGGAGCATGAAGAGGTGTTGAAAAACATGAAGAGCCTGAAAAGGTGTGAAAAATATGAAGAGCTTCAAAAGGTGTCAAAAATATGAGGAGCATGAAACGGTCTGAAAAATAGGATGATCATGAAGCGGTGTTGAAAAACATGAAGAGCCTGAAAAGGTGTGAAAAATATGAAGAGCTTCAAAAGGTGTCAAAAATATGAGGAGCATGAAACGGTCTGAAAAATAGGAGGAACATGAAGCAGTGTTGAAAAACATGAAGAGCCTGAAAAGGTGTGAAATATATGAAGAGCTTCAAAAGGAGTCAAAAATATGAGGAGAATGAAACCGTCTGACAAATAGGAGGAGCATGAAGCATTGATGAAAAACATGAAGAGCCTGAAAACGTGTGAAAAATATGAAGAGCTTCAAAAGGTGTCAAAAATATGAGGAGCATGAAACGGTCTGAATAATAGAAGGAGCATGAAACGGTCTTTAAACAAATGAAGAGCCTGAAAAGTTGTGAAAAATATGAAGAGCTTCAAAAGGTGTCAAAAATTAGATGAGCATGAAACGGTCTGAAAAATCGGAGGAGCATGAAGCGGTGTTGAAAATCTTGAAGAGCCTGAAAAGGTGTGAAAAACATGAAGAGGTTCAAAAATATGAAAAATTTGAAGAGCCTGAAAAGGTGTGAAAAATATGAAGAGCTTCATGAGGTGTCAAATATATGAGGATCATGAAACGGTCTGAATAATAGGAGTAGCAAGAAACGGTGTACAAAACATGAAGAGCCTGAAAAGGTGTGAAAAATGTGAAGAGCTTAAAAGGTGTGAAAAATATGAAGAGCTTCAAAAGGTGTTAAAAAGTAGATGAGCATGAAACGGTCTGAAAAATAGGAGGAGCATGAAGTGGTGTTGAAAAAATGAAGAGCCTGAAAAGGTGTGAAATATATGAAGAGCTTTAAAATGTGTCAAATTTATGAGGAGAATGAAACTGTCTGAAAAATAGGAGGAGCTGAAGCGGTGTTGAAAAACATGAAGAGCCTGAAAAAGTGTGACAAATATGAAAAGTTTCTAAAGGTGTCAAAAATATGAGGAACATGAAACGGTCTGAAAAATAGGAGGAGTATGAAGTGGAGTTGAAAAACATGAAGAGCTTGAAAAAGTGTGAAAAATTTGAAGAGCTTCAAAAGGTGTCAAAATATGCGGAGCATGAAACCGTCTGAAAAATTGGAGGAGCATGAAACGGTGTTCAAAAACATGAAGAGCCTGAAAAGGTGTGAAAAATATGAAGAGCTTCAAAAGGTGTGAAATACATGAGGAGCATGAAACTCTCTGAAAAATAGAAGGAGCATGAAGTGGTGTTCAAAAACATGAAGAGTCTGAAAAGGATTGAAAAATATGAAGAGCTTCAAAATGTGTGAAAAATATGAGGAGCATGATATGGTTTCAAAAATAGGATTACCATGAAGCGGTGTTCAAAACATGAAGAGCCTGAAAAGTTTTGAAAAATATGAAAAGCTTCAAAAGGTGTCAAAAATGAGATGAGCATGAAACGTTCTGAAAAATAGGAGGAGCATGAAGCAGTGTTGAAAAACATGAAGAGCCTGAAAATGTGTGAATAATATGAAGAGCTTCAAAAGGTGTCAAAAATATGAGGAGCATGAAACGGTCTGAAAAATAGGAGGAGCATGAAACGGTGTTCAAAAACAGGAAGAGCCTAAAAAGGTGTGAAATATATGAAGAGCTTCAAAACATGTCAAAAATATGTGGAGCATGAAACGGTCTGAAAAATAGGAGGAGCATGAAGCGCAGTTGAAAAACATGAAGAACCTGAAAACGTGTGAAAAATATGAACAGCTTCAAAAGGTGTGAAAAATGAGATGAGCATGAAACGTTCTGAAAAATAGGAGGTGCATGAAGCGGTGTTGAAAAACATGAAGAGCCTGAAAAGGTGTGAAAAATAGGAAGAGCTTCAAAGGGCGTCAAAAATATGAGGAGCATGAAACGGTCTGAAAAATAGGAGAAGCATGAAACGGTCTGAAAATTAGGAGGAGCATGAAGCAGTGTTGAAAAACATGAAGAACCTGAAAACGTGTGAAAAATATGAACAGCTTCAAAAGGTGTGAAAAATGAGATGAGCTTGAAGCGGTCTGAAAAATAGGAGGAGCATGAAGTGTTGTTTAAAAGCATGAAGAGCCTGAAAAGGTGTGAAATATATGAAAAGCTTCAAAAGGTGTGAAAATAAAAGAAGAGTTTCAAAAGGTGTCAAAAATATGAGGAGGATGAAACGATCTGAAAAAGAGGAGGAGCATGAAACGGTGTTCAAATACATGAAGAGCCTAAAAAGGTGTGAAAAATATGAAGAGCTTCAAAAGGTGTGAAAATATGAAGACCTGCAAAAGGTGTAAAAATCGATGAGCATGAAATGATCTGAAAATTAGGAGCAGCACGAAGCGGTGTTGAAAACCATGAAGAGCCTGAAAACGTGTAAAATATATGAAGAGCTTCAAAAGAAATGAAAAATATGAACAGCTTCAAAATGTGTCAAAAATGAGATGAGAATGAAGCAGTCTGAAAAAAGGAGGAGCATGAAGTGGTGTTGAAAATCATGAAGAGCCTGAAAAGGTGTGAAAAATAGGAAGAGCTTCAAAGGGCGTCAAAAATATGAGGAGCATGAAACGGTCTGAAAAATAGGAGAAGCATGAAACGGTCTGAAAATTAGGAGGAGCATGAAGCAGTGTTGAAAAACATAAAGAGCCTGAAACAGTGTGAAATATATGAAGAGCCTCAAAGGTGTCAAAAATATGAGGAGCAAGAAACGGTCTGAAAAATAGAAGGAGCTTGAAGTGGTGTTGAAAAACATGAAGAGCCTGAAAAAGTGTGAAATATATGAAGAGCCTCAAAGGTGTCAAAAATATGAGGAGCAAGAAACGGTCTGAAAAATAGAAGGAGCTTGAAGTGGTGTTGAAAAACATGAAGAGCCTGAAGGTGTGAAAAATATGAAGAGCTTCAAAGGTGTCAAAATTAGGAGGAGCATAAAACGCTCTGAAAAAGAGGAGGAGAAGCAAGCGATGTTGAAAAACATGAAGAGCCTGAAAAGGTGTGAAAAATATGAAGAGATTCAAAATGTGTCAAAAATATGAGGAGCATGAAACGGTTTGAAAAATAGGAGGAGCATGAAGCGGTGTTGAAAAACATGAAGAGCCTGAAAAGGTGTGAAAAATATGAAGAGCTTCAAAGGTGTCAAAATTAGGAGGAGCATGAAACGCTCTGAAAAAGAGGAGGAGCAGCAAGCGATGTTGAAAAACATGAAGAGCCTGAAAAGGTGTGAAAAATATGAAGAGATTCAAAATGTGTCAAAAATATGAGGAGCATGAAACGGTTTGAAAAATAGGAGGAGCATGAAGCGGTGTTGAAAAACATGAAGAGCCTGAAAAGGTGTGAAAAATATGAAGAGCTTCAAAATGTGTAAAAAATATGAGGAGCAAAAAAAGGTCTGAAAAATAGGAGGAGCATGAAGTGGTGCTGAAAAACATGAAGAGCCTGAAAAGGTGTGAAAAATATGAAGAGCTTCAAAAGGCGTCAAAAATACGAGGAGCATGAAACGGTCTGAAAAATAGGAGGAGCATGAAACGGTCTGAAAATAGGAGGAGCATGAAGCGGTTTGAAAAACATGAAGAGCCTGAAAAAGTGTGAAAAATATGAAGAGCTTCAAAAGGTGTCAAAAATATGAGGAGAATGAAACGGTCTGAAAATCAGGAGGAGCATGAAGCGGTGTTGAAAAACATAAAGAGCCTGAAAAAGTGTGAAATATATGAAGAGCCTCAAAGGTGTCAAAAATATGAGGAGCAAGAAACGGTCTGAAAAATAGAAGGAGCTTGAAGTGGTGTTGAAAAACATGAAGAGCCTGAAAAGGTGTGAAAAATATGAAGAGCTTCAAAAGGTGTCAAAAATATGAGGAGAATGAAACGGTCTGAAAATTAGGAGGAGCATGAAGCGGTGTTGAAAAACATAAAGAGACTGAAAAAGTGTGAAATATATGAAGAGCCTCAAAGGTGTCAAAAATATTAGGAGCAAGAAACGGTCTGAAAAATAGAAGGAGCTTGAAGTGGTGTTGAAAAACATGAAGAGCCTGAAAAGGTGTGAAAAATATGAAGAGCTTCAGAAAGGTGTCAAATATATAGAGGGTGAAACGGTCTGAAAAATATGTGGAGCAAGAAACTGTTTTCAAAAACATGAAGAGCCTCAAAAGGTGTGAAAAATGTGAAGAGCTTCAAACTGTGTCAAAAATATGAGGAGCATGAAACGGTCTGAAACATAGGAGGAGCATGAAGTGATGTTGAAAAACATGAAGAGACTGAAAAAGTTGTGAAACATATGAGGAGCATGATATGGTCTGATAAATAGGAGGAGCATGAAGCGGTGTTGAAAAATATGAAGAGCATGAAAATGTGTGAAAAATATGAAGAGCTTCAAAAGGTGTCAAAAATATAAGGAGCATGAAACGGTCTGAAATATAGCAGGAGCATGAAAAGGTGTTAAAAAACATGAAGAGCCTGAAAAGGTGTGAAAAATATGAAAAGCTTCAAATGGTGTCAAAAATATGAGGAGAAGGAAACGGTCTGATATTTAGGAGGAGCATGAAGTGGTGTTGAAAAACATGAAGAGCTTGAAAAAGGTGTGAAACATATGAGTAGAATAAAACGGTCTGAAAAATAGGAGGAGCATGAAGTGGTGTAGAAAAACATGAAGACCCTGAAAAGGTGTGAAAAATATGAAGAGCTACAAAAAGTGTCAAAAATATGAGGAGCTTGAAACGGTCTGAAATATAGGAGGAGCATGAAAAGGTGTTAAAAAAATATGAAGAGCTTCAAAAGGTGTGAAAAGTATGAGGAGCATGAAACGGTCTGAAAAATAGGAGGAGCATGAAGCGTTGTTGAAAAACATGAAGAGCCTGAAAAGGTGTGAAAAATATGAAGTGCTTCAAAAAGTGTCAAAAACATGAGGAGCATGAAAATGTCTGAAAAATAGGAGGAGCTTGAAGCGGTGTTCAAAAAAATGAAGAGCCTGGAGAAGTGTGAAAAATATGAAGAGCTTCAAAAAGTGTCAAAAATATGAGGAGCATTAAACGGTCTGAAAAATAGGAGAAGCATGAAACGGTCTGAAAAATAGGAGAAGCATGAAACGGTCTGAAAAATAGGAGGAGCATGAAGCAGTGTTGAAAAACATAAAGAGCCTGAAACAGTGTGAAATATATGAAGAGCCTCAAAGGTGTCAAAAATATGAGGAGCAGGAAACGGTCTGAAAAATAGAAGGAGCTTGAAGTGGTGTTGAAAAACATGAAGAGCCTGAAAAAGTGTGAAATATATGAAGAGCCTCAAAGGTGTCAAAAATATGAGGAGCAAGAAACGGTCTGAAAAATAGAAGGAGCTTGAAGTGGTGTTGAAAAACATGAAGAGCCTGAAAAGGTGTGAAAAATATGAAGAGCTTCAAAGGTGTCAAAATATGAGGAGCATGAAACACTCTGAAAATGAGGAGGAGGAGCAAGCGATGTTGAAAAACATGAAGAGCGTGAAAAGGTGTGAAAAATATGAAGAGCTTCAAAAGGTGTCTCAAATATGAGGAGCATGAAAGGGTCTGAAAAATAGGAGGAGCATGAAGCGGTGTTGAAAAACATGAAGAGCCTGAAAAGGTGTGAAAAATATGAAGAGCTTCAAAAGGTGTCAAGAATATGAGGAACATGAAACGGTCTGAAAAATAGGAGGAGCATGAAGTGGTGCTGAAAAACATGAATAGCCTGAAAAGGTGTGAAAAATATGAAGAGCTTCAAAAGGCGTCAAAAATATGAGGAGCATGAAACGGTCTGAAAAATAAGAGAAGCATGAAACGCTCTGAAAAATAGGAGGAGCATGAAGTGTTGTTGAAAAACATGAAGAGCCTGAAAAAGGTGTGAATCATATGAGGAGCATGATACGGTCTGAAAAATAGGAGGAGCATGAAGCGATGTTGAAAAATATGAAGAGCCTGAAAAGGTGTGAAAAATATGAAGAGCTTCAAAAGGTGTCAAAAATATGAGGAGCATGAAACGGCCTGAAATATAGGAGGAGCATGAAAAGGTGTTAAAAAACATGAAGAGCCTGAAAAGGTGTGTAAAATATGAAAAGCTTCAAATGTTGTCAAATATATGAGGAGAATTAAACGGTCTGATAATTAGGAGGAGCATGAAGTGGTGTTGAAAAACATGAAAAGCTTGAAAAAGGTGTGAAACATATGAGTAGAATAAAACAGTCTGAAAAATAGGAGGAGCATGAAGTGGTGTAGAAAAACATGAAGACCCTGAAAAGGTGTGAAAAATATGAAGAGCTACAAAAAGTGTCAAAAATATGAGGAGCTTGAAACGGTCTGAAATATAGGAGGAGCGTGAAAAGGTGTTAAAAAAATATGAAGAGCTTCAAAATGTGTGAAACATATGAGGAGCATGAAACGGTCTGAAAAATAGGAGGAGCATGAAGCGTTGTTGAAAAACATGAAGAGCCTGAAAAGGTGTGAAAAACATGAAGTGCTTCAAAAGGTGTCAAAAACATGAGGAGCATGAAAAGGTCTGAAAAATAGGAGGAGCATGAAGCTGTGTTCAAAAAAATGAAGAGCCTGGAGAAGTGTGAAAAATATGAAGAGCTTCAAAAAGTGTCAAAAATATGAGGAGCATTAAACGGTCTGAAAAATAGGAGAACCATGAAGTGGGGTTGAAAAATATGAAGAGCCTGAAAAGGTGTGAAAAATACGAAGAGCTTCAAAGGTGTCAAAATTATGAGGAGCATGAAACGCTCTGAAAAAGAGGAGGAGCAGCAAGCGATGTTGAAAAACATGAAGAGCGTGAAAAGGTGTGAAAAATATGGAGAGCTTCAAAAGGTGTCAAAAATATGAGGAGCAAGAAACGGTCTGAAAAATAGGAGGAGCATGAAGCGTTGTTGAAAAACATGAAGAGCCTTAAAAGGTGTGAAAAATATGAAGAGCTTCAAAAGGTGTCAAATATATGAGGAGCAAGAAACGGTCTGAAAAATAGGAGGAGTATTAAGTGGTGCTGAAAAATATGAAGAGCCTGAAAAGGTGTGAAAAATAGGAAGAGCTTCAAAAGTTGTGAAAAATATGAGGAGCATGAAACGGTCTGAAAAATAAGAGGAGCATGAAGCCGTGTTGAAAAACATGTAGAGACTGAAAAGGTGTAAAAAATATGAAGAGCTTCAAAAGGTGTCAAAAATATGAGGAGCATGAAACGGTCTGAAAAATAAGAGGAGCATGAAATGGTGTTGAAAAACATGAAGAGCCTGAAAAGGTGTGAAACATATGAAGAGCTTCAAAAGGTGTGAAATACATGAGGAGTATGAAACGGTCTGAAAAATAGGAGGATCATGAGCGGTATTGAAAAACATGAATAGACTGAAAAGGTGTGAAAAATATGAAGAGCTTCAAAAGGTGTCAAAAATATGAGGAGCATGAAACGGTCTGAAAAATATGACGAGCATGAAACGGTGTTCAAAAACATGAAGAGCCTGAAAAGGTGTGAAAAATATGAAGAGCTTCAAAAGGAGTGAAAATATGAGGAGCATGAAACGGTCTGAAAAATACGAGGAGCATGAAGCAGTGTTGAAAAACATGAAGAGCCTGAAAAGGTGTGAAAAATAGGAAGAGCTTCAAAAGGCGTCAAAAATATGAGGAGCATGAAACGGTCTGAAAAATAGGAGAAGCATGAAATGGTCTGAAAAATAGGAGGAGCATGAAGCGGTTTGAAAAACATGAAGAGCCTGAAAAAGTGTGAAAAATATGAAGAGCTTCAAAAGGTGTCAAAAATATGAGGAGAATGAAACGGTCTGAAAATTAGGAGGAGCATGAAGCGGTGTTGAAAAACATAAAGAGCCTGAAACAGTGTGAAATATATGAAGAGCCTCAAAGGTGTCAAAAATAAGAGGAGCAAGAAAAGGTCTGAAAAATTGAAGGAGCTTGAAGTGGTGTTGAAAGACATGAAGAGCCTGAAAAAGTGTGAAATATATGAAGAGCCTCAAAGGTGTCAAAAATATGAGGAGCAAGAAACGGTCTGAAAAATAGAAGGAACTTGAAGTGGTGTTGAAAAACATGAAGAGCCTGAAAAGGTGTGAAAAACATGAAGAGTTTCAAAAAGGTGTCAAATATATAGAGGGTGAAACGGTCTGAAAATTAAGAGGAGCAAGAAACTGTTTTCAAAAACATGAAGAGCCTCAAAAGGTGTGAAAAATATGAAGAGCTTCAAAAAGGTGTCAAATATATAGAGGGTGAAACGGTCTGAAAAATATGAGGAGCAAGAAACTGTTTTCAAAAACATGAAGAGCCTCAAAAGGTGTGAACATTGTGAAGAGCTTCAAACTGTGTCAAAAATATGAGGAGCATGAAACGGTCTGAAACATAGGTGGAGCATGAAGTGTTGTTGAAAAACATGAAGAGCCTGAAAAAGGAGTGAAAAATATGAAGAGCTTCAAAATGTGTCAAAAATATAAGGAGCATGAAACGGTCTGAAATATAGGAGGAGCATGAAAAGGTGTTAAAAAACATGAAGAGCCTGAAAAGGTGTGAAAAATATGAAAAGCTTCAAATGGTGTCAAAAATATGAGGAGAATGAAACGGTCTGATAATTAGGAGGAGCATGAAGTGGTGTTGAAAAACATGAAGAGCTTGAAAAAGGTGTGAAACATATGAGTAGAATAAAACGATCTGAAAAATAGGAGGAGCATGAAGTGGTGGAGAAAAACATGAAGACCCTGAAAAGGTGTGAAAAATATGAAGAGCTACAAAAAGTGTCAAAAATATGAGGAGCTTGAAACGGTCTGAAATATAGGAGGAGCGTGAAAAAGTGTTAAAAAAATATGAAGAGCTTCAAAAGGTGTGAAACATATGAGGAGCATGAAACGGTCTGAAAAATAGGAGGAGCATGAAGCGTTGTTGAAAAACATGAAGAGCCTGAAAAGGTGTGAAAAATATGAAGTGCTTCAAAAGGTGTCAAAAACATGAGGAGCATGAAAAGGTCTGAAAAATAGGAGGAGCATGAAGCGGTGTTCAAAAAAATGAAGAGCCTGGAGAAGTGTGAAAAATATGAAGAGCTTCAAAAAGTGTCAAAAATATGAGGAGCATTAAATGGTCTGAAAAATAGGAGAAGCATGAAGTGGTGTTGAAAAATATGAAGAGACTGAAAAGGTGTGAAAAATATGAAGAGCTTCAAAGGTGTCAAAATTATGAGGACCATGAAACGCTCTGAAAAATACGAGGAGCATGAAGCGGTGTTGAAAAACATGAAGAGCCTGAAAAGGTGTGAAAAATAGGAAGAGCTTCAAAAAGTGTCAAAAATATGAGGAGCATGAAACGGTCTGAAAAATAGGAGGAGCATGAAGCGTTGTTGAAAAACATGAAGAGCCTGAAAAGGTGTCAAAAATATGAAGAGCTTCAAAAAGTGTCAAAAATATGAGGAGCATGAAACGGTCTGAAAAATAGGAGAAGCATGAAGTGGTGAAGAAAAATATGAGGAGCCTGAAAAGGTGTAAAAAATATGAAGAGCTTCAAAGGTGTCAAAACTAAGAGGAGCATGAAACGGTCTGAAAAAGATGAGGAGCAGCAAGCGATGTTGAAAAACATGAAGAGCCTGAAAAGGTGTGAAAAATATGAAGAGATTCAAAAGGTGTCAAAAATATGAGGAGCATGAAACGGTTTGAAAAATAGGAGGAGCATGAAGCGGTGGTGAAAAACATGAAGAGCCTGAAAAGGTGTGAAAAATATGAAGAGCTTCAAAATGTGTAAAAAATATGAGGAGCAAAAAAAGGTCTGAAAAATAGGAGGAGCACGAAGTGGTGCTGAAAAACATGAAGAGCC
Source organism: Dama dama (assembly GCF_033118175.1). Classification (NCBI taxonomy): domain Eukaryota; kingdom Metazoa; phylum Chordata; class Mammalia; order Artiodactyla; family Cervidae; genus Dama; species Dama dama. Next base: position 822,129 of record NW_026870935.1, read on the forward strand.
TCAAAAGGTGTGAAAAATGTGAAGAGCTTCAAACTGTGTCAAAAATATGAGGAGATGAAACGGTCTGAAACATAGGAGGAGCATGAAGTGTTGTTGAAAAACATGAAGAGCCTGAAAAAGTTGTGAAACATATGAGGAGCATGATATGGTCTGATAAATAGGAGGAGCATGAAGCGGTGTTGAAAAATATGAAGAGCATGAAAATGTGTGAAAAATATGAAGAGCTTCAAAAGGTGTCAAAAATATAAGGAGCATGAAACGGTCTGAAATATAGCAGGAGCATGAAAAGTTGTTAAAAAACATGAAGAGCCTGAAAAGGTGTGAAAAATATGAAAAGCTTCAAATGGTGTCAAAAATATGAGGAGAATGAAACGGTCTGATAATTAGGAGGAGCATGAAGTGGTGTTGAAAAACATGAAGAGCTTGAAAAAGGTGTGAAACATATGAGTAGAATAAAACGGTCTGAAAAATAGGAGGAGCATGAAGTGGTGTAGAAAAACATAAAGACCCTGAAAAGGTGTGAAAAATATGAAGAGCTACAAAAAGTGTCAAAAATATGAGGAGCTTGAAACGGTCTGAAATATAGGAGGAGCGTGAAAAGGTGTTAAAAAAATATGAAGAGCTTCAAAAGGTGTGAAAAGTATGAGGAGCATGAAACGGTCTGAAAAATAGGAGGAGCATGAAGCGTTGTTGAAAAACATGAAGAGCCTGAAAAGGTGTGAAAAATATGAAGTGCTTCAAAAAGTGTCAAAAACATGAGGAGCATGAAAATGTCTGAAAAATAGGAGGAGCTTGAAGCGGTGTTCAAAAAAATGAAGAGCCTGGAGAAGTGTGAAAAATATGAAGAGCTTCAAAAAGTGTCAAAAATATGAGGAGCATGAAACGGTCTGAAAAATAGGAGAAGCATGAAACGGTCTGAAAAATAGGAGGAGCATGAAGCAGTGTTGAAAAACATAAAGAGCCTGAAACAGTGTGAAATATATGAAGAGCCTCAAAGGTGTCAAAAATATGAGGAGCAAGAAACGTTCTGAAAAATAGAAGGAGCGTGAAGTGGTGTTGAAAAACATGAAGAGCCTGAAAATGTGTGAAATATATGAAGAGCCTCAAAGGTGTCAAAAATATGAGGAGCAAGAAACGGTCTGAAAAATAGAAGGAGCTTGAAGTGGTGTTGAAAATCATGAAGAGCCTGAAAAGGTGTGAAAAATATGAAGAGCTTCAAAGGTGTCAAAATTATGAGGAGCATGAAACGCCCTGAAAAAGAGGAGGAGCAGCAAGCGATGTTGAAAAACATGAAGAGCGTGAAAAGGTGTGAAATATATGAAGAGCTTCAAAAGGTGTCACAAATATGAGGAGCATGAAAGGGTCTGAAAAATAGGAGGAGCATGAAGCGGTGTTGAAAAACATGAAGAGGCTGAAAAGGTGTGAAAAATATGAAGAGCTTCAAAAGGTGTCAAGAATATGAGGAGCATGAAACGGTCTGAAAAATAGGAGGAGCATGAAGTGGTGCTGAAAAACATGAATAGCCTGAAAAGGTGTGAAAAATATGAAGAGCTTCAAAAGGCGTCAAAAATATGAGGAGCATGAAACGGTCTGAAAAATAGGAGAAGCATGAAACGCTCTGAAAAATAGGAGGAGCATGAAGTGTTGTTGAAAAACTTGAAGAGCCTGAAAAATGTGTGAAACATATGAGGAGCATGATACAGTCTGAAAAATAGGAGGAGCATGAAGCGGTGTTGAAAAATATGAAGAGCCTGAAAAGGTGTGAAAAATATGAAGAGCTTCAAAAGGTGTCAAAAATATAAGGAGCATGAAACGGCCTGAAATATAGGAGGAGCATGAAAAGGTGTTAAAAAACATGAAGAGCCTGAAAAGGTGTGAAAAATATGAAAAGCTTCAAATGTTGTCAAATATATGAGGAGAATTAAACGGTCTGATAATTAGGAGGAGCATGAAGTGGTGTTGAAAAACATGAAAAGCTTGAAAAAGGTGTGAAACATATGAGTAGAATAAAACAGTCTGAAAAATAGGAGGAGCATGAAGCGTTGTTGAAAAACATGAAGAGCCTGAAAAGGTGTGAAAAACATGAAATGCTTCAAAAGGTGTCAAAAACATTAGGAGCATGAAAAGGTCTGAAAAATAGGAGGAGCATGAAGCGGTGTTCAAAAAAATGAAGAGCCTGGAGAAGTTTGAAAAATATGAAGAGCTTCAAAAAGTGTCAAAAATATGAGGAGCATTAAACGGTCTGAAAAATAGGAGAACCATGAAGTGGGGTTGAAAAATATGAAGAGCCTGAAAAGGTGTGAAAAATACGAAGAGCTTCAAAGGTGTCAAAATTATGAGGAGCATGAAACGCTCTGAAAAAGAGGAGGAGCAGCAAGCGATGTTGAAAAACATGAAGAGCGTGAAAAGGTGTGAAAAATATGAAGAGCTTCAAAAGGTGTCAAAAATATGAGGAGCAAGAAACGGTCTGAAAAATAGGAGGAGCATGAAGCGGTGTTGAAAAACATGAAGAGCCTGAAAAGGTGTGAAAAATATGAAGAGCTTCAAAAGGTGTCAAATATATGAGGAGCATGATACGGTCTGAAAAATAGGAGGAGTATGAAGTGGTGCTGAAAAATATGAAGAGCCTGAAAAGGTGTGAAAAATAGGAAGAGCTTCAAAAGTTGTGAAAAATATGAGGAGCATGAAACGGTCTGAAAAATAAGAGGAGCATGAAGCCGTGTTGAAAAACATGTAGAGACTGAAAAGGTGTAAAAAATATGAAGAGCTTCAAAAGGTGTCAAAAATATGAGGAGCATGAAACGGTCTGAAAAATAGGAGGAGCATTGTAGCGTTGTTCAAAAACTTGAAGAGCCTGAAAGGATGTGAAAAATATGAAGAGCTTCAAAAGGTGTCAAAAATATGAGGAGCATGAAACGGTCTGAAAAATAAGAGGAGCATGAAATGGTGTTGAAAAACATGAAGAGCCTGAAAAGGTGTGAAACATATGAAGAGCTTCAAAAGGTGTGAAATACATGAGGAGTATGAAACGGTCTGAAAAATAGGAGGATCATGAGCGGTATTGAAAAACATGAATAGACTGAAAAGGTGTGAAAAATATGAAGAGCTTCAAAAGGTGTCAAAAATATGAGGAGCATGAAACGGTCTGAAAAATATGACGAGCATGAAACGGTGTTCAAAAACATGAAGAGCCTGAAAAGGTGTGAAAAATATGAAGAGCTTCAAAAGGAGTGAAAAATATGAGGAGCATGAAACGGTCTGAAAAATACGAGGAGCATGAAGCGGTGTTGAAAAACATGAAGAGCCTGAAAATGTGTGAAAAATAGGAAGAGCTTCAAAAGGCGTCAAAAATATGAGGAGCATGAAACGGTCTGAAAAATAGGAGAAGCATGAAATGGTCTGAAAAATAGGAGGAGCATGAAGCGGTTTGAAAAACATGAAGAGCCTGAAAAAGTGTGAAAAATATGAAGAGCTTCAAAAGGTGTCAAAAATATGAGGAGAATGAAACGATGTGAAAATTAGGAGGAGCATGAAGCGGTGTTGAAAAACATAAAGAGCCTGAAACAGTGTGAAATATATGAAGAGCCTCAAAGGTGTCAAAAATAAGAGGAGCAAGAAAAGGTCTGAAAAATTGAAGGAGCTTGAAGTGGTGTTGAAAGACATGAAGAGCCTGAAAAAGTGTGAAATATATGAAGAGCCTCAAAGGTGTCAAAAATATGAGGAGCAAGAAACGGTCTGAAAAATAGAAGGAACTTGAAGTGGTGTTGAAAAACATGAAGAGCCTGAAAATGTGTGAAATATATGAAGAGCCTCAAAGGTGTCAAAAATAAGAGGAGCAAGAAACGTTCTGAAAAATAGAAGGAGCGTGAAGTGGTGTTGAAAAACATGAAGAGCCTGAAAATGTGTGAAATATATGAAGAGCCTCAAAGGTGTCAAAAATATGAGGAGCAAGAAACGGTCTGAAAAATAGAAGGAGCTTGAAGTGGTGTTGAAAATCATGAAGAGCCTGAAAAGGTGTGAAAAATATGAAGAGCTTCAAAGGTGTCAAAATTATGAGGAGCATGAAACGCCCTGAAAAAGAGGAGGAGCAGCAAGCGATGTTGAAAAACATGAAGAGCGTGAAAAGGTGTGAAATATATGAAGAGCTTCAAAAGGTGTCACAAATATGAGGAGCATGAAAGGGTCTGAAAAATAGGAGGAGCATGAAGCGGTGTTGAAAAACATGAAGAGGCTGAAAAGGTGTGAAAAATATGAAGAGCTTCAAAAGGTGTCAAGAATATGAGGAGCATGAAACGGTCTGAAAAATAGGAGGAGCATGAAGTGGTGCTGAAAAACATGAATAGCCTGAAAAGGTGTGAAAAATATGAAGAGCTTCAAAAGGCGTCAAAAATATGAGGAGCATGAAACGGTCTGAAAAATAGGAGAAGCATGAAACGCTCTGAAAAATAGGAGGAGCATGAAGTGTTGTTGAAAAACTTGAAGAGCCTGAAAAATGTGTGAAACATATGAGGAGCATGATACAGTCTGAAAAATAGGAGGAGCATGAAGCGGTGTTGAAAAATATGAAGAGCCTGAAAAGGTGTGAAAAATATGAAGAGCTTCAAAAGGTGTCAAAAATATAAGGAGCATGAAACGGCCTGAAATATAGGAGGAGCATGAAAAGGTGTTAAAAAACATGAAGAGCCTGAAAAGGTGTGAAAAATATGAAAAGCTTCAAATGTTGTCAAATATATGAGGAGAATTAAACGGTCTGATAATTAGGAGGAGCATGAAGTGGTGTTGAAAAACATGAAAAGCTTGAAAAAGGTGTGAAACATATGAGTAGAATAAAACAGTCTGAAAAATAGGAGGAGCATGAAGCGTTGTTGAAAAACATGAAGAGCCTGAAAAGGTGTGAAAAACATGAAATGCTTCAAAAGGTGTCAAAAACATTAGGAGCATGAAAAGGTCTGAAAAATAGGAGGAGCATGAAGCGGTGTTCAAAAAAATGAAGAGCCTGGAGAAGTTTGAAAAATATGAAGAGCTTCAAAAAGTGTCAAAAATATGAGGAGCATTAAACGGTCTGAAAAATAGGAGAACCATGAAGTGGGGTTGAAAAATATGAAGAGCCTGAAAAGGTGTGAAAAATACGAAGAGCTTCAAAGGTGTCAAAATTATGAGGAGCATGAAACGCTCTGAAAAAGAGGAGGAGCAGCAAGCGATGTTGAAAAACATGAAGAGCGTGAAAAGGTGTGAAAAATATGAAGAGCTTCAAAAGGTGTCAAAAATATGAGGAGCAAGAAACGGTCTGAAAAATAGGAGGAGCATGAAGCGGTGTTGAAAAACATGAAGAGCCTGAAAAGGTGTGAAAAATATGAAGAGCTTCAAAAGGTGTCAAATATATGAGGAGCATGATACGGTCTGAAAAATAGGAGGAGTATGAAGTGGTGCTGAAAAATATGAAGAGCCTGAAAAGGTGTGAAAAATAGGAAGAGCTTCAAAAGTTGTGAAAAATATGAGGAGCATGAAACGGTCTGAAAAATAAGAGGAGCATGAAGCCGTGTTGAAAAACATGTAGAGACTGAAAAGGTGTAAAAAATATGAAGAGCTTCAAAAGGTGTCAAAAATATGAGGAGCATGAAACGGTCTGAAAAATAGGAGGAGCATTGTAGCGTTGTTCAAAAACTTGAAGAGCCTGAAAGGATGTGAAAAATATGAAGAGCTTCAAAAGGTGTCAAAAATATGAGGAGCATGAAACGGTCTGAAAAATAAGAGGAGCATGAAATGGTGTTGAAAAACATGAAGAGCCTGAAAAGGTGTGAAACATATGAAGAGCTTCAAAAGGTGTGAAATACATGAGGAGTATGAAACGGTCTGAAAAATAGGAGGATCATGAGCGGTATTGAAAAACATGAATAGACTGAAAAGGTGTGAAAAATATGAAGAGCTTCAAAAGGTGTCAAAAATATGAGGAGCATGAAACGGTCTGAAAAATATGACGAGCATGAAACGGTGTTCAAAAACATGAAGAGCCTGAAAAGGTGTGAAAAATATGAAGAGCTTCAAAAGGAGTGAAAAATATGAGGAGCATGAAACGGTCTGAAAAATACGAGGAGCATGAAGCGGTGTTGAAAAACATGAAGAGCCTGAAAATGTGTGAAAAATAGGAAGAGCTTCAAAAGGCGTCAAAAATATGAGGAGCATGAAACGGTCTGAAAAATAGGAGAAGCATGAAATGGTCTGAAAAATAGGAGGAGCATGAAGCGGTTTGAAAAACATGAAGAGCCTGAAAAAGTGTGAAAAATATGAAGAGCTTCAAAAGGTGTCAAAAATATGAGGAGAATGAAACGATGTGAAAATTAGGAGGAGCATGAAGCGGTGTTGAAAAACATAAAGAGCCTGAAACAGTGTGAAATATATGAAGAGCCTCAAAGGTGTCAAAAATAAGAGGAGCAAGAAAAGGTCTGAAAAATTGAAGGAGCTTGAAGTGGTGTTGAAAGACATGAAGAGCCTGAAAAAGTGTGAAATATATGAAGAGCCTCAAAGGTGTCAAAAATATGAGGAGCAAGAAACGGTCTGAAAAATAGAAGGAACTTGAAGTGGTGTTGAAAAACATGAAGAGCCTGAAAAGGTGTGAAAAATATGAAGAGTTTCAAAAAGGTGTCAAATATATAGAGGGTGAAACGGTCTGAAAATTAAGAGGAGCAAGAAACTGTTTTCAAAAACATGAAGAGCCTCAAAAGGTGTGAAAAATATGAAGAGCTTCAAAAAGGTGTCAAATATATAGAGGGTGAAACGGTCTGAAAAATATGAGGAGCAAGAAACTGTTTTCAAAAACATGAAGAGCCTCAAAAGGTGTGAACAATGTGAAGAGCTTCAAACTGTGTCAAAAATATGAGGAGCATGAAACGGTCTGAAACATAGGTGAAGCATGAAGTGTTGTTGAAAAACATGAAGAGCCTGAAAAAGGAGTGAAAAATATGAAGAGCTTCAAAAGGTGTCAAAAATATAAGGAGCATGAAACGGTCTGAAATATAGGAGGAGCATGAAAAGGTGTTAAAAAACATGAAGAGCCTGAAAAGGTGTGAAAAATATGAAAAGCTTCAAATGGTGTCAAAAATATGAGGAGAATGAAACGGTCTGATAATTAGGAGGAGCATGAAGTGGTGTTGAAAAACATGAAGAGCTTGAAAAAGGTGTGAAACATATGAGTAGAATAAAACGGTCTGAAAAATAGGAGGAGCATGAAGTGGTGGAGAAAAACATGAAGACCCTGAAAAGGTGTGAAAAATATGAAGAGCTACAAAAAGTGTCAAAAATATGAGGAGCTTGAAACGGTCTGATATATAGGAGGAGCGTGAAAAAGTGTTAAAAAAATATGAAGAGCTTCAAAAGGTGTGAAACATATGAGGAGCATGAAACGGTCTGAAAAATAGGAGGAGCATGAAGCGTTGTTGAAAAACATGAAGAGCCTGAAAAGGTGTGAAAAATATGAAGTGCTTCAAAAGGTGTCAAAAACATGAGGAGCATGAAAAGGTCTGAAAAATAGGAGGAGCATGAAGCGGTGTTCAAAAAAATGAAGAGCCTGGAGAAGTGTGAAAAATATGAAGAGCTTCAAAAAGTGTCAAAAATATGAGGAGCATGAAACGGTCTGAAAAATAGGAGAAGCATGAAGTGGTGTTGAAAAATATGAAGAGACTGAAAAGGTGTGAAAAATATGAAGAGCTTCAAAGGTGTCAAAATTATGAGGACCATGAAACGCTCTGAAAAATACGAGGAGCATGAAGCGGTGTTGAAAAACATGAAGAGCCTGAAAAGGTGTGAAAAATAGGAAGAGCTTCAAAAGGCGTCAAAAATATGAGGAGCATGAAACGGTCTGAAAAATAGGAGAAGCATGAAACGGTCTGAAAAATAGGAGGAGCATGAAGCGGTTTGAAAAACATGAAGAGCCTGAAAAAGTGTGAAAAATATGAAGAGCCTCAAAAGGCGTCAAAAATATGAGGAGAATGAAACGGTCTGAAAATTAGGAGGAGCATGAAGCGGTGTTGAAAAACATACAGAGCCTGAAACAGTGTGAAATATATGAAGAGCCTCAAAGGTGTCAAAAATATGAGGAGCAAGAAACGGTCTGAAAAATAGAAGGAGCTTGAAGTGGTGTTGAAAAACATGAAGAGCCTGAAACAGTGTGAAGTATATGAAGAGCCTCAAAGGTGTCAAAATTATGAGGAGCAAGAAACGGTCTGAAAAATAGAAGGAACTTGAAGTGGTGTTGAAAAACATGAAGAGCCTGAAAAGGTGTGAAAAATACGAAGAGCTTCAAAGGTGTCAAAATTATGAGGAGCATGAAACGCTCTGAAAAAGAGGAGGAGCAGCAAGCGATGTTGAAAAACATGAAGAGCGTGAAAAGGTGTGAAAAATATGAAGAGCTTCAAAAGGTGTCAAAAATATGAGGAGCAAGAAACGGTCTGAAAAATAGGAGGAGCATGAAGCGGTGTTGAAAAACATGAAGAGCCTGAAAAGGTGTGAAAAATATGAAGAGCTTCAAAAGGTGTCAAATATATGAGGAGCATGATACGGTCTGAAAAATAGGAGGAGTATGAAGTGGTGCTGAAAAATATGAAGAGCCTGAAAAGGTGTGAAAAATAGGAAGAGCTTCAAAAGTTGTGAAAAATATGAGGAGCATGAAACGGTCTGAAAAATAAGAGGAGCATGAAGCCGTGTTGAAAAACATGTAGAGACTGAAAAGGTGTAAAAAATATGAAGAGCTTCAAAAGGTGTCAAAAATATGAGGAGCATGAAACGGTCTGAAAAATAGGAGGAGCATTGTAGCGTTGTTCAAAAACTTGAAGAGCCTGAAATGGTGTGAAAAATATGAAGAGCTTCAAAAGGTGTCAAAAATATGAGGAGCATGAAACGGTCTGAAAAATAAGAGGAGCATGAAATGGTGTTGAAAAACATGAAGAGCCTGAAAAGGTGTGAAACATATGAAGAGCTTCAAAAGGTGTGAAATACATGAGGAGTATGAAACGGTCTGAAAAATAGGAGGATCATGAGCGGTATTGAAAAACATGAATAGACTGAAAAGGTGTGAAAAATATGAAGAGCTTCAAAAGGTGTCAAAAATATGAGGAGCATGAAACGGTCTGAAAAATATGACGAGCATGAAACGGTGTTCAAAAACATGAAGAGCCTGAAAAGGTGTGAAAAATATGAAGAGCTTCAAAAGGAGTGAAAAATATGAGGAGCATGAAACGGTCTGAAAAATACGAGGAGCATGAAGCGGTGTTGAAAAACATGAAGAGCCTGAAAAGGTGTGAAAAATAGGAAGAGCTTCAAAAGGCGTCAAAAATATGAGGAGCATGAAACGGTCTGAAAAATAGGAGAAGCATGAAATGGTCTGAAAAATAGGAGGAGCATGAAGCGGTTTGAAAAACATGAAGAGCCTGAAAAAGTGTGAAAAATATGAAGAGCTTCAAAAGGTGTCAAAAATATGAGGAGAATGAAACGATGTGAAAATTAGGAGGAGCATGAAGCGGTGTTGAAAAACATAAAGAGCCTGAAACAGTGTGAAATATATGAAGAGCCTCAAAGGTGTCAAAAATAAGAGGAGCAAGAAAAGGTCTGAAAAATTGAAGGAGCTTGAAGTGGTGTTGAAAGACATGAAGAGCCTGAAAAAGTGTGAAATATATGAAGAGCCTCAAAGGTGTCAAAAATATGAGGAGCAAGAAACGGTCTGAAAAATAGAAGGAACTTGAAGTGGTGTTGAAAAACATGAAGAGCCTGAAAAGGTGTGAAAAATATGAAGAGTTTCAAAAAGGTGTCAAATATATAGAGGGTGAAACGGTCTGAAAATTAAGAGGAGCAAGAAACTGTTTTCAAAAACATGAAGAGCCTCAAAAGGTGTGAAAAATATGAAGAGCTTCAAAAAGGTGTCAAATATATAGAGGGTGAAACGGTCTGAAAAATATGAGGAGCAAGAAACTGTTTTCAAAAACATGAAGAGCCTCAAAAGGTGTGAACAATGTGAAGAGCTTCAAACTGTGTCAAAAATATGAGGAGCATGAAACGGTCTGAAACATAGGTGAAGCATGAAGTGTTGTTGAAAAACATGAAGAGCCTGAAAAAGGAGTGAAAAATATGAAGAGCTTCAAAAGGTGTCAAAAATATAAGGAGCATGAAACGGTCTGAAATATAGGAGGAGCATGAAAAGGTGTTAAAAAACATGAAGAGCCTGAAAAGGTGTGAAAAATATGAAAAGCTTCAAATGGTGTCAAAAATATGAGGAGAATGAAACGGTCTGATAATTAGGAGGAGCATGAAGTGGTGTTGAAAAACATGAAGAGCTTGAAAAAGGTGTGAAACATATGAGTAGAATAAAACGGTCTGAAAAATAGGAGGAGCATGAAGTGGTGGAGAAAAACATGAAGACCCTGAAAAGGTGTGAAAAATATGAAGAGCTACAAAAAGTGTCAAAAATATGAGGAGCTTGAAACGGTCTGATATATAGGAGGAGCGTGAAAAAGTGTTAAAAAAATATGAAGAGCTTCAAAAGGTGTGAAACATATGAGGAGCATGAAACGGTCTGAAAAATAGGAGGAGCATGAAGCGTTGTTGAAAAACATGAAGAGCCTGAAAAGGTGTGAAAAATATGAAGTGCTTCAAAAGGTGTCAAAAACATGACGAGCATGAAAAGGTCTGAAAAATAGGAGGAGCATGAAGCGGTGTTCAAAAAAATGAAGAGCCTGGAGAAGTGTGAAAAATATGAAGAGCTTCAAAAAGTGTCAAAAATATGAGGAGCATGAAACGGTCTGAAAAATAGGAGAAGCATGAAGTGGTGTTGAAAAATATGAAGAGACTGAAAAGGTGTGAAAAATATGAAGAGCTTCAAAGGTGTCAAAATTATGAGGACCATGAAACGCTCTGAAAAATACGAGGAGCATGAAGCGGTGTTGAAAAACATGAAGAGCCTGAAAAGGTGTGAAAAATAGGAAGAGCTTCAAAAGGCGTCAAAAATATGAGGAGCATGAAACGGTCTGAAAAATAGGAGAAGCATGAAACGGTCTGAAAAATAGGAGGAGCATGAAGCGGTTTGAAAAACATGAAGAGCCTGAAAAAGTGTGAAAAATATGAAGAGCCTCAAAAGGCGTCAAAAATATGAGGAGAATGAAACGGTCTGAAAATTAGGAGGAGCATGAAGCGGTGTTGAAAAACATACAGAGCCTGAAACAGTGTGAAATATATGAAGAGCCTCAAAGGTGTCAAAAATATGAGGAGCAAGAAACGGTCTGAAAAATAGAAGGAGCTTGAAGTGGTGTTGAAAAACATGAAGAGCCTGAAACAGTGTGAAGTATATGAAGAGCCTCAAAGGTGTCAAAATTATGAGGAGCAAGAAACGGTCTGAAAAATAGAAGGAACTTGAAGTGGTGTTGAAAAACATGAAGAGCCTGAAAAGGTGTGAAAAATATGAAGAGCTTCAAAAAGGTGTCAAATATACAGAGGGTGAAATGGTCTGAAAAATCTGCGGAGCAAGAAACTGTTTTCAAAAACATGAAGAGCCTCAAAAGGTGTGAAAAATATGAAGAACTTCAAAAAGGTGTCAAATATATAGAGGGTGAAACGGTCTGAAAAATATGAGGAGCAAGAAACTGTTTTCAAAAACATGAAGAAACTCAAAAGGTGTGAACAATGTGAAGAGCTTCAAACTGTGTCAAAAATATGAGGAGCATGAAACGGTCTGAAATATATGAGGAGCATGAAGTGTTGTTGAAAACCATGAAGAGCCTGAAAAAGTGTGAAACATATGAGGAGCATGATACGGTCTGAAAAATAGGAGGAGCATGAAGCGGTGTTGAAAAATATGTAGAGCCTGAAAACGTATGAAAAATAGGAAGAGCTTCAAAAGGTGTCAAAAATATAAGGAGCATGAAACGGTCTGAAATATAGCAGGAGCATGAAAAGGTGTTGAAAAACATGAAGAGCCTGAAAAGGTGTGAAAAATATGAAGAGCTTAAAATGGTGTCAAAAATAAGAGGAGAATGAAACGGTCTGAAAATTAGGAGGAGCATGAAGCGGTGTTGAAAACATGAAGAGCCTGAAAATGTGTGAAATATATGAAGAGCCTCAAAGGTGTCAACAATATGAGGAGCAATAATCGGTCTGAAAAATAGGAGGAGCTTGAAGCGGTGTTGAAAAATATGAAGAGCGTGAAAAGGTGTGAAATATATGAAGAGCTTCAAAAGGTGTCAAAAATATAAGGAGCATGAAATGGTAGGAAATATAGGAGCAGCATGAAAAGGTGTTAAAAAACTTGAAGAGCTTCAAAAGGTGTGAAACATATGAGGAAGAGCATGTAGTGGTGTTGAAAACCATGAAGAGCCTGAAAGTTGTGAAAAATATGAAGAGCTTTAAAAGGTGTCAAAAATATGAGGAGCATGAAACGGTCTGAAAAATAGGAGGAGCATGAAGCTGTGTAGAAAAACATGAAGAGCCTGAAAAGGTGTGAAATATATGAAGAGCTTCAAAATGTGTAAAATATGAGGAGTATGAAACGGTCTGAAAAATAGGAGTAACATGAAACACTGTTCAAAATCATGAAGAGCCTGAAAAGGTGTGAAAAACATGAAGAGCCTGAAAAGGTGTGAAAAATATGAAGAGCTTCAAAAGGTGTCAAAAATGAGATGAGCATGAAACGGTCTGAAAAATCGGAGGAGCATGAAGTGGGGTTGAAAATCATGAAGAGCCTGAAAAGGTGTGAAAAATATGAGGAGCTTCAAAAGGTGTGAAATTCATGAGGAGCATGAAATGGTCTGAAAAATAGGAGAAGAATGAAGTGGTGGGGAAAAATATGAAGAGCCTGAAAAGGTGTGAAAAATATGAAGAGCTTCAAAAGGTGTCAAAAATTAGATGAGTATGAAACGGTCTGAAAATTTGGAGGAGCAAGAAGTAGTGTTGAACAAAATGAAGAGCCTGAAAATGTGTGAAAAATATGAGGAGCTTCAAAATGTGTGAAATTCATGAGGATCATGAAACGGTCTGAAAAATAGGAGAAGCATGAAGTGGTGTGAAAAAACATGAAGTGCCTGAAAAGGTGTGAAATATATGAAGAGCTTCAAAAGGTGTCAAAAATATGAGGAGCATGAAACGGTGTGAAAATAGGAGGAGGATGAAACGGTCTGAAAAATAATAGGAGCACGAATCGATGTTGAAAACATGAAGAGCATGAAGAGGTGTGAAAAATATGAAGAGCTTCAAAAGGTGTCAAAAATATTAGGAGCAAGAAACGGTCTGAAAAATAGGAGGAGCATGAAGCGGTGTTGAAAAACATGAAGAGCCTGAAAATGTGTGAAAAATATGAAGAGCTTCAAAAGCTGTCAAAAATATGAGGCGCCTGTAACGGTCTGAAAAATAGGAGGAGCATGAAGCGGTGTTGAAAAACATGAAGAGCTTGAAATGGGGTGAAATATATTAAGAGCTTCCAAAGGTGTCAAAAATAGGAGGAGTATGAAACGGTCTGAAATCTCGGAGGAACATGAAGTGTTATTGAAAAACATGAAGATCATGAAAAGGTGTGAAATATGAAGAGCTTCAAAAGGTGTCAAAAATGTGAGGAGCATGAAACGGTCTGAAAAATAGGAGGAGCATGAAGCCATGTTCAAAAACATGAAGAGCCTGAAAAGGTGTGAAAAATATGAAGAGCTTCAAAAGGTGTCAAATTATGAGGATAATGAAACGGTGTGAAAAACAGGAGGAGCATGAAACGGACTGAAAAATAGGAGGAGCATGAATCGGTGTTGAAAACATGAAGAGCATGAAAAGGTGTGAAAAATATGAGGAGTTTCAAAAGTGTAAAAAATATGAGGAGCATGATACGGTTTGAAAAATAGGAGGAGCATGAAGCGGTGTTGAAAACATGAAGTGCCTGAAAAGGTGTGAAATATATGAAGAGCTTCAAAAGGTGTCAAAAATATGAGGAGCATGAAACGGTCTGAAAAATAGGAGGAGCATGAAGCCGTGTTCAAAAACATGAAGAGCCTGAAAAGGTGTGAAAAATATGAAGAGCTTCAAAAGGTGTCAAAAATATGAGGAGCATGAAACGGTGTGAAAATAGGACGAGGATGAAACGGTCTGAAAATAATAGGAGCATGAATCGATGTTGAAAACATGAAGAGCATGAAAAGGTGTGAAAAATATGAAGAGCTTCAAAAAGTGTCAAAAATATTAGGAGCAAGAAACGGTCTGAAAATAGGAGGAGCATGAAGCGGTGTTGATAAACATGAAGAGCCTGAAAATGTGTGAAAAATATGAAGAGCTTCAAAAGGTGTCAAAAATATGAGGCGCATATAACGGTCTGAAAAATAGGAGGAGCAGGAAGCGGTGTTGAAAAACGTGAAGAGCCGGAAAATGTGTGAAAAATATGAAGAGCTTCAAAAGGTGTCAAGAATATGAGGTGCATGAAACGGTCTGAAAAATAGGAGGCGCAGGAAGCGGTGTTGAAATACATGAGGAGCCTGAAAAGCTGTGAAAAATATGAAGAGCTTCAAAAGTTGTCAAAAATAGGAGGAGCATGAAACGTTCTGAAAATTAGGAGAAGCATGAAACTGTGTTGAAAAACATGAAGATCATGAAAAGGTGTGAAAAATATGAAGAGCTTCAAAAGGTGTCAAAAATATGAGGAGCATGAATCGGTCTGAAAATTGGAGGAGCATGAAGAGGTTTTGAAAAACATGAAGAGCCTGAAAGGTGTGAAATATATGAACAGCTTCAATAGGTGTCAAAAATAGGAGGAGTATAAAACGGTATGAAAACTAGGAGGAGCATGAAGCGGTGTTGAAACACATGAAGAGCATGAAAAGGTGTGAAAAAATATGAAGAGCTTCAAAAAGTGTCAAAATATGAGGAGCATGAAACGGTCTGAAAAATACGAGGAGCATGAAACGGTCTGAAAAAGAGTAGGAGCATGAAGCAGTGTAGAAAAACATGAGGAGCCTGAAAAGGTGTGAAATATATGAAGAGCTTTAAAAGGTGTCAAAAATATGAGGAGCATGAAACGGTCTGAAAAACAGGAGGAGCATGAAGCAGTGTAGAAAAACATGAAGAGCCTGAAAAGGTGTGAAATATATGAAGAGCTTCAAAATGTGTCAAAATAAGAGGAGTATGAAAAGGTCTGAAAAATACGAGCAGCATGAAACGCTGTTCAAAATCATGAAGAGCCTGAAAAGGTGTGAAAAACATGAAGAGCCTGAAAAGGTGTGAAAAATATGAAGAGCTTCAAAAGGTGTCAAAAATGAGATGAGCATGAAACGGTCTGAAAAATCGGAGGAGCATGAGTGGGGTTGAAAATCATGAAGAGCCTGAAAAGGTGTGTAAAATATGAAGAGCTTCAAAAGGAGTGAAATACATGAGGAGCATGAAACCGTCTGAATTATAGGAGGAGCATGAAACGGTGTTCAAAAACATGAATAGCCTGAAAAGGTGGGAAAAATATGAAGTGCTTCAAAAGGTGTGAAAAATATGAAGAGCTTCAAAAGGTGTGAAAAATATGAAGAGCTTCAAAATGTGTGAAATACATGAGGAGCATGAAACGGTCAGAAAAATAGGAGGAGCATGAAGCGGTGTTGAAAAACATGAAGAGACTTAAAACGTGTGAAATATATGAAGAGGCTGAAAAGGTGTGAAAAATATGAAGAGATTCAAAGGTGTCAAAAATATGAGGAGCAAGAAACGGTCTGAAAATAGGAGGAGCATGAAACGGTGTTCAAAAACATGAAGAGCCGGAAAAGGTGTGAAAAATATGAAGAGCTTCAAAAGGTGTCAAAAATATGAGGAGCAAGAAACGGTCTGAAAATAGGAGGAGCATGAAGCGGTGTTCAAAAACATGAAGAGCCTGAAAAAGTGTGAAAAATTTGAAGAGCTTCAAAAATGTGAAAAATATGAAGAGCTTCAAATGCTGTCAAAAATGAGATGAGCATGAAACGGTCTGAGAAATAGGAGAAGCATGAAGTGGTGTTCAAAAACATGAAGAGCCTGAAAAAGTGTGAAATATATGAAGAGCTTCAAAAGGCGTGAAAAATATGAAGAGCTTCAAAAGAGATCAAAAATATGAGGAGCATGAAACGGTCTGAAAAATAGGAGGAGAATTGTAGCATTGTTCAAAAACTTGAAGAGCCTGAAAAGGTGTGAAAAATATGAAGAGCTTCAAAATGTGTCAAAAATATGAGGAGCATGAAACGGTGTGAAAATAGGACGAGGATGAAACGGTCTGAAAAATAATAGGAGCATGAATCGATGTTGAAAACATGAAGAGCATGAAAAGGTGTGAAAAATATGAAGAGCTTCAAAAGGTGTCAAAAATATGAGGAGCATGAAACGGTGTGAAAATAGGACGAGGATGAAACGGTCTGAAAAATAATAGGAGCATGAATCGATGTTGAAAACATGAAGAGCATGAAAAGGTGTGAAAAATATGAAGAGCTTCAAAAAGTGTCAAAAATATTAGGAGCAAGAAACGGTCTGAAAAATAGGAGGAGCATGAAGCGGTGTTGATAAACATGAAGAGCCTGAAAATGTGTGAAAAATATGAAGAGCTTCAAAAGGTGTCAAAAATATGAGGCGCATGTAACGGTCTGAAAAATAGGAGGAGCATGAAGCGGTGTTGATAAACATGGAGAGCTTCAAAAGGTGTGAAAAATACGAAGAGCTTCAAAAGGTGTGAAATACATGAGGAGCATGAAACTGTCTGAAAAATAGGAGGAGCATGAAGCGCTGTTCAAAAACATGAAGAGTTTGAAAAGGTGTAAAAAATATGAAGAGCTACAAAAGGTGTGAAATACATGAGGAGCATGAAACGGTGTATAAAATAGGAGGAGCATGAAGCGGTGTTCAGAAACATGAAGAGCCTGAAAAGGTGTGAAAAATATGAAGAGCTACAAACGG
The DNA here is from genome assembly GCF_033118175.1 of Dama dama. NCBI lineage: Eukaryota > Metazoa > Chordata > Mammalia > Artiodactyla > Cervidae > Dama > Dama dama. Next base: position 839,040 of record NW_026870935.1, read on the forward strand.
TGTTAAAAATATGAGGAGAATGAAACGGTCTGAAAAATAGAAGGAGCATGAAGCGGTGTTCAAAAACATGAAGAGCTTGAAAAGGTGTGAAAAATATGAAGAGCTTCAAAAGATGTGAAATACATGAGGAGCATGAAACTGTCTGAAAAATAGGAGGAGCATGAGACGGTGTTGAAAAACGTGAAGAGCCTGAAAAGGTGTGAAAAATATGAAGAGCTTCAAAAAGTGTGAAAAATATGAGGAGCATGAAACGGTCTGAAAAAGAGAAGGAGCATGAAGCATTGATGAAAAACATGAAGAGCCTGAAAACGTGTGAAAAATATGAACAGCTTCAAAAGGTGTGAAATACATGAGGAGCATGAAACGGTATGAAAAATAGGAGGATCATGAAGCGGTGTTGAAAAACATGAAGAGCCTGAAAAGGTGTGAAAAATTTGAAGAGCTTCAAAACCTTTCAAAAATATGAGGAGCATGAAACGGTCTGAAAAATAGGAGCAGCATGAAGCGGTGTTCAAAAATATGAAGAGCCTGAAAAGGTGTGAAAAATATGACGAGCGTCAACAGTTGTGAAAAATAGGAGGAGCATGAAGCGGTGTTGAAAAACATGAAGAGCCTGAAAACGTGTGAAAAATATGATGAGTTTCAGAAGATGTGAAAAATAAGAAGAGCTTCCAAAGGTGTCAAAAATGAGATGAGCATGAAACGGTCTGAAAAATAGGAGGAGCATGAAACGGTTTTGAAAATCACGAAGAGCCTCAAAAGGTGTGAATAATATGAAGAGCTACAAAAGGTGTCAAAAATATGAGGAGCATGAAACGATCTGATAATTAGGAGGAGCATGAAGTGGTGTTTAAAAACATGAAGAGCCTGAAAAGGTGTGAAAAATATGAAGAGCTTCAAAAAGTGTGAAAAATATGAGGAGCATTATACGGTCTGAAAAGTAGGAGGAGCAAGAAACGGTGTTCAAAAACATGAAGAGACTGAAAAGGTGTGAAAAATATGAAGAGCTTCAAAATCTGTCAAAAATGAGATGAGCATGAAACGGTCTGAAAAATAGGAGGAACATGAAGTGGTGTTGAAAAACATGAAGAGCCTGAAAAAGTGTGAAATATATGAAGAGCTTCAAAAGATGTGAAAAATATTAGGAGCTTCAAAAGAGGTCAAAAATATGAGGAGCATGAAACGGTCTGAAAAAGAAGAGGAGCATGAAGCGGTGCTCAAAAACATGAAGAGCCTGAAAAGGTGTGAAAAATACGAAGAGCTTCAAAAGGTGTGAAATACATGAGGATCATGAAACTGTCTGAAAAATAGGAGGAGCATGAAGCGCTATTCAAAAACATGAAGAGCTTGAAAAGGTGTAAAAAATATGAAGAGCTACAAAAGGTGTGAAATACAGGAGGAGCATTAAACTGTCTGAAAAATAGGAGGAGCAGGAAGCGGTGTTGAAAAACATGAAGAGCCTGAAATGGTGTGAAAAATGTGAAGAGCTTCAAAAGGTGTGAAAAATAGGAGGAGCATGAAGAGGTGTTCAAATACATGAAATGCCTGAAAAGTTGTAAAAAATATGAAGAGCTTCAAAAGGTGTCAAAAATATGAGGAGCCTGAAACCGTCTGAAAAACAGGAGGAGCATGAATCGGTCTTCAAAATCATGAAGAGCCTGAAAAGGTGTGAAAAATATGAAGAGCTTCAAAAGTTGTGAAATACTTGAGGAGCATGAAACGGTCTGAAAAATAGGAGGATCATGAAGCATTGTTGAAAAACATGAACAGCTTGAAAAGGTGTGAAAAATATGAAGAGTTTCAAAAGGTTTAAAATATATGAGGAGCATGAAACGGTCTGAAAAATAGAAGCAGCAAAAAACGGTGTTCAAAAACATGAAGAGCCTGAAAAGGTGTGAAAAATACGAAGAGCTTCAAAAGGTGTGAAAAATATGAAGAGCTTCAAAAGGTGTCAAAAATATGAGGAGCATTAAAAGGTCTGAAAAATACGAGGAGCATGAAGTGGTGTTGAAAATCATGAAGAGCCTGAAAAGATGTGAAAAATATGAAGAGTTTCAAAAGGTGTCAAAAATATGAGGAGCATGAAACGGTCTGAAAAGCTGGAGAAGAATCAAGCGGTGTTGAAATACATGAAGAGCCTGAAAAGTTATAAAAATATGAAGAGCTTCAAAAGGTGTAAAAAATACGAAGAGCTTCAAAAGGTGTCAAAAATGAGATGAGCATGAAACGGTCTCAAAAATAGGAGGAGCATGAAGCGGTGGTGAGAAACATAAAGGGCCTGAAAATGTGTGAAAAAAATGAAGAGCTTCAAAAGGTGTGAAAAGTATGAGGAGCATGAAGCGGTGTTCAAAAACATGAAGAGCCTGAAAAGGTGTGAAATATATGAAGAGCTTCAAAAGGTGTGAAAAATATGAAGAGCTTCAAAAGGTGTCAAAAAAATGAAGAGCATGAAACGGTCTGAAAATAAGAGGAGCATGAAACGGTGTTCAAAACATGAAGAGATTTAAAAGGTGTGAAAAATATGAAGAACTTTAAAAAGTGTCAAGAATATGAGGAGCATGAAACGTTCTGAAAAATAGGAGGATCATGAAACGGTGTTCAAAAACATGAAGAGCCTGAAAAGGTGTGAAAAATATGAGTAGCCTCAAAATGTGTCAAAAACATGAGGAGTGTGAAACGTTCTGAAAAATAGCAGGAACATGAAGCGGTGTTCAAAAACATGAAGAGCCTGAAAACGTGTGAAAAATTTGAATAGCTTCATAAATGTGAAAAATATGAAGAGCTTCAAAAGGTGTGAAATATATGAAGAGCTTCAAAAAGTGTCAAAAATTAGATGAGCATGAAACGGTCTGAAAAATAGGAGGAGCATGAAGTGGTGTTTTGAAAAACATGAACAGCCTGAAAAGGTGTGAAATATATGAAGAGCTTCAAAAGGTGTGAAAAATATGAAGAGCTTCAAAAGGTGTCAAAAAAATGAAGAGCATGAAATGGCCTGAAAAATAGGAGGAGCATGAAGCGGTGTTCAAAAACCTGAAGAGCCTGAAAAGGTGTGAAATATATGAAGAGCTTCAAAACGTGTGAAAAATATGAAGAGCTTCAAAAGGTGTCAAAAAAATGAAGAGCATGAAACGGTCTGAAAATAGGAGGAGCATGAAACGGTGTTCAAAACATGAAGAGCCTTAAAAGGTGTGAAAAATATGAAGAACTTTAAAAGGTGTCAAGAATATGAGGAGCATGAAACGTTCTGAAAAATAGGAGGAACATGAAGTGGTGTTGAGAAACATGAAGAGGCTGAAAATGTGTGAAATATATGAAGATCTTCAAAAGGTGTGAAAAATATGAAGTGCTTCTAAAGGTGTCAAAAATATGAAGAGCATGAAACGGTCACAAAAATAGGAGGAACTTGAATTGGTGTTCGAAAACATGAAGAGTCTGAAAAGGTGTGAAATATAAGAAGAGCTTCAAAGGGTGTCAAAATTATGAGGAGCATGAAACGGTCTGAAAAATAGGAGGATCATGAAACAGTGTTGAAAACCATGAAGAGCCTGAAAAGGTGTGAAAAATATGAAGAGCTTCAAAACGTGTCAAAAATATGAGGAGCATGAAACTGTCTGAAAAATAGGAGGAGCATGATGCGGTGTTGAAAAATATGAAGAGCCTGAAAACGTGTGAAAAATATGAAAATCTTCAAAAGGTATGAAAAATATGAAGAGCTTCAAAAGGTGTCAAAAATGAGATGACCATGAAACGGTCTGAAAAATAGAAGGAGCATGAAGTTATTTCCAAAAAAATGAAGAGCCTGAAAAGGTGTGAAGTATATGAAGATTTCAAAAGGTGTCAAAAATATGAGGAGCATGAAACGGTCTGAAAAATAGGAGGAGCATGAAGTCATGTTGAAAAACATGAAGAGCCTGAAAATGTGTGAAAAATACGAAGAGCTTCAAAAGGTGTCACAAATAAGAGGAGCATGAAACGGTCTGAAATATATGAGGAGCATGAAGCCGTGTTCAAAAACATGAAGAGCCTGAAAAGGTGTGAAAAATTTGAAGAGCTTCAACAGATGTGAAAAATAGGAGGAGCATGAAGCGGTGTTAAAAAACATGAAGAGCCTGAAAACGTGTCAAAAATATGAAGAGCTTCAAAAGGTGTGAAAAATATGAAGAGCTTCAAAAATTGTCAAAAATGAGATGAGCATGAAGCGGTCTGAAAAATGGTGGAGCATGAAGTGTTGTTGAAAAACATGAAGAGCCTGAAAAGATGTGAAAAATATGAAGAGCTTCAAAAGTTGTGAAGTACAGGAGGAGCATTAAAAGGTCTGAAAATAGGAGGTGCATGAAGCGGTATTGAAAAACATGAAGAGCCTGAAAAGGTGTGAAAAATATGAAGAGCTTCAAAAGGTGTGAAGTACAGGAGGAGCATTAAACGGTCTGAAAAATAGGAGGAGCATGAAGCGGTGTTGAAAAACATGAAGAGCCTGAAATGGTGTGAAAAATGTGAAGAGCTTCAAAAGGTGTGAAAAATAGGAGGAGCATGAAGAGGTGTTCAAAAACATGAAATGCCTGAAAAGTTGTAAAAAATATGAAGAGCTTCAAAAGGTGTCAAAAATATGAGGAGCCTGAAACGGTCTGAAAAACAGGAGGAGCATGAATCGGTCTTCAAAAACATGAAGAGCCTGAAAAGGTGTGAAAAATATGAAGAGCTTCAAAAGTTTTAAAAATTTGAGGAGCATGAAACGGTCTGAAAAATAGAAGGAACATGAAGCAGTGTTCAAAAACATGAAGAGCCTGAAAAGATGTGGAAAATATGAAGAGCTTCAAAAGGTGTTAAAATTAAGAGGAGCATGAAATGGTCTGAAAAACAGGAGAAGCATGAGCGGTGTTGAAAAACATGAAGAGCCTGAAAAGGTGTGAAAAATATGAAGAGCTTTAAAAGGTGTGAAATTCTTGAGGAGCATGAAACGGTCTGAAAAATAGGAGGATCAGGAAGCATTGTTGAAAAACATGAACAGCATGAAAAGGTGTGAAAAATATGAAAAGATTCAAAAGGTTTAAAATATATGAGGAGGATGAAAAGGTCTGAAAAATAGAAGCAGCATAAAACGGTGTTCAAAAATATGAAGAGCCTGAAAAGGTGTGAAAAATACGAAGAGCTTCAAAAGGTGTGAAAAATATGAAGAGCTTCAAAAGGTGTCAAAAATACGAGGAGCATGAAAAGGTCTGAAAAATACTAGGAGCATGAAGTGGTGTTGAAAATCATGAAGAGCCTGAAAAGATGTGAAAAGTATGAAGAGCTTCAAAAGGTGTCAAAAATATGAGGAGCATGAAACGGTCTGAAAAACAGGAGAAGCATGAAGCGGTGTTGAAAAACATGAAGAGCCTGAAAAGGTATAAAAATATGAAGAGCTTCAAAAAGTGTAAAAAATACGAAGAGCTTCACAAGGTGTCAAAAATGAGATGAGCATGAAAAGTTCTGAAAAAAAGGAGGAGCATGAAGCAGTGTTGAAAAACATGAAGAGCCTGAAAATGTGTGAATAATATGAAGAGACTGAAAACGTGTCAAAAATATGAGGAGCATGAAACGGTCTGAAAAATAGGAGGAGCATGAAACGGTGTTCAAAAACAGGAAGAGCCTAAAAAGGTGTGAAATATATGAAGAGCTTCAAAACATGTCAAAAATATGTGGAGCATGAAACGGTCTGAAAAATAGGAGGAGCATGAAGCGCAGTTGAAAAACATGAAGAACCTGAAAACGTGTGAAAAATATGAACAGCTTCAAAAGGTGTGAAAAATGAGATGAGCATGAAACGTTCTGAAAAATAGGAGGTGCATGAAGCGGTGTTGAAAAACATGAAGAGCCTGAAAAGGTGTGAAAAATAGGAAGAGCTTCAAAGGGCGTCAAAAATATGAGGAGCATGAAACGGTCTGAAAAATAGGAGAAGCATGAAACGGTCTGAAAATTAGGAGGAGCATGAAGCAGTGTTGAAAAACATGAAGAACCTGAAAACGTGTGAAAAATATGAACAGCTTCAAAAGGTGTGAAAAATGAGATGAGCTTGAAGCGGTCTGAAAAATAGGAGGAGCATGAAGTGTTGTTTAAAAGCATGAAGAGCCTGAAAAGGTGTGAAATATATGAAAAGCTTCAAAAGGTGTGAAAATAAAAGAAGAGTTTCAAAAGGTGTCAAAAATATGAGGAGCATGAAACGATCTGAAAAAGAGGAGGAGCATGAAACGGTGTTCAAATACATGAAGAGCCTAAAAAGGTGTGAAAAATATGAAGAGCTTCAAAAGGTGTGAAAATATGAAGACCTGCAAAAGGTGTAAAAATCGATGAGCATGAAATGATCTGAAAATTAGGAGCAGCACGAAGCGGTGTTGAAAACCATGAAGAGCCTGAAAACGTGTAAAATATATGAAGAGCTTCAAAAGAAATGAAAAATATGAACAGCTTCAAAATGTGTCAAAAATGAGATGAGAATGAAGCAGTCTGAAAAAAGGAGGAGCATGAAGTGGTGTTGAAAATCATGAAGAGCCTGAAAAGGTGTGAAAAATAGGAAGAGCTTCAAAGGGCGTCAAAAATATGAGGAGCATGAAACGGTCTGAAAAATAGGAGAAGCATGAAACGGTCTGAAAATTAGGAGGAGCATGAAGCAGTGTTGAAAAACATAAAGAGCCTGAAACAGTGTGAAATATATGAAGAGCCTCAAAGGTGTCAAAAATATGAGGAGCAAGAAACGGTCTGAAAAATAGAAGGAGCTTGAAGTGGTGTTGAAAAACATGAAGAGGCTGAAAAAGTGTGAAATATATGAAGAGCCTCAAAGGTGTCAAAAATATGAGGAGCAAGAAACGGTCTGAAAAATAGAAGGAGCTTGAAGTGGTGTTGAAAAACATGAAGAGCCTGAAGATATGAAAAATATGAAGAGCTTCAAAGGTGTCAAAATTAGGAGGAGCATGAAACGCTCTGAAAAAGAGGAGGAGAAGCAAGCGATGTTGAAAAACATGAAGAGCGTGAAAAAGTGTGAAAAATATGAAGAGCTTCAAAAGGTGTCAAGTATATGAGGAGCATGAAACGGTCTGAAAAATAGGAGGAGCATGAAGTGGTGCTGAAAAACATGAATAGCCTGAAAAGGTGTGAAAAATATGAAGAGCTTCAAAAAGGTGTCAAATATATAGAGGGTGAAACGGTCTGAAAAATATGAGGAGCAAGAGACTGTTTTCAAAAACATGAAGAGCCTCAAAAGGTGTGAACAATGTGAAGAGCTTCAAACTGTGTCAAAAATATGAGGAGCATGAAACGGTCTGAAACATAGGAGGAGCATGAAGTGTTGTTGAAAAACATGAAGAGCCTGAAAAAGGTGTGAAACATATGAGGAGCATGAAACGGTCTGAAAAATAGGAGGAGCATGAAGTGTTGTTGAAAAACATGAAGAGCCTGAAAAGGTGTCAAAAATATGAAGAGCTTCAAAAAGTGTCAAAAATATGAGGAGCATGAAACGGTCTGAAAAATAGAAGAAGCATGAAGTGGTGAAGAAAAATATGAGGAGCCTGAAAAGGTGTAAAATATATGAAGAGCTTCAAAGGTGTCAAAACTAAGAGGAGCATGAAACGGTCTGAAAAAGTTGAGGAGCAGCAAGCGATGTTGAAAAACATGAAGAGCCTGAAAAGGTGTGAAAAATATGAAGAGATTCAAAATGTGTCAAAAATATGAGGAGCATGAAACGGTTTGAAAAATAGGAGGAGCATGAAGCGGTGTTGAAAAACATGAAGAGCCTGAAAAGGTGTGAAAAATATGAAGAGCTTCAAAATGTGTAAAAAATATGAGGAGCAAAAAAAGGTCTGAAAAATAGGAGGAGCATGAAGTGGTGCTGAAAAACATGAAGAGCCTGAAAAGGTGTGAAAAATATGAAGAGCTTCAAAAGGCGTCAAAAATACGAGGAGCATGAAACGGTCTGAAAAATAGGAGGAGCATGAAACGGTCTGAAAATAGGAGGAGCATGAAGCGGTTTGAAAAACATGAAGAGCCTGAAAAAGTGTGAAAAATATGAAGAGCTTCAAAAGGTGTCAAAAATATGAGGAGAATGAAACGGTCTGAAAATCAGGAGGAGCATGAAGCGGTGTTGAAAAACATAAAGAGCCTGAAAAAGTGTGAAATATATGAAGAGCCTCAAAGGTGTCAAAAATATGAGGAGCAAGAAACGGTCTGAAAAATAGAAGGAGCTTGAAGTGGTGTTGAAAAACATGAAGAGCCTGAAAAGGTGTGAAAAATATGAAGAGCTTCAAAAGGTGTCAAAAATATGAGGAGAATGAAACGGTCTGAAAATTAGGAGGAGCATGAAGCGGTGTTGAAAAACATAAAGAGACTGAAAAAGTGTGAAATATATGAAGAGCCTCAAAGGTGTCAAAAATATTAGGAGCAAGAAACGGTCTGAAAAATAGAAGGAGCTTGAAGTGGTGTTGAAAAACATGAAGAGCCTGAAAAGGTGTGAAAAATATGAAGAGCTTCAGAAAGGTGTCAAATATATAGAGGGTGAAACGGTCTGAAAAATATGAGGAGCAAGAAACTGTTTTCAAAAACATGAAGAGCCTCAAAAGGTGTGAAAAATGTGAAGAGCTTCAAACTGTGTCAAAAATATGAGGAGCATGAAACGGTCTGAAACATAGGAGGAGCATGAAGTGATGTTGAAAAACATGAAGAGACTGAAAAAGTTGTGAAACATATGAGGAGCATGATATGGTCTGATAAATAGGAGGAGCATGAAGCGGTGTTGAAAAATATGAAGAGCATGAAAATGTGTGAAAAATATGAAGAGCTTCAAAAGGTGTCAAAAATATAAGGAGCATGAAACGGTCTGAAATATAGCAGGAGCATGAAAAGGTGTTAAAAAACATGAAGAGCCTGAAAAGGTGTGAAAAATATGAAAAGCTTCAAATGGTGTCAAAAATATGAGGAGAATGAAACGGTCTGATATTTAGGAGGAGCATGAAGTGGTGTTGAAAAACATGAAGAGCTTGAAAAAGGTGTGAAACATATGAGTAGAATAAAACGGTCTGAAAAATAGGAGGAGCATGAAGTGGTGTAGAAAAACATGAAGACCCTGAAAAGGTGTGAAAAATATGAAGAGCTACAAAAAGTGTCAAAAATATGAGGAGCTTGAAACGGTCTGAAATATAGGAGGAGCATGAAAAGGTGTTAAAAAAATATGAAGAGCTTCAAAAGGTGTGAAAAGTATGAGGAGCATGAAACGGTCTGAAAAATAGGAGGAGCATGAAGCGTTGTTGAAAAACATGAAGAGCCTGAAAAGGTGTGAAAAATATGAAGTGCTTCAAAAAGTGTCAAAAACATGAGGAGCATGAAAATGTCTGAAAAATAGGAGGAGCTTGAAGCGGTGTTCAAAAAAATGAAGAGCCTGGAGAAGTGTGAAAAATATGAAGAGCTTCAAAAAGTGTCAAAAATATGAGGAGCATTAAACGGTCTGAAAAATAGGAGAAGCATGAAACGGTCTGAAAAATAGGAGAAGCATGAAACGGTCTGAAAAATAGGAGGAGCATGAAGCAGTGTTGAAAAACATAAAGAGCCTGAAACAGTGTGAAATATATGAAGAGCCTCAAAGGTGTCAAAAATATGAGGAGCAGGAAACGGTCTGAAAAATAGAAGGAGCTTGAAGTGGTGTTGAAAAACATGAAGAGCCTGAAAAAGTGTGAAATATATGAAGAGCCTCAAAGGTGTCAAAAATATGAGGAGCAAGAAACGGTCTGAAAAATAGAAGGAGCTTGAAGTGGTGTTGAAAAACATGAAGAGCCTGAAAAGGTGTGAAAAATATGAAGAGCTTCAAAGGTGTCAAAATTATGAGGAGCATGAAACACTCTGAAAATGAGGAGGAGCAGCAAGCGATGTTGAAAAACATGAAGAGCGTGAAAAGGTGTGAAAAATATGAAGAGCTTCAAAAGGTGTCACAAATATGAGGAGCATGAAAGGGTCTGAAAAATAGGAGGAGCATGAAGCGGTGTTGAAAAACATGAAGAGCCTGAAAAGGTGTGAAAAATATGAAGAGCTTCAAAAGGTGTCAAGAATATGAGGAACATGAAACGGTCTGAAAAATAGGAGGAGCATGAAGTGGTGCTGAAAAACATGAATAGCCTGAAAAGGTGTGAAAAATATGAAGAGCTTCAAAAGGCGTCAAAAATATGAGGAGCATGAAACGGTCTGAAAAATAGGAGAAGCATGAAACGCTCTGAAAAATAGGAGGAGCATGAAGTGTTGTTGAAAAACATGAAGAGCCTGAAAAAGGTGTGAATCATATGAGGAGCATGATACGGTCTGAAAAATAGGAGGAGCATGAAGCGATGTTGAAAAATATGAAGAGCCTGAAAAGGTGTGAAAAATATGAAGAGCTTCAAAAGGTGTCAAAAATATGAGGAGCATGAAACGGCCTGAAATATAGGAGGAGCATGAAAAGGTGTTAAAAAACATGAAGAGCCTGAAAAGGTGTGTAAAATATGAAAAGCTTCAAATTTGTCAAATATATGAGGAGAATTAAACGGTCTGATATTTAGGAGGAGCATGAAGTGGTGTTGAAAAACATGAAGAGCTTGAAAAAGGTGTGAAACATATGAGTAGAATAAAACGGTCTGAAAAATAGGAGGAGCATGAAGTGGTGTAGAAAAACATGAAGACCCTGAAAAGGTGTGAAAAATATGAAGAGCTACAAAAAGTGTCAAAAATATGAGGAGCTTGAAACGGTCTGAAATATAGGAGGAGCATGAAAAGGTGTTAAAAAAATATGAAGAGCTTCAAAAGGTGTGAAAAGTATGAGGAGCATGAAACGGTCTGAAAAATAGGAGGAGCATGAAGCGTTGTTGAAAAACATGAAGAGCCTGAAAAGGTGTGAAAAATATGAAGTGCTTCAAAAAGTGTCAAAAACATGAGGAGCATGAAAATGTCTGAAAAATAGGAGGAGCTTGAAGCGGTGTTCAAAAAAATGAAGAGCCTGGAGAAGTGTGAAAAATATGAAGAGCTTCAAAAAGTGTCAAAAATATGAGGAGCATTAAACGGTCTGAAAAATAGGAGAAGCATGAAACGGTCTGAAAAATAGGAGAAGCATGAAACGGTCTGAAAAATAGGAGGAGCATGAAGCAGTGTTGAAAAACATAAAGAGCCTGAAACAGTGTGAAATATATGAAGAGCCTCAAAGGTGTCAAAAATATGAGGAGCAGGAAACGGTCTGAAAAATAGAAGGAGCTTGAAGTGGTGTTGAAAAACATGAAGAGCCTGAAAAAGTGTGAAATATATGAAGAGCCTCAAAGGTGTCAAAAATATGAGGAGCAAGAAACGGTCTGAAAAATAGAAGGAGCTTGAAGTGGTGTTGAAAAACATGAAGAGCCTGAAAAGGTGTGAAAAATATGAAGAGCTTCAAAGGTGTCAAAATTATGAGGAGCATGAAACACTCTGAAAATGAGGAGGAGCAGCAAGCGATGTTGAAAAACATGAAGAGCGTGAAAAGGTGTGAAAAATATGAAGAGCTTCAAAAGGTGTCACAAATATGAGGAGCATGAAAGGGTCTGAAAAATAGGAGGAGCATGAAGCGGTGTTGAAAAACATGAAGAGCCTGAAAAGGTGTGAAAAATATGAAGAGCTTCAAAAGGTGTCAAGAATATGAGGAACATGAAACGGTCTGAAAAATAGGAGGAGCATGAAGTGGTGCTGAAAAACATGAATAGCCTGAAAAGGTGTGAAAAATATGAAGAGCTTCAAAAGGCGTCAAAAATATGAGGAGCATGAAACGGTCTGAAAAATAGGAGAAGCATGAAACGCTCTGAAAAATAGGAGGAGCATGAAGTGTTGTTGAAAAACATGAAGAGCCTGAAAAAGGTGTGAATCATATGAGGAGCATGATACGGTCTGAAAAATAGGAGGAGCATGAAGCGATGTTGAAAAATATGAAGAGCCTGAAAAGGTGTGAAAAATATGAAGAGCTTCAAAAGGTGTCAAAAATATGAGGAGCATGAAACGGCCTGAAATATAGGAGGAGCATGAAAAGGTGTTAAAAAACATGAAGAGCCTGAAAAGGTGTGTAAAATATGAAAAGCTTCAAATTTGTCAAATATATGAGGAGAATTAAACGGTCTGATAATTAGGAGGAGCATGAAGTGGTGTTGAAAAACATGAAAAGCTTGAAAAAGGTGTGAAACATATGAGTAGAATAAAACAGTCTGAAAAATAGGAGGAGCATGAAGTGGTGTAGAAAAACATGAAGACCCTGAAAAGGTGTGAAAAATATGAAGAGCTACAAAAAGTGTCAAAAATATGAGGAGCTTGAAACGGTCTGAAATATAGGAGGAGCGTGAAAAGGTGTTAAAAAAATATGAAGAGCTTCAAAATGTGTGAAACATATGAGGAGCATGAAACGGTCTGAAAAATAGGAGGAGCATGAAGCGGTGTTGAAAAACATGAAGAGCCTTAAAAGGTGTGAAAAATATGAAGAGCTTCAAAAGGTGTCAAAAATATGAGGAGCAAGAAACGGTCTGAAAAATAGGAGGAGCATGAAGCGGTGTTGAAAAACATGAAGAGCCTTAAAAGGTGTGAAAAATATGAAGAGCTTCAAAAGGTGTCAAATATATGAGGAGCAAGAAACGGTCTGAAAAATAGGAGGAGTATGAAGTGGTGCTGAAAAATATGAAGAGCCTGAAAAGGTGTGAAAAATAGGAAGAGCTTCAAAAGTTGTGAAAAATATGAGGAGCATGAAACGGTCTGAAAAATAAGAGGAGCATGAAGCCGTGTTGAAAAACATGTAGAGACTGAAAAGGTGTAAAAAATATGAAGAGCTTCAAAAGGTGTCAAAAATATGAGGAGCATGAAACGGTCTGAAAAATAGGAGGAGCATTGTAGCGTTGTTCAAAAACTTGAAGAGCCTGAAATGGTGTGAAAAATATGAAGAGCTTCAAAAGGTGTCAAAAATATGAGGAGCATGAAACGGTCTGAAAAATAAGAGGAGCATGAAATGGTGTTGAAAAACATGAAGAGCCTGAAAAGGTCTGAAACATATGAAGAGCTTCAAAAGGTGTGAAATACATGAGGAGTATGAAATGGTCTGAAAAATAGGAGGATCATGAGCGGTATTGAAAAACATGAATAGACTGAAAAGGTGTGAAAAATATGAAGAGCTTCAAAAGGTGTCAAAAATATGAGGAGCATGAAACGGTCTGAAAAATATGACGAGCATGAAACGGTGTTCAAAAACATGAAGAGCCTGAAAATGTGTGAAAAATATGAAGAGCTTCAAAAGGAGTGAAAAATATGAGGAGCATGAAACGGTCTGAAAAATACGAGGAGCATGAAGCGGTGTTGAAAAACATGAAGAGCCTGAAAAGGTGTGAAAAATAGGAAGAGCTTCAAAAGGCGTCAAAAATATGAGGAGCATGAAACGGTCTGAAAAATAGGAGAAGCATGAAATGGTCTGAAAAATAGGAGGAGCATGAAGCGGTTTGAAAAACATGAAGAGCCTGAAAAAGTGTGAAAAATATGAAGAGCTTCAAAAGGTGTCAAAAATATGAGGAGAATGAAACGGTCTGAAAATTAGGAGGAGCATGAAGCGGTGTTGAAAAACATAAAGAGCCTGAAACAGTGTGAAATATATGAAGAGCCTCAAAGGTGTCAAAAATAAGAGGAGCAAGAAAAGGTCTGAAAAATTGAAGGAGCTTGAAGTGGTGTTGAAAGACATGAAGAGCCTGAAAAAGTGTGAAATATATGAAGAGCCTCAAAGGTGTCAAAAATATGAGGAGCAAGAAACGGTCTGAAAAATAGAAAGAACTTGAAGTGGTGTTGAAAAACATGAAGAGCCTGAAAAGGTGTGAAAAATATGAAGAGTTTCAAAAAGGTGTCAAATATATAGAGGGTGAAACGGTCTGAAAATTAAGAGGAGCAAGAAACTGTTTTCAAAAACATGAAGAGCCTCAAAAGGTGTGAAAAATATGAAGAGCTTCAAAAAGGTGTCAAATATATAGAGAGTGAAACGGTCTGAAAAATATGAGGAGCAAGAAACTGTTTTCAAAAACATGAAGAGCCTCAAAAGGTGTGAACAATGTGAAGAGCTTCAAACTGTGTCAAAAATATGAGGAGCATGAAACGGTCTGAAACATAGGTGGAGCATGAAGTGTTGTTGAAAAACATGAAGAGCCTGAAAAAGGAGTGAAAAATATGAAGAGCTTCAAAAGGTGTCAAAAATATAAGGAGCATGAAACGGTCTGAAATATAGGAGGAGCATGAAAAGGTGTTAAAAAACATGAAGAGCCTGAAAAGGTGTGAAAAATATGAAAAGCTTCAAATGGTGTCAAAAATATGAGGAGAATGAAACGGTCTGATAATTAGGAGGAGCATGAAGTGGTGTTGAAAAACATGAAGAGCTTGAAAAAGGTGTGAAACATATGAGTAGAATAAAACGGTCTGAAAAATAGGAGGAGCATGAAGTGGTGGAGAAAAACATGAAGACCCTGAAAAGGTGTGAAAAATATGAAGAGCTACAAAAAGTGTCAAAAATATGAGGAGCTTGAAACGGTCTGAAATATAGGAGGAGCGTGAAAAAGTGTTAAAAAAATATGAAGAGCTTCAAAAGGTGTGAAACATATGAGGAGCATGAAACGGTCTGAAAAATAGGAGGAGCATGAAGCGTTGTTGAAAAACATGAAGAGCCTGAAAAGGTGTGAAAAATACGAAGAGCTTCAAAGGTGTCAAAATTATGAGGAGCATGAAACGCTCTGAAAAAGAGGAGGAGCAGCAAGCGATGTTGAAAAACATGAAGAGCGTGAAAAGGTGTGAAAAATATGAAGAGCTTCAAAAGGTGTCAAAAATATGAGGAGCAAGAAACGGTCTGAAAAATAGGAGGAGCATGAAGCGGTGTTGAAAAACATGAAGAGCCTTAAAAGGTGTGAAAAATATGAAGAGCTTCAAAAGGTGTCAAATATATGAGGAGCAAGAAACGGTCTGAAAAATAGGAGGAGTATGAAGTGGTGCTGAAAAATATGAAGAGCCTGAAAAGGTGTGAAAAATAGGAAGAGCTTCAAAAGTTGTGAAAAATATGAGGAGCATGAAACGGTCTGAAAAATAAGAGGAGCATGAAGCCGTGTTGAAAAACATGTAGAGACTGAAAAGGTGTAAAAAATATGAAGAGCTTCAAAAGGTGTCAAAAATATGAGGAGCATGAAACGGTCTGAAAAATAGGAGGAGCATTGTAGCGTTGTTCAAAAACTTGAAGAGCCTGAAATGGTGTGAAAAATATTAAGAGCTTCAAAAGGTGTCAAAAATATGAGGAGCATGAAACGGTCTGAAAAATAAGAGGAGCATGAAATGGTGTTGAAAAACATGAAGAGCCTGAAAAGGTGTGAAACATATGAAGAGCTTCAAAAGGTGTGAAATACATGAGGAGTATGAAATGGTCTGAAAAATAGGAGGATCATGAGCGGTATTGAAAAACATGAATAGACTGAAAAGGTGTGAAAAATATGAAGAGCTTCAAAAGGTGTCAAAAATATGAGGAGCATGAAACGGTCTGAAAAATATGACGAGCATGAAACGGTGTTCAAAAACATGAAGAGCCTGAAAAGGTGTGAAAAATATGAAGAGCTTCAAAAGGAGTGAAAAATATGAGGAGCATGAAACGGTCTGAAAAATACGAGGAGCATGAAGCGGTGTTGAAAAACATGAAGAGCCTGAAAAGGTGTGAAAAATAGGAAGAGCTTCAAAAGGCGTCAAAAATATGAGGAGCATGAAACGGTCTGAAAAATAGGAGAAGCATGAAATGGTCTGAAAAATAGGAGGAGCATGAAGCGGTTTGAAAAACATGAAGAGCCTGAAAAAGTGTGAAAAATATGAAGAGCTTCAAAAGGTGTCAAAAATATGAGGAGAATGAAACGGTCTGAAAATTAGGAGGAGCATGAAGCGGTGTTGAAAAACATAAAGAGCCTGAAACAGTGTGAAATATATGAAGAGCCTCAAAGGTGTCAAAAATAAGAGGAGCAAGAAAAGGTCTGAAAAATTGAAGGAGCTTGAAGTGGTGTTGAAAGACATGAAGAGCCTGAAAAAGTGTGAAATATATGAAGAGCCTCAAAGGTGTCAAAAATATGAGGAGCAAGAAACGGTCTGAAAAATAGAAGGAACTTGAAGTGGTGTTGAAAAACATGAAGAGCCTGAAAAGGTGTGAAAAATATGAAGAGTTTCAAAAAGGTGTCAAATATATAGAGGGTGAAACGGTCTGAAAATTAAGAGGAGCAAGAAACTGTTTTCAAAAACATGAAGAGCCTCAAAAGGTGTGAAAAATATGAAGAGCTTCAAAAAGGTGTCAAATATATAGAGAGTGAAACGGTCTGAAAAATATGAGGAGCAAGAAACTGTTTTCAAAAACATGAAGAGCCTCAAAAGGTGTGAACAATGTGAAGAGCTTCAAACTGTGTCAAAAATATGAGGAGCATGAAACGGTCTGAAACATAGGTGGAGCATGAAGTGTTGTTGAAAAACATGAAGAGCCTGAAAAAGGAGTGAAAAATATGAAGAGCTTCAAAAGGTGTCAAAAATATAAGGAGCATGAAACGGTCTGAAATATAGGAGGAGCATGAAAAGGTGTTAAAAAACATGAAGAGCCTGAAAAGGTGTGAAAAATATGAAAAGCTTCAAATGGTGTCAAAAATATGAGGAGAATGAAACGGTCTGATAATTAGGAGGAGCATGAAGTGGTGTTGAAAAACATGAAGAGCTTGAAAAAGGTGTGAAACATATGAGTAGAATAAAACGGTCTGAAAAATAGGAGGAGCATGAAGTGGTGGAGAAAAACATGAAGACCCTGAAAAGGTGTGAAAAATATGAAGAGCTACAAAAAGTGTCAAAAATATGAGGAGCTTGAAACGGTCTGAAATATAGGAGGAGCGTGAAAAAGTGTTAAAAAAATATGAAGAGCTTCAAAAGGTGTGAAACATATGAGGAGCATGAAACGGTCTGAAAAATAGGAGGAGCATGAAGCGTTGTTGAAAAACATGAAGAGCCTGAAAAGGTGTGAAAAATATGAAGTGCTTCAAAAGGAGTCAAAAACATGAGGAGCATGAAAAGGTCTGAAAAATAGGAGGAGCATGAAGCGGTGTTCAAAAAATGAAGAGCCTGGAGAAGTGTGAAAAATATGAAGAGCTTCAAAAAGTGTCAAAAATATGAGGAGCATTAAATGGTCTGAAAAATAGGAGAAGCATGAAGTGGTGTTGAAAAATATGAAGAGACTGAAAAGGTGTGAAAAATATGAAGAGCTTCAAAGGTGTCAAAATTATGAGGACCATGAAACGCTCTGAAAAATACGAGGAGCATGAAGCGGTGTTGAAAAACATGAAGAGCCTGAAAAGGTGTGAAAAATAGGAAGAGCTTCAAAAAGTGTCAAAAATATGAGGAGCATGAAACGGTCTGAAAAATAGGAGGAGCATGAAGCGTTGTTGAAAAACATGAAGAGCCTGAAAAGGTGTCAAAAATATGAAGAGCTTCAAAAAGTGTCAAAAATATGAGGAGCATGAAACGGTCTGAAAAATAGGAGAAGCATGAAGTGGTGAAGAAAAATATGAGGAGCCTGAAAAGGTGTAAAAAATATGAAGAGCTTCAAAGGTGTCAAAACTAAGAGGAGCATGAAACGGTCTGAAAAAGATGAGGAGCACAAGCGATGTTGAAAAACATGAAGAGCCTGAAAAGGTGTGAAAAATATGAAGAGATTCAAAAGGTGTCAAAAATATGAGGAGCATGAAACGGTTTGAAAAATAGGAGGAGCATGAAGTGGTGCTGAAAAATATGAAGAGCCTGAAAAGGTGTGAAAAATAGGAAGAGCTTCAAAAGTTGTGAAAAATATGAGGAGCATGAAACGGTCTGAAAAATAAGAGGAGCATGAAGCCGTGTTGAAAAACATGTAGAGACTGAAAAGGTGTAAAAAATATGAAGAGCTTCAAAAGGTGTCAAAAATATGAGGAGCATGAAACGGTCTGAAAAATAGGAGGAGCATTGTAGCGTTGTTCAAAAACTTGAAGAGCCTGAAATGGTGTGAAAAATATGAAGAGCTTCAAAAGGTGTCAAAAATATGAGGAGCATGAAACGGTCTGAAAAATAAGAGGAGCATGAAATGGTGTTGAAAAACATGAAGAGCCTGAAAAGGTGTGAAACATATGAAGAGCTTCAAAAGGTGTGAAATACATGAGGAGTATGAAATGGTCTGAAAAATAGGAGGATCATGAGCGGTATTGAAAAACATGAATAGACTGAAAAGGTGTGAAAAATATGAAGAGCTTCAAAAGGTGTCAAAAATATGAGGAGCATGAAACGGTCTGAAAAATATGACGAGCATGAAACGGTGTTCAAAAACATGAAGAGCCTGAAAAGGTGTGAAAAATATGAAGAGCTTCAAAAGGAGTGAAAAATATGAGGAGCATGAAACGGTCTGAAAAATACGAGGAGCATGAAGCGGTGTTGAAAAACATGAAGAGCCTGAAAAGGTGTGAAAAATAGGAAGAGCTTCAAAAGGCGTCAAAAATATGAGGAGCATGAAACGGTCTGAAAAATAGGAGAAGCATGAAATGGTCTGAAAAATAGGAGGAGCATGAAGCGGTTTGAAAAACATGAAGAGCCTGAAAAAGTGTGAAAAATATGAAGAGCTTCAAAAGGTGTCAAAAATATGAGGAGAATGAAACGGTCTGAAAATTAGGAGGAGCATGAAGCGGTGTTGAAAAACATAAAGAGCCTGAAACAGTGTGAAATATATGAAGAGCCTCAAAGGTGTCAAAAATAAGAGGAGCAAGAAAAGGTCTGAAAAATTGAAGGAGCTTGAAGTGGTGTTGAAAGACATGAAGAGCCTGAAAAAGTGTGAAATATATGAAGAGCCTCAAAGGTGTCAAAAATATGAGGAGCAAGAAACGGTCTGAAAAATAGAAAGAACTTGAAGTGGTGTTGAAAAACATGAAGAGCCTGAAAAGGTGTGAAAAATATGAAGAGTTTCAAAAAGGTGTCAAATATATAGAGGGTGAAACGGTCTGAAAATTAAGAGGAGCAAGAAACTGTTTTCAAAAACATGAAGAGCCTCAAAAGGTGTGAAAAATATGAAGAGCTTCAAAAAGGTGTCAAATATATAGAGAGTGAAACGGTCTGAAAAATATGAGGAGCAAGAAACTGTTTTCAAAAACATGAAGAGCCTCAAAAGGTGTGAACAATGTGAAGAGCTTCAAACTGTGTCAAAAATATGAGGAGCATGAAACGGTCTGAAACATAGGTGGAGCATGAAGTGTTGTTGAAAAACATGAAGAGCCTGAAAAAGGAGTGAAAAATATGAAGAGCTTCAAAAGGTGTCAAAAATATAAGGAGCATGAAACGGTCTGAAATATAGGAGGAGCATGAAAAGGTGTTAAAAAACATGAAGAGCCTGAAAAGGTGTGAAAAATATGAAAAGCTTCAAATGGTGTCAAAAATATGAGGAGAATGAAACGGTCTGATAATTAGGAGGAGCATGAAGTGGTGTTGAAAAACATGAAGAGCTTGAAAAAGGTGTGAAACATATGAGTAGAATAAAACGGTCTGAAAAATAGGAGGAGCATGAAGTGGTGGAGAAAAACATGAAGACCCTGAAAAGGTGTGAAAAATATGAAGAGCTACAAAAAGTGTCAAAAATATGAGGAGCTTGAAACGGTCTGAAATATAGGAGGAGCGTGAAAAAGTGTTAAAAAAATATGAAGAGCTTCAAAAGGTGTGAAACATATGAGGAGCATGAAACGGTCTGAAAAATAGGAGGAGCATGAAGCGTTGTTGAAAAACATGAAGAGCCTGAAAAGGTGTGAAAAATACGAAGAGCTTCAAAGGTGTCAAAATTATGAGGAGCATGAAACGCTCTGAAAAAGAGGAGGAGCAGCAAGCGATGTTGAAAAACATGAAGAGCGTGAAAAGGTGTGAAAAATATGAAGAGCTTCAAAAGGTGTCAAAAATATGAGGAGCAAGAAACGGTCTGAAAAATAGGAGGAGCATGAAGCGGTGTTGAAAAACATGAAGAGCCTTAAAAGGTGTGAAAAATATGAAGAGCTTCAAAAGGTGTCAAATATATGAGGAGCAAGAAACGGTCTGAAAAATAGGAGGAGTATGAAGTGGTGCTGAAAAATATGAAGAGCCTGAAAAGGTGTGAAAAATAGGAAGAGCTTCAAAAGTTGTGAAAAATATGAGGAGCATGAAACGGTCTGAAAAATAAGAGGAGCATGAAGCCGTGTTGAAAAACATGTAGAGACTGAAAAGGTGTAAAAAATATGAAGAGCTTCAAAAGGTGTCAAAAATATGAGGAGCATGAAACGGTCTGAAAAATAGGAGGAGCATTGTAGCGTTGTTCAAAAACTTGAAGAGCCTGAAATGGTGTGAAAAATATTAAGAGCTTCAAAAGGTGTCAAAAATATGAGGAGCATGAAACGGTCTGAAAAATAAGAGGAGCATGAAATGGTGTTGAAAAACATGAAGAGCCTGAAAAGGTGTGAAACATATGAAGAGCTTCAAAAGGTGTGAAATACATGAGGAGTATGAAATGGTCTGAAAAATAGGAGGATCATGAGCGGTATTGAAAAACATGAATAGACTGAAAAGGTGTGAAAAATATGAAGAGCTTCAAAAGGTGTCAAAAATATGAGGAGCATGAAACGGTCTGAAAAATATGACGAGCATGAAACGGTGTTCAAAAACATGAAGAGCCTGAAAAGGTGTGAAAAATATGAAGAGCTTCAAAAGGAGTGAAAAATATGAGGAGCATGAAACGGTCTGAAAAATACGAGGAGCATGAAGCGGTGTTGAAAAACATGAAGAGCCTGAAAAGGTGTGAAAAATAGGAAGAGCTTCAAAAGGCGTCAAAAATATGAGGAGCATGAAACGGTCTGAAAAATAGGAGAAGCATGAAATGGTCTGAAAAATAGGAGGAGCATGAAGCGGTTTGAAAAACATGAAGAGCCTGAAAAAGTGTGAAAAATATGAAGAGCTTCAAAAGGTGTCAAAAATATGAGGAGAATGAAACGGTCTGAAAATTAGGAGGAGCATGAAGCGGTGTTGAAAAACATAAAGAGCCTGAAACAGTGTGAAATATATGAAGAGCCTCAAAGGTGTCAAAAATAAGAGGAGCAAGAAAAGGTCTGAAAAATTGAAGGAGCTTGAAGTGGTGTTGAAAGACATGAAGAGCCTGAAAAAGTGTGAAATATATGAAGAGCCTCAAAGGTGTCAAAAATATGAGGAGCAAGAAACGGTCTGAAAAATAGAAGGAACTTGAAGTGGTGTTGAAAAACATGAAGAGCCTGAAAAGGTGTGAAAAATATGAAGAGTTTCAAAAAGGTGTCAAATATATAGAGGGTGAAACGGTCTGAAAATTAAGAGGAGCAAGAAACTGTTTTCAAAAACATGAAGAGCCTCAAAAGGTGTGAAAAATATGAAGAGCTTCAAAAAGGTGTCAAATATATAGAGAGTGAAACGGTCTGAAAAATATGAGGAGCAAGAAACTGTTTTCAAAAACATGAAGAGCCTCAAAAGGTGTGAACAATGTGAAGAGCTTCAAACTGTGTCAAAAATATGAGGAGCATGAAACGGTCTGAAACATAGGTGGAGCATGAAGTGTTGTTGAAAAACATGAAGAGCCTGAAAAAGGAGTGAAAAATATGAAGAGCTTCAAAAGGTGTCAAAAATATAAGGAGCATGAAACGGTCTGAAATATAGGAGGAGCATGAAAAGGTGTTAAAAAACATGAAGAGCCTGAAAAGGTGTGAAAAATATGAAAAGCTTCAAATGGTGTCAAAAATATGAGGAGAATGAAACGGTCTGATAATTAGGAGGAGCATGAAGTGGTGTTGAAAAACATGAAGAGCTTGAAAAAGGTGTGAAACATATGAGTAGAATAAAACGGTCTGAAAAATAGGAGGAGCATGAAGTGGTGGAGAAAAACATGAAGACCCTGAAAAGGTGTGAAAAATATGAAGAGCTACAAAAAGTGTCAAAAATATGAGGAGCTTGAAACGGTCTGAAATATAGGAGGAGCGTGAAAAAGTGTTAAAAAAATATGAAGAGCTTCAAAAGGTGTGAAACATATGAGGAGCATGAAACGGTCTGAAAAATAGGAGGAGCATGAAGCGTTGTTGAAAAACATGAAGAGCCTGAAAAGGTGTGAAAAATATGAAGTGCTTCAAAAGGAGTCAAAAACATGAGGAGCATGAAAAGGTCTGAAAAATAGGAGGAGCATGAAGCGGTGTTCAAAAAATGAAGAGCCTGGAGAAGTGTGAAAAATATGAAGAGCTTCAAAAAGTGTCAAAAATATGAGGAGCATTAAATGGTCTGAAAAATAGGAGAAGCATGAAGTGGTGTTGAAAAATATGAAGAGACTGAAAAGGTGTGAAAAATATGAAGAGCTTCAAAGGTGTCAAAATTATGAGGACCATGAAACGCTCTGAAAAATACGAGGAGCATGAAGCGGTGTTGAAAAACATGAAGAGCCTGAAAAGGTGTGAAAAATAGGAAGAGCTTCAAAAAGTGTCAAAAATATGAGGAGCATGAAACGGTCTGAAAAATAGGAGGAGCATGAAGCGTTGTTGAAAAACATGAAGAGCCTGAAAAGGTGTCAAAAATATGAAGAGCTTCAAAAAGTGTCAAAAATATGAGGAGCATGAAACGGTCTGAAAAATAGGAGAAGCATGAAGTGGTGAAGAAAAATATGAGGAGCCTGAAAAGGTGTAAAAAATATGAAGAGCTTCAAAGGTGTCAAAACTAAGAGGAGCATGAAACGGTCTGAAAAAGATGAGGAGCACAAGCGATGTTGAAAAACATGAAGAGCCTGAAAAGGTGTGAAAAATATGAAGAGATTCAAAAGGTGTCAAAAATATGAGGAGCATGAAACGGTTTGAAAAATAGGAGGAGCATGAAGCGGTGGTGAAAAACATGAAGAGCCTGAAAAGGTGTGAAAAATATGAAGAGCTTCAAAATGTGTAAAAAATATGAGGAGCAAAAAAAGGTCTGAAAAATAGGAGGAGCATGAAGTGGTGCTGAAAAACATGAAGAGCCTCAAAAGGTGTGAAAAATGTGAAGAGCTTCAAACTGTGTCAAAAATATGAGGAGATGAAACGGTCTGAAACATAGGAGGAGCATGAAGTGTTGTTGAAAAACATGAAGAGCCTGAAAAAGTTGTGAAACATATGAGGAGCATGATATGGTCTGATAAATAGGAGGAGCATGAAGCGGTGTTGAAAAATATGAAGAGCATGAAAATGTGTGAAAAATATGAAGAGCTTCAAAAGGTGTCAAAAATATAAGGAGCATGAAACGGTCTGAAATATAGCAGGAGCATGAAAAGTTGTTAAAAAACATGAAGAGCCTGAAAAGGTGTGAAAAATATGAAAAGCTTCAAATGGTGTCAAAAATATGAGGAGAATGAAACGGTCTGATAATTAGGAGGAGCATGAAGTGGTGTTGAAAAACATGAAGAGCTTGAAAAAGGTGTGAAACATATGAGTAGAATAAAACGGTCTGAAAAATAGGAGGAGCATGAAGTGGTGTAGAAAAACATAAAGACCCTGAAAAGGTGTGAAAAATATGAAGAGCTACAAAAAGTGTCAAAAATATGAGGAGCTTGAAACGGTCTGAAATATAGGAGGAGCGTGAAAAGGTGTTAAAAAAATATGAAGAGCTTCAAAAGGTGTGAAAAGTATGAGGAGCATGAAACGGTCTGAAAAATAGGAGGAGCATGAAGCGTTGTTGAAAAACATGAAGAGCCTGAAAAGGTGTGAAAAATATGAAGTGCTTCAAAAAGTGTCAAAAACATGAGGAGCATGAAAATGTCTGAAAAATAGGAGGAGCTTGAAGCGGTGTTCAAAAAAATGAAGAGCCTGGAGAAGTGTGAAAAATATGAAGAGCTTCAAAAAGTGTCAAAAATATGAGGAGCATTAAACGGTCTGAAAAATAGGAGAAGCATGAAACGGTCTGAAAAATAGGAGAAGCATGAAACGGTCTGAAAAATAGGAGGAGCATGAAGCAGTGTTGAATAACATAAAGAGCCTGAAACAGTGTGAAATATATGAAGAGCCTCAAAGGTGTCAAAAATATGAGGAGCAAGAAACGTTCTGAAAAATAGAAGGAGCGTGAAGTGGTGTTGAAAAACATGAAGAGCCTGAAAATGTGTGAAATATATGAAGAGCCTCAAAGGTGTCAAAAATATGAGGAGCAAGAAACGGTCTGAAAAATTGAAGGAGCTTGAAGTGGTGTTGAAAAACATGAAGAGCCTGAAAAGGTGTGAAAAATATGAAGAGCTTCAAAGGTGTCAAAATTATGAGGAGCATGAAACGCCCTGAAAAAGAGGAGGAGCAGCAAGCGATGTTGAAAAACATGAAGAGCGTGAAAAGGTGTGAAAAATATGAAGAGCTTCAAAAGGTGTCACAAATATGAGGAGCATGAAAGGGTCTGAAAAATAGGAGGAGCATGAAGCGGTGTTGAAAAACATGAAGAGGCTGAAAAGGTGTGAAAAATATGAAGAGCTTCAAAAGGTGTCAAGAATATGAGGAGCATGAAACGGTCTGAAAAATAGGAGGAGCATGAAGTGGTGCTGAAAAACATGAATAGCCTGAAAAGGTGTGAAAAATATGAAGAGCTTCAAAAGGCGTCAAAAATATGAGGAGCATGAAACGGTCTGAAAAATAGGAGAAGCATGAAACGCTCTGAAAAATAGGAGGAGCATGAAGTGTTGTTGAAAAACTTGAAGAGCCTGAAAAATGTGTGAAACATATGAGGAGCATGATACAGTCTGAAAAATAGGAGGAGCATGAAGCGGTGTTGAAAAATATGAAGAGCCTGAAAAGGTGTGAAAAATATGAAGAGCTTCAAAAGGTGTCAAAAATATAAGGAGCATGAAACGGCCTGAAATATAGGAGGAGCATGAAAAGGTGTTAAAAAACATGAAGAGCCTGAAAAGGTGTGAAAAATATGAAAAGCTTCAAATGTTGTCAAATAT
Source organism: Dama dama (assembly GCF_033118175.1). NCBI lineage: Eukaryota > Metazoa > Chordata > Mammalia > Artiodactyla > Cervidae > Dama > Dama dama. Next base: position 864,037 of record NW_026870935.1, read on the forward strand.
ATGAGGAGAATTAAACGGTCTGATAATTAGGAGGAGCATGAAGTGGTGTTGAAAAACATGAAAAGCTTGAAAAAGGTGTGAAACATATGAGTAGAATAAAACAGTCTGAAAAATAGGAGGAGCATGAAGCGTTGTTGAAAAACATGAAGAGCCTGAAAAGGTGTGAAAAACATGAAATGCTTCAAAAGGTGTCAAAAACATTAGGAGCATGAAAAGGTCTGAAAAATAGGAGGAGCATGAAGCGGTGTTCAAAAAAATGAAGAGCCTGGAGAAGTTTGAAAAATATGAAGAGCTTCAAAAAGTGTGAAAAATATGAGGAGCATTAAACGGTCTGAAAAATAGGAGAACCATGAAGTGGGGTTGAAAAATATGAAGAGCCTGAAAAGGTGTGAAAAATACGAAGAGCTTCAAAGGTGTCAAAATTATGAGGAGCATGAAACGCTCTGAAAAAGAGGAGGAGCAGCAAGCGATGTTGAAAAACATGAAGAGCGTGAAAAGGTGTGAAAAATATGAAGAGCTTCAAAGGTGTCAAAAATATGAGGAGCAAGAAACGGTCTGAAAAATAGGAGGAGCATGAAGCGGTGTTGAAAAACATGAAGAGCCTGAAAAGGTGTGAAAAATATGAAGAGCTTCAAAAGGTGTCAAATATATGAGGAGCATGATACGGTCTGAAAAATAGGAGGAGTATGAAGTGGTGCTGAAAAATATGAAGAGCCTGAAAAGGTGTGAAAAATAGGAAGAGCTTCAAAAGTTGTGAAAAATATGAGGAGCATGAAACGGTCTGAAAAATAAGAGGAGCATGAAGCCGTGTTGAAAAACATGTAGAGACTGAAAAGGTGTAAAAAATATGAAGAGCTTCAAAAGGTGTCAAAAATATGAGGAGCATGAAACGGTCTGAAAAATAGGAGGAGCATTGTAGCGTTGTTCAAAAACTTGAAGAGCCTGAAATGGTGTGAAAAATATTAAGAGCTTCAAAAGGTGTCAAAAATATGAGGAGCATGAAACGGTCTGAAAAATAAGAGGAGCATGAAATGGTGTTGAAAAACATGAAGAGCCTGAAAAGGTGTGAAACATATGAAGAGCTTCAAAAGGTGTGAAATACATGAGGAGTATGAAACGGTCTGAAAAATAGGAGGATCATGAGCGGTATTGAAAAACATGAATAGACTGAAAAGGTGTGAAAAATATGAAGAGCTTCAAAAGGTGTCAAAAATATGAGGAGCATGAAACGGTCTGAAAAATATGACGAGCATGAAACGGTGTTCAAAAACATGAAGAGCCTGAAAAGGTGTGAAAAATATGAAGAGCTTCAAAAGGAGTGAAAAATATGAGGAGCATGAAACGGTCTGAAAAATACGAGGAGCATGAAGCGGTGTTGAAAAACATGAAGAGCCTGAAAAGGTGTGAAAAATAGGAAGAGCTTCAAAAGGCGTCAAAAATATGAGGAGCATGAAACGGTCTGAAAAATAGGAGAAGCATGAAATGGTCTGAAAAATAGGAGGAGCATGAAGCGGTTTGAAAAACATGAAGAGCCTGAAAAAGTGTGAAAAATATGAAGAGCTTCAAAAGGTGTCAAAAATATGAGGAGAATGAAACGATGTGAAAATTAGGAGGAGCATGAAGCGGTGTTGAAAAACATAAAGAGCCTGAAACAGTGTGAAATATATGAAGAGCCTCAAAGGTGTCAAAAATAAGAGGAGCAAGAAAAGGTCTGAAAAATTGAAGGAGCTTGAAGTGGTGTTGAAAGACATGAAGAGCCTGAAAAAGTGTGAAATATATGAAGAGCCTCAAAGGTGTCAAAAATATGAGGAGCAAGAAACGGTCTGAAAAATAGAAGGAACTTGAAGTGGTGTTGAAAAACATGAAGAGCCTGAAAAGGTGTGAAAAATATGAAGAGTTTCAAAAAGGTGTCAAATATATAGAGGGTGAAACGGTCTGAAAATTAAGAGGAGCAAGAAACTGTTTTCAAAAACATGAAGAGCCTCAAAAGGTGTGAAAAATATGAAGAGCTTCAAAAAGGTGTCAAATATATAGAGGGTGAAACGGTCTGAAAAATATGAGGAGCAAGAAACTGTTTTCAAAAACATGAAGAGCCTCAAAAGGTGTGAACAATGTGAAGAGCTTCAAACTGTGTCAAAAATATGAGGAGCATGAAACGGTCTGAAACATAGGTGAAGCATGAAGTGTTGTTGAAAAACATGAAGAGCCTGAAAAAGGAGTGAAAAATATGAAGAGCTTCAAAAGGTGTCAAAAATATAAGGAGCATGAAACGGTCTGAAATATAGGAGGAGCATGAAAAGGTGTTAAAAAACATGAAGAGCCTGAAAAGGTGTGAAAAATATGAAAAGCTTCAAATGGTGTCAAAAATATGAGGAGAATGAAACGGTCTGATAATTAGGAGGAGCATGAAGTGGTGTTGAAAAACATGAAGAGCTTGAAAAAGGTGTGAAACATATGAGTAGAATAAAACGGTCTGAAAAATAGGAGGAGCATGAAGTGGTGGAGAAAAACATGAAGACCCTGAAAAGGTGTGAAAAATATGAAGAGCTACAAAAAGTGTCAAAAATATGAGGAGCTTGAAACGGTCTGATATATAGGAGGAGCGTGAAAAAGTGTTAAAAAAATATGAAGAGCTTCAAAAGGTGTGAAACATATGAGGAGCATGAAACGGTCTGAAAAATAGGAGGAGCATGAAGCGTTGTTGAAAAACATGAAGAGCCTGAAAAGGTGTGAAAAATATGAAGTGCTTCAAAAGGTGTCAAAAACATGAGGAGCATGAAAAGGTCTGAAAAATAGGAGGAGCATGAAGCGGTGTTCAAAAAAATGAAGAGCCTGGAGAAGTGTGAAAAATATGAAGAGCTTCAAAAAGTGTCAAAAATATGAGGAGCATGAAACGGTCTGAAAAATAGGAGAAGCATGAAGTGGTGTTGAAAAATATGAAGAGACTGAAAAGGTGTGAAAAATATGAAGAGCTTCAAAGGTGTCAAAATTATGAGGACCATGAAACGCTCTGAAAAATACGAGGAGCATGAAGCGGTGTTGAAAAACATGAAGAGCCTGAAAAGGTGTGAAAAATAGGAAGAGCTTCAAAAGGCGTCAAAAATATGAGGAGCATGAAACGGTCTGAAAAATAGGAGAAGCATGAAACGGTCTGAAAAATAGGAGGAGCATGAAGCGGTTTGAAAAACATGAAGAGCCTGAAAAAGTGTGAAAAATATGAAGAGCCTCAAAAGGCGTCAAAAATATGAGGAGAATGAAACGGTCTGAAAATTAGGAGGAGCATGAAGCGGTGTTGAAAAACATACAGAGCCTGAAACAGTGTGAAATATATGAAGAGCCTCAAAGGTGTCAAAAATATGAGGAGCAAGAAACGGTCTGAAAAATAGAAGGAGCTTGAAGTGGTGTTGAAAAACATGAAGAGCCTGAAACAGTGTGAAGTATATGAAGAGCCTCAAAGGTGTCAAAATTATGAGGAGCAAGAAACGGTCTGAAAAATAGAAGGAAATTGAAGTGGTGTTGAAAAACATGAAGAGCCTGAAAAGGTGTGAAAAATATGAAGAGCTTCAAAAAGGTGTCAAATATACAGAGGGTGAAATGGTCTGAAAAATCTGCGGAGCAAGAAACTGTTTTCAAAAACATGAAGAGCCTCAAAAGGTGTGAAAAATATGAAGAACTTCAAAAAGGTGTCAAATATATAGAGGGTGAAACGGTCTGAAAAATATGAGGAGCAAGAAACTGTTTTCAAAAACATGAAGAAACTCAAAAGGTGTGAACAATGTGAAGAGCTTCAAACTGTGTCAAAAATATGAGGAGCATGAAACGGTCTGAAACATATGAGGAGCATGAAGTGTTGTTGAAAACCATGAAGAGCCTGAAAAAGTGTGAAACATATGAGGAGCATGATACGGTCTGAAAAATAGGAGGAGCATGAAGCGGTGTTGAAAAATATGTAGAGCCTGAAAACGTATGAAAAATAGGAAGAGCTTCAAAAGGTGTCAAAAATATAAGGAGCATGAAACGGTCTGAAATATAGCAGGAGCATGAAAAGGTGTTCAAAAACATGAAGAGCCGGAAAAGGTGTGAAAAATATGAAGAGCTTCAAAATGTGTGAAATACATGAGGAGCATGAAACGGTCAGAAAAATAGGAGGAGCATGAAGCGGTGTTGAAAAACATGAAGAGACTTAAAACGTGTGAAATATATGAAGTGGCTGAAAAGGTGTGAAAAATATGAAGAGATTCAAAGGTGTCAAAAATATGAGGAGCAAGAAACGGTCTGAAAATAGGAGGAGCATGAAACGGTGTTCAAAAACATGAAGAGCCGGAAAAGGTGTGAAAAATATGAAGAGCTTCAAAAGGAGTCAAAAATATGAGGAGCAAGAAACGGTCTGAAAATAGGAGGAGCATGAAGCGGTGTTCAAAAACATGAAGAGCCTGAAAAAGTGTGAAAAATTTGAAGAGCTTCAAAAATGTGAAAAATATGAAGAGCTTCAAATGCTGTCAAAAATGAGATGAGCATGAAACGGTCTGAGAAATAGGAGAAGCATGAAGTGGTGTTGAAAAACATGAAGAGCCTGAAAAAGTGTGAAATATATGAAGAGCTTCAAAAGGCGTGAAAAATATGAAGAGCTTCAAAAGAGATCAAAAATATGAGGAGCATGAAACGGTCTGAAAAATAGGAGGAGAATTGTAGCATTGTTCAAAAACTTGAAGAGCCTGAAAAGGTGTGAAAAATATGAAGAGCTTCAAAATGTGTCAAAAATATGAGGAGCATGAAACGGTGTGAAAATAGGACGAGGATGAAACGGTCTGAAAAATAATAGGAGCATGAATCGATGTTGAAAACATGAAGAGCATGAAAAGGTGTGAAAAATATGAAGAGCTTCAAAAGGTGTCAAAAATATGAGGAGCATGAAACGGTGTGAAAATAGGACGAGGATGAAACGGTCTGAAAAATATTAGGAGCATGAATCGATGTTGAAAACATGAAGAGCATGAAAAGGTGTGAAAAATATGAAGAGCTTCAAAAAGTGTCAAAAATATTAGGAGCAAGAAACGGTCTGAAAAATAGGAGGAGCATGAAGCGGTGTTGATAAACATGAAGAGCCTGAAAATGTGTGAAAAATATGAAGAGCTTCAAAAGGTGTCAAAAATATGAGGCGCATGTAACGGTCTGAAAAATAGGAGGAGCATGAAGCGGTGTTGATAAACATGAAGAGCTTCAAAAGGTGTGAAAAATACGAAGAGCTTCAAAAGGTGTGAAATACATGAGGAGCATGAAACTGTCTGAAAAATAGGAGGAGCATGAAGCGCTGTTCAAAAACATGAAGAGTTTGAAAAGGTGTAAAAAATATGAAGAGCTACAAAAGGTGTGAAATACATGAGGAGCATGAAACGGTGTATAAAATAGGAGGAGCATGAAGCGGTGTTCAGAAACATGAAGAGCCTGAAAAGGTGTGAAAAATATGAAGAGCTACAAACGGTGTTAAAAATATGAGGAGAATGAAACGGTCTGAAAAATAGAAGGAGCATGAAGCGGTGTTCAAAAACATGAAGAGCTTGAAAAGGTGTGAAAAATATGAAGAGCTTCAAAAGATGTGAAATACATGAGGAGCATGAAACTGTCTGAAAAATAGGAGGAGCATGAGACGGTGTTGAAAAACGTGAAGAGCCTGAAAAGGTGTGAAAAATATGAAGAGCTTCAAAAAGTGTGAAAAATATGAGGAGCATGAAACGGTCTGAAAAAGAGAAGGAGCATGAAGCATTGATGAAAAACATGAAGAGCCTGAAAACGTGTGAAAAATATGAACAGCTTCAAAAGGTGTGAAATACATGAGGAGCATGAAACGGTCTGAAAAATAGGAGGATCATGAAGCGGTGTTGAAAAACATGAAGAGCCTGAAAAGGTGTGAAAAATTTGAAGAGCTTCAAATCCTTTCAAAAATATGAGGAGCATGAAACGGTCTGAAAAATAGGAGCAGCATGAAGCGGTGTTCAAAAATATGAAGAGCCTGAAAAGGTGTGAAAAATATGACGAGCGTCAACAATTGTGAAAAATAGGAGGAGCATGAAGCGGTGTTGAAAAACATGAAGAGCCTGAAAACGTGTGAAAAATATGATGAGTTTCAGAAGATGTGAAAAATAAGAAGAGCTTCCAAAGGTGTCAAAAATGAGATGAGCATGAAACGGTCTGAAAAATAGGAGGAGCATGAAACGGTTTTGAAAATCACGAAGAGCCTCAAAAGGTGTGAATAATATGAAGAGCTACAAAAGGTGTCAAAAATATGAGGAGCATGAAACGATCTGATAATTAGGAGGAGCATGAAGTGGTGTTTAAAAACATGAAGAGCCTGAAAAGGTGTGAAAAATATGAAGAGCTTCAAAAAGTGTGAAAAATATGAGGAGCATTATACGGTCTGAAAAGTAGGAGGAGCATGAAACGGTGTTCAAAAACATGAAGAGACTGAAAAGGTGTGAAAAATATGAAGAGCTTCAAAATCTGTCAAAAATGAGATGAGCATGAAACGGTCTGAAAAATAGGAGGAACATGAAGTGGTGTTGAAAAACATGAAGAGCCTGAAAAAGTGTGAAATATTTGAAGAGCTTCAAAAGATGTGAAAAATATTAGGAGCTTCAAAAGAGGTCAAAAATATGAGGAGCATGAAACGGTCTGAAAAAGAAGAGGAGCATGAAGCGGTGCTCAAAAACATGAAGAGCCTGAAAAGGTGTGAAAAATACGAAGAGCTTCAAAAGGTGTGAAATACATGAGGATCATGAAACTGTCTGAAAAATAGGAGGAGCATGAAGCGCTATTCAAAAACATGAAGAGCTTGAAAAGGTGTAAAAAATATGAAGAGCTACAAAAGGTGTGAAATACAGGAGGAGCATTAAACTGTCTGAAAAATAGGAGGAGCAGGAAGCGGTGTTGAAAAACATGAAGAGCCTGAAATGGTGTGAAAAATGTGAAGAGCTTCAAAAGGTGTGAAAAATAGGAGGAGCATGAAGAGGTGTTCAAATACATGAAATGCCTGAAAAGTTGTAAAAAATATGAAGAGCTTCAAAAGGTGTCAAAAATATGAGGAGCCTGAAACCGTCTGAAAAACAGGAGGAGCATGAATCGGTCTTCAAAATCATGAAGAGCCTGAAAAGGTGTGAAAAATATGAAGAGCTTCAAAAGTTGTGAAATACTTGAGGAGCATGAAACGGTCTGAAAAATAGGAGGATCATGAAGCATTGTTGAAAAACATGAACAGCTTGAAAAGGTGTGAAAAATATGAAGAGTTTCAAAAGGTTTAAAATATATGAGGAGCATGAAACGGTCTGAAAAATAGAAGCAGCAAAAAACGGTGTTCAAAAACATGAAGAGCCTGAAAAGGTGTGAAAAATACGAAGAGCTTCAAAAGGTGTGAAAAATATGAAGAGCTTCAAAAGGTGTCAAAAATATGAGGAGCATTAAAAGGTCTGAAAAATACGAGGAGCATGAAGTGGTGTTGAAAATCATGAAGAGCCTGAAAAGATGTGAAAAATATGAAGAGTTTCAAAAGGTGTCAAAAATATGAGGAGCATGAAACGGTCTGAAAAGCTGGAGAAGAATCAAGCGGTGTTGAAATACATGAAGAGCCTGAAAAGTTATAAAAATATGAAGAGCTTCAAAAGGTGTAAAAAATACGAAGAGCTTCAAAAGGTGTCAAAAATGAGATGAGCATGAAACGGTCTCAAAAATAGGAGGAGCATGAAGCGGTGGTGAGAAACATAAAGGGCCTGAAAATGTGTGAAAAAAATGAAGAGCTTCAAAAGGTGTGAAAAGTATGAGGAGCATGAAGCGGTGTTCAAAAACATGAAGAGCCTGAAAAGGTGTGAAATATATGAAGAGCTTCAAAAGGTGTGAAAAATATGAAGAGCTTCAAAAGGTGTCAAAAAAATGAAGAGCATGAAACGGTCTGAAAATAAGAGGAGCATGAAACGGTGTTCAAAACATGAAGAGATTTAAAAGGTGTGAAAAATATGAAGAACTTTAAAAAGTGTCAAGAATATGAGGAGCATGAAACGTTCTGAAAAATAGGAGGATCATGAAACGGTGTTCAAAAACATGAAGAGCCTGAAAAGGTGTGAAAAATATGAGTAGCCTCAAAATGTGTCAAAAACATGAGGAGTGTGAAACGTTCTGAAAAATAGCAGGAACATGAAGCGGTGTTCAAAAACATGAAGAGCCTGAAAACGTGTGAAAAATTTGAATAGCTTCATAAATGTGAAAAATATGAAGAGCTTCAAAAGGTGTGAAATATATGAAGAGCTTCAAAAAGTGTCAAAAATTAGATGAGCATGAAACGGTCTGAAAAATAGGAGGAGCATGAAGTGGTGTTTTGAAAAACATGAACAGCCTGAAAAGGTGTGAAATATATGAAGAGCTTCAAAAGGTGTGAAAAATATGAAGAGCTTCAAAAGGTGTCAAAAAAATGAAGAGCATGAAATGGCCTGAAAAATAGGAGGAGCATGAAGCGGTGTTCAAAAACATGAAGAGCCTGAAAAGGTGTGAAATATATGAAGAGCTTCAAAACGTGTGAAAAATATGAAGAGCTTCAAAAGGTGTCAAAAAAATGAAGAGCATGAAACGGTCTGAAAATAGGAGGAGCATGAAACGGTGTTCAAAACATGAAGAGCCTTAAAAGGTGTGAAAAATATGAAGAACTTTAAAAGGTGTCAAGAATATGAGGAGCATGAAACGTTCTGAAAAATAGGAGGAACATGAAGTGGTGTTGAGAAACATGAAGAGGCTGAAAATGTGTGAAATATATGAAGATCTTCAAAAGGTGTGAAAAATATGAAGTGCTTCTAAAGGTGTCAAAAATATGAAGAGCATGAAACGGTCGCAAAAATAGGAGGAACTTGAATTGGTGTTCGAAAACATGAAGAGTCTGAAAAGGTGTGAAATATAAGAAGAGCTTCAAAGGGTGTCAAAATTATGAGGAGCATGAAACGGTCTGAAAAATAGGAGGATCATGAAACAGTGTTGAAAACCATGAAGAGCCTGAAAAGGTGTGAAAAATATGAAGAGCTTCAAAACGTGTCAAAAATATGAGGAGCATGAAACTGTCTGAAAAATAGGAGGAGCATGATGCGGTGTTGAAAAATATGAAGAGCCTGAAAACGTGTGAAAAATATGAAAATCTTCAAAAGGTATGAAAAATATGAAGAGCTTCAAAAGGTGTCAAAAATGAGATGACCATGAAACGGTCTGAAAAATAGAAGGAGCATGAAGTTATTTCCAAAAAAATGAAGAGCCTGAAAAGGTGTGAAGTATATGAAGATTTCAAAAGGTGTCAAAAATATGAGGAGCATGAAACGGTCTGAAAAATAGGAGGAGCATGAAGTCATGTTGAAAAACATGAAGAGCCTGAAAATGTGTGAAAAATACGAAGAGCTTCAAAAGGTGTCACAAATAAGAGGAGCATGAAACGGTCTGAAATATATGAGGAGCATGAAGCCGTGTTCAAAAACATGAAGAGCCTGAAAAGGTGTGAAAAATTTGAAGAGCTTCAACAGATGTGAAAAATAGGAGGAGCATGAAGCGGTGTTAAAAAACATGAAGAGCCTGAAAACGTGTCAAAAATATGAAGAGCTTCAAAAGGTGTGAAAAATATGAAGAGCTTCAAAAATTGTCAAAAATGAGATGAGCATGAAGCGGTCTGAAAAATGGTGGAGCATGAAGTGTTGTTGAAAAACATGAAGAGCCTGAAAAGGTGTGAAAAATATGAAGAGCTTCAAAAGGTGTGAAGTACAGGAGGAGCATTAAGCGGTCTGAAAAATAGGAGGAGCATGAAGCGGTGTTGAAAAACATGAAGAGCCAGAAATGGTGTGAAAAATGTGAAGAGCTTCAAAAGGTGTGAAAAATAGGAGGAGCATGAAGAGGTGTTCAAAAACATGAAATGCCTGAAAAGTTGTAAAAAATATGAAGAGCTTCAAAAGGTGTCAAAAATATGAGGAGCCTGAAACGGTCTGAAAAACAGGAGGAGCATGAATCGGTCTTCAAAAACATGAAGAGCCTGAAAAGGTGTGAAAAATATGAAGAGCTTCAAAAGTTTTAAAAATTTGAGGAGCATGAAACGGTCTGAAAAATAGAAGGAACATGAAGCAGTGTTCAAAAACATGAAGAGCCTGAAAAGATGTGGAAAATATGAAGAGCTTCAAAAGGTGTTAAAATTAAGAGGAGCATGAAATGGTCTGAAAAACAGGAGAAGCATGAGCGGTGTTGAAAAACATGAAGAGCCTGAAAAGGTGTGAAAAATATGAAGAGCTTTAAAAGGTGTGAAATTCTTGAGGAGCATGAAACGGTCTGAAAAATAGGAGGATCAGGAAGCATTGTTGAAAAACATGAACAGCATGAAAAGGTGTGAAAAATATGAAAAGATTCAAAAGGTTTAAAATATATGAGGAGCATGAAAAGGTCTAAAAAATAGAAGCAGCATAAAACGGTGTTCAAAAATATGAAGAGCCTGAAAAGGTGTGAAAAATACGAAGAGCTTCAAAAGGTGTGAAAAATATGAAGAGCTTCAAAAGGTGTCAAAAATACGAGGAGCATGAAAAGGTCTGAAAAATACTAGGAGCATGAAGTGGTGTTGAAAATCATGAAGAGCCTGAAAAGATGTGAAAAGTATGAAGAGCTTCAAAAGGTGTCAAAAATATGAGGAGCATGAAACGGTCTGAAAAACAGGAGAAGCATGAAGCGGTGTTGAAATACATGAAGAGCCTGAAAAGGTATAAAAATATGAAGAGCTTCAAAAGGTGTAAAAAATACGAAGAGCTTCACAAGGTGTCAAAAATGAGATGAGCATGAAAAGTTCTGAAAAAAAGGAGGAGCATGAAGCAGTGTTGAAAAACATGAAGAGCCTGAAAATGTGTGAATAATATGAAGAGACTGAAAACGTGTCAAAAATATGAGGAGCATGAAACGGTCTGAAAAATACGATGAGCATGATTAGGTGTTGAAAAACATGAAGAGCCTGAAAACGTGTGAAAATATGAAGAGCTTCAAAAGGTGTCAAAAATATGAGGGACATGAACGGTCTTAAAAACAGGAGGAGGATGAAGTGGTGTTGAAAAACATGAAGAGCCTGAAAAGGTGTAAAAAATATGAAGAGCTTCAAAATGTTTCAAAATTATGAGGGGCATGAATGGTCTGAAAAATAGGAGGAGCATAAAGCAGTCTTGAAAAATATGAAGAGCTCAAAAGGTGTGAAAAATATGAAGAGCTTCAAAAGGTGTCAAAAAAGAGATGAGCATGAAATGGTCTGAAAAATAGGAGGAGCATGAAGCGGTGTTGAAAAACATGAAGCGCCTGAAAAGGTGTGAAATATATGAAGAGCTTCAAAAGGTGTCAAATATATGAGGAACAAGAAACGGTCTGAAAAATAGGAGGAGCATGAAGCGGTGTTGAAAATCATGAAGAGCCTGAAAAGGTGTGAAAAATATAAGAGATTCAAAAGTTGTGAAAAATATGAAGAGCTTCAAAAGGTGTCAAAAATATGAGGAGCATGAAACGGTCTGAAAAATAGGAGGAGCATGAAACGTTGTTGAAAAACATGAAGAGCTTGAAAACGTGTGAAAAATATGAAGGGTTTCAAAAGATGTGGAAAATAAGAAGAGCTTCAAAAGGTGTCAAAAATGAGATGAGCATGAAACGGTCTGAAAAATAGGAGGCGCACGAAGCGGTGTTGAAAAACATGAAGCGCCTGAAAAGGTGTTAGAAATATGAAGAGCTTCAAATGTTGTCAAAAATATGAGGAGTATGAAACTGTCTGCAAAATGGGAGGAACATGAAGTGGTGTTGAAAAACATGGGGAGTCTGAAAAGGTGTGAATAATATGAAGAGCTACAAAAGGTGTCAAATATATGAGGAGCATGAAACGGTCTGATAATTAGGAGGAGCATGAAGTGGTGTTTAAAAACATGAAGAGCCTGAAAAGGTGTGAAAAATATGAAGAGCTTCAAAACGTGTGAAATATATGACGAGCATTATATGGTCTGAAAAGTAGGAGGAGCATGAAACGGTGTTCAAAAACATGAAGAGACTGAAAAGGTGTGAAAAATATGAAGAGCTTCAAAAGATGTGAAATACATGAGGAGCATGAAACGGGTTGAAAAATAGGAGGAGCATGAACCGGTGTTCAAAAACATAAAGAGCATGAAAAGGTATGAAAAACATGAAAAGCTTCATAAGGTGTCAAATTTAGTTTAACATGAAAGGGTCTGAAAAATAGGAGGGGCATGAAGTGGTGTTGAAAACATGAAGAGCCTGAAAAGGTGTGAAATATACGAAGAGCTTCAAAAGGTGTCAAAAATATGAAGTGCATCAAAAGGTGTCAAAAATGAGATGAGCATGAAACGGTCTGAAAAATAGTAGGAGCATGAAGTGGTGTTGAAAAAAAAGAAGAGCCTGAAAAGGTGTGAAATATATGAAGAGCTTCAAAAGGTGTCAAAAATATGAGGAGCATGAAACGGTCTGAAAAATAGGAGGAGCATGAAGCGGTGATGAAAAACATGAAGAGCATGAAAACGTGTGAAAAATATGAAGAGCTTCAAAAGGTGTGAAAAATACAAACAGCTTCGAAAGGTGTCAAAAATGAGATGAGCATGAAACGGTCTGAAAAATAGTAGGAGCATGAATTGGTGTTGAAATACATGAAGAGCCTGAAAAGGTATGAAAAATATGAAGAGCTTCAAAACGTGTGAAATATATGAGGAGCATGATACGGTCTGAAAAATAGGAGGAACATGAAAAGGTGTTCAAAACCGTGAAGAGCCTGAAAAGTTGTGAAAAATATGAAAAGCTTCCAAAGGTGTCAAAAATGAGATCAGCATGAAACGGTCTGAAAAACAGGAGGATCATGAAGCGGTGTTGAAAAACATGAAGAGCCTGAAAAGGTGTGAGAAATATGAAGAGCTTCAAAAGGTGTCAAAAATATGAGGAGCATGAAACGGAATGAAAAATAGGAGGAGCATGAAGCGGTGTTGAAAAACTTGAAGAGCCTGAAAATGTGTGAAAAATATGAAAAGCGTCAAAAGGTGTCAAGAATATGAGGAGCATGAAACGGAAAGAAAAATAGGAGGAGCATGAAGCGGTGTTGAAATACATGAAGAACCTGAAAACGTGTGAAAAATATGAAGAGCTTAAAAAATTGTGAAAATATGAAGAGCTTCAAAACGAGTCAAAAATATCAGGAGCATGAAACAGTCTTAAAAATAGGAGGAGCATGAAGTGGTGTTGAAAAACATGAAGAGTATGTAAGGGTGTGAAATATATGAAGAGCTTCAAAAGGTGTGAAATACATGAGGAGCATGAAACGGGCTCAAAAATAGGAGGAGCATGAAGCGGTGTGGCAAAACATGAAGAGCCTGAAAAGGTGTGAATGATATGAAGAGTTTCTAAAGGTGTCAAAAATATGAGGAGCATGAAAACGTCTGAAAAATAGGTGGAGCATGAAGTGGTGTGGCAAAACATGAAGAGCCTGAAAATGTGTGAAAAATATGAAAAGCGTCAAAAGGTGTCAAGAATATGAGGAGCATGAAACGGAATGAAAAATAGGAGGAGCATGAAGCGGTGTTGAAAAACATGAAAAACCTGAAAACGTGTGAAACATATGAAGAGCTTAAAAAATTGTGAAAATATGAAGAGCTTCAAAAGGTGTCAAACATAAGAGGAGCATGAAACGGTCTGAAAAATAGGAGGAGCATGAAACGGTATTGAAAAACTTGAAGAGCCTTAAAAGGTGTGAAAATATGAAAAGCTTCAAAAGGTGTCAAGAATATGAGGAGCATGAAACGGTCTGAAAAATAGGAGGAAAATGAAACGGTGTTCAATTACATGAAGAGCATGAAAAGGTGTGAAAAATATGAAGAGCTACAAAAGGTGTCAAAAATGAAATGAGCATGAAACGGTCTGAAAAATAGGAGGAGCATGAAGTGGTGTTGAAAAAAAAGAAGAGCCTGAAAAGGTGTGAAATATATGAAGAGCTTCAAAAGGTGTCAAAAATATGAGGAGCATGAAACGGTCTGAAAAATAGGAGGAGCATGAAGCGTTGATGAAAAACATGTAGGGCATGAAAACGTGTGAAAAATATGAAGAGCTTCAAAAGGTGTGAAAAATATAAACAGCTTCGAAAGGTGTCAAAAATGAGATGAGCATGAAACGGTCTGAAAAATAGTAGGAGCATGAATTGGTGTTGAAATACATGAAGAGCCTGAAAAGGTATGAAAAATATGAAGAGCTTCAAAACGTGTGAAATATATGAGGAGCATGATGCGGTCTGAAAAATAGGAGGAACATGAAGCGGTGTTCAAAAACGTGAAGAGCCTGAAAAGTTGTGAAAAATATGAAAAGCTTCCAAAGGTGTCAAAAATGAGATCAGCATGAAACGGTCTGAAAAACAGGAGGATCATGAAGCGGTGTTGAAAAACATGAAGAGCCTGAAAAGGTGTGAGAAATATGAAGAGCTTCAAAAGGTGTCAAAAATATGAGGAGCATGAAACGGAATGAAAAATAGGAGGAGCATGAAGCGGTGTTGAAAAACTAGAACGGCCTGAAAATGTGTGAAAAATATGAAAAGCGTCAAAAGGTGTCAAGAATATGAGGAGCATGAAACGGAATGAAAAATAGGGGGAGCATGAAGCGGTGTTGAAAAACATGAAGAACCTGAAAACGTGTGAAACATATGAAGAGCTAAAAAAATTGTGAAAATATGAAGAGCTTCAAAAGGTGTCAAATATATGAGGAGCATGAAACGGTCTGAAAAATAGGAGGATCAGAAAGTGGTGTTGAAAAACCTGAAGAGCCTGAAAATGGTGTGAAAAATATCAAAGGCTTCAAAAGGTGTCAAAAATGAGATGTGCATGAAACGGTCTGAAAAATATGCGGAGTATGAAGCGGTGTTCAAAAACATGAAGAGCGTGAAAAGGTGTGAAAAATATGAAGAGCTTCAAAAGGTGTCAAACATAAGAGGAGCATGAAACGGTCTGAAAAATAGGAGGAGCATGAAACGGTGTTAAAAAACATGAAGAGCCTGAAAATTGTGTGAAAAATATGAAGAGCTTCAAAAGGTGTGAAAAATATGAAGAGCTTCAAAAGGTGTCAAAAATATGAGGAACATGAAACGGTCTGAAAAATTGGAGGAGCATGAAGCCGTGTTGAAAAACATGAACAGCCTGAAATTATGTGAAAAATATGAAGAGCCTGAAAAGGTGTGAAAAATATGAGGAGCTTTAAAAGGTGTCAAATATATGAGGAGCATGAAACGGTCTGAAAAATAGGAGGATCAGAAAGCAGTGTTGAAAAACATGAAGAGCCTGAAAATGGTGTGAAAAATATCAAAGGCTTCAAAAGGTGTCAAAATGAGATGTGCATGAAACGGTCACAAAAATAGGAGGAGCATGAAACGGTGTTCAAAGACATGAAGAGCCTGAAAAGGTGTGAAAAATATGAAGAGCCTCAAAAAATGTCAAAAATATGAGGAATATGAAACGGTCTGAAAAATAGGAGGATCATAAAGCGGTGTTGAAAAACATGAAGAGCCTGAAAATGGTGTGAAAAATATGAAGAGCTTCCAAAGGAGTCAAAAATGAAATGTGCATGAAACGGTCTGAAAAATATGAGGAGCATGAAGTCGTTGTGAAAAACATGAAAAGCCTGAAAATGTGTGCAAAATACGAAGAGCTTCAAAAGGTGTGAAATACATGAGGAGCATGAAATGGTCTGAGAAATAGGAGGAGCATGAAGCGGTGTTCAAAAACATGTAGAGACTGAAAAGGTGTGAAAAATATGAAGAGCTTCAAAAGGAGTGAAAAATAGGAGGAGCATGAAACGGTCTGAAAAATAGGAAGAGCATGAACCGGTGTTCAAATACATGAAAAACGTGAAAAGGTGTGAAAAATATGAAGAGCTTCAAAAATATGAAAAACATGAAGAGCTTCAAAAGGTGTGAAAAATATGAAGAGCTTCAAAAGGTGTCAAAAATATGAGGAGCATGAAACGGTCTAAAAAATCGGAGGAGCATGAAATGGTGTTCAAATACATGAAGAGACTGAAAAGGTGTGAA
Organism: Dama dama; assembly: GCF_033118175.1. Classification (NCBI taxonomy): domain Eukaryota; kingdom Metazoa; phylum Chordata; class Mammalia; order Artiodactyla; family Cervidae; genus Dama; species Dama dama. The sequence goes on from NW_026870935.1 coordinate 880,124, forward strand.
AAACAGGAAGAGCTTCAAATGGTGTGAAATACATGAGGAGCATGAAACGGTCTGAAAAATAGGAGGAGCATGAAGCGCTGTTCAACAACATGAAGAGCCTAAAAGGTGTGAAAAGTATGAAGAGATTCAAAAGGTGTCAAAAATATGAGGAGCATGAAACGGTCTGAACATACGAGGAGCATGAAGCGGTGATGAAAAACATGGAGAGCCTGAAAAGGTGTGAAAAATATGAAGAGCTTCAAAAGGTTTCAAAATGTGTGGAGCATGAAACGGTCTGAAAAATAGGAGCAGCATGAAGCGGTGTTCAAAAATATGAAGAGCCTGAAAAGGTGTGAAAAATATGACGAGCGTCAACAGTTGTGAAAAATAGGAGGAGCATGAAGCGGTGTTGAAAAACATGAAGAGCCTGAAAACGTGTGAAAAATATGATGAGTTTCAGAAGATGTGAAAAATAAGAAGAGCTTCCAAAGGTGTCAAAAATGAGATGAGCATGAAACGGTCTGAAAAATAGGAGGAGCATGAAACGGTTTTGAAAATCACGAAGAGCCTCAAAAGGTGTGAATAATATGAAGAGCTACAAAAGGTGTCAAAAATATGAGGAGCATGAAACGATCTGATAATTAGGAGGAGCATGAAGTGGTGTTTAAAAACATGAAGAGCCTGAAAAGGTGTGAAAAATATGAAGAGCTTCAAAAAGTGTGAAAAATATGAGGAGCATTATACGGTCTGAAAAGTAGGAGGAGCATGAAACGGTGTTCAAAAACATGAAGAGACTGAAAAGGTGTGAAAAATATGAAGAGCTTCAAAATCTGTCAAAAATGAGATGAGCATGAAACGGTCTGAAAAATAGGAGGAACATGAAGTGGTGTTGAAAAACATGAAGAGCCTGAAAAAGTGTGAAATATATGAAGAGCTTCAAAAGATGTGAAAAATATTAGGAGCTTCAAAAGAGGTCAAAAATATGAGGAGCATGAAACGGTCTGAAAAAGAAGAGGAGCATGAAGCGGTGCTCAAAAACATGAAGAGCCTGAAAAGGTGTGAAAAATACGAAGAGCTTCAAAAGGTGTGAAATACATGAGGATCATGAAACTGTCTGAAAAATAGGAGGAGCATGAAGCGCTATTCAAAAACATGAAGAGCTTGAAAAGGTGTAAAAAATATGAAGAGCTACAAAAGGTGTGAAATACAGGAGGAGCATTAAACTGTCTGAAAAATAGGAGGAGCAGGAAGCGGTGTTGAAAAACATGAAGAGCCTGAAATGGTGTGAAAAATGTGAAGAGCTTCAAAAGGTGTGAAAAATAGGAGGAGCATGAAGAGGTGTTCAAATACATGAAATGCCTGAAAAGTTGTAAAAAATATGAAGAGCTTCAAAAGGTGTCAAAAATATGAGGAGCCTGAAACCGTCTGAAAAACAGGAGGAGCATGAATCGGTCTTCAAAATCATGAAGAGCCTGAAAAGGTGTGAAAAATATGAAGAGCTTCAAAAGTTGTGAAATACTTGAGGAGCATGAAACGGTCTGAAAAATAGGAGGATCATGAAGCATTTTTGAAAAACATGAACAGCTTGAAAAGGTGTGAAAAATATGAAGAGTTTCAAAAGCTTTAAAATATATGAGGAGCATGAAACGGTCTGAAAAATAGAAGCAGCAAAAAACGGTGTTCAAAAACATGAAGAGCCTGAAAAGGTGTGAAAAATACGAAGAGCTTCAAAAGGTGTGAAAAATATGAAGAGCTTCAAAAGGTGTCAAAAATATGAGGAGCATTAAAAGGTCTGAAAAATACGAGGAGCATGAAGTGGTGTTGAAAATCATGAAGAGCCTGAAAAGATGTGAAAAATATGAAGAGTTTCAAAAGGTGTCAAAAATATGAGGAGCATGAAACGGTCTGAAAAGCTGGAGAAGAATCAAGCGGTGTTGAAATACATGAAGAGCCTGAAAAGTTATAAAAATATGAAGAGCTTCAAAAGGTGTAAAAAATACGAAGAGCTTCAAAAGGTGTCAAAAATGAGATGAGCATGAAACGGTCTCAAAAATAGGAGGAGCATGAAGCGGTGGTGAGAAACATAAAGGGCCTGAAAATGTGTGAAAAAAATGAAGAGCTTCAAAAGGTGTGAAAAGTATGAGGAGCATGAAGCGGTGTTCAAAAACATGAAGAGCCTGAAAAGGTGTGAAATATATGAAGAGCTTCAAAAGGTGTGAAAAATATGAAGAGCTTCAAAAGGTGTCAAAAAAATGAAGAGCATGAAACGGTCTGAAAATAAGAGGAGCATGAAACGGTGTTCAAAACATGAAGAGATTTAAAAGGTGTGAAAAATATGAAGAACTTTAAAAAGTGTCAAGAATATGAGGAGCATGAAACGTTCTGAAAAATAGGAGGATCATGAAACGGTGTTCAAAAACATGAAGAGCCTGAAAAGGTGTGAAAAATATGAGTAGCCTCAAAATGTGTCAAAAACATGAGGAGTGTGAAACGTTCTGAAAAATAGCAGGAACATGAAGCGGTGTTCAAAAACATGAAGAGCCTGAAAACGTGTGAAAAATTTGAATAGCTTCATAAATGTGAAAAATATGAAGAGCTTCAAAAGGTGTGAAATATATGAAGAGCTTCAAAAAGTGTCAAAAATTAGATGAGCATGAAACGGTCTGAAAAATAGGAGGAGCATGAAGTGGTGTTTTGAAAAACATGAACAGCCTGAAAAGGTGTGAAATATATGAAGAGCTTCAAAAGGTGTGAAAAATATGAAGAGCTTCAAAAGGTGTCAAAAAAATGAAGAGCATGAAATGGCCTGAAAAATAGGAGGAGCATGAAGCGGTGTTCAAAAACATGAAGAGCCTGAAAAGGTGTGAAATATATGAAGAGCTTCAAAACGTGTGAAAAATATGAAGAGCTTCAAAAGGTGTCAAAAAAATGAAGAGCATGAAACGGTCTGAAAATAGGAGGAGCATGAAACGGTGTTCAAAACATGAAGAGCCTTAAAAGGTGTGAAAAATATGAAGAACTTTAAAAGGTGTCAAGAATATGAGGAGCATGAAACGTTCTGAAAAATAGGAGGAACATGAAGTGGTGTTGAGAAACATGAAGAGGCTGAAAATGTGTGAAATATATGAAGATCTTCAAAAGGTGTGAAAAATATGAAGTGCTTCTAAAGGTGTCAAAAATATGAAGAGCATGAAACGGTCGCAAAAATAGGAGGAACTTGAATTGGTGTTCGAAAACATGAAGAGTCTGAAAAGGTGTGAAATATAAGAAGAGCTTCAAAGGGTGTCAAAATTATGAGGAGCATGAAACGGTCTGAAAAATAGGAGGATCATGAAACAGTGTTGAAAACCATGAAGAGCCTGAAAAGGTGTGAAAAATATGAAGAGCTTCAAAACGTGTCAAAAATATGAGGAGCATGAAACTGTCTGAAAAATAGGAGGAGCATGATGCGGTGTTGAAAAATATGAAGAGCCTGAAAACGTGTGAAAAATATGAAAATCTTCAAAAGGTATGAAAAATATGAAGAGCTTCAAAAGGTGTCAAAAATGAGATGACCATGAAACGGTCTGAAAAATAGAAGGAGCATGAAGTTATTTCCAAAAAAATGAAGAGCCTGAAAAGGTGTGAAGTATATGAAGATTTCAAAAGGTGTCAAAAATATGAGGAGCATGAAACGGTCTGAAAAATAGGAGGAGCATGAAGTCATGTTGAAAAACATGAAGAGCCTGAAAATGTGTGAAAAATACGAAGAGCTTCAAAAGGTGTCACAAATAAGAGGAGCATGAAACGGTCTGAAATATATGAGGAGCATGAAGCCGTGTTCAAAAACATGAAGAGCCTGAAAAGGTGTGAAAAATTTGAAGAGCTTCAACAGATGTGAAAAATAGGAGGAGCATGAAGCGGTGTTAAAAAACATGAAGAGCCTGAAAACGTGTCAAAAATATGAAGAGCTTCAAAAGGTGTGAAAAATATGAAGAGCTTCAAAAATTGTCAAAAATGAGATGAGCATGAAGCGGTCTGAAAAATGGTGGAGCATGAAGTGTTGTTGAAAAACATGAAGAGCCTGAAAAGATGTGAAAAATATGAAGAGCTTCAAAACTTGTGAAGTACAGGAGGAGCATTAAAAGGTCTGAAAATAGGAGGTGCATGAAGCGGTATTGAAAAACATGAAGAGCCTGAAAAGGTGTGAAAAATATGAAGAGCTTCAAAAGGTGTGAAGTACAGGAGGAGCATTAAACGGTCTGAAAAATAGGAGGAGCATGAAGCGGTGTTGAAAAACATGAAGAGCCTGAAATGGTGTGAAAAATGTGAAGAGCTTCAAAAGGTGTGAAAAATAGGAGGAGCATGAAGAGGTGTTCAAAAACATGAAATGCCTGAAAAGTTGTAAAAAATATGAAGAGCTTCAAAAGGTGTCAAAAATATGAGGAGCCTGAAACGGTCTGAAAAACAGGAGGAGCATGAATCGGTCTTCAAAAACATGAAGAGCCTGAAAAGGTGTGAAAAATATGAAGAGCTTCAAAAGTTTTAAAAATTTGAGGAGCATGAAACGGTCTGAAAAATAGAAGGAACATGAAGCAGTGTTCAAAAACATGAAGAGCCTGAAAAGATGTGGAAAATATGAAGAGCTTCAAAAGGTGTTAAAATTAAGAGGAGCATGAAATGGTCTGAAAAACAGGAGAAGCATGAGCGGTGTTGAAAAACATGAAGAGCCTGAAAAGGTGTGAAAAATATGAAGAGCTTTAAAAGGTGTGAAATTCTTGAGGAGCATGAAACGGTCTGAAAAATAGGAGGATCAGGAAGCATTGTTGAAAAACATGAACAGCATGAAAAGGTGTGAAAAATATGAAAAGATTCAAAAGGTTTAAAATATATGAGGAGCATGAAAAGGTCTGAAAAATAGAAGCAGCATAAAACGGTGTTCAAAAATATGAAGAGCCTGAAAAGGTGTGAAAAATACGAAGAGCTTCAAAAGGTGTGAAAAATATGAAGAGCTTCAAAAGGTGTCAAAAATACGAGGAGCATGAAAAGGTCTGAAAAATACTAGGAGCATGAAGTGGTGTTGAAAATCATGAAGAGCCTGAAAAGATGTGAAAAGTATGAAGAGCTTCAAAAGGTGTCAAAAATATGAGGAGCATGAAACGGTCTGAAAAACAGGAGAAGCATGAAGCGGTGTTGAAAAACATGAAGAGCCTGAAAAGGTATAAAAATATGAAGAGCTTCAAAAGGTGTAAAAAATACGAAGAGCTTCACAAGGTGTCAAAAATGAGATGAGCATGAAAAGTTCTGAAAAAAAGGAGGAGCATGAAGCAGTGTTGAAAAACATGAAGAGCCTGAAAATGTGTGAATAATATGAAGAGACTGAAAACGTGTCAAAAATATGAGGAGCATGAAACGGTCTGAAAAATACGATGAGCATGATAAGGTGTTGAAAAACATGAAGAGCCTGAAAACGTGTGAAAATATGAAGAGCTTCAAAAGGTGTCAAAAATATGAGGGACATGAACGGTCTTAAAAACAGGAGGAGGATGAAGTGGTGATGAAAAACATGAAGAGCCTGAAAAGGTGTAAAAAATATGAAGAGCTTCAAAATGTTTCAAAATTATGAGGAGCATGAATGGTCTGAAAAATAGGAGGAGCATAAAGCAGTCTTGAAAAATATGAAGAGCTCAAAAGGTGTGAAAAATATGAAGAGCTTCAAAAGGTGTCAAAAAAGAGATGAGCATGAAATGGTCTGAAAAATAGGAGGAGCATGAAGCGGTGTTGAAAAACATGAAGCGCCTGAAAAGGTGTGAAATATATGAAGAGCTTCAAAAGGTGTCAAATATATGAGGAACAAGAAACGGTCTGAAAAATAGGAGGAGCATGAAGCGGTGTTGAAAATCATGAAGAGCCTGAAAAGGTGTGAAAAATATAAGAGATTCAAAAGTTGTGAAAAATATGAAGAGCTTCAAAAGGTGTCAAAAATATGAGGAGCATGAAACGGTCTGAAAAATAGGAGGAGCATGAAACGTTGTTGAAAAACATGAAGAGCTTGAAAACGTGTGAAAAATATGAAGGGTTTCAAAAGATGTGGAAAATAAGAAGAGCTTCAAAAGGTGTCAAAAATGAGATGAGCATGAAACGGTCTGAAAAATAGGAGGCGCACGAAGCGGTGTTGAAAAACATGAAGCGCCTGAAAAGGTGTTAGAAATATGAAGAGCTTCAAATGTTGTCAAAAATATGAGGAGTATGAAAATGTCTGCAAAATGGGAGGAACATGAAGTGGTGTTGAAAAACATGGGGAGTCTGAAAAGGTGTGAATAATATGAAGAGCTACAAAAGGTGTCAAATATATGAGGAGCATGAAACGGTCTGATAATTAGGAGGAGCATGAAGTGGTGTTTAAAAACATGAAGAGCCTGAAAAGGTGTGAAAAATATGAAGAGCTTCAAAACGTGTGAAATATATGACGAGCATTATATGGTCTGAAAAGTAGGAGGAGCATGAAACGGTGTTCAAAAACATGAAGAGACTGAAAAGGTGTGAAAAATATGAAGAGCTTCAAAAGATGTGAAATACATGAGGAGCATGAAACGGGTTGAAAAATAGGAGGAGCATGAACCGGTGTTCAAAAACATAAAGAGCATGAAAAGGTATGAAAAACATGAAAAGCTTCATAAGGTGTCAAATTTAGTTTAACATGAAAGGGTCTGAAAAATAGGAGGGGCATGAAGTGGTGTTGAAAACATGAAGAGCCTGAAAAGGTGTGAAATATACGAAGAGCTTCAAAAGGTGTCAAAAATATGAAGTGCATCAAAAGGTGTCAAAAATGAGATGAGCATGAAACGGTCTGAAAAATAGTAGGAGCATGAAGTGGTGTTGAAAAAAAAGAAGAGCCTGAAAAGGTGTGAAATATATGAAGAGCTTCAAAAGGTGTCAAAAATATGAGGAGCATGAAACGGTCTGAAAAATAGGAGGAGCATGAAGCGGTGATGAAAAACATGAAGGGCATGAAAACGTGTGAAAAATATGAAGAGCTTCAAAAGGTGTGAAAAATACAAACAGCTTCGAAAGGTGTCAAAAATGAGATGAGCATGAAACGGTCTGAAAAATAGTAGGAGCATGAATTGGTGTTGAAATACATGAAGAGCCTGAAAAGGTATGAAAAATATGAAGAGCTTCAAAACGTGTGAAATATATGAGGAGCATGATACGGTCTGAAAAATAGGAGGAACATGAAAAGGTGTTCAAAACCGTGAAGAGCCTGAAAAGTTGTGAAAAATATGAAAAGCTTCCAAAGGTGTCAAAAATGAGATCAGCATGAAACGGTCTGAAAAACAGGAGGATCATGAAGCGGTGTTGAAAAACATGAAGAGCCTGAAAAGGTGTGAGAAATATGAAGAGCTTCAAAAGGTGTCAAAAATATGAGGAGCATGAAACGGAATGAAAAATAGGAGGAGCATGAAGCGGTGTTGAAAAACTTGAAGAGCCTGAAAATGTGTGAAAAATATGAAAAGCGTCAAAAGGTGTCAAGAATACGAGGAGCATGAAACGGAAAGAAAAATAGGAGGAGCATGAAGCGGTGTTGAAAAACATGAAGAACCTTAAAACGTGTGAAAAATATGAAGAGCTTAAAAAATTGTGAAAATATGAAGAGCTTCAAAACGAGTCAAAAATATCAGGAGCATGAAACAGTCTTAAAAATAGGAGGAGCATGAAGTGGTGTTGAAAAACATGAAGAGTATGTAAGGGTGTGAAATATATGAAGAGCTTCAAAAGGTGTGAAATACATGAGGAGCATGAAACGGGCTCAAAAATAGGAGGAGCATGAAGCGGTGTGGCAAAACATGAAGAGCCTGAAAAGGTGTGAATGATATGAAGAGTTTCTAAAGGTGTCAAAAATATGAGGAGCATGAAAACGTCTGAAAAATAGGAGGAGCATGAAGTGGTGTGGCAAAACATGAAGAGCCTGAAAATGTGTGAAAAATATGAAAAGCGTCAAAAGGTGTCAAGAATATGAGGAGCATGAAACGGAATGAAAAATAGGAGGAGCATGAAGCGGTGTTGAAAAACATGAAGAACCTGAAAACGTGTGAAACATATGAAGAGCTTAAAAAATTGTGAAAATATGAAGAGCTTCAAAAGGTGTCAAACATAAGAGGAGCATGAAACGGTCTGAAAAATAGGAGGAGCATGAAACGGTATTGAAAAACTTGAAGAGCCTTAAAAGGTGTGAAAATATGAAAAGCTTCAAAAGGTGTCAAGAATATGAGGAGCATGAAACGGTCTGAAAAATAGGAGGAAAATGAAGCGGTGTTCAATTACATGAAGAGCATGAAAAGGTGTGAAAAATATGAAGAGCTACAAAAGGTGTCAAAAATGAAATGAGCATGAAACGGTCTGAAAAATAGGAGGAGCATGAAGTGGTGTTGAAAAAAAAGAAGAGCCTGAAAAGGTGTGAAATATATGAAGAGCTTCAAAAGGTGTCAAAAATATGAGGAGCATGAAACGGTCTGAAAAATAGGAGGAGCATGAAGCGTTGATGAAAAACATGTAGGGCATGAAAACGTGTGAAAAATATGAAGAGCTTCAAAAGGTGTGAAAAATATAAACAGCTTCGAAAGGTGTCAAAAATGAGATGAGCATGAAACGGTCTGAAAAATAGTAGGAGCATGAATTGGTGTTGAAATACATGAAGAGCCTGAAAAGGTATGAAAAATATGAAGAGCTTCAAAACGTGTGAAATATATGAGGAGCATGATGCGGTCTGAAAAATAGGAGGAACATGAAGCGGTGTTCAAAAACGTGAAGAGCCTGAAAAGTTGTGAAAAATATGAAAAGCTTCCAAAGGTGTCAAAAATGAGATCAGCATGAAACGGTCTGAAAAACAGGAGGATCATGAAGCGGTGTTGAAAAACATGAAGAGCCTGAAAAGGTGTGAGAAATATGAAGAGCTTCAAAAGGTGTCAAAAATATGAGGAGCATGAAACGGAATGAAAAATAGGAGGAGCATGAAGCGGTGTTGAAAAACTAGAAGAGCCTGAAAATGTGTGAAAAATATGAAAAGCGTCAAAAGGTGTCAAGAATATGAGGAGCATGAAACGGAATGAAAAATAGGGGGAGCATGAAGCGGTGTTGAAAAACATGAAGAACCTGAAAACGTGTGAAACATATGAAGAGCTTAAAAAATTGTGAAAATATGAAGAGCTTCAAAAGGTGTCAAATATATGAGGAGCATGAAACAATCTGAAAAATAGGAGGCTCAGAAAGTGGTGTTGAAAAACCTGAAGAGCCTGAAAATGGTGTGAAAAATATCAAAGGCTTCAAAAGGTGTCAAAAATGAGATGTGCATGAAACGGTCTGAAAAATATGCGGAGTATGAAGCGGTGTTCAAAAACATGAAGAGCGTGAAAAGGTGTGAAAAATATGAAGAGCTTCAAAAGGTGTCAAACATAAGAGGAGCATGAAACGGTCTGAAAAATAGGAGGAGCATGAAACGGTGTTAAAAAACATGAAGAGCATGAAAATGGTGTGAAAAATATGAAGAGCTTCAAAAGGTGTGAAAAATATGAAGAGCTTCAAAAGGTGTCAAAAATATGAGGAACATGAAACGGTCTGAAAAATTGGAGGAGCATGAAGCCGTGTTCAAAAACATGAACAGCCTGAAATTATGTGAAAAATATGAAGAGCCTGAAAAGGTGTGAAAAATATGAGGAGCTTTAAAAGGTGTCAAATATATGAGGAGCATGAAACGGTCTGAAAAATAGGAGGATCAGAAAGCGGTGTTGAAAAACATGAAGAGCCTGAAAATGGTGTGAAAAATATCAAAGGCTTCAAAAGGTGTCAAAATGAGATGTGCATGAAACGGTCACAAAAATAGGAGGAGCATGAAACGGTGTTCAAAGACATGAAGAGCCTGAAAAGGTGTGAAAAATATGAAGAGCCTCAAAAAATGTCAAAAATATGAGGAATATGAAACGGTCTGAAAAATAGGAGGATCATAAAGCGGTGTTGAAAAACATGAAGAGCCTGAAAATGGTGTGAAAAATATGAAGAGCTTCCAAAGGAGTCAAAAATGAAATGTGCATGAAACGGTCTGAAAAATATGAGGAGCATGAAGTCGTTGTGAAAAACATGAAAAGCCTGAAAATGTGTGCAAAATACGAAGAGCTTCAAAAGGTGTGAAATACATGAGGAGCATGAAATGGTCTGAGAAATAGGAGGAGCATGAAGCGGTGTTCAAAAACATGTAGAGACTGAAAAGGTGTGAAAAATATGAAGAGCTTCAAAAGGAGTGAAAAATAGGAGGAGCATGAAACGGTCTGAAAAATAGGAAGAGCATGAACCGGTGTTCAAATACATGAAAAGCGTGAAAAGGTGTGAAAAATATGAAGAGCTTCAAAAATATGAAAAACATGAAGAGCTTCAAAAGGTGTGAAAAATATGAAGAGCTTCAAAAGGTGTCAAAAATATGAGGAGCATGAAACGGTCTAAAAAATCGGAGGAGCATGAAATGGTGTTCAAATACATGAAGAGACTGAAAAGGTGTGAAAAACAGGAAGAGCTTCAAATGGTGTGAAATACATGAGGAGCATGAAACGGTCTGAAAAATAGGAGGAGCATGAAGCGCTGTTCAACAACATGAAGAGCCTAAAAGGTGTGAAAAGTATGAAGAGATTCAAAAGGTGTCAAAAATATGAGGAGCATGAAACGGTCTGAACATACGAGGAGCATGAAGCGGTGATGAAAAACATGGAGAGCCTGAAAAGGTGTGAAAAATATGAAGAGCTTCAAAAGGTTTCAAAATGTGTGGAGCATGAAACGGTCTGAAAAATAGGAGGAGCATGAATTGGTGTTGAAAAACATGAAGATCCTGAAAAGGTGTGAGAAATATGAAGAGTTTCAAAAGGTGTCAAAAATATGAGGAGCCTGAAACGGTCTGAAAAATAAGAGGAGCATGAAGCGGTGTTCAAAAACATGAAGAGCCTGAAAAGGTGTGAAATATATGAAGAGCTTGAAAACGTGTGAAATATATGAAGAGCTTCAAAAGGTGTTAATAATGAGATGAACATGAAACCGTCTGAAAAATATGAGGAGCATGAAACGGTGATCAAAAACATGAAGAGCCTGAAAAGCTGTGAAAAATATGAAGAGCTTCAAAAGGTGTGAAAAATATGAGGAGCATGATACAGTTTGAAAAATAGGAGGTGCATGAAGCCGTGTTGAAAAACATGAATAGTCTGAAAACGTGTGAAAATATGAAGAGCTTCAAAAGGTGTCAAAAAAGAGATGAGCATGAAACGGTCTGAAAAATAGGAGGAGCATGAGGTGGTGTTGAAAAACATGAAGAGCCTGAAATGGTGTGAAATATATGAAGACCTTCAAAACGTGTGAAAAATATGAGGAGCTTCAAAAAGTGTCAAAATTATGAGGAGCATGAAACGGTCTGAAAAATAGGAGGAGCATGAAGCGGTGTTGAAAAATAAGAGGAGCATGAAGAGGTGTTGAAAAAAATGAAGAGCCTGAAAAGGTGTGAAAAATATGAAGAGCTTCTAAAGGTGTCAAAAATATGAGGAGCCTGAAACGGTCTGAAAAATAGGAGGGGCATGAAGCGATGTTGAAAAACATGCAGAGCCTGAAAATGTGTGAAAAATATGAAGATCTTCTAAAGGTGTCAAATATATGAGGACAATGAAACGGCCTGAAAAATTGGAGGAGCATGAAGTGGTGTTGAAAAACATGAAGAGCCTGAAAAGGTGAGAAAAATATAAAGAGCTTCAAAAGGTGTCAAAATTATGAGGAGCATGAAACGGTCTGAAAAATAGGAGGAGCATGAAGTGGTGTTGAAAAACATGAAGATCCTGAAATGGTGTGAAATATATGAAGACCTTCAAAATGTGTGAAACATATGAGGAGCTTCAAAAAGTGTCAAAAATATGAGGAGCATGAAACGGTCTGAAAAATAGGAGGAGCATGAAGGGGTGTTGAAAAAATGAAGAGCCTGAAAAGGTGTGAAAAATATGAAAAGCTTAAAAACGTGTCAAATATATGAGGAGCATGAAACGGTATGAAAAATACGAGGAGCATGAAGCGGTGTTGAAAAACGTGAAGAGCCTGAAATGGTGTGAAATATATGAAGAGCTTCAAAACGTGTCAAAAATAAATGAGCAGGAAATGGTCTGAATATTAGGAGAGCATGAAGTGGTGTTAAAACATGAAGAGCCTGAAAAGGTGTGAAACATATGAAGAGCGTCAAAAGGTATCAAAAATATGAGGAGAATGAAACGGTCTGAAAAATAGGAGGAGCATGAAACGGTGATCAAAAACATGAATACCTGAAAAGTTGTGAAAAATATGAAGAGCTTCAAAAGGTGTGAAATACATGAGGAGCATAAAACGGTCTGAAAAATAGGAGAAGCGTGAGGTGGTGTGAAAAAATATGAAGAGCCTGAAAATGTGTGAAAAATATGAAGAGCTTCAAAAGGTGTGAAATACATGAGGAGCATGAAACTCTCTGAAAAATAGGAGGAACATGAAGTGTTGTTCAAAAACATGATGAGCCTGAAAAAGTGTGGAAAATATGAAGAGCTTCAAAAGTTGTCAAAATTAAGAGGAGCATGAAATGGTCTGAAAAATAGGAGGAGCATGAAGTGATGTTGAAAAACATGAAGAGCCTGAAATGGTGTGAAAAATATGAAGAGCTTCAAAACATGTCAAAAATATGAGGAGCATGAAACTGTCTGAAAAATAGGAGGAGCATGATGCGGTGTTGAAAAATATGAAGAGCCTGAAAACGTGTGAAAAATATGAAGATCTTTAAAAGGTATGAAAAATATGAAGAGCTTCAAAAGGTGTCAAAAAAGAGATGAGCATGAAACGGCCTGAAAAATAGGAGGAGCATGAAGTTGTGTTCAAGAAAATGAAGAGCCTGAAAAGGTGTGAAGTATATGAATATTTCAAAAGGTGTCAAAAATCTGAGGAGCATGAAACGGTCTGAAAAATAGGAGGAGCATGAAGTGATGTTGAAAAACATGAAGAGCCTGAAAAGGTGTGAAAAATATGAAGAGCTTCAAAAGGTGTCAAAAATAAGAGGAGCATGAAACGGTCTGAAATATATGAGGTCCATGAACCGGTGTTCAAAAACATGAAGGCCTGAAAAGATGTGAAAAATTTGAGGAGCTTCAAAAGGTGTGAAAAATATGAAGAGCTTCAAAAGGTGTCAAAAATGAGATGAGCATGAAACGCTCTGAAAAATAGGAGGAGCATGAAGTTGTGTTGAAAAACATGAAGAGCCTGAAAACGTGAGAAATATATGAGGAGCTTGAAAATGTGTCAAAAATAAGAGGAGCATGAAACGATCTGAAAAATAGGACGTGCATGAAGTGGTGGTGAAAAACATGAAGAGCCTGAAAAGGTGTGAAAAATACGAAGAGCTTCAAAAGGTGTCAAAAATATGAGGAGCATGAAACGGTCGGAAAAATAGGAGGAGAATGAAGCGGTGTTGAAAAACATGAAGAGCCTGAAAACGTGTAAAAAATGTGAAGAGTTTCAAAAGGTGTGAAAAATATGAAGAGCTTCAAAAGGTGTCAAAAATGAGATGAGCATGAAACTGTCTGTAAAATAGGAGGAGCATGAAGTGGTATTGAAAAACATGAAGAGCCTGAAAAGGTGTGAAAAATATGAAGAGCTTCAAAACGTGTGAAAAATATGAAGAGCTTCAAAAGGTGTCAAAATTGAGATGAGCCTGAAACGGTCTGAAAAACAGGAGGATCCTGAGGCGGTGTTGAAAAACATGAAGAGCCTGAAAACGTGTGAAAAATATGAAGAGCTTCAAAAGGTGTCAAAAATGAGATGAGCATGAAACTGTCTGGAAAATAGGAGGAGCATGAAACGGTGTTCAAAAACATGAAGAGCCTGAAAAGGTGTGAAAAATATGAAGAGCTTCAAAAAATGTCAAAAATATGAGGAGCATGAAACGGTCTGAAAAATAGGGGAATCATGCAGCGGTGTTGAAAACTATAAACAGCCTTAAAAAGTGTGAAAAATATGAAGAGCTTCAAAACGTGTCAAAAATATGAGGAGCATGAAACGGTCTGAAAAATAGTAGCAACATGAAACGAGGTTCAAAAACATGAAGACATTTAAAATGTGTGAAAAATATGAAGAGGTTCAAAAGGTGTGAAATACATGAGGATCATGAAACGGTCTGAAATATATGAGGAGCATGAAGCAGTGTTCAAAAACATGAAGAGTTGAAAACGTGTGAAAAATAGGAGGAGCTTCAAAAGGTGTCAAAATTATGAGGAGCATGAAATGGTCTGAAAAATAGGAGGAGCATGAAGCGGTGTTCAAAAACATGAAGAGCCTGAAAAGGTGTGAAAAATATGAAGAGCTTCAAAAGCTGTCAAGTATATGAGTAGCATGAAACGGTATGAAATCTAGCAGGAGCATGAAACGGTGTTGAAAAACTTGAAGAGCCTGAAAAGGTGTGGAAAATAAGAGGAGCTTCCAAAGGTGTCAAAAATATGAGGAGCATGAAACGGTCTGAAAAATGGGAGGAGCATGAAGCGGTGTTCTAAAACATGAAGAGCCTGAAAAGGTGTGAAAAATATGAAGAGCTTCAAAAGGTGTCAAAAATCTGAGGAGCATGAAACGGTCTGAAAAATAGGAGGAGCATGAAGTGATGTTGAAAAACATGAAGAGCCTGAAAAGGTGTGAAAAATATGAAGAGCTTCAAAAGGTGTCAAAAATAAGAGGAGCATGAAACGGTCTGAAATATATGAGGTCCATGAACCGGTGTTCAAAAACATGAAGGCCTGAAAAGATGTGAAAAATTTGAGGAGCTTCAAAAGGTGTGAAAAATATGAAGAGCTTCAAAAGGTGTCAAAAATGAGATGAGCATGAAACGCTCTGAAAAATAGGAGGAGCATGAAGTTGTGTTGAAAAACATGAAGAGCCTGAAAACGTGAGAAATATATGAGGAGCTTGAAAATGTGTCAAAAAAAAGAGGAGCATGAAACGATCTGAAAAATAGGACGTGCATAAAGTGGTGGTGAAAAACATGAAGAGCCTGAAAAGGTGTGAAAAATACGAAGAGCTTCAAAAGGTGTCAAAAATATGAGGAGCATGAAACGGTCGGAAAAATAGGAGGAGAATGAAGCGGTGTTGAAAAACATGAAGAGCCTGAAAACGTGTAAAAAATATGAAGAGGTTCAAAAGGTGTGAAAACTATGAAGAGCTTCAAAAGGTGTCAAAAATGAGATGAGCATGAAACTGTCTGTAAAATAGGAGGAGCATGAAGTGGTATTGAAAAACATGAAGAGCCTGAAAAGGTGTGAAAAATATGAAGAGCTTCAAAACGTGTGAAAAATATGAAGAGCTTCAAAAGGTGTCAAAATTGAGATGAGCCTGAAACGGTCTGAAAAACAGGAGGATCCTGAGGCGGTGTTGAAAAACATGAAGAGCCTGAAAACGTGTGAAAAATATGAAGAGCTTCAAAAGGTGTCAAAAATGAGATGAGCATGAAACTGTCTGGAAAATAGGAGGAGCATGAAACGGTGTTCAAAAACATGAAGAGCCTGAAAAGGTGTGAAAAATATGAAGAGCTTCAAAAAATGTCAAAAATATGAGGAGCATGAAACGGTCTGAAAAATAGGGGAATCATGCAGCGGTGTTGAAAACTATAAACAGCCTTAAAAAGTGTGAAAAATATGAAGAGCTTCAAAAGGTGTCAAAAATATGAGGAGCATGAAACGGTCTGAAAAATAGGAGCAACATGAAATGATGTTCAAAAACATGAAGACATTTAAAATGTGTGAAAAATATGAAGAGGTTCAAAAGGTGTGAAATACATGAGGATCATGAAACGGTCTGAAATATATGAGGAGCATGAAGCAGTGTTCAAAAACATGAAGAGTTGAAAACGTGTGAAAAATAGGAGGAGCTTCAAAAGGTGTCAAAATTATGAGGAGCATGAAATGGTCTGAAAAATAGGAGGAGCATGAAGCGGTGTTCAAAAACATGAAGAGCCTGAAAAGGTGTGAAAAATATGAAGAGCTTCAAAAGCTGTCAAGTATATGAGTAGCATGAAACGGTATGAAATCTAGCAGGAGAATGAAACGGTGTTGAAAAACTTGAAGAGCCTGAAAAGGTGTGGAAAATAAGAGGAGCTTCAAAAGGTGTCAAAAATATGTGCTGCGTGAAACGGTCTGAAAAATGGGAGGAGCATGAAGCGGTGTTCTAAAACATGAAGAGCCTGAAAAGGTGTGAAAAATATGAAGAGCTTCAAAAGGTGTCAAATATATGAGAAGCATGAAACAGTCTCAAAATTAGGAGGAAAATGAATCGGTGATCAAGAACATGGAGAGCCTGAAAAGGTGTGAAATATATGAAGAGCTTCAAAAGGTGTGAAAAATAGGAGGAGCATGAAGCGGTGTTCAAAAACATGAAGAGCCTGAAAAGGTGTGAAAAATATGAAGAGCTTCAAGAGGTGTCAAAAATATGAGGAATATGAAAAGGTATGAAAATATGAGGAGCATGAAACGGTCTGAAAAATAGGAGGAGCATGAAGCGGTGTTCAAAAACATGAGGAGCCTGAAAAGTTCTGAAAAATATGAAGAGATTCAAAAGGTGTGAAATACATGAGGAGCATTAAACGGACTGAAAAATAGGAGGAGCATGAAACGGTGTTCAAAAACAGGAAGAGACTGAAAATTTGTGAAAAATATGAAGAGCTTCAAAAGGTGTCAAAAATATGAGGA
Organism: Dama dama; assembly: GCF_033118175.1. NCBI lineage: Eukaryota > Metazoa > Chordata > Mammalia > Artiodactyla > Cervidae > Dama > Dama dama. Next base: position 896,842 of record NW_026870935.1, read on the forward strand.
GCATGAAACGGTCTGAAAAATAGGAGGAGCATGAAGCGCTGTTGAAAAACAAGAAGAGCCTGAAAACGTGTGAAAACTATGAAGAGCATCAAAAGGTGTGAAAAATATGAAGAGCTTCAAAAGGTGTAAAAAATGAGATGAGCATGAAACCGTCTGAAAAATAGGATGAGCATGAAGTGGTTTTGAAAAAAATGAAGAGCCTGAAAAGGTGTGAAACATATGAAGAGCTTCAAAAGGTGTCAAAATTATGAGGAGCATGAAACGGCCTGAAAAATTGGAGGAGCATGAAGCGGTGTTCAAAAATATGAAGAGTCTGAAAAGTTGTGAAAAATATGAAGAGCTTCAAAAGGTGTCAAATATATGAGGAACATGAAACGGTCTGAAAAATAGTAGGAGCATGAAACGGTGATCAAAAACATGAAGAGCCGGAAAAGGTGGGAAAAATATGAAGAGCTTCAAAAAGTGTAAAATACATGAGGAGTTTGAAACGGGCTGAAAAGTAGGAGAAGCATGAAGTGGTGTGGAAAAATATGAAGAGCCTGAAAAGGTGTGGAAAATATGAAGAGCTTCAAAAGGTGTGAAATACATGAGGAGCATGAAACTCTCTGAAAAATAGAAGGAGCATGAAGCGGTGTTCAAACATGAAGAGCCTGAAAAGGTGTGAAAAATATGAAGAGCTTCAAACGGTGTCAAAAATATGAGGAGCATGAAACGGTCTGAAAAATAGGAGGAGCAAGAAGGCATGTTCAAAAACATGAAGAGCCTGAAAAGGTCTGAAAAATATGAAGAGCTTGAAAAGGTGTAAAATATATGAAGAGCTTCAAAAGGTGTCAAAAATGAGATGAGCATGAAACGGTGTGAAAAATAGGAGGAGCATGAAGCGGTTTTGAAAAAAATGAAGAGGCTGAAATGGTGTGAAATATATGAAGAGCTTCAAGATGTGTCAAAAATACGAAGAGCAGGAAATGGTCTGAAAAATAGGAGGATCATGAAGCGATGTTCAAAAACATGAAGTCCTGAAAAGGTGTGAAAAATATGAAGAGCTTCAAAAGGTGTGAAAAATATGAGGAGCATGAAACGGTCTGAAAAATAGAAGGGGCATGAAATGGTGTTCAAAAACATGAAAGCCTGAAAAGGTGTGAAAAATATGAAGAGCTTCAAAAGGTGTGAAATACATGAGGAGCATGAAATGGTCTGAAAAATAGGAGAAGTATGAAGTGGTGTTGAAAAACATGAAGAGCCTGAAAAGGAGTGAAAAATATGAAGAGCTTCAAAAGGTGTCAAACATATGAAGAACATGAAACGGTCTGAAAAATAGGAGGATCATGAAGCAGTGTTCAAAAACATGAAGAGCCTGAAAATGTGTGAAAATATTCAGAGCTTCAAAATGTGTCAAATATATGAGGAGCATGAAACGGCTTGAAAAATAGGAGGAGCATGAAACGGTGATTAAAAACATGAAGAGCCTGAAAAGGTGTGAAAAATATGAAGAGCTTCAAAAGGTGTGAAATACATGAGGAGCATGAAACAGGCCGAAAAATAGGTGAAGCATGAAGTGGTGTGGAAAAACATGAAGAGCCTAAAAAGTTGTGAGAAATATGAAGAGCTTCAAAAGATGTGAAATACATGAGGAGCAAGAAACTCTCTGAGAAATAGGAGGAGCATGAAGCGATGTCAAAAACATGAAGAACCTAAAAAGTTGTGAGAAATATGAAGAGCTTCAAAAGGTGTCAAAAATGAGATGAGCATGAAACGGTCTGAAAAATAGGAGGAGCAAGAAGCGGTGTTGAAAAACATGAAGAGCCTAAAAAGTTGTGAAAAATATGAAAAGCTTCAAAAGGGGTCAAAAATGAGATGAGCATGAAACGGTCTGAAAAATAGGAGGATCATGTAACGGTGTTGAAAAACATGAAAAGCCTGAAAACGTGTGAAAAATATTAAGAGCTTCAAAAGGTGTCAAAAATATGAGGAGCATGAAACGTTCTCAAAAATAGGAGGATCATGAAGCGGTGTTGAAAAACATGAAGAGCCTGAATAAGTGTGAAAAAGATGAAGAGCTTCAAAAGGTGTGAAAAATATGAAGAGCTTCAAATGGTGTCAAAAATGAGATGAACATGAAACCGTCTGAAAAATAAGAAGAGCATGAAGTGGTGTTGAAAAACATGAAGACCCTGAAAAGGTGTGAAAAACATGAAGAGCTTCAAACGGTGTGAAAAATATGAAGAGCTTCAAAGGTGTCAAAAATGAGATGATAATGAAACCGTCTGAAAAATAGGAAGAGCATGAAGCGGTGTTCAAAAACATGAAGAGCCTGAAAAGGTGTGAAAAATATGAAGAGCTTCAAAAGGTGTCAAATATATGAGGAGCATGAAACGGTCTGAAAAATAGGAAGAGCATGAAGCGGTGTTCAAAAACATGAAGAGCCTGAAAAGGTGTGAAAAATATGAAGAGCTTCAAAAGGTGTCAAAAATATGAAGAGCCTGAAGCGGTCTGAAAAATAGGAGGAGCATGAAGCAATGTTCAAAAACATGAAGTGCCTGAAAAGGTGTGAAAAATATGAAAAGCCTCAAAAACTGTCAAAAATATGAGGAGCATGAAACGGTCTGAAAAATAGCAGGAGCATGAAGCGGTGTTGAAAAACATGAAGAGTCTGAAAACGTCTGAAAACAGGAAGAGCTTCAAAAATATGAAAAATATGAAGAGCTTCAAAAGGTGTCAAAAATGAGATGTGCATGAAACTGTCTGAAAAATAGGAGGAGCATGAAGCGGTGTTGAAAAACGTGAAGAAACTGAAAAGGTGTGAGAAATATGAAGAGCTTCAATAGATGTCAAAAATATGAGGAGCATGAAACGGTCTGAAAAAGAGGAGGAGCATGAAGCGGTGTGGAAAACCATGAAGTGCTTGAAAAGGTGTGAAAAATATGAAGAGCTTCAAAATGTGTCAAAATTATGAGGAGCATGAAACGGTCAGAAAAATAGAAGGAGCATGAAGCGGTGTTGAAAAACATGAAGAGCCTGAAAAGGTGTGAAAACCATGAAGAGCTTCAAAAGGTGTGAAAAATATGAAGAGCTTCAAAAGGTGTCAAAAATGAGAAGAGCATAAAAGGGTCTGAAAAATAGGAGGAGCATGACGTGGTGTTGAAAAAAATGAAGAGCCTGAAAAGGTGTGAAATATATGAGAGCTTCAAAAGGTGTCAAAAATATGAGGAGAATGAAACGGTCTGAAAAATAGGAGGAGCATGAAGTGGTGTGGAAAACCATGAAGTGCTTGAAAAGGTGTGAAAAATATGAAGAGTTTCTAAAGGTGTCAAAAATATGAGGAGCATTAAACAGTCTGAAAAATAGGAGAAGCATGAATTGGTGTGGAAAATCATGAAGAGCCTGAAAAGGTGTGAAAAATATGAAGAGCTTCAAAAGGTGTCAAAAATATGAGGAGCATGAAAGGGTCTGAAAAATAGGAAGAGCATGAAGCAGTGTGCAAAAACATGAAGAGCTTGAAAAGGTGTGAAAATTATGAAGAGCTTCAAAAGGTGTCAAAAATATGAGGAGCATGAAACGGTCTGAAAAATAGGAGGAGGATGAAACGGTGTTCAAAAACATGAAGAGCCTGTAAAGGTGTGAAAAATATGAAGAGCTTTAAAAGGTGTGAAATACATGAGGAGCATGAAACTCTCTGAAAAATAAAAGGAGCAAGAAGGGGTGTTCAAAAACATGAAGAGGCTGAAAATGTGTGAAAGACATGAAGAGGCTGAAAAGGTGTGAAAAATATGAAGAGTCTAAAGGTGTCAAAAATATGAGGAGCATGAAACGGTCTGAAAAATAGAAGCAGAATTAAACGGTGTTGAAAAAATGAAGAGCCTGAAAACGTGTGAAAAATATGAAGAGCTTCAAAAGGTGTGAAAAATATGAGGAGCATGAAACGGTCTGAAAAATAGAAGCAGCATGAAACGATGTTGAAAAACATGAAGAACCTGAAAACGTGTGAAATATATGAAGAGCTTCAAAAGGTGGGAAAAATATGAAGAACTTCAAAAGGTGTCAAAAATGAGATGAGCATGAAACGGTCTGAAAAATAGGAGGAGCATGAAGTGGTGTGGAAAAACATGAAGTGCTTGAAAAGGTGTGAAAAATATGAAGAGTTTCTAAAGGTGTCAAAAATATGAGCAGCATTAAACGGTCAGAAAAATAGGAGGATCATGAAATGGCGTTCAAAAACATGAAGAGCCTGAAAACGTGTGAAAAATATGAAGAGCTTCAAAACGTGTCAAAAATATGAGGAGCATGAAACGGTCTGAAAAATAGGAGGAGCATGAAGCGGTGTTGAAAAACATGAAGAGCCTGAAAAGGTGTGGAAAATATGAAGCGCTTCAAAAGGTGAGAAAAATATGAGGTGCAAGAAACGGTCTGAAAAATAGGAGGAGCATGAAGCGGTGTTGAAAAACAAGAAGAGCCTGAAAACGTGTGAAAAATATGAAGAGCATCAAAAGGTGTGAAAAATATGAGGAGCAGGAAACGGTCTAAAAAATAGAAGCGGCATGAAATGGTGTTCAAAAACATGAAGAGACTGAAAAGATGTGAAAATTATGAAGAGCTTCAAAAGGTGTGAAATACATGAGGCGCATGAAACGGTCTGAAAAATAGGAGAAGCATGAAGTGGTGTTGAAACACATGAAGAGCCTGAAAAGGTGTGAAAAATATGAAGAGCTTCAAAATGTGTCAAACATATGAAGAACATGAAAAGGTCTGAAAAATAGGAGGATCATGAAGCAGTGTTCAAAAACATGAAGAGCCTGAAAATGTGTGAAAAATATAAAGAGCTTCAAAATGTGTCAAATATATGAGGAGCATGAAACGGTCTGAAAAATAGGAGGAGCATGAAACGGTGATTAAAAACATGAAGAGCCTGAAAAGGGGTGAAAAATATGAAGAGCTTCAAAAGGTGTGAAATACATGAGGAGCATGAAACAGGCCGAAAAATACGAGAAGCATGAAGTGATGTGGAAAAACATGAAGAGCCTAAAAAGTTGTGAGAAATATGAAGAGTTTCAAAAGATGTGAAATACATGAGGAGCATGAAACTCTCTGAAAAATAGGAGGAGCATGAAGCGGTGTTCAAAAATATGAAAAGCCTAAAAAGTTGTGAGAAATATGAAGAGCTTCAAAAGGTGTCAAAAATGAGATGAGCATGAAACGGTCTGAAAAATATGTGGAGCATGAAGCCGTGTTGAGAAACATGAAGAGCCTAAAAAGTTGTGAAAAATCTGAAAAGCTTCAAAAGGGGTCAAAAATGAGATGAGCATGAAACAGTCTGAAAAATAGGAGGATCATGTAACGGTGTTGAAAAACATGAAGAGCCTGAAAAGGTGTGAAAAATATGAGGAGCTTCAAAAGGTGTGAAAAATATGAGGAGCATGAAACAGTCTGAAAAATAGGAGTAGCATGAAGCTGTGTTCAAAAACATGAAGAGCCTGAAAAGGTGTGAAAAATATGAGGAGCTTCAAAAGGTGTGAAAAATATGAGGAGCATGAAACGGTCTGAAAAAGAGAAGCAGCATGAAACGGTGTTGAAAAACATGAAGAGCCTGAAAAAGTGTGAAAAATATGAGGAGCATGAAACGGTCTGAAAAATAGGAGGAGCATGAAGTGGTCTTGAAAAACATGAAGAGCCTGAAAAGGTGTGAAAAATATGAAGAGCTTCAAAAGTTATCAAAAATATGAAGAGCATGAAACCGTCTGAAAAATAGGAGGAGCATGAAGCGGTGTGGAAAACCATGAAGTGCTTGAAAAGGTGTGAAAAATATGAAGAGTTTCTAAAGGTGTCAAAAATATGAGGAGCATTAAACAGTCTGAAAAATAGGAGGATCATGAAATGGTGTTCAAAAACATGAAGAGCCTGAAAAGGTGTGAAAAATATGAAGAGCCTGAAAACGTGTGAAAAATATGAAGAGCTTCAAAACGTGTCAAAAATATGAGGAGCATGAAACGGTCTGAAAAATAGGAGGAGCATGAAGTGGTGTTGAAAAACATGAAGAGCCTGAAAAGGTGTGGAAAATATGAAGCGCTTCAAAAGGTGAGAAAAATATGAGGTGCAAGAAACGGTCTGAAAAATAGGAGGAGCATGAAGCGGTGTTGAAAAACAAGAAGAGCCTGAAAACGTGTGAAAAATATGAAGAGCATCAAAAGGTGTGAAAAATATGAGGAGCAGGAAACGGTCTAAAAAATAGAAGCGGCATGGAATGGTGTTCAAAAACATGAAGAGACTGAAAAGATGTGAAAATTATGAAGAGCTTCAAAAGGTGTGAAATACATGAGGCGCATGAAACGGTCTGAAAAATAGGAGAAGCATGAAGTGGTGTTGAAACACATGAAGAGCCTGAAAAGGTGTGAAAAATATGAAGAGCTTCAAAATGTGTCAAACATATGAAGAACATGAAAAGGTCTGAAAAATAGGAGGAGCATGAAACGGTGATTAAAAACATGAAGAGCCTGAAAAGGTGTGAAAAATATGAAGAGCTTCAAAAGCTGTGAAATACATGAGGAGCATGAAACAGGCCGAAAAATACGAGAAGCATGAAGTGATGTGGAAAAACATGAAGAGCCTAAAAAGTTGTGAGAAATATGAAGAGCTTCAAAAGATGTGAAATACATGAGGAGCATGAAACTCTCTGAAAAATAGGAGGAGCATGAAGCGGTGTTCAAAAATATGAAAAGCCTAAAAAGTTGTGAGAAATATGAAGAGCTTCAAAAGGTGTCAAAAATGAGATGAGCATGAAACGGTCTGAAAAATATGTGGAGCATGAAGCCGTGTTGAGAAACATGAAGAGCCTAAAAAGTTGAGAAAAATCTGAAAAGCTTCAAAAGGTGTCAAAAATGAGATGAGCATGAAACAGTCTGAAAAATAGGAGGATCATGTAACGGTGTTGAAAAACATGAAGAGCCTGAAAAGGTGTGAAAAATATGAGGAGCTTCAAAAGGTGTGAAAAATATGAGGAGCATGAAACAGTCTGAAAAATAGGAGGATCATGTAACGGTGTTGAAAAACATGAAGAGCCTGAAAAGGTGTGAAAAATATGAGGAGCTTCAAAAGGTGTGAAAAATATGAGGAGCATGAAACGGTCTGAAAAAGAGAAGCAGCATAAAACGGTGTTGAAAAACATGAAGAGCCTGAAAAGGTGTGAAAAATATGAAGAGCTGCAAAAGGTGTCAAAAATATGAAGAGCATGAAACGGTCTTAAAAATAGGAGGATCTTGAAGCGGTGTTCAAAATCATGAAGAGAATGAAAACTTGTGAAAAATATGAAGAGCTGCAAAAGGTGTCAAAAATATGAGGAGCATGAAACGGTCTGATAAATAGGAGCATGAAACGTTGATAAAAAACATGAAGAGCCTGAAAAGGTGTGAAAAATATGAAGAGCTTCAAAAGGTGTGAAATTCATGAGGAGCATGAAATGATCTGAAAAATAGGAGAAGAATGAAGTGGTGGGGAAAAACATGAAGAGCCTGAAAAGGTGTGAAAAATATGAAGAGCTTCAAGAGGTGTCAAATATATGAAGAGCATGAAACGGTCTCAAAAATAGCAGGAGCATGAAGCGGTGTTGAAAAACATGAAGAGTCTGAAAACCTGTGAAAATATGAAGAACTTCAAAAATATGAAAGATATGAAGAGCTTCAAAAGGTGTCAAAAATGAGATGTGCATGAAACGGTCTGAAAAATAGGAGGAGCATGAAGTGGTGTTGAAAAACGTGAAGAACCTGAAAAGGTGTGAGAAATATGAAGAGCTTCAATAGATGTCAAAAATATGAGGAGCATGAAACGGTCTGAAAAAGAGGAGGAGCACGAAGCGGTGTTGAAAAACATGAAGAGCCTGAAAAGGTGTGAAAAATATGAAGAGCTTCAAAAGGTGTTAAAAATAGGAGGAGCATGAAGCGGTGTTGAAAAACATGAAGAGGCTGAAAATGTGTGTAAAATATGAAGAGCTTCAAAACGTGACAAAAATATTAGGAGCATGAAACAGTCTGAAATATAGGTGGATCAAGAAGCGGTGTTGAAAACATGAAGAGCGTGAAAACATGTGAAAATATGAAGAGCTTCAAAAGGTGTCAAAATATGAGGAGCATGAAACGGTCTGAAAAATAGGAGGATCATGAAGCGTTGTTGAAAAACATGAACAGCCTGAAAAGGTGTGAATAATATGAAGAGATTCAAAGGTTTAAAATATATGAGGAGCATGAAACGGTCTGAAAAATAGAAGCAGCATAAAACGGTGTTCAAAGACATGAAGAGCCTGAAAAGGTGTGAAAAATACGAAGAGCTTCAAAAGGTGTGAAATACATGAGGAGGAAGAAACGGTCAGAAAAATAGGAGGAGCATGAAGCGGTATTCTAAACATGAAAAGCCTGAAAAAGTGTGAAAAATATGAAGAGCTTCACTTGTTTGAAAAATAAGAAGAGCCTGAAAAGGTGTGAAAAATATGAAGAGCAACAAAAGGTGTCAAAAATATGAGGAGCATGAAATGGTCTGCAAAAAAGGAAAAGCATGAAGTGGTGTTGAAAAACTTGAAGAGCCTGAAAAGGTGTGAAAAATATGAAAAGCTTCAAAAGGTGTCAAAATATGAGGAGCATGAAACGGTCTGAAAAATAGGAGGAGCATGAAGCAGTGTTCAAAAACATGAAGAGCCTGAAAAGGTTTGAAAAATATGAAGAGCTTCTAAAGGTGTCAAAAATATGAGGAGCATGAAACAGTCTGAAAAATAGCAGGAGCATGAAGCGGTGTTGAAAAACATGAAAAGTCTGAAAAGGTGTGAAAAATATGAAGAGCTTCAAAAGATGTGAAAAATATGAGGAGCATGAAACTGTGTGAAAAATAGAAAGAGCATGAAACGGTGTTGAAAAACATGAAGAGCCTGAAAATATGTGAAAAACATGAAGAGCCTGAAAAGGTGTGAAAAATATGAAGAGTTTCAAAAGGTGTGAAAAATATGAAGAGCTTCAAAAGGTGTCAAAAATGAGATCAACAAGAAACCGTCTGAAAAATAGGAGGAGCATGATACGGTGATCAAAAACATGAAGAGCCTGAAAAGGTTTGAAAAATATGAAGAGCTTCAAAACGTGTCAAAAATATGACGAGCATGAAACGGTCTGAAAAATAGGAGGAGCATGAAGCGGTGTTCAAAAACATGCACAGCCTGAAAACGTGTGAAAAATATGAGGAGCTTCAAAAGGTGTCAAATACATGAGGAGCATTTAACGGTCTGAAAAATAGGAGGAGCATGAAGCGGTGTTCAAAATATGAAGAGCCTGAAAAGTTGTGAAAAATATGAAGAGCTTCAAAAGGTGTGAAAAATATGAGGAGCATGAAACGGTCTGAAAAATAGGAGGAGCATGAAGCGGTGTTCAAAATCATGAAGAGCCTGAAAAGGTGTGAAAAATATGAAGAGCTTTAAAACTTGTCAAGAATATGAGAAGCATGAAACGGTCTGAAAAATAGGAGGAGAATGAATCGGTGTTGAAAAACATAAGGAGCCTGAAAAGGTGTGAAAAATATGAAGAGCTTTAAAAGGTGTGAAAAATATGAGGTGCATGAAACGGTCTGAAAAATAGGAAGAGCATGATGCGGTGTTGAAAAATATAAAGAGCCTGAAAAGGTGTGAAAAATATGAAGAGCTTCAAAAGGTGTCAAAAATATGAGGAGCATGAAACGGTCTGAAAAATAGGAGGAGCATGAAGCGTTGTTGAAAAACATGAAGAGCCTGATAAGGTGTGAAAAATATGAAGATCTTCTAAAGGTGTCAAAAATATGAGGAGCATGAAACGGTCTTAAAAATAGGAGGAGCATGAAGTGGTGATGAAAATCATGAAGGGCCTGAAAAGCTGTGAAAAATATGAAGAGTTTCAAAAGGTGTGAAAAATATGAAGAGCTTCCAAAGGTGTCAAAAATGAGATCAACATGAAACCGTCTGAAAAATATTAGGAGCATGAAGCGGTGATGATAAATATGAAGAGCCTGAAAAGGTGTGCAAATATGAAGAGCTTCTAAATGTGTCAAATATATGAGGAGCATGAAACGGTCTGAAAAATAGGAGGAGCATGAAGTGGTGTTGAAAAAAATGAAGAGCCTGAAAAGGTGTGAAAAATATGAAGATCTTCAAAAAGTGTCAAAAATATGAGGAGCATGAAACCGTCTGAAAAATAGGAGGAGCATGAAACGGTGATCAAAAACATGAAGAGCCTGAAAAGGTTTGAAAAATATGAAGAGCTTCAAAAGGTGTGAAATATATGAGGAGCATGAAACGGGCTGAAAAATAAGAGAAGCATGAAGTGGTGTGGAAAAACATGAAGAGCCTGAAAAGGTGTGAAAAATATGAAGAGCTTCAAAAGGTGTGAAATACATGAGGAGCATGAAACGGTCTGAAAATTAGGAGAAGCATGAAGTGGTGTGGAAAAACATGAAGAGCCTGAAAAGCTGTGAAAAATATGAAGAGCTTCAAAATGTGTCAAAAATATGAAGAGCATGAAACGGTCTGAAAAATAGGAGAATCATGAAGTGCTGTTAAAAAACATGAACAGCCTGAAAAGGTGTGAAAAACATGAAGAGCTTCAAAAGTTGTGAAATACATGAGGAGCATGAAACTCTCTGAAAAATAGGAGGAGCATGAAGCAGTGTTCAAATATATGAAGAGCCTGAAAAGGTGTGAAAAATATAAAGAGCTTCAAAATGTGTGAAATACATGAGGACCATGAAACAGTCTGAAAAATATGAGAAGCATGAAGTGGTGTTCAAAAACATGAAGAGCCTGAAAAGGTGTGAAATATATGAAGAGCTTCAAAATGTTTCAAAAATATGAGGAGCATGATACGGTCTGAAAAATAGGAGGAGCATGAAGCACTGTTCAGAAACATGAAGAGCCTGACAAGGTGTGAAAAATATAAAGAGCTTCAAAAGGTGTGAAATACATTACGACCATGAAACAGTCTGAAAAATAGGAGGAGCATGAAATGTTGTTGAAAAACTTGAAGAGCCTGAAAACGTGTGAAAAAATATGAAGAGTTTCCAAAGGTGTCAAAAATGAGATGAGCATGAAACAGTCTGAAAAATAGGATGAGCATGAAGCGGTGTTGAAAATCATGAAGAGCCTGAAAAGATGTGAATAATATGTAGAGCTTCAAAAGGTGTGAAAATATGAAGTGCTTCAAAAGCTGTCAAAATAAGATGATCATGAAACGGTCTGAAAATTAGGAGGAGCATGAAGTGGTGTTGAAAAAAAAGAAGAGCCTGAAAAGGTGTGAAATATATGAAGAGCTTCAAAAGGCGTGAAAATATGAAGAGCTTCAAAAGCTGTCAAAATGAGATGAGAAAGAAACGGTCTGAAAATTAGGAGCAGCATGAAACGGTGTTCAAACAAATGAAGAGCCTCAAAATGTGTGAAAAATAAGAAGAGCTTCAAAAGGTGTGAAATACATTTGGAGCATGAAACTGTGTGTAAAATAGGAGGAGCATGAAGTGGTGTTCAAAAACATGAAGAGCCTGAAAAGGTGTGAAAAATATGAAGAGCTTCAAAAGGTGTGAAATACATGAGAGGAATGAAACTGTCTGAAAAATAGGAGGAGCATGAAGCGGTTGTGAAAAACATGAAGAGCCTGAAAAGTTGTGAAAAATATAAAGAGCTTCTAAAGGTGTCAAAAATATGAGGACAATGAAACGCTCTGGAAAAGAGGAGGAGCATGAAGTGGTGTTGAAAAAGATGAAGAGCCTGAAAAGGTGTGAAAAATTTGAAGAGCTTCAAAACGTGTCAAAATTATGAGGAGCATGAAACGGTCTGAAAAATAGGAGGAGCATGAAGTGGTGTTGAAAAACATGAAGAGCCTGAAATGATGTGAAATATATGAAGAGGTTCAAAAGGTGCGAAAAATATGAGGAGGTTCAAAAAGGGTCAAAAATATGAGGAGCAGGAAACGGTCAGAAAAATACGAGGAGCATGAAAAGGTGTTCAAAAACATGAAGAGCCTGAAAAGGTGTGAAAAATATGAAGAGCTTCAAAAGGTATTAAATACATGAATAGCATGAAACGGTCTGAAAAATAGGAGAAGCATGAAGCGGTGTTCAAAAACATGAAGAGCCTGAAAAGGTGTGAAAAATATGAAGAGATTCAAAATGTGTCAAAAATATGAGGAGCATGAAATGGTCTGAAAAATAGGAGGAGCATGAAACGGTGTTCAAAAACATGAAGAACCTGAAAAGGTGTGAAAAATATGAAGAGTTTCTAAAGGTGTCACAAATATGAGGAGCATGAAACGGTCTGAAAAATAGGAAGACCATGAAACGGTGTTCAAAAACATGAAGAGCCTGAAAGGTGGGAAAATTCTGAAGAGATTCAAAAGCTGTGAAATACATGTGGAGCATAAAACGGTCTCAAAAATAGGAGGAGCATGAAGCGGTGTTCGAAAACATGAAGAGCCTGAAAAGGTGAGAAAAATATGAAGAGCCTCAAAACGTGTCAAAAATAGGAAGAGCATTAAACGGTCTGAAAAAATAGGAGGAGCATGAAGCGGTGTTGAAAAACATGAAGAGCCTGAAATGGTGTGAAAAATATGAAGAGCTTCAACAGGTGTGTAAAAGATGAGGAGCATGAAACGGTCGGAAAAATAGGAGGAGCATGAAATGGTGTTCAAAACATGAAGAGCCTGAAAAGGTGTGAAAAATATGAAGAGCTTCAAAGGTATCAAAAATATGAGGAGCATGAAACGGTCTGAAAAATAGGAAGAGCATGAAGTGGTTGTGAAAAACATGAAGAGCCTGAAAAGGTGTGCGAAATACGAAGAGGTTCAAAAGGTGTGAAATACATGAGGAGCATGAAACGGTCTGAAAAATAGGAGGAGCATGAAGCGGTGTTCAAAAACATGAAGAGCCTGAAAAAGTGTGAAAAATATGAAGAGCTTCAAAAAGTGTGAATAATATGAGGAGCATAAGCGATCTGAAAAATAGGTGGAGCAGGAAGCGGTGTTCAAAAACATGAAGAGCCTGACAGGTGTGAAAAGTATGAAGAGCTTCAAAAAGTGTGAAAAATATGAAGAGCTTCAAAAAGTGTGAAAAATATGAGGAGCATGAAATGGTCTGAAAAACAGGAGAAGAATGAAGAGGTGTTTAAAAACGTGAAGAGCCTGAAAAGGTGTGAAATATATGACGAACTTCAAAAGGTTTCAAAAATATGAGGAGCATGAAACGGTCTGAAACATAGGAGGAGCATGAAGCAGTGTTCAAAAACATGAAGAGCATGAAAAGGTGTGAAGAAAATGAAGAGTTTCAAAAGTTGACATAAATATGAGGAGAATGAAACAGTCTGAAAAATATGAGGAGCATGAAACGGTGTTGAAAAAGATGAAGAGCCTGAAAAGGTGTGAAAAATATGAAGAGCTTCAAAAAGTGTCAAAAATATGAAGAGAATGAAACAGTCCGAAAAATAGGAGGAGCATGAAAAGGTGTTGAAAAACATGAAGAGGGTGAAAATATGTGTAAAATATGAAGAGCTTCAAAAGGTGTGAAAAATATGAAGAGCTTCAAAAGGTGTGAAAAATATGAAGAGCTTCAAAAGGTGTCAAATATATGAGGAGCATGAAACGGTCAAAAAAATAGGAGGAGTATGAAGCGATGTTGAAAAACATGAAGAGTCTGAAAAGGTGTGAAATATATGAAGAGCTTCAAAAGGTGTGAAATATAGGAGGAGCATGAAGCGGTGTTCAAAAACATGAAGAGCCTGAAAAGGTGTGAAACATATGAAGAGCTTCAAAAGGTGTCAAAAATAAGAGAAGCATGAAGCGGTGTTCAGAAACATGAAGAGCTTGAAAAGGTGTGAAATATATGAAGAGCTTCAAAAAGTGTGAAATATAGGAGGAGCATGAAGCGGTGTTCAGAAACATGAAGAGCCTTAAAAGGTGTGAAATATATGAAGAGCTTCAAAAGGTGTGAAATAAATGAGGAGCATGAAACGGTCTCAAAAATAGTAGGAGCATGAAGCGGTGTTCAAAAACATGGAGAGCCTGAAAAGTTTTGAAAAATATGAAGAACTTCAAAAGGTGTCAAAAATATGAGGAGCATGAAACGGTCTGAAAAATAGGAGCAGCATGAAATGGTGTTGAAAAACATGAAGATCCTGAAAAGCTGTGAAAAATATGAAGAGCTTCAAAAGGTGTGAAGTATATGAGGAGCATGAAACGGTCTGAAAAATCGGAGGAGCATGAAGCTGTGCTCAAAAACATGAAGATCCAGAAAAGGTGTGAAAACTATGAAGAGCTTCGAAAGGTGTGACAAATATGAGGAGCATGAAACGGTCTGAAAATTTGGAGGAGTATGAAACGTGCTGAAAAATAGGAGGAGCATGAAACTGTCAGAAAAATAGGAGGATCATGAAGCCGTGTTGAAAAACATGAAGAGCGTGAAAGGTTGTGAAAAATAGGAGGAGCTTCAAAATGTGTGAAAAATATGAGGAGCATGAAACGGTCTGAAAATAGGAGGAGCATGAAGCGGTGATCAAAAACATGAAGAGCATGAAAAGGTGTGAAAAATATGAAGAGCTTCAAAAGGTGTGAAAAATATGAAGAGCTTCAAAAGGTGTCAAAAATGAGAAGAGCATAAAGGGGTCTGAAAAATAGGAGGAGCATGACGTGGTGTTGAAAAAAATGAAGAGCCTGAAAAGGTGTGAAATATATGAGGGCTTCAAAAGGTCTCAAAAATATGGGGAGCATGAAACGGTCTGAAAAATAGGAGGAGCATGAAACGGTGTTCAAAAACATGAAGAGCCTGTAAAGGTGTGAAAAATATGAAGAGCTTCAAAAGGTGTGAAATACATGAGAAGCATGAAACTCTTTGAAAAATAAAAGGAGCAAGAAGGGGTGTTCAAAAACATGAAGAGGCTGAAAAGGTGTGAAAAACATGAAGAGCTTAAAAAGGTGTGAAAAATATGAGGAGCATGAAACGGTCTGAAAAAAAAGGAGGAGCATGAAACGGTGATCAAAAACATGAAGAGCATGAAAAGGTGTGAAAAATATGAAGAGCTTCAAAAGGTGTGCAATACATGAGGAACATGAAACGGTCTGAAATTTAGGAGAAGCATTAAGTGGTGTGGAAAAACATGAAGAGCCTGAAAAGGTGTGAAAAATATGAAGAGCTTCAAAAGTTGTGAAAAATATGAGGAGCATGAAACGGTCTGAAAAATAGATGCGGCATGAAATGGTGTTGAAAAATATGAAGAGCCTAAAAAGGTGTGAAAAATATGAAGAGCTTCAAAAGATGTGAAAATTATGAGGAGCATGATACTGCCTGAAAAATATGAGGAGCATGAAGTGGTGTGGAAGAAATGAAGAGCCTGAAAAGGTGTGAAATATATTAAGAGCATCAATAGGTGTCAAAAATATGAGGAGCATGAAACGGTCTGCAAAAAGGAGGAGCATGAAGTGGTGTTGATAAACTTGAAGAGCCTGAAAAGGTGTTAAAAATATGAAAAGCTACAAAAGGTGGGAAAAATATGAGGAGCATGAAACGGTCTGAAAAATAGGAGAATCATTAAGTGGTGTGGAAAAACATGAAGAGCCTGAAAAGGTGTGAAAAATATGAAGAGCTTCAAAAGTTGTGAAAAATATGAGGAGCATGAAACGGTCTGAAAAATAGATGCGGCATGAAATGGTGTTGAAAAATATGAAGAGCCTAAAAAGGTGTGAAAAATATGAAGAGCTTCAAAAGATGTGAAAATTATGAGGAGCATGATACTGCCTGAAAAATATGAGGAGCATGAAGTGGTGTGGAAGAAATGAAGAGCCTGAAAAGGTGTGAAATATATTAAGAGCATCAATAGGTGTCAAAAATATGAGGAGCATGAAACGGTCTGCAAAAAGGAGGAGCATGAAGTGGTGTTGATAAACTTGAAGAGCCTGAAAAGGTGTTAAAAATATGAAAAGCTACAAAGGTGGGAAAAATATGAGGAGCATGAAACGGTCTGAAAAATAGCAGGAGCATGAAGCGGTGTTCAAAAACATGAAGAGCCTGAAAAGGTGTGAGAAATATGAAGAGCTTCAAAAGGTGTCAAAAATATGAGGAGCATGAAACGATATGAAAAATAGAAGGAGCATGAAGCGGTGTTGAAAAACATGAAGAGCCTGAAAAGGTGTGAGAAATATGAAAAGCTTCAAAAGGTGTGAAATACATGAGGAGCATGAAAGAGCTGAAAATTAGGAGAAGCATGAAGTGGTGTGGAAAAACATGAAGAGCCTGAAAAGGTGTGAAAAATATGAAGAGCTTCAAAAGGTGTGAAATACATGAGGAGCATGAAACTCTCTGAAAAATATAAGGAGCATGAAGTGGTGTTCAAAAACATGAAGAGCCTGAAAAGGTGTAAAAAATATGAAGAGCTTCAAAAGGTGTGAAAAATATGAGGAGCATGTTATGGTTTGAAAAATAGGATTAGCATGAAGAGGTGTTCAAAAACATGAAGAGCCTGAAAAGTTGTGAAAACTATGAAAAGCATCAAAAGGTGTCAAAAATGAGATGAGCATGAAACTGTCTGAAATATAGGAGGAGTATGAAGCGGTGTTCAAAACATGAAGAGCCCGAAAAGGTGTGAAAAATATGAAGAGCTTCAAAAGGTGTCAAATATATGAGGAGCATGAAACGGTCTGAAAAAGAGGAGGAGCATGAAGCGGTGTTGAAAAACATGAAGAGCCTGAAAAGGTGTATAAAATATGAAAAGATTCAAAAGGTGTGAAATACATGAGGAGCATGAAAGAGCTGAAAATTAGGAGAAGCATGAAGTGGTGTGGAAAAACATGAAGAGCCTGAAAAGGTGTGAAAAATATGAAGAGCTTCAAAAGGTGTGAAATACATGAGGAGCATGAAACTCTCTGAAAAATAGGAGGAGCATGAAGCGGTGTTCAAAAATATGAAGAGCCTGAAAAGGTGTGAACAATATGAAGAG
Organism: Dama dama; assembly: GCF_033118175.1. NCBI lineage: Eukaryota > Metazoa > Chordata > Mammalia > Artiodactyla > Cervidae > Dama > Dama dama. The sequence goes on from NW_026870935.1 coordinate 913,802, forward strand.
CTTCAAAAATATGAAAAATATGAAGAGCTTCAAAAGGTGTGAAAAATATGAAGAGCTTCAAAAGGTGTGAAATATATGAGGAGCATGAAACGGTCTGAAAAATAGCAGGATCATGAAGCGGTGTTGAAAAACATAAAGAGTCTGAAAACGTGTGAAAATATGAAGAGCTTCAAAAATATGAAAAATATGAAGAGCTTCAAAAGGTGTGAAAAATATGAAGAGTTTCAGAAGGTGTCAAAAATATGAGGAGCAAGAAACGGTCTGCAAAATAGGAGGAGCATGAAATGGTGTTCAAAAACATGAAGAGCCTGAAATCGTGTGAAAAATATGAAGAGCTTCAAAAGGTGTGAAAAATATGAGGAGCATGAAACGGTCTAAAAAAAAGGAGGAGCATGAAGCGGTGTTCAAAAATATGAAGAGCCTGAAAAGGTGTGAAAAATATGAAGAGCTTCAAAAGGTGTCAAAAATATGAGGAGCATGAAACGGTCTGAAAAATAGGAGGAGCATGAAGAGGTGTTGAAAAACATGAAGAGCCTGAAAAGGTGTGAGAAATATGAAGAGCTTCTAAAGGTGTCAAAAATATGAGGAGCATGAAACGGTCTGAAAAAGAGGAGGAGCATGAAGCGGTGTTGAAAAACATGAAGAGCCTGAAAACGTGTGAAAAATATGAAAAGCTTCAAAAGGTGTGAAATACATGAGGAGCATGAAAGAGCTGAAAATTTGGAGAAGCATGAAGTGGTGTGGAAAAACATGAAGAGCCTGAAAAGGTGTGAAAAATATGAAGAGCTTCTGAAGGTGTGAAATACATGAGGAGCATGAAACTCTCTGAAAAATATAAGGAGCATGAAGTGGTGTTCAAAAACATGAAGAGCCTGAAAAGGTGTAAAAAATATGAAGAGCTTCAAAAGGTGTGAAAAATATGAGGAGCATGTTATGGCTTGAAAAATAGGATTAGCATGAAGAGGTGTTCAAAAACATGAAGAGCCTGAAAAGTTGTGAAAAATATGAAAAGCTTCAAAAGGTGTCAAAAATGAGATGAGCATGAAACTGTCTGAAATATAGGAGGAGTATGAAGCGGTGTTCAAAACATGAAGAGCCCGAAAAGGTGTGAAAAATATGAAGAGCTTCAAAAGGTGTCAAAAATATGAGGAGCATGAAACGAGCTGAAAAAGAGGAGGAGCATGAAGCGGCGTTGAAAAACATTAAGAGCCTGAAAAGGTGTGAAAAATATGAAAAGCTTCAAAGGTGTGAAATACATGAGGAGCATGAAAGAGCTGAAAATTAGGAGAAGCATGAAGTGGTGTGGAAAAACATGAAGAGCCTGAAAAGGTGTGAAAAATATGAAGAGCTTCAGAAGGTGTGAAATACATGAGGAGCATGAAACTCTCTGAAAAATAGGAGGAGCATGAAGCGGTGTTCAAAAATATGAAGAGCCTGAAATCGTGTGAAAAATATGAAGAGCTTCAAAAATATGAAAAATATGAAGAGCCTCAAAAGGTGTGAAAAATATTAAGAGCTTCAAAATGTGTGAAAAATATGAAGAGCTTCAAAAGGTGTCAAAAAAGAGATGAGCATGAAACGGTCTGAAAATTAGGAGGAGAATGAAGTGGTGCTGAAAAAAATGAGGAGCCTGAAAAAGTGTGAAAAATATGAAGAGCTTCAAAAGGTGTCAAAAATGAGATCATCATGAAACGGTCTGAAAAATAGGAGGTGCATGAGGTGGTGTTGAAAAAAAAGAAGAGACTGAAAAGGTGTGAAATATATGAAGAGCTTCAAAAGATGTCAAAATATGAGGAGCATGATACGGTCTGAAAAATAGGAGGAGCATGAAGCGGTGTTGAAAAAATGAAGAGCCGGAAAAGGTGTGAAAAATATGAAGAGCATCAAAAGGTGTCAAAAATATGAGGAGTATGAAACGGTCTGAAAAATAGGAGGAGCATGAAGCGGTGTTGCAAAACATGAGGAGCCTGAAAAGGTGTCAAAAATATGAAGAGCTTCAAAAGGTATGAAAAATATGAAGAGCTTCAAAAGGTGTCAAAAAAGAGATGAGCATGAAACCGTCTGAAAAATAGGTGGAGAATGAAGCGGTGTTGAAAAACATGAAGAGCCTGAAAAGATGTGAAAAATATGAAGAGCTTCAAAAGGTGTCAAAAATATGAGGAGCATGAAACGGTCTGAAAAATAGGAGGGGCATGAAACCGTGTTCAAAAACATGAAGAGACTGAAAAGGGTGAAAAATATGAAGAGCTTCAAAAGGTGTGAAAAATAGGAGGAGCATGAAGCGGTGTGCAAAAACATGAAAAGCCTGAAAAGGTGTGAAAAATATGAAGAGCATCAAAAGGTGTCAAAAATATGAGGAGCATGAAACGGTCTGAAAAATAGGAGGAGCATGAAGCGGTGTTGAAAAACATGAAGAGCCTGAAAAGGTGTTAAAAATATGAAGAGTTTCAAAAGGTGTCAAATATATGAGCAGCAAGAATCGGTCTGAAATATAGGAGTAGCATGAAACGGTGTTCAAATACATGCAGAGCCTGAAAAGTTGTGAAAAATATGAAGAGCTTCAAATGGTGTCAAATATATGAAGAGCTTCCAAAGGTGTCAAAAATGAGATGAGCATGAAACGGTCTGAAAAATAGGAGGAGCAAGAAGTCGTGTTCCAAAAAATGAAGAGCCTGAGAAGGTGTGAAATATATCAAGAACTTCAAAATGTGTCAAAAATATGAGGAGCATGAAACGGTCTGAAAAATAGGAGGAGCATGAAACGGTGTTGAAAAACATGCAGAGCCTGAAAAGGTGTGAAAAATATGAAGAACTTCAAAAGGTGTGAAATATATGAGGAGCATGAAACGGTCTTAAAAATAGGAGGAGCATGAAGCGGTTTTCAAAAATATGAAGAGCAAGAAAAGGTGTGAAAAATATGAGGAGCTTCAAAAGGTATGAAATACATGAGGAGTATGAAACTGTCTTGAAAATAGGAGGAGCATGAAGCGGTGCTAAAAAACATGAAGAGGCTTAAAAGGTGTGAAAAATATGAAGAGCATCAAAAGGTGTCAAAAATATGAGGAGTATGAAACGGTCTGAAAAATAGGAGGAGCATGAAGCGGTGTTGCAAAACATGAGGAGCCTGAAAAGGTGTGAAAAATATGAAGAGCTTCAAAAGGTGTCAAAAATATGAGGGGCATGAAACCGTCTGAAAAATAGGAGGAGCATGAAGCGGTGTTAAAAAACATGAAGAGGCTTAAAAGGTGTGAAAAATATGAAGAGCATCAAAAGGTGTCAAAAATATGAGGAGTATGAAACGGTCTGAAAAATAGGAGGAGCATGAAGCCGTGTTGAAAAACATGAAGAGCCTGAAAAAGTGTGAAATATATGAAGAGGTTCAAAAGGTGTAAAAAATATGAGGAGATTCAAAAGGTATCAAAAATATGAGGAGCATGAAACGGTCTGAAAAAGAAGAGGAGCATGAATCGGTGTTGAAAATCATGAAGAGCCTGAAAACGTGTGAGAAATATGAAGAGCTTCAAAAGGTGTCAAAAATATGAAGAACTTCAAAAGGTTTCAAAAATGAGAGGAGTATGAAGCAGTCTGAAAAATAAGAGGAGCATGAAGCGGTGTTCAAAAACATGAAGAGCCTGAAAAGGTGTGAAAAATATGAAGAGCTTCAAAAGGTGTCAAAAATGAGATGAGCATGAAACGGTCTGAAAAATAGGAGGAGCATGAAGTGGTGTTGAAAAAAAAGAAGAGACGGAAAAGGTGTGAAATATATGAAGGGCTTCAAAAGGTGTCAAAAATATGAGGAGAATGAAACGGTCTGAAAATAGGAGGAGCATGAAGCGGTGTTCAAAAACATGAAGAGCCTGAAAAGGTGTGAAAAATATGAAGAGCTTCAAAAGGTGTCAAAAATATGAGGAGCATGAAACGGTTTGAAAAATAGGAGGAGCATGAAGCGGTGTTCAAAAACAGGAAAAGCCTGAAAAGTTGTGAAAAATATGAAGAGCTTCAAAAGTTGTCAAAAATATGAGGAGCATGAAAAGGTCAGAAAAATAGGAGGATCATGAAGCGGTGTTCAAAAACATGAAGAGCCTGAAAAGGTGTGCAAAATATGAAGAGCTTCAAAAGGTGTCAAAAATATGAGGAGCATGAAACGGTCTGCAAAAAAGGAGGAGCATGAAGTGGTGTTGAAAAAATTCAAGAGCCTGACAAGGGCTGAAAAATATGAAAAGCTTCAAAAGTTGTCAAAAATATGAGGAGCATGAAACGGTCTGAAAAATAGGAGGAGCATGAAGCGGTGTTCAAAAACATGAAGAGCCTGAAAAGGTGTGAAAAATATGAAGAGCTTCAAAAGGTGTCAAAAATATGAGGAGCATGAAACGGTCTGAAAAATAGGAGGAGCATGAAGTGGTGTTGAAAAACATGAAGAGTCTGAAAACGTGTGAAATTATGAAGAACTTCAAAAATATGCAAAATATGAAGAGCTTCAAAAGGTGTGAAAAATATGAAGAGCTTCAAAAGGTGTAAAAAGGGGATGAACATGAAACGGTCTGAAAAATAGGAGGAGCATGAAGCGGTGTTGAAAATCATAAAGAGCCTGAAAATTTGTGAAAAATATGAAGAGCTTCAGAAGATGTGAAAAACATGAAGAACTTCAAAAGGTGTCAAAATGAGATGAGCATGAAACGGTCTGAAAAATAAGAGGAGCATGAAGTGGCGTTGAAAATAATGAAAAGCCTGAAAAGGTGTGAAATATATGAAGAGCTTCAAAAGGTGTCAAAAATATGACGAGAATGAAACGGTCTGTAAAATAGGAGGAGCATGAAATGGTGTTCAAAAACATGAAGAGCCTGAAAAGGTGTGAAAAATATGAAGAGCTTCAAAAGGTGTCAAAAATATGAGGAGCATGAAAAGTTCTGAAAAATAGGAGGAGCATGAAGCGGTGTTCAAAACAGGAAGACCCTGAAAAGTAGTGAAAAATATGAAGAGCTTCAAAAGTTGTCAAAAATATGAGGAGCATGAAACGGTCTGAAAAATAGGAGGACTATGAAACGGTGTTCAAAAACATGAAGAGCCTGAAAAGGTGTGAAAAATATGAAGAGCTTCAAAACGTGTCAAAAATATGAGGAGCATGAAATGGTCTGAAAAATAGGAGGAGCAAGAAAGGGTGTTGAACAACATGAAGAGCCTGAAAACGTGTGAAAAATATGAAGAGCTTCAAAAGATGTGAAAATTATGAAGAGCTTCAAAAGGTGTCAAAAATGAGATGAGCATGAAACCGTCTGAAAAATAGGAGGAGCATGAAGTAGTGTTGAAAAACATGAAGAACCTGAAAAGCTGTGAGAAACATGAAGAGCTTCAAAAGGTGTCAAAAATATGAGGAGCATGAAACGTTCTGAAAAAGAGGAGGAGCAGGAAGCGGTGTTGAAAACATGAAGAGCCTGAAAATGTGTGAAAAATATGAAGAGCTTCTAAAGGTGTGAAATATATGAGGTGCAAGAAACGGTCTGAAAAATAGGAGTACCATGAACCGGTGTTGAAAAACATGAAGAGCCAGAAAAGGTGTGAAAAATATTAAGAGCATCAAAATGTGTGAAAAATATGAAGAGCTTCAAAAGGTGTCAAAAAAGAGATGAGCATGAAACGGTCTGAAAAATAGGAGGAGAATGAAGTGGTGTTGAAAAAAATGAGGAGCCTGAAAAGGTGTGAAAAATATGAAGAGCTTCAAAAGGTGTCAAAAATGAGATGATCATGAAACGGTCTGAAAAATAGGAGGTGCATGAGGTGGTGTTGAAGAAAAAGAAGAGACTGAAAAGGTGTGAAATATATGAAGAGCTTCAAAAGGTGTCAAAATATGAGGAGCATGATACGGTCTGAAAAATAGGAGGAGCATGAAGCGGTGTTCAAAACATGAATAGCCTGAAAAATTGTGAAAAATATGAAAAGCTTCCAAAGGTGTCAAAAATGAGATGAGCATGAAACGGTCTGAAAAATAGGAGGAGCATGAAGTGGTGTTGAAAAAATGAAGAACCTGAAAAGGTGTGAAAAAACATGAAGAGCATCAAAAGTTGTAAAAAATATGAGGAGTATGAAACGGTCTGAAAAATAGGAGGACCATGAAGCGGTGTTGCAAAACATGAGGAGCCTGAAAAGGTGTGAAAAATATGAAGAGCTTCAAAAGGTGAGAAAAATATGAGGTTCATGAAACGGTCTGAAAAATAGGAGGAGCATGAAGCGGTGTTGAAAAACATGAAGAGCCTGAAAAGGTGTGAAAAATATGAAGAGCTTCAAAAGGTGTGAAATACATGAGGAGCATGAAACGTGTTGAAAAATAGGAGAAGCATGAAGTGGTGTGGAAAAACATCAAGAGCCTGAAAAGGTGTGAAAAATATGAAGGGCTTCAAAAGGTGTGAAATACATGAGGAGCAAGAAACGGTCTGAAAAATAGGAGGAAGAGGAAGAGGTGTTCAAAAATATGAAGAGCCTGAAAAGGTGTGAAAAATATGAAGAGCTTCAAAAGGTGTCAAAAATATGAGGAGCATGAAACGTTGTGAAAAATAGGAGCAGCATGAAACGGTGTTCAAAAACATGAAGACATTGAAAAGGTGTGAAAAATATGAAGAGGTGCAAAAGGTTTGAAATATATGAGGAGCAGGAAACGGTCTGAAAAATATGAGGAGCATGAAGCGGTGTTCAAAAACATGAAGAGCCTGAAAAGGTGAGAAAAATATGAAGAGCTTCAAAAGGTGTGAAATACATGAGGAGCATTAAACGCCCTGAAAAATAGGAGGAGCATGCAGAGGTGTTCAAAAACATGAAGAGCCTGAAAAGGTGTCAAAAATATGAAGAGATTCAAAAGGTGTGAAAAATATGAAGAGCTTCAAAATGTTTCAAAAATGAAATGAGCATGAAACGGTCTGAAAAAGCTGAGGAGCATGAAGTGGTGTTGAAACACATGAAGAGCCTGAAAAGGTGTGAAAAATATGAAGAGGTTCAAAGGTGTGAAATACATGAGGATCATGAAATGGTTTGAAAAATACGAGGAGCATGAAGCAGTGTTCAAAAACATGAAGAGCCTGAAAAGGTGTGAAAAATATGAAGACCTTCAAAAAGTGTCAAAAATATGAGGAGCAAGAAACGGTCAGAAAATAGGAGGAGCATGAAACGATCTGAAAAATAGGAGGAGCATGAAGCTGTGTTCAAAAACATGAAGAGCCTGAAAAGGTGTGAAAAATATGAAGACCTTCAAAAAGTGTCAAAAATATGAGGAGCAAGAAACGGTCAGAAAATAGGAGGAGCATGAAACGGTCTGAAAAATAGGAGGAGCAGGAAGCTGTGTTCAAAAACATGAAGAGCCTGAAAAGGGGTGAAAAATATGAAGAGCTTAAAAAGGTGTCAAAATTATGAGGAGCATTAAACGGTCTGAAAAATAGGAGGAGCATGAAGCTCTGTTCAACAACATGAAGAGCCTGAAAAGGTGCGAAAAATATGAAGAGCCTGAAAAGGTGTGAAAATTATGAAGAGCTTCAAAAGGTGTAAAAAATGAGATGAGCATGAAACGGTCTGAAAAATAGGAGGAGCATTAAGCGGTGTTGAAAATCATGAAGAGGCTGAAAAGGTGTGAAAAATATGAAGAGCTTCAAAAATGTGAAAAATATGAAGAGCTTCAAAAGGTCTCAAAAATTAGATGAGCATGAAACGGTCTGAAAAATAGGAGGAGCATTAAACGGTGTGGAAAAACATGAAGAGCCTGAAAAGGTGTGGAAAAATAGGAAGAGCTTCAAAATGTGTCAAATATATGAGGAGAAGGAAACGGTCTGAAAAATATGAGGAGCATGAAACGGTCTGAAAAATAGGAAGAGCATGAAACGGACTGAAAAAATAGGAGGATCATGAAGCGGTGTTGAAAATCGTGAAGAGCCTGAAATGGTGTGAAAAATGTGAAGAGCTTCAACAGGTGTCAAAAACTTGAGGAGAATGAAACGGTCTGAAAAATAGGAGGAGCATGAAGCTGTGTTGAAAAACATGAAGAGCCAGACAAGGTGTGAAAAATATGAAGAGCTTCAAAAAGTGTCAAAAATATGAGGAGCAAGAAAAGGTCTGAAAAATAGGAGTAGCATGAAACGATCTGAAAAATAGGAGGAGCATGAAGCTGTGTTGAAAAACATGAAGAGCCTGAAAAGGTGTGAAAAATATGAAGAGCTTCAAAAGGTGTAAAAAATGAGAGCAGCATGAAACGGTCTGAAAAATAGGAGGAGCATGAAGTGGAGCTGAAAAACATGAAGTGCCTGAAAAGGTGTGGAAAATATGAAGAGCTTCAAAAGGTGTAAAAAATGAGATGAGCATGAAACGGTCTGAAAAATAGGAGGAGCATGAACTGGTGCTGAAAAACATGAAGAGCATGAAAAGGTGAGAAAAATATGAAGAGCTTTAAAAGGTGTGAAAAATATGACGAGCATGAAACGGTCTGAAAAATTGGAGGAGCATGAAGCTGTATTCAAAAACATGAAGAGCCAGAAAAGGTGTGAAAAATATGAAGAGCTTCAAAAAGTGTCAAAAGTATGAGGAGCAAGAAACGGTCGGAAAATAGGAGGAGCATGAAACGATCTGAAAAATAGGAGGAGCATGAAGCTGTGTTCAAAAACATGAAGAGCCTGAAAAGGTGTGAAAAATATGAAGAGCTTGAAAAGGTGTAGAAAATTTGAGCAGCATGAAACGGTCTGAAATATAGGAGGAGCATGAAGTGGAGCTGAAAAACCTGAAGAGCCTGAAAAGGTGTGAAAAATATGAAGAGCTTCAAAAGGTGTGAAAAATATGAGGAGCATGAAACTGTCTGAAAAATAGGAGGAGCTTGGATCGGTGTTGAAAAACATGAAGAGCCTGAAAAGGTGTGAAAAATATGAAGAGCTTCAAAAAGTGTCAAATATAAGAGGAGAAAGAAACGGTCTGAAAAAAAGGAGGAGCATGAAGCGGTGTTCAAAAACATGAAGAGCCTGAAAAGGTGTGAAAAATATGAAGAGCTTCAAAAGCTGTCAAAAATGAGATGAGCATGAAACGGTCTGAAAAAAAGGAGGAGCATGAAGCGATGTTGAAAATCTTGAAGAGCTTGAAAAGGTGTGAAAATATGAAGAGCTTCAAAAGGTTTCAAAAATATTAGGATCATGAAACGGTCTGAAAAATAGGAGCAACATGAAACGGTCTGAAAAATAAGAGGAGCATGAAATGGTGTTGAAAAACAGGAAGAGCCAGAAAATGTGAGAAAAATATGAACAGCGTCAAAAGGTTTCAAAAATATGAGGAGCATGAAACTTTCTGAAAAAGAGGAGGAGCATGAACCGGTGTTGAAAAACATGAAGAGCCTGAAAAGGTGTGAAAAATATGAAGAGGTTTAAAAGGTGTCAAAAATATGAGGAGCATGAAACTTTCTGAAAAATAGGAGGATCATGAAACCGTGTTCAAAAACATGAAGAGCCTGAAAAGGTGTGAAAAATATGAAGAGCCTTAAAAAATGTCAAAAATATGAGGAGTATGAAATGGTCTGTAAAATAGCAGGAGCATGAAGCGGTGTTGAAAAACATGAAGAGCCTGAAAAGGTGTGAAAAATATGAAGAGCTTCAAAAGGTGTGAAAAATATGAAGAGCTTCAAAAGTTGTCAAAAATATGAGGAGAATGAAACGGTCTGAAAAATAGGCGGAGCATGAAACGGTGTTCAAAAACATGAAGAGCCTGAAAAGGTGTGAAAAATATGAAGAGCTTCAAAACGTGTCAAAATATGAGGAGCATGAAACGGTCTGAAAAATAGGAGGAGCAAGAAGCGGTGTTGAAAAGCATGAAGAGTCTGAAAATGTGTGAAAAATATGAAGAGCTTCAAAAGATGTGAAAAATATGAAGAGCTTCAAAAGCTGTCAAATGAGATGAGCATGAAACGGTCTGAAAAATAGCAGGAGCATGAAGAGGTGTTCAAAAACATGAAGATCCTGAAAAGGGGTGAAAAATATGAAGAGCTTCAAAAGGTGTCAAAATTATGAGGAGCATTAAAAGGTCTGAAAAATGGGAGGAGCATGAAGCTGTGTTCAACAACATGAAGAGCCTGAAAAGGTGCGAAAAATATGAAGAGCCTGAAAAGGTATGAAAAATATGAAGAGCTTCAAAAGGTGTCAAAAATGAAATGAGCATGAAACGGTCTGAAAAATAGGAGGAGCATTAAGCGGTGTTGAAAATCATGAAGAGCCTGAAAAGTTGTGGAAAAATAGGAAGAGCTTTAAAATGTGTCAAATATATGAGGAGAATGAAACGGTCTGAAAAATAGGAGGAGCATGAAGCTGTGTTGAAAAACATGAAGAGCCTGAAAAGGTGTGAAAAATATGAAGAGCTTCAAAAGCTGTCAAATATATGAGGAGCACGAAACGGTCTGAAAAAAAGGAGGAGCATGAAGCGTTGTTGAAAATCTTGAAGAGCTTGAAAAGGTGTGAAAAATATGAAGAGCTTCAAAAGGTTTCAAAAATATGAGGATCATGAAACGGTCTGTAAAATAGGAGCAGCATGAAACGGTCTGAAAAATAAGAGGAGCATGAAATGGTGTTGAAAAACAGGAAGAGCCTGAAAAGGTGTGAAAAATATGAAGAGTTTTAAAAGGTGTCAAAATTGTGAGGAGCATGAAACTTTCTGAAAAATAGGAGGATCATGAAACCGTGTTCAAAAACATGAAGAGCCTGAAAAGGTGTGAAAAATATGAAGAGCCTTAAAAAATGTCAAAAATATGAGGAGTATGAAACGGTCTGAAAAATAGCAGGAGCATGAAGCGGTGTTGAAAAACATGAACAGCCTGAAAAGGTGTGAACAATATGAAGAGCTTCAAAAGGTGTGAAAAATATGAAGAGCTTCAAAAGGTGTCAAAAATATGAGGAGAATGAAACGGTCTGAAAAATAGGCGGAGCATGAAATGGTGTTCAAAAACATGAAGAGCCTGAAAAGGTGTGAAAAATATGAAGAGCTTCAAAACGTGTCAAAAATATGAGGAGCATGAAACGATCTGAAAAATAGGAGGAGCAAGAAGCGGTGTTGAAAAACATGAAGAGCCTGAAAATGTGTGAAAAATATGAAGAGCCTGAAAAGGTGTGAAAAATATGAAGAGCTTCAAAAGGTGTGAAATACATGAGGAGCATGAAACGGTCTGAAAAATAGGAGGAGCATGAAACGGTCTGAAAAATAGGAGGAGCATGAAACAGTGTTGAAAAACATGAAGATCCTGAAAAGCTGTGAAAAATATGAAGAGCTTCAAAAGGTGTCAAATATATGAGGAGCTTGAAACGGTCTGAAAAATAAGAGTAACATGAAACGGTCTGATAAATAGGAGGAGCATGAAGCGGTGTTCAAAAACATGAAGAGCCTGAAAAGGTGTGAAAAATAAGAAGAGCTTCAAAAGGTATGAATAATGAGAGGAGCATGAAACGGTCTGTAAAATAGGAGGAGCATGAAGCGGTGTTGAAAAACATGAAGACCCTGAAAAGGTGTGAAAAATATGAAGAGCTTCAAAACCTGTCAAAAATATGAGGAGCCTGAAACAGTCTCAAAAATAGGAAGAGCATGAAACGGTCTGAAAAATAGGAGGATCATGAAGCGGTGTTGAAAATCGTGAAGAGCCTGAAAAGGTGTGAAAAATGTGAAGAGCTTCAACAGGTTTCAAAAACATGAGAAGAATGAAACGGTCTGAAAAATAGGAGGAGTATGAAGCTATGTTCAAAAACATGAAGAGCCAGAAAAGGTGTGAAAAATATGAAGAGCTTCAAAAAGTGTAAAAAATGAGATGAGCATGAAACGGTCTGAAAAATAGGAGGAGCATGAAGCGGTGCTGAAAAACATGAAGAGCCTGAAAAGGTTTGAAAAATATGAAGAGCTTCACACGGTGTGAAAAATATGAGGAGCATGAAACGGTCTGAAAAATAGGAGGAGCATGAAGTGGAGCTGAAAAACATGAAGAGCCTGGAAAGGTGTGCAAAATATGAAGAGCTTCAAAAGGTGTAAAAAATGAGATGAGCCTGAAACGGTCTGAAAAATAGGAGGAGCATGAAGCGGTGTTCAAAACATGAAGAGCCTGAAAAGGTGTGAAATATATGAAGAGCTTGAAAAGGTGTAAAAATATGAGGAGCATGAAACCGTCTGCAAAATAGGAGGAGCATGAAATGGTGTTCAAAAACATGAAGAGCATGAAAAGATGTGAAAATTATGAAGAGCTTCAAAAGGTGTGAAATACATGAGGAGGATTAAACGGTCTGAAAAATAGGAGGAGCATGAAGTGGTGTTCAAAAACATGAAGACCATGAAAAGGTGTGAAAAATATGAAGAGCCTCAAAAGTGTGAAAAATATGATGAACATGATATGTTTTGAAAAATAGGATTAGCCTGAAGCGGTGTTCAAATACATGAAGAGCCTGAAAAGTTGTGAAAAATATGCAAAGCTTCAAAAGGTGTCAAAAAAGAGATGAGCATGAAACGGTCTGAAAAATAGGAGCAGCATGAATCGGTGCTGAAAAACATGAAGAGCCTGAAAAGGTGTGAGAAATATGAAGAGCTTCAAAAGGTGTCAAAAATATGAGGAGCATGAAACGATCTGCAAAAAATAAGGAGCAAGAAGTGGTGTTCAAAAACATGAAGAGCCTGAAAAGATGTCAAAAATATGAAGAGCTTCAAAAGGTGTCAAAAATATGAGGAGCATGAAACGGTTTGACAAATTGGAAGAGCATGAAACGGTGTTCAAAAACATGAAGAGACTGAAAAGTGGTGAAAAATATGAAGAGCTTCAAAACGTGTCAAATATATCAGGAGCATGAAACGGTCTGAAAAATAGGAGGAGCATGAAGCGGTGTTGAAAAACGTGAAGAGCCTGAAAACGTGTGAAAAATATTAAGAGCTTCAAAAGGTGTGAAAAATATGAAGACCTTCAAAGTGTCAAAAATCGATGAGCAGTAAATGGTCTAAAAAATAGGAGAGCATGAAATGGTGTTAAAAACATGAAGAGCCTGAAAAGGTGTGAAATATATGAAGAGCTTCAAAAGGTATCAAAAATATGAGGAGAATGAAACGGTCGGAAAAATAGGAGGGGCATGAAGCGGTGTTCAAAAACATGAAGATCCTGAAAAGGTGTGAAAAATACGAAGAGCTTCAAAAGGTGTGAAATACATGAGGAGCATGAAACGGTCTGAAAAATAGGAGAAGCATGAAGCGGTTTTGAAAAAAAAAAAAAGCCTGAAAATGTGTGAAAAATATGAAGAATTTCAAAAGGTGTGAAAAATATGAGGACCATGAAATGGTATGAAAAATAGGAGGAGCATCAAGTGGTGTTGAAAACCATAAAGAGCTTGAAAACGTGGGAAAATATGAAGAGCTTCAAAATGTCTCAAAAATATGAGGAATATGAAACGGTCTGAAAAATAGGAGGATCATAAAGCGGTGTTGAAAAACATGAAGAGCCTGAAAATGGTGTGAAAAATATGAAGAGCTTCAAAAGGTGTCAAAAATGAGATGTGCATGAAACGGTCTGAAAAATAGGAGCAGCATGAAGTGGTTGTGAAAAACATGAAAAGCCTGAAAATGTGTGCAAAATATGAAGAGCTTCAAAAGGTGTGAAATACATGAGGAGCATGAAATGGTCTGAGAAATAGGAGGAGCATGAAGCGGTGTTCAAAAACATGAAGAGCCTGAAAAGGTGGGAAAATGTGAATAGCTTCAAAAGGTGTCAAAAATATGAGAAGTTTGAAACGGTCTGAAAAATAGGAGGAGCATGAAGCGTTGTTCAAAACCAAGAAGAGCTTGAAAAGGTGTGAAAATTATGAAGAGCTTCAAAAGTTGTCAAAAATATGAGGAGCATGATACGGTCTGAAAAATAAGGGGGAGCATGAAGTGGTGTTCAAAAACAGGAAGAGCCTGAAAAGGGGTGAAAAATATGAAGAGCTACAAAATGTGTAAAAATTATAAGGAGCATGAAACGGTCTGAAAAATAGGAGAAGCATGAAGCGGTTTTGAAAAACATGAAAAGCCTGAAAATGTGTGAAAAATATGAAGAATTTCAAAAGGTGTGAAAAATATGAGGACCATGAAACGGTATGAAAAATAGGAGGAGCATCAAGTGGTGTTGAAAACCATAAAGAGCTTGAAAACGTGGGAAAATATGAAGAGCTTCAAAATGTCTCAAAAATATGAGGAATATGAAACGGTCTGAAAAATAGGAGGATCATAAAGCGGTGTTGAAAAACATGAAGAGCCTGAAAATGGTGTGAAAAATATGAAGAGCTTCAAAAGGTGTCAAAAATGAGATGTGCATGAAACGGTCTGAAAAATAGGAGCAGCATGAAGTGGTTGTGAAAAACATGAAAAGCCTGAAAATGTGTGCAAAATATGAAGAGCTTCAAAAGGTGTGAAATACATGAGCAGCATGAAATGGTCTGAGAAATAGGAGGAGCATGAAGCGGTGTTCAAAAATATGAAGAGCCTGAAAGGTGTGAAATAAATGAAGAGCTTCAAAAGGTGTGAAAAATATGAATAGCATGATACTGTCTGAAAAATAGGAGAAGCATGCAGTGGTGTTCAAAAACATGAAGAGCCTGAAAAGTTGTGAAAAATACGCATAGCTTCAAAAGGTGTCAAAAATTAGATGAGCATTAAACGGTCTGAAAAATTGGAGGAGCAAGAAGTAGTGTTGAAAAATATGAAGAGCCTGAAAAGGTGTGAAAAATATGAAGAGATTCAAAAGGTGTGAAATACATGAGGAGCATGAAACTCTCTGAAAAATAGGAGGAGCATGAAGTGGTGTTGAAAAACATGAAGAGCCTGAAATGTTGTGAAATATATGAAGACCTTCATAACGTGTGAAAAATATGAGGAGCTTGAAAAAGTGTCAAAATTATGAGGACATGAAACGGTCTGAAAAATAGGAGGAGCATGAAAATGTCTGAAAAATAGGAGGAGCATGAAGTGGTGTTGAAAAACATGAAGAGCCTGAAAAGTGTGAAAAATATGAAGAGCTTCAAAAGGTGCCAAAAATATGAGGAGCATGAAACGGCTGAAATAAAGGAGGAGCATGAAACGGTCTGAAAAATAGGAGGAGCATGAAACGTTGTTCAAAAACATGAAGAGCCTGAAAAGCTGTGAAATATATGAAGAGTTTCAAAAGGTGTGAAATATATGAAGAGCTTCAAAAGGTGTGAAATACATGAGGAGCAGGAAACAGTCTGAAAAATAGGAGGAGCATGAAGTGGTGTTCAAAAACATGAAGAGCCTGAAAAGGTGTGAAATATATGAAGAGATTCAAAAGGTGTCAAAAATATGAGGAGCATGAAACGCTCTGAAAAATAGGAGTATAATGAAGCGGTGTTGAAAAACATGAAGAGCCTGAAAAGGTCTGAAAAATATGAAGAGCTTCAAAAGGTGTCCAAAATATGAGGAGCATGAAACGGTCTGAAAAATAGGAGGAGCATGAAGTGGTGTTGAAAAACATGAAGAGCCTGAAAAGGTGTGAGTAATATGAAGAGCTTCAAAAGATGTCAAAAATATGAGGAGCAGGAAGCGGTGTGTAAAATAGGAGGAGCATGAAGCGGTGTTCAAAAACATGAAGAGCCTGAAAAGGTGTGAAAAATGTGAAGAGCTTCAAAAGTTGTGAAATACAAGAGGAGCATGAAACGGTCTGAAAAATAGGAGGAGCATGAAGCGGTTTTGAAAAACATGAAGAACCTGAAAAGGTGTGAAAAATATGGAGAACTTCAAAAGGTGCCAATAATATGAGGAGCATGAAACGGTCTGAAAAATAGGAGGGGCATGAAACGTTGTTCAAAAACATGAAGAGCCTGAAAAGGTGTGAAAAATATGAAGAGCTCAAAAGGTGTGAAATACATGAGGGGCATGAAACGGTCTGAAAAATAGGAGGAGCATGAAGCGGTGTTCAAAAACCTGAAGAGCCTGAAAAGGTGTGAAGAATATGAAGAGCTTCAAAAGGTGCCAAAAATATGAGGAGCATGAAACGGTCTGAAAAATAGAAGGAGCATGAAACGGTGTTGAAAAACATGAAGAGCCTCAAAAGGTGTGAAAAATATGAAGAGCTTCAAAATGTGTCAAAAATATGAAGAGCATGAAACGGTCTGAAAAATAGGAGGAGCTTGAAGCGGTGTTCAAAAACCTGAAGAGCCTGAAAAGGTGTCAAAAATATGACGAGCATGGAACGGTCTGAAAAATAGGAAGAACATGAAGCGGTGTTCAAAAACATGAAGAGCCTGAAAAGGTGTGAAAAATATGAAGACCTTCAAAAGGTGTCAAAAATATGAGGAGCATGAAATGGTCTGAAAAATACGAGGAGCATGAAACGGTGTTCAAAATATGAAGGGCCTGAAAAGGTGTGAATTATATGAAGAGCCTCAAAATGTGTCAAAAATATGAGGAGCATGAAACTGTCTGAAAAATAGGAGGAGCATGAATCGGTGTTGAAAAACATGAAGAGACTGAAAACGTGTGAATAATATGAAGAGCTTCAAAAGGTTAGAAAAATATGAAGAGATTCAAAAGGTGTGAAAAATATGAAGAACTTCAGAAGGTGTCAAAAATGAGATGAGCATGAAACGGTTTGAAAAATAGGAGGAGCATGAAACGATCTGAAAAATAGGAGGAGCATGAAACTGTGTTGAAAACATAAAGAGCATGAAAAGGTGTGAAAAATACGAAGAGCTTCAAAAGGTGTCAAAAATATGAGGCGCATGAAACGGTCTGAAAAATAGGAGGAGCATGAAGCGTTGTTGAAAAACATGAAAGCCTTAAAAGGTGTGAAAAATATGAAGAGCTTCAAAAGGTCTCAAAAATATGAGGAGCATGAGACGGTCTGAAAAATAGGAGGAGCATCACAGGGTTCAAAAACATGAAGAGCCTGAAAAGGTGTGAAAAATATGAGAGCTTCAAAAGGTGTGAAATACATGAGAAGCATGAAACGGTCTGAAAAATAGGAGGAACATAAAACGGTGTTCAAAAACATGAAGGGCCTGAAAAGGTGTGAAAAATATGAAGAGCTTCAAAAGGTGTGAAAAAAATGAAGATCCTCAAAACGTGTCAAAAATATGAGGAGCATGAAACGGTCTGAAAAATAGGAGGAGCATGAAGCGGTGTTGAAAAACATGAAGAGCATGAAAAGGTGTGAAAAATATGAAGAGCTACAAAGGTGTCAAATGTATGAGGAGCATGAAACGGTCTGAAAATATGAGGAGCATGAAGCGGTACTCTAAAACATGAGGAGCCTGAAAAGATGTGAAATATATGAAGAGCTTCAAAATGTGTGAAGTATATGAGGAGAATTAAAAGGTCTGAAAAATAGGAGGAGCATGAAGAGGTGTTGAATAATATGAAGAGCCTGAAAAGGTGTGAAAAATATGAAGAGTTTCAAAAGGTGTCAAAAATATGAGGAGCATGAAACGGTGTGAAAAATAGGAGGAGCATGAATCATTGTTGAAAAACATGAAATGCCTGAAAATTTGTGAAAAACATGAAGAGACTGAAAAGGTGTGAAATATATGAAGAGCTTCAAAAAGTGTGAAAAATATGAGGAGCATGAAACGTTCTGAAATATTGGAGGAGCATGAAGCGGTGTTGAAAAACATGAAGAGACAGAAATGATGTGAAAAATATGAAGAGCTTCAAAAGGTGTCAAAAATATGGGGACCATGAAACGGTCCGAAAAATAGGAGGAGCATGAACTGGTGTTGAAAAACATGAAGAGCCTGAAAAAGTGTGAAATATATGAAGAGCTTCAAAATGTGTGAAATACATGAGGAGCATTAAACGGTCTGAAAAAATAGGAGGAGCATGATGCGGTGTTCTAAAACATGAAGAGCCTGAAAAGGTGTCAAAAATATGAAGAGATTCAAAAGGTGTGAAAAATATGAAGAGCTTCAAAATGTTTCAAAAATGAGATGAGCATGAAACGGTCTGAAAAAATGAGGAGCATGAAGTGGTGTTGAAACACATGAAGAGCCTGAAAAGGTGTGAAAAAAATGAAGACGTTCAAAGGTGTCAAATACATGAGGATCATGAAATGGTTTGAAAAATAGGAGGAGCATGAAACGGTGTTCAAAAACATGAAGAGCCTGAAAAGGTTTGAAAAATATGAAGAGCTTCAAAAGGTGTCAAAAATATGAGGAGCATGAAACGGTCTAAAAATAGGAGGAGCATGAAGTGTTGTTGCAAATCATGAAGAGCCTGAAAAAGTATGAAATATATGAAGAGTTTCAAAAGGTGTAAAAAATATGAGGAGCTTCAAAAGGTGTCAAAAATATGAGGAGCATGAAACGGTCTGAAAAAAGGAGGAGCATGAAGCGGTGTTGAAAAACATGAAGAGCCTGAAAATGTGTGAGAAATATGAAGAGTTTCAAAAGGTGTCAAAAATATGAAGAGCATCAAAAGGTGTCAAAAATGAGAGGAGCATGAAGGGGTCTGAAAAATAGGAGGAGGAGGAAGTGCTGTTGAAAAACATGAAGAGCCTGAAAAGTTGTGAAATATATGAAGAGCTTCAAAAGGTGTCAAAAATACGAGGAGCATGAAACGGTCTGAAAATTAGGAACAGTTTGAAACTGTGTTCAAAAACATGAAGAGCCTGAAAAGGTGTGAAAAATATGAAGAGCTTCAAAAGGTGTCAAAAATATGAGGAGCATGAAACGGTCTGAAAAATAGGAGCAGCATGAAGCGGTGTAAAAAACATGAAGAGCCTGAAAACGTGTGAAAGATATGAAGACCTTCAAAAGGTGTCAAAAATATGAGGAGCATGAAACGGTCTGAAAAATAGGAGCAGCATGAAGCGGTGTAATAAACATGAAGAGCCTGAAAAGGTGTGAAAAATATGAAGAGCTTCAAAAGGTGTGAAAAAAATGAAGAGCTTCAAAACGTGTCAAAAATATGAGGAGCATGAAACGGTCTGAAAAATAGGATGAGCAAGAAGGGGTCTTGAAAAACATGAAGAGCCTGAAAACGTTTGAGAAATATGAAGAGCTTCAAAAGGTGTGAAAAATATGAAGAGCTTCAAAATGTGTCAGAAATGAGACAAGCATGAAACGGTCTGAAAAATAGGATGAGCAAGAAGGGGTGTTGAAAAACATGAAGAGCCTGAAAACGTTTGAGAAATATGAAGAGCTTCAAAAGGTGTGAAAAATATGAAGAGCTTCAAAAGTTGTTAAAAATGAGATGAGCATGACACAGTTTGAAAAATAGGAGGAGCACGAAACTGTGTTCAAAAACATGAAGAGCCTAAAAAGGTTGAAAAATATGAAGAGCTTCAAAAGGTGTGAAAAATACGAGGAGCATGAAACGGTCTGAAAAATAGGAGAAGCATGAAGTGGTGTTGAAAAACATGAAAAACATGAAAAGGTGTGAAAAATATGAAGAGCTTCAACAGGTGTCAAAAATATGAGGAGCATGAATCGGTGTTGAAAAACTTGAAGAGCCTGAAAATGTGTGAAAAATATGAAGAGCTTCAAAAGGTGCAAAAATATCAGGAGCATGAAACGGTCTGAAAAATAGGAGAAGCATGAAGTGGTGTTGAAAAATATGAAAAACATGAAAAGGTGTGAAAAATATGAAGAGCTTCAAAAGGTGTCAAAAATATGAAGAGCATGAACCGGTCTGAAAAATAGGAGGAGCATGAAGCGGTATTCAAAAACATGAAGAGCATGAAAATGTGTGAAAAATATGAAGAGCTTCAAAAGGTGTCAAAAATAAGAGGAGCATGAAACGGTCTGAAAAATAGGAAGAGCATGAAGCGGTGTTGAAAAACATGAAGAGCCTGAAAAGGTGTGAAAAATATGAAGAGCTTCAAAAGGTGTCAAAAATATGAGGAGCATGAAACGGTCTGAAAAATGGGAGGAGCATGAAGCGGTGTTGAAAAACATGAAGAGCCTGAAAAGGTGTGAAAAATATGAAGAGCTTCAAAAGGTGTCAAAAATATGAGGAGCATGAAACGATCTGAAAAATAGGAGGAGCAAGAAGCGGTGTTGAAAAAAATGAAGAGCCTGAAAACGTTTGAAAAATATGAAGAGCTTCAAAAGGTGTGGAAAATATGAAGAGCTTCAAAATGTGTCAAAAGTGAGATGAGCATGAAACGGTCTGAAAAATAGGAGGAGCATGAAGTGGTGTTGAAAAACATGAAGAACCTGAAAATGTGTGAAATATATGAAGAGCTTCAAAAGTTGTCAGAAATGATAGAAACATGAAACGGTCTAAAAAATAGGATGAGCAAGAAGGGGTGTTGAAAAACATGAAGAGTGTGAAAACGTTTGAGAAATATGAAGAGATTCAAAAGGTGTGAAATTTATGAAGAGCTTCAAAAGGTGTCAAAAATGAGATGAGCATGAAACATTCCGAAAAATAGGAGGAGCCTGAAATTGTGTTCAAAAACATGAAGAGCCTAAAAAGGTGTGAAAAATATAAAGAGCTTCAAAAGGTGTGAAATACAGGAGGAGCATGAAACGGTCTGAAAAATAGGAGAAGCATGAAGTGGCTTTGAAAAACATGAAGAGCCTGAAAAGGTGTGAAAAATATGAAGAGCTTCAATAGGCGTCAAAAATATGAGGAGCATGAAACGGTCTGAAAAATAGGAGGAGCATGAAACGGTGTTGAAAAACGTGAAGAGCCTGAAAACGTGTGAAAAATATTAAGAGCTTCAAAACGTGTGAAAAATATGAAGAGTTTCAAAGTGTCAAAAATCGATGAGCAGGAAATGGTCTAAAAAATAGGAGAGCATGAAGTCGTGTTAAAAACATGAAGAGCCTGAAAATGTGTGAAATATATGAAGAGCTTCAAAAGGTGTGGAAAATATGAAGAGCTTCAAAATGTGTCAAAAGTGAGATGAGCATGAAACGGTCTGAAAAATAGGAGGAGCAAGAAGAGGTGTTGAAAAAAATGAAGAGCCTGAAAACGTTTGAAAAATATGAAGAGCTTCAAAAGGTGTGGAAAATATGAAGAGCTTCAAAATGTGTCAAAAGTGAGATGAGCATGAAACGGTCTGAAAAATAGGAGGAGCATGAAGTGGTGTTGAAAAACATGAAGAGCCTGAAAATGTGTGAAATATATGAAGAGCTTCAAAAGTTGTCAGAAATGATAGAAACATGAAACGGTCTGAAAAATAGGATGAGCAAGAAGGGGTGTTGAAAAACATGAAGAGTGTGAAAACGTTTGAGAAATATGAAGAGATTCAAAAGGTGTGAAAATTATGAAGAGCTTCAAAAGGTGTCAAAAATGAGATGAACATGAAACATTCCGAAAAATAGGAGGAGCCTGAAATCGTGTTCAAAAACATGAAGAGCCTGAAAAGGTGTGAAAAATATGAAGAGCTTCAAATGGTGTCAAAAATATGAGAAGCATGAAACGGTCTGAAAGATAGGAGAAGCATGAAACGGTGATCAGAAACATGAAGAGCCTGAAAAGTTGTGAAAAATATGAATAGCTTCAAAAGGTGTGAAATTCATGAGGAGCATGAAACCTTTCTGAAAAATAGGAGAAGCATGAAGTGGTGTGGAAAAACATGAAGAGCCTGAAAAGGTGTGAAAAATATGAAGAGCTTCAAATGGTGTCAAAAATATGAGAAGAATGAAACGGTCTGAAAGATAGATGCGGCATGAAATGGTGTTGAAAAACATGAAGAGCCTGAAAAGGTGTGAAAAATATGAAGAGCTTCAAAAGGTGTGAAATACATGAGGACCATGGAACGGGCTGAAAAATAGAAGCATGAAGTGGTGTGGAAAAACATGAAGAGCCTGAAAAGGTGTGAAAAATATGAAGAGCTTCAAAAGGAGTGAAATATATTAGGAACATGAAACTCTCTGAAAAATAGGAGGACCATGAAGCGGTGTTCAAAAACATGAAGAGCCTAAAAAGTTGTGAAAAATATGAAAAGCTTCAAAAGGTGTCAAAAATGAGATGAGCATGAAACGGTCTGAAAAATAGGAGGATCATGAAACGGTGTTGAAAAACATGAAGAGCCTGAAAAGGTGTGAAAAATATGAAGAGTTTCAAAAGGTGTCAAAAATATGAGGAGCATGAAACGGTCTGAAAAATAGGAGGAGCATGAAGCTGTGTTCAAAAAATATGAAGAGCCTGAAAAGGTGTGAAAAATATGAAGAGCTTCAAAAGGTGTGAAAAATATGAGGAGCATGAAACGGTCTGAAAAATAGAAGCAGCATGAAACGGTGTTGAAAAACATGAAGAGCCTGAAAAGGTGTGAAAAATATGAAGAGCTTCAAAAGGTGTCAAAAATATGAGGAGCATGAAACGGCCTGAAAAATAGAATCAGCATGAAACGGTGTTGAAAAATATGAAGAGCCTGAAAGGTGTGAAAAATATGAAGAGCTTCAAAAGGGGTCAAATATATAAAGAGCATGAAACGGTCTGTAAAATAGGAGGTTCATGAAGCTGTGTTCAAAATCATGAAGAGCCTGAAAACGTGTGAAAAATATGAAGAGCTTCAAAAGGTGTCAAAAATATGAGGAGCATGAAACGTTCTGAGAAATAGGAGGAGCATGAAACGGTGATCAAAAACATGAGGAGCCTGAAAAGGTGTGAGAAATATGAAGAACTTCAAAAGGTGTGAAATTCATGAGGAGCATGAAACGTTCTGAAAAATATGAGAAGCATGAAGTGGTGTGGAAAAACATGAAGAGCCTGAAAAGGTGTGAAAAATATGAAGAGCTTCAAAAGGTGTCAAAAATATTAAGAGCATGAAACGATCTGAAATTTTGGAGGATCATGATCGGTGTCAAAAACATGAAGAGCCTGAAAAGGTGTGAAAAATATGAAGAGCTTCAAATGGTGTCAAAAATATGAGAAGCATGAAACGGTGTGAAAGATAGGAGTAGCATGAAACGGTGATCAGAAACATGAAGAGCCTGAAACGTTGTGAAAAATATGAAGAGCTTCAAAAGGTGTGAAATTCATGAGAAGCATGAAAAGGTTTGAAAAATACGAGAAGCATGAAGTGGTGTGGAAAAACATGAAGAACCTGAAAAGGTGTGAAAAATATGAAGAGCTTCAAAGGGGTCAAAAATATAAAGAGCATGAAACGGTCTGTAAATAGGAGGTTCATGAAGCGGTGTTCAAAATCATGAATAGCCTGAAAACGTGTGAAAAATATGAAGAGCTTCAAAAGGTGTCAAATATATGAGGAGCATGAAACGTTCTGAAATATAGGAGGAGCATGAAGCGGTGTTCAAAAACATGAAGAGCCTGAAAAGGTGTGAGAAATATGAAGAGCTTCAAAAGGTGTTAAAATTATGAGGAGCCTGAAACGGTCTGAAAAATAGGAGGAGCATGAAGCGGTGTTCAAAAACATGAAGAGCCTGAAAAGGTGTGAGAAATATGAAGAGCTTCAAAAGGTGTTAAAATTATGAGGAGCCTGAAACGGTCTGAAAAATAGGAGGAGCATGAAGCGGTGTTCAAAAACATGAAGAGCCTGAAAAGGTGTGAAAAATATGAAGAGCTTCAAAAGGTGTCAAGAATATGAGGAGCATGAAACGGTCTGAAAAATAGGAGGAACATGAAACTGTGTTCAAAAACATGAAAAGCCTGAAAAGGTGTGAAAATATGAAGAACTTCAAAAATAGAAAAATATGAAGAGCTTCAAAAGGGGTGAAAAACTTGAAGAGCTTCAAAAGGTGTCAAAAATATGAGGAGCATGAAACGGTCTGAAAAAGAGGAGGAGAATGAAGCGGTGTTGAAAAACATCAAGAGCCTGAAAAGGTGTGAAAAATATGAAGAGCTTCAAAAGGTGTGAAATAGATGGGGAGCATTAAATGGTCTAAAAAATAGGAGGAGTATGAAGCGGTGTTCAAAAATATGAAGAGCCTGAAAAGGTGTGAAATATATGAAGAGCTTCAAAAGGTGTCAAAAATATGAGGAGCATGAAACGGTCTGAAAAATAGGAGGATCATGAAACGGTGATCAAAAACATGAAGAGCCTGAAAAGGTGTGAAAAACATGAAGAGATTCAAAAGCTGTGAAATACATGAGGAGCATGAAACGGGCTGAAAAATAGGAGAAGCATGAAGTGGTGTGGAAAAACATGAAGAGCCTAAAAAGTTGTGAAAAATATGAAGAGCTTCAAAAGGTGTGAAAAATATGACGAGCAAGAAATGGTCTGAAAAATAGGAGGATTATGAAACGGTGTTCAAAAACAAGAAGAGCCTGAAAAGGTGTGAAAAATATTAAAAGCCTCAAAAAGTGTCAAAAATATGAGGAGCATGAAACGGTCTGAAAAATTGCATGAGCATGAAGTGGTGTTGAAAACCATGAAGAGTCTGAAAACGTGTGAAAATAAGAAGAGCTTCAAAAATATGAGAAATACGAAGAGCTTCAATAGGTATCAAAATGAGATGAGCATGAACCGGTCTGAAAAATAGGAGGAGCATGAAGTGGGGTTGAAAAAATGAAAAGCCTGAAAAGGTGTGAAATATATGAAGTGCTTCAAAGGTGTCAAAAATATGAGGAGAATGAAACGGTCTGAAAAATAGGAGGAGCATGAAGTGGTGTTGAAAAACATGAAGAGCCTGAAAACGTGTGAAAAATATGAAGACCTTCAAAAAGTGTGAAAAATATGAAGAGTTTCAAAAGGTGTGAAAAAAGAGATGAGCATGAAAAGTTCTGAAAAATAGGAGGAGCATGAAGCGGTGTTGAAAATCATGAACAGCCTGAAAAGGTGTGAAAAATATGAAGAGCTTCAAAAGGTGTCAAAATGAGATGAGCATGAAACGGTCTGAAAAACAGGAGGAGAATGAAGCGGTGTTGAAAATCATCAAGAGCATGAAAAGGTGTGAAAAATATGAAGAGCTTCAAAAGGTGTAAAAAAGGGATGAGCATGAAAAGGTCTGAAAAATAGGAGGAGCAAGAAGTGGTGTTGAAAAAAATGAGAAGCCTGAAAAGGTGTGAAATATATGAAGAGCTTCAAAAGGTGTGAAATACATGAGGAGCATGAAACTCTCTGAAAAATAGAAGGAGCATGAAGTGTTGTTGTAAAACATGAAGAGCCTGAAAAGGTGTGAAAAATATGAAGAGCTTCAAAAGGTGTCCAAAATATGAGGAGCAGGAAACGGTCTGAAAAATAGGAGGAGCATGAAGCGGTGTTGAAAAACATGAAGAGCCTGAAAAGGTGTGAAAAATATGAAGAGCTTCAAAAGGTGTCCAAAATATGAGGAGCATGAAACGTTCTGAAAAACAGGAGGAGCATGAAGCGGTGTTTAAAAACATGAAGAGCCTGAAAAGCTGTGAGAAATATGAAGAGCTTCAAAAGGTGTCAAAAATATGAGGGGAATGAAACGGTATGCAACATAGGAGGAGCATGAAATGGTGTTCAAAAACATGAAGAGCCTGAAAATGTGTAAAAAATATGAAGTGATTCAAAAGGTGTGAAATACATGAGGAGGATTAAACGGTCTGAAACATAGGAGGAGCATGAAGCGGTTTTGAAAAACATGAAGAGCCTGAAAACGTGTGAAAAATATGAAGAGCTTCAAAATATGTGAAAAATATGAAGAGCTTCAAAAAGTGTCAAAAATTAGATGAGCATGAAACGGTCTGAAAAATAGGAGTAGCATGAAGTGGTGTTGAAAAATATGAAGAGCCTGGAAACGTGTGAAAACTATGAAGAGCTTCAAAGTTGTGAATAATATGAAGAGGTTCAAAGGTGTCAAAAATGAGATGAGTATGAAACGGTCTGAAAAATAGCAGGAGCATGAAGCGGTATTGAAAAACATGAATCGCCGGAAAAGGTGTGAAAAATATGAAGAGCTTCAAAATGTGTCAAAAATATGAGGAGCATGAAACAGTCTGAAAAAAAATATGAGCATGAAGTGTTGTTGAAAACATGAAGAGATTGAAATGTTGTGAAAAATATGAAGAGCTTCAAAAGGTGTCAAATATATGAGGAGCATGAAACGGTCTGAAAAACAGGAGGAGCATGAAGTATTTTTGAAAACATGAAGAGATTGAAAAGTTGTGAATAATATGAAGAGCTTCAAAAGGTGTCAAATATATGAGGAGGATGAAATGGTCTGAAAAATAGGAGGATCATGAAGCGGTGTTGACAAACATGAAGAGCCTGAAAAGGTGTGAAAAATGTGAAGAGATTCAAAAGGTGTCAAACATATGAGGAGCATGAAACAGTCTGAAAAATAGGAGGAGCATGGAACGGTTTTGAAAAAGATGAAAAGCATGAAAAGGTGTGAAAAATATTAAGAGCTTCAAAAGGTGTCAAAAATATGAGGAGCATGAAACACTCTGTAAAATAATATGAGCATGAAACGGTCTTGACAAACATGAAGAGCCTGAAAAGGTGTGAAAAATATGAAGAGCTTCTTAAGGTGTCAAACATATGAGGAGCATGAAACACTCTGAAAAACAGGATGAGCAAGAAACGGTTTTGAAAAAGATGAAGAGCAGGAAAAGGTGTGAAAAATATGAAGAGCTTAAAAAGGTGTCAAATATATGAAGAGCATGAAACGGTGTGAAAAATAGGAGGAGCTTGAAGCGGTGTTCAAAAACATGAAGAGCCTGAAAAGGTGTGAAAAGTATGAAGAGCTTCAAAACGTGTCAAAAATATGAGGAGCATGAAACGGTCTGAAAAATAGAAGCAGCATGAAGCGGTGTTGAAAAACATGAAGAGCCTGAAAACGTGTGAAAAATATGAAGAGCTTCAAAAGGTGTGAAAAATATGAAGAGCTTCAAATGTGTCAAAAATGAGATGAGCATAAAACGGTCTGAAAAATAGGAGGAGCATGAAGTGGTGTTGAAAAAAAAGAAGAGACTGAAAAGCTGTGAAAAATATGAAGAGCATCAAAAGGTGTCAAAAATATAAGGAGACTGAAACGGTCTCAAAAATAGGAGGAGCATGAAGCGGTGTTCAAAAACATGAAGAGCCTGAAAAGTTGTGAAAAACATGAAAAGCTTCAAAAGGTGTCAATAATGACATGAGCATGAAACGGTTTGAAAAAAAGGAGGAGCATGAAGTGGTGTTGAAAAAAAAGAAGAGACTGAAAAGGTGTGAAAAATATGAGGATCATCAAATGGTGTCAGAAATATGAGGAGCATGAAAAGGTCTGCAAAAAGGAGGAGCATGAAGTGGTCTTGAAAAACTTGAAGAGCCTGAAAAGGTGTGAAAAATATGAAAAGCTTCAAAATCTGTCAAAAATATGAGGAGCATGAAACGGTCTGAAAAATAGGAGGTGCATGAAGCGGTGTTGAAAAACATGACGAGCCTGAAAAGGTGTGAAAAATATGAAGAGCTTCAAAAGGTGTCAAATTAATGAGGAGAATGAAACAGTCTGAAAAATAGGAGGAGCATGAAGCTGTGTTGAAAACATGAAGAGCCTGAAAAGGTGTGAAAAATAAGAAGAGCTTCTAAAGGTGTCAAAAATATGAGGATCATGAAACGGTCTGAAAAATAGGAGGAGCATGAGGCTGTGTTGAAAACCATGAAGAGCCTGAAAACGTGTGAAAAATATGAGGAGCTTCAAAAGGCGTGATATACATGAGGAGCATGTAACGGGCTGAAAAATAGGAGAACCATGAAGTGGTGTGCAAAAACATGAAGAGCCTGAAAAGGTGTGAAAAATATGAAGAGCTTCAAAAGGCGTGAAATACATGAGGAGCATGTAACGGGCTGAAAAATAGGAGAACCATGAAGTGGTGTGCAAAAACATGAAGAGCCTGAAAAGGTGTGAAAAATATGAAGAACTTCAAAAGGTGTGAAATACACGAGGAACATGAAACTCTCTGAAAATTAGGAGGAGCAAGAAGCAGTGTTCAAAAACATGAAGAGCCTGAAAACTTGTGAAAAATATGAAGAGCTTCAAAAGGTGTGAAACAGATGAGGCGCATGAAACACTCTGATAATTAGGAGGAGCAAGAAGCAGTGTTGAAAAACATCAAGAGCCTGAAAAGGTGTGAAAAATATGAAGACCTTCAAAAGGTGTGAAATACATGAGGCGCATGAAACTCTCTGAAAATTAGGAGGAGCAAGAAGCAGTGTTCAAAAACATGTAGAGCCTGAAAACGTGTGAAAAATATGAAGAGCTTTAAAAGGTGTGAAAAATATGAAGAGCTTCAAAAGTTTTGAAATATATGAAGAGCTTCAGAATGTGTCAAAAAGATGAGGAGCATGAAACGGTCTGAAAAATAGGGGGAGCATGAAGTGGTGTTCAAAAACATGAAGAGCCTGAAAACGTGTGAAAAATATGAAGAGCTTCAAAGTTGTGAATAATATGAAGAGCTTCAAAAGGTGTCAAAAATGAGATGAGTATGAAACGGTCTGAAAAATAGCAGGAGCATGAAGCGGTGTTGAAAAACATGAAGCGCCGGAAAAGGTGTGAAAAATATGAAGAGCTTCAAAATGTGTCAAAAATATGAGGAGCATGAAACAGTCTAAAAAATAATATGAGCATGAACTGTTGTTGAAAACATGAAGAGATTGAAATGTTGTGAAAAATATGAAGAGCTTCAAAAGGTGTCAAATATATGAGGAGCATGAAACGGTCTGAAATACAGGAGGAGCATGAAGTATTTTTGAAAACATGAAGAGATTGAAAAGTTGTGAATAATATGAAGAGCTTCAAAAGGTGTCAAATATATGAGGAGGATGAAATGGTCTGAAAAATAGGAGGATCATGAAGCGGTGTTGACAAACATGAAGAGCCTGAAAAGGTGTGAATAATATGAAGAGATTCAAAAGGTGTCAAACATATGAGGAGCATGAAACAGTCTGAAAAATAGGAGGAGCATGAAACGGTTTTGAAAAAGATGAAAAGCATGAAAAGGTGTGAAAAATATTAAGAGCTTCAAAAGGTGTCAAAAATATGAGGAGCATGAAACTGTCTGAAAAATAGGAAGAGCATGAAGCTGTCGTCAAAAACATGAAGAGCCTGAAAAGGTGTAAAAATATGAAGAGCTTCAAAAGATGTGAAAAATATGAGGAGCATGAAACGGTCTGAAAAATAGAAGCAGCATGAAACGGTGATGAACAACATGAAGAGCCTGAAAAGTTGTGAAAAATATGAAGAGCTTCAAAAGGTGTCAAATATATGAGGAGCATGAAACGGTCTGAAAAATAGGAGGATCATGAAGTGGTGTTGAAAAATAAGAAGAGCCTGAAAAGGTGTGAAAAATACGAAGAGCTTCAAAAGGTGTCAAAAATATGAGGAGCATGAAACGTTCTGAAATATAATATGAGCATGAAACGATCTTGACAAACATGAAGAGCCTGAAAAGGTGTGAAAAATATGAAGAGCTTCTTAAGGTGTCAAACATATGAGGAGCATGAAACACTCTGAAAAACAGGATGAGCATGAAACGGTTTTGAAAAAGATGAAGAGCAGGAAAAGGTGTGAAGGATATGAAGAGCTTCAAAAGGTGTGAAAAATATTAAGAGCTTCAAAAGGTGTCAAAAATATGAGGAGCATGAAACGGTCTGAAAAATAGAAGCAGCATGAAGCGGTGTTGAAAAACATGAAGAGCCTGAAAACGTGTGAAGAATATGAAGAGCTTCAAAAGGTGTGAAAAATATTAAGAGCTTCAAAAGGTGTCAAAAATTAGATGAACATGAAACGGTCTGAAAAAAAGGAGGATCATGAAAAG
The DNA here is from genome assembly GCF_033118175.1 of Dama dama. Taxonomy (NCBI): domain Eukaryota; kingdom Metazoa; phylum Chordata; class Mammalia; order Artiodactyla; family Cervidae; genus Dama; species Dama dama. The sequence continues at coordinate 943,427 of NW_026870935.1, forward strand.
GTGTTGAAAAAAATAAAGACCCTGAAAAGGTGTGAAAAATATGAAAAGCTTCAAAAGGTGTCAAAAATATGAGGAGCATGAAACGGTATGAAAAATAGGAGGAGCATGAAGCGGTGTTCAAAAACATGAAGAGACTGAAAACGTGTGAAAAATATGAAGAGCTTCAAAAGTTGTCAAAAATATGAGGAGCATGAAACGGTCTGAAAAATAGGAGGAGCATGAAGCGGTGTTCAAAAACATAAAGAGCCTGAAAAGGTGTGAAAAATATGAAGAGCTTCAAAAGGTGTCAAATATATGAGGAGCATGAAACGGTCTGAAAAACAGGAGGAGCATGAAGTATTTTTGAAAACATGAAGAGATTGAAAGGTTGTGAATAATATGAAGAGCTTCAAAAGGTGTCAAATATATGAGGAGGATGAAATGGTCTGAAAAATAGGAGGATCATGAAGCGGTGTTGACAAACATGAAGAGCCTGAAAAGGTGTGAAAAATATGAAGAGATTCAAAAGGTGTCAAACATATGAGGAGCATGAAACAGTCTGAAAAATAGGAGGAGCATGAAACGGTTTTGAAAAAGATGAAAAGCATGAAAAGGTGTGAAAAATATTAAGAGCTTCAAAAGGTGTCAAAAATATGAGGAGCATGAAACGGTCTGAAAAATAGGAGGAACATGAAGCTGTCGTCAAAAACATGAAGAGCCTGAAAAGGTGTGAAAAATATGAAGAGCTTCAAAAGATGTGAAAAATATGAGGAGCATGAAACGGTCTGAAAAATAGAAGCAGCATGAAACGGTGATGAAAAACATGAAGAGCCTGAAAAGTTGTGAAAAATATGAAGAGCTTCAAAAGGTGTCAAATATATGAGGAGCATGAAACGGTCTGAAAAATAGGAGGATCATGAAGTGGTGTTGAAAAATAAGAAGAGCCTGAAAAGGTGTGAAAAATATGAGGAGCTTCAAAAGGTGTCAAAAATATGAGGAGCATGAAACGTTCTGAAAAATAATATGAGCATGAAACGGTCTTGACAAACATGAAGAGCCTGAAAAGGTGTGAAAAATATGAAGAGCTTATTAAGGTGTCAAACATATGAGGAGCATGAAACACTCTGAAAAACAGGATGAGCATGAAACGGTTTTGAAAAAGATGAAGAGCAGGAAAAGGTGTGAAAAATATGAAGAGCTTAAAAAGGTGTCAAATATATGAGGAGCATGAAACGATGTGAAAAATAGGAGGAGCCTGAAGCGGTGTTCAAAAACATGAAGAGCCTGAAAAGATGTGAAAAATATGAAGAGCTTCAAAAGGTATAAAAAATATGAGGAGCATGAAACGGTCTGAAAAATATGAGGAGCATGAAGCTATGTTGAAAAACATGAAGAGCTTGAAAAGCTTTGAAATATATGAAGAGCTTCAAAAGGGGTCAAAAATATGAAGAACATGAAACCATCTGAAAAATAGGAGGAGCATGAGGTGATGTTGAAAAACATGAAGAGCCTGAAAACGTGTGAAAAATATGAAGAGCTTTAAAAGGTGTGAAAAATATGAAGAGCTTCAAAAGGTTTGAAATATATGAAGAGCTTCAAAAGGTGTCAAAAATAAGAGGAGCATGAAACGGTCTGAAAAATAGGAGGAGCATGAAGCGTTGTTCAAAAACGTGAAGAGCCTGAAAAGGTGTGAAAAATATGAAGAGCTTCAAAACGTGTCAAAAATATGAGGACCATGAAACGGTCTGAAAAATAGAAGCAGCATGAAGCGGTGTTGAAAAACATGAAGAGCCTGAAAACGTGAGAAAAATATGAGGAGCTTCAAAGTTGTGAAACATATGAAGAGCTTCAAAAGGTGTCAAAAATGAGATGAGTATGAAACGGTCTGAAAAATAGGAGGAGCATGAAGCGGTGTTGAAAAACATGAAGCGCCGGAAAAGGTGTGAAAAATATGAAGAGCTTCAAAAGGTGTCAAAAATATGAGGAGCATGAAACAGTCTGAAAAATAATATGAGCATGAAGTGTTGTTGAAAACATGAAGAGATTGAAATGTTGTGAAAAATATGAAGAGCGTCAAAAGGTGTCAAATATATGACGAGCATGAAACGGTCTGAAAAATAGGAGGAGCATGAAGTGTTTTTGAAAACATGAAGAGATTGAAAAGTTGTGAATAATATGAAGCGCTTCAAAAGGTGTCAAATATATGAGGAGGATGAAATGGTCTGAAAAATAGGAGGATCATGAAGCGGTGTTGAAAAAGTAGAAGAGCCTGAAAAGGTGTGAAAAACAGGAAGAGTTTCAAAAGGTGTCAAAAATATGAGGAGCATGAAACGGTCTGAAAAATAATAGGAGCATGAAACGGTGTTGACAAATATGAAGAGCCTGAAAAGGTGTGAAAAATATGAAGAGATTCAAAAGGTGTCAAACATATGAGGAGCATGAAACAGTCTGAAAAATAGGAGGAGCATGAAGCTGTCGTCAAAAACATGAAGAGCCTGAAAAGGTGTGAAAAATATGAAGAGCTTTAAAAATGTGAAAAATATGAGGAGCATGAAACGGTCTGAAAAATAGAAGCAGCATGAAACGGTGATGAAAATCATGAAGAGGCTGAAAAGTTGTGAATAATATGAAGAGCTTCAAAAGGTGTCAAATATATGAGGAGCATGAAACGATCTGAAAAATAGGAGGAGCATGAAACGGTGTTCAAAAACATGAAGAGCCTGAAAAGGTGTGAAAAATATGAAGAGCTTCAAAAGGTGTGAAATACATGAAGAGCGTGAAACTCTCTGAAAAATAGGAGGAGCATGTAGTGGTGTTCAAAAACATGAAGAGTCTGAAAAGGTGTGAAAAATATGAAGAGCTTCAAAAAGTGTCAAAAATATGAAGAGCATGAAACGGTCAGAAAAAAAGGAGGAGCATGAAGTGGTGTTCAAAAACATGAAGACCCTGAAAAGATGTGAAATATATGAGGAGCTTCAAAAGGTGTCAAATATATGAGGAGGATGAAATGGTCTGAAAAATAGGAGGAACATGAAGCGGTGTTGAATAAGTAGAAGAGCCTGAAAAGGTGTGAAAAACAGGAAGAATTTCAAAAGGTGTCAAAAATATGAGGAGCATGAAACGGTCTGAAAAATAGGAGGAGCATGAAGCGTTGTTGAAAAACATGAAGAGCCTGAAAAGTTGTGAAAAATATGAAGAGCTTCAAAAGGTGTGAAAAATATGAAGAACTTCAAATGTGTCAAAAATGAGATGAGCATGAAACGGTCTGAAAAATAAGAGGAGCATGAAGTGGTGTTGAAAAAATAGAAGAGGCTGAAAAGGTGTGAAATATATGAAGACCTTCAAAAGGTGTCAAAAATATGAGGTGAATGAAACGATCTGAATAATAGGAGGAGCATGAAGCGGTGTTGAAAAATATGAAGAGCCTGAAAACGTGTGAAAAATATGAAGAGCTTCAGAAGGTGTGAAAAATATGAAGAGCTTCAAATGTGTCAAAAATGAGATGAGCATGAAACGGTCTGAAAAATAAGAGGAGCATGAAGTGGAGTTGAAAAAAAAGAAGAGCCTGAAAATGTGTGAAATATATGAAGACCTTCAAAAGGTGTCAAAAATATGAGGAGTATGAAACGGTCTGAAAAATAGGAGGAGCATAAAGCGGTGTTGAAAAACATGAAGAGCCTGAAAAGGTGTGAAAATATGAAGAGATTCAAAAGGTGTCAAAAATATGAGGAGCATGAAACGGTGTTGAAAAACATGAAGAGCCTGAAAAGGTGTGAAAAATATGAACAGCTTCAAAAAGTGTCAAAAATATGAGGAGCATGAAACGGTCTGAAAAATAGGAGGAGCATGAAGTGGTGTTGAAAAACATGAAGAGCCTGAAAAGTTGTGAATAATATGAAGAGCTTCAAAAGGTGTCAAATATATGAGGAGCATGAAACGATCTGAAAAATAGGAGGAAAATGAAGCTGTCGTCAAAAACATGAAGAGCCTGAAAAGGTGTGAAAAATATGAAGAGCTTCAAAAGATGTGAAAAATATGAGGAGCATGAAACGGTCTGAAAAATCGTAGCAGCATGAAACGGTGATGAAAAATATGAAGAGCCTGAAAAGTTGTGAATAATATGAAGAGCTTCAAAAGGTGTCAAATATATGAGGAGCATGAAACGATCTGAAAAATAGGAGGAGCATGAAACGGTGTTCAAAAACATGAAGAGCCTGAAAAGGTGTGAAAAATATGAGGAGCTTTAAAAGGTGTCAAAAATATGAGGAGCATGAAACGGTCTGAAAAATAGGAGAAGCATGAAATGCTGATCAAAAACATGAAGAGCCTGAAAAGGTGTGAAAAATATGAAGAGCTTCAAAAGGCGTGAAATACATGAGGAGCATGTAACGGGCTGAAAAATAGGAGAACCATGAAGTGGTGTGCAAAAACATGAAGAGCCTGAAAAGGTGTGAAAAATATGAAAGGCTTCAAAAGGTGTGAAATACATGAGGAGCATGAAACTCTCTGAAAAAGAGGAGGAGCAAGAAGCAGTGTTCAAAAACATGAAGAGCCTGAAAACTTGTGAAAAATATGAAGAGCTTCAAAAGGTGTGAAATACATGAGGCCCATGAAACTCTCTGAAAATTAGGAGGAGAAAGAAGCAGTGTTCAAAAACATGAAGAGCCTGAAAACGTGTGAAAAATATGAAGAGCTTCAAAAGGTGTGAAATACATGAAGAGCATGAAACTCTCTGAAAAATAGGAGGAGCATGTAGTGGTGTTCAAAAACATGAAGAGTCTGAAAAGGTGTGAAAAATATGAAGAGCTTCAAAAAGTGTGAAAAATATGAAGAGCTTCAAAAGGTGTAAAAAATATGGGGAGCATGAAACGGTCTGCAAAAAAGGAGGAGCATGAAGTGGTGTTGAAAAACTTGAACAGCCAGAAAATGTGTGAAAAATATGAAAAGCTTCAAAAGGTGGTAAAAATATGCGGAGCATGGAACGGTCTGAAAAGTAGGAGGAGCATGAAGCGGTGTTCAAAAACATGAAGAGCCTGAAAAGTTGTGAAAAATATGAAGAGTTTCAAAAGGTGTGAAAAATATGAAGAGCTTCAAATGTGTCAAAAATGAGATGAGCATGAAACGGTCTGAAAAATAAGAGGAGCATGAAGTGGTGTTGAAAAAAAAGAAGAGGCTGAAAAGGTGTGAAATATATGAAGACCTTCAAAAGGTGTAAAAAATATGAGGAGAATGAAACGATCTGAATAATAGGAGGAGCATGAAGCGGTGTTGAAAAACATGAAGAGCCTGAAAACGTGTGAAAAATATGAAGAGCTTCAAAAGTGTGAAAAATATGAAGAGCTTCAAATGTGTGAAAAATGAGATGAGCATGAAACGGTCTGAAAAATAAGAGGAACATGAAGTGGAGTTGAAAAAAAAGAAGAGCCTGAAAAGTTGTGAAATATATGAAGAGCTTTAAAAGGTGTGAAAAATATGAAGAGCTTCAAAAGGTGTGAAAAATATGAAGAGTATCAAAAGGTGTCAAAAATATGAGGAGAATGAAACGGTCTCAAAAATAGGAGGAGCATGAAGCGGTGTTCAAAAACATGAAGAGCCTGAAAAGTTTTGAAAAATATGAAAAGCTTCAAAAGGTGTCAAAAATGAGATGAGCATGAAACGGTTTGAAAAATAGGAGGAGCATGAATTGGTGTTGAAAAAAAAGAAGAGACTGAAAAGGTGTGAAAAATATGAAGAGCTTTAAAAGGTGTGAAAAATATGAGGAGCATGAAAAGGTCTGCAAAAGGAGGAGCATGAAGTGGTGTTGAAAAATTGAAGAGCCTGAAAAGGTGTGAAAAATATGAGGAGCTTTAAAAGGTGTCAAAAATATGAGGAGCATGAAACGGTCTGAAAAATAGGAGAAGCATGAAATGCTGATCAAAAACATGAAGAGCCTGAAAAGGTGTGAAAAATATGAAGAGCTTCAAAACGTGTTAAAAAGATGAGGAGCATGAAACGTTCTCAAAAATAGGAGGAGCCGCAAACGGTGTTCAAAAATAAGAAGAGCCTGAAAAGGTGTGAAATACATGAATAGGTTCAGAACGTGTCAAAAATATGAGGAGCATGAAACGGTCTGAAAAATAGGAGGATCATGAAGCGGTGTTCAGAAACATGAACAGCCTGAAAACTTGTGAAAAATATGAAGAGCTTCAAAAGGTGTAAAAAATATGAAGAGCTTCAAAAGGTGTGAAAAATATGAGGAGTATGAAACGGTCTGAAAAATAGGAGGAGCATGAAACAGTGTGGAAAAAATGAAGAGCATGAATAGGTGTGAAAATTATGAAGAGCTTTAAAAGTTTTGAAAAATATGACGAGCATGAAATGGTCTGAAAAATTGGAGAGCATGAAGCGGTGTTGAAATATATGAAGAGACTCTAAAGGTTTGAAAAATAGAAGAGCTTCAAAAAGTGACAAAAATATGAGGAGCATGAAACAGTCTGAAAAATAGGAGGAGCATGAAACGGTGTTGAAAAACATGAAGAGCATGAAATGGTGTGAAAAAAATGAAGAGCTTCAAAATGTGTTTAAAATATGAGGAACATGAAAAGGTCTGATAAACAGGAGCATGAAGCGGTCTTCAAAAACATGAAGGGCCTGAAAAGGTGTTAAAAATATGAAGAGTTTCAAAAGGTGTCAAATATATGAGCAGCAAGTATCGGTCTGAAATATAGGAGTAGCATGAAACGGTGTTCAAAAATATGCAGAGTCTGAAAAGTTGTGGAAAATATGAAGAGCTTCAAATGGTGTCAAATATATGAAGAGCTTCAAAAGGTGTCAAAAATATGAGGAGCATGAAACGGTCTGAAAAATAGGAGGAGCATGAAACGGTGTTGAAAAACATGCAGAGCCTGAAAAGGTGTGAAAAATATGAAGAACTTCAAAAGGTGTGAAATATATGAGGAGCATGAAACGGTCTGAAAAATAGGAGGAGCATGAAGCGGTGTTAAAAAACATGAAGAGCCTGAAAAGGTGTGAAAAATATGAAGAGCTTCAAAAGGTATGAAATACATGAGGAGTATGAAACTGTCTTGAAAATAGGAGGAGCATGAAGCGGTGTTAAAAAACATGAAGAGGCTTAAAAGGTGTGAAAAATATGAAGAGCTTCAAAAGGTGTGAAAAATAGGAGGAGCATGTAGCGGTGTTCAAAAATATGAAGAGCCTGAAAAGGTGTGAAAAATATGAAGAGCTTCAAAAGGTATGAAATACATGAGGAGTATGAAACTGTCTTGAAAATAGGAGGAGCATGAAGCGGTGTTAAAAAACATGAAGAGGCTTAAAAGGTGTGAAAAATATGAAGAGCTTCAAAAGGTGTGAAAAATATGAGGAGCATGAAACGGTCTGAAAAATAGGAGGAGCATGAAGCTGTGTTGAAAAACATGAAGAGCCTGAAAAATTGTGAAATACATGAAGAGCTTCAAAAGGTGTAAAAATATGAGGAGATTCAAAAGGTGTCAAAAATATGAGGAGCATGAAACGGTCTGAAAAAAGGGGGAGCATGAATCTGTGTTGAAAATCATGAAGAGCCTGAAAACGTGTGAGAAATATGAAGAGCTTCAAAAGGTGTCAAAAATATGAAGAGTTTCAAAAGGTGTCAAAAATGAGAGGAGTATGAAGCGGTCTGAAAAATAGGAGGAGCATGAAGCGGGGTTCAAAAACATGAAGAGCCTGAAAAGGTGTGAAAAATATGAAGAGCTGCAAAAGGTGTCAAAAATGAGATGAGCATGAAACGGTCTGAAAAATAGGAGGAGCATGAAGTGGTGTTGAAAAAAAAGAAGAGACGGAAAAGGTGTGAAATATATGAAGGGCTTCAAAAGGTGTCAAAAATATGAGGAGAATGATGCGGTCTGAAAAATAGGAGGAGCATGAAGCGGTGTTCAAAAACATGAAGAGCCTGAAAAGGTATGAAAAATATGAAGAGCTTCGAAAGGTGTCAAAAATATGAGGAGCATGAAACGGTCTGAAAAATAGGAGGAGCATGAAGCGGTGTTCAAAAACATGAAGAGCCTGAAAACGTGTGAAAAATTTGAGGAGCTTCAAAAGGTGTGAAATACATGAGGTGCATTAAACGGTTTGAAAAATAGGAGGAGCATGAAGCGGTGTTAAAAAACAGGAAAAGACTGAAAAGTTGTGAAAATTATGAAGAGATTCAAAAGTTGTCAAAAATATGAGGAGCATGAAAAGTTCAGAAAAATAGGAGGATCATGAAGCGGTGTTCAAAAACATGAAGAGCCTGAAAATGTGTGCAAAATATGAAGAACTTCAAAAGTTGTCAAAAATACGAGGATCATCAAAAGGTCTGAAAAATAGGAGGTTCATGAAGCGGTGTTCAAAAACATGAAGAGCCTGAAAAGGTGTGAAAAATATGAAGAGCTTCAAAAGGTGTCAAAAATATGAGGAGCAAGAAACGGTCTGAAAAATAGGAGGATCATGAAGCGGTGTTGAAAACATGAAGAGCCTGAAAAGGTGTGAAAAATATGAAGAGCTTCAAAAGGTGTCAAAAATATGAGGAGCATGAAACGGTCTGAAAAATAGGAGGAGCATGAAGCGGTGTTGAAAAACATGAAGTGCCTGAAAACGTGTGAAAAATATGAAGAGCTTCAATAGGTGTGAAATACATGAGGAGCATTAAATGGTCTGAAAAATAGGAGGAGCATGAAGTGGTGTTCAAAAACATGAAGAGCAAAAAAAAGGTGTGAAAAATATGAAGATTTCAAAAGGTTTCAAAAATGAAATGAACATGAAACGGTCTGAAAAATAGAAGGAGTATGATCTGGTGTTGAAAAAAAGGAAGAGACTGAAAAGGTGTGAAATATATGAAGAGCTTCAAAAAGTGTGAAATACATGAGGAGCATTAAACGGTCTGAAAAATAGGAGAAGCATGAAGCGGTGTTCAAAAACATGAAGAGCCTGAAAACGTGTGAAAAATATGAAGAGCTTCAAAAGGTGTGAAATACATGAGGAGCATTAAACGGTCTGAAAAATAGGAGAAGCATGAAGAGGGGTTCAAAAACAGGAAGAGCCTGAAAAGTTGTGAAAAATATGAAGAGCTTCAAAAGTTGTCAAAAATATGAGGAGCATGAAACGGTCTGAAAAATAGGAGGAGCATGAAGAGGTGTTCAAAAACATGAAGAGCCTGAAAAGGTGTGAAAAATATGAAGAGCTTCAAAAGGTGTGAAATATATGAGGAGCATGAAACTCTCTGAAAAATAGAAGGAGCATGATGTGGTGTTCAAAAACATGAAGAGCCTGAAAACGTGTGAAAAATACAAAGAGCTTCAAAACGTGTGAAAAATATGAGGAGCATGATACGGTTTGAAAAATAGGAGGAGCATGAAGCGGTGTTGAAAAACATGAAGAGCCTGAAAAGGTGTGAAAAATATGAAGAGCTTCAAAAGGTATCAAAAATAGGAGTAGCATGAAGAGGTGTTCAAAAATATGAAGAGCCTGAAAAGGTGTGAAAAATATGAAGAGCATGAAACAGTCTGAAAAATAGGTGGAGCATGAAGCGGTGTTCAGAAGCATGAAGAGCCTGAAAACTGTGAAAAATATGAAGAGCTTAAAAAGTGTGAAAAATATGAAGAGTTTCAAAAGGTGTGAAAAATATGAGGAGCATGAAGCGGTCTGAAAAATAGGAGGAGCATGAAACAGTGTGTAAAAAATGAAGAGCATGAATAGGTGTGAAAATTATGAAGAGTTTTAAAAGGTTTGAAAAATATGACGAGCATGAAATTGTCTGAAAAATAGGAGGAGCATGAAGCGGTGTTGAAATACATGAAGAGCCTGTAAAGGTTTGAAAAATATGAAGAGCTTCAAAAGGTGTGAAAAATATGAAGAGCTTCAAAATGTGTCAAAAATAGGAGGAGCATGACACGGTCTGAAAAATAGGAGGAGCATGAAGCGGTGTTGAAAAACATGAAGAGCCTGAAAAGGTGTAAAAAACATGAAGAGCCTAAAAAGGTGTCAAAAATATGAGGAATATGAAACGGTCTTAAAAATAGGATGATCATGAAGAGGTGTTGAAAAACATGAAGTTCCTGAAAAGGTGTGAAATATATGAAGAGCTTCAAAAGTTGTGAAATATATGAGGAGCATGAAACGGTCTGAAAAATAGGAGGAGCATGAAACGGTGTTCAAAAACATGAAGAGCTTCAAAAGGTGTGAAAAATATGAACAGCTTCAAAAGGTGTCAAAAACGAGATGAGTAAAAAACGGTCTGAAAAATGGGAGGAGCATGAAGTTGTGTTGAAAATAATGAAGAGCCTGAAAAGGTGTGAAAAATATGAGGAGCATGATACGGTCTGAAAAATAGGAGGAGCATGAAGTGGTTGTGAAAAAACATGAAGAGCCTGAAAACGTGTGCAAAATATGACGAGCTTCAAAAGGTGTGAAATACATGAGAAGCTTGAAACGGTCTGAAAAATAGGAGGAGCATGAAGCGATGTTGAAAAACATGAAGAGCCTTAAAATGTGTGAAAAATATGAAGAGCTTCAAAAAGTGTGAAAAATATGAGGATCATGAAACGGTCTGAAAAATAGGAGGAGCATGAAGCGGTGTTGAAAAACATGAAGAGCCTGAAAAGGTGTGACAAATATGAAGAGCTTCAAAAGGTGTGAAATACATGAGGAGCATGAAACGATCTGAAAAACAGGAGGAGCATGAAGCGGTGTTCAAAAACATGCAGAGTCTGAAAAGGTGTGAAAAATATGAAGAGCTTCAAAAGGTTTGAAAAATATGAAGAGCTTCAAAAGGTGTCAAAAATGAGATGAGCATGAAACGGTCTGAAAAATAGGAGGAGCATGAAGCGGTGTTCAAAAACATGAAGAGCCTGAAAAGGTGTGAGAAATATGAAGAGCTTCAAAAGATGTCAAAAATATGAGGAGCATGAAACGGTCTGAAAAATAGGAGGAGCATGAAATGGTGTTCAAACACATGAAGAGCCTGAAAATGTGTGAAAAATATGAAGAGCTTCAAAAGGTGTGAAATACATGAGGAGCATTAAACGGTTTAAAAATTAGGAGGAGCATGAAGCGGTGTTCAAAAACATGAAGAGCCTGAAAAGGTGTTAAAAATATGAAGAGCTTCAAAAGGTGTGAAAAATATGAGGAGCATGAAACGGTCTGAAAAATAGGAGGAGCATGAAGCGGTGTTGAAAAACATGAGGAGCCTGAAAAGTTGTGACAAATATGAAGAGCTTCAAAAGGTGTGAAATACATGAGGAGCATGAAACGGTCTGAAAATAGGAGGAGCATGAAGCGGTGTTCAAAAACATGCTGAAACTGAAATCTTGTGAAAAATATGAAGAGCTTCAAAAGGTGTGAAAAATATGAAGAGCTTCAGAATATGTCAAAAATGAGATGAGCATGAAACGGTCTGAAAAATAGGAGGAGCATGATGTAGTGTTGAAAAAAATGAAGAGCCTGAAAGGTGTGAAATATATGAAGAGCTTCAAAAGGTGTGAAAAATATGAGAAGCATGAAACGGTCTGAAAAATATGAGGAGTATGAACCGGTGTCGAAAAACCTGAAGAGCCTGAAAAGGTGTGAAAAATATGAAGAGCTCCAAAAGGTGTGAAAAATATGAGGAGCATGATACGGTCTGAAAAATAGGAGGAGCATGAACCGGTGTTCAAAAACATGAAGAGCCTGAAAAGGTGTGAAAAATATGAACAGCTTCAAAAGGTGTGAAAAATATGAGGAGCATGAAACGGTCTGAAAAATAGGAGGAGCATGAAGCGGTGTTGAAAAACATGAGGAGCCTGAAAAGGTGTGACAAATATGAAGAGCTTCAAAAGGTGTGAAAAATATGAAGAGCTTCAAAATGTGTCAAAAATAGGAGGAGCATGACACGGTCTGAAAAATAGGAGGAGCATGAAGCGGTGTTGAAAAACATGAAGAGCCTGAAAAGGTGTAAAAAACATGAAGAGCCTAAAAAGGTGTCAAAAATATGAGGAATATGAAACGGTCTTAAAAATAGGTGATCATGAAGAGGTGTTGAAAAACATGAAGTTCCTGAAAAGGTGTGAAATATATGAAGAGCTTCAAAAGTTGTGAAATATATGAGGAGCATGAAACGGTCTGAAAAATAGGAGGAGCATGAAACGGTGTTCAAAAACATGAAGAGCTTCAAAAGGTGTGAAAAATATGAACAGCTTCAAAAGGTGTCAAAAACGAGATGAGTAAAAAACGGTCTGAAAAATGGGAGGAGCATGAAGTTGTGTTGAAAATAATGAAGAGCCTGAAAAGGTGTGAAAAATATGAGGAGCATGATACGGTCTGAAAAATAGGAGGAGCATGAAGTGGTTGTGAAAAAACATGAAGAGCCTGAAAACGTGTGCAAAATATGACGAGCTTCAAAAGGTGTGAAATACATGAGAAGCTTGAAACGGTCTGAAAAATAGGAGGAGCATGAAGCGATGTTGAAAAACATGAAGAGCCTTAAAATGTGTGAAAAATATGAAGAGCTTCAAAAAGTGTGAAAAATATGAGGATCATGAAACGGTCTGAAAAATAGGAGGAGCATGAAGTGGTGTTGAAAAACATGAAGAGCCTGAAAAGGTGTGACAAATATGAAGAGCTTCAAAAGGTGTGAAATACATGAGGAGCATGAAACGATCTGAAAAACAGGAGGAGCATGAAGCGGTGTTCAAAAACATGCAGAGTCTGAAAAGTTGTGAAAATTATGAAGAGATTCAAAAGTTGTCAAAAATATGAGGAGCATGAAAAGTTCAGAAAAATAGGAGGATCATGAAGCGGTGTTCAAAAACATGAAGAGCCTGAAAATGTGTGCAAAATATGAAGAACTTCAAAAGTTGTCAAAAATACGAGGATCATCAAAAGGTCTGAAAAATAGGAGGTTCATGAAGCGGTGTTCAAAAACATGAAGAGCCTGAAAAGGTGTGAAAAATATGAAGAGCTTCAAAAGGTGTCAAAAATATGAGGAGCAAGAAACGGTCTGAAAAATAGGAGGATCATGAAGCGGTGTTGAAAACATGAAGAGCCTGAAAAGGTGTGAAAAATATGAAGAGCTTCAAAAGGTGTCAAAAATATGAGGAGCATGAAACGGTCTGAAAAATAGGAGGAGCATGAAGCGGTGTTGAAAAACATGAAGTGCCTGAAAACGTGTGAAAAATATGAAGAGCTTCAATAGGTGTGAAATACATGAGGAGCATTAAATGGTCTGAAAAATAGGAGGAGCATGAAGTGGTGTTCAAAAACATGAAGAGCAAAAAAAAGGTGTGAAAAATATGAAGATTTCAAAAGGTTTCAAAAATGAAATGAACATGAAACGGTCTGAAAAATAGAAGGAGTATGATCTGGTGTTGAAAAAAAGGAAGAGACTGAAAAGGTGTGAAATATATGAAGAGCTTCAAAAAGTGTGAAATACATGAGGAGCATTAAACGGTCTGAAAAATAGGAGAAGCATGAAGCGGTGTTCAAAAACATGAAGAGCCTGAAAACGTGTGAAAAATATGAAGAGCTTCAAAAGGTGTGAAATACATGAGGAGCATTAAACGGTCTGAAAAATAGGAGAAGCATGAAGAGGGGTTCAAAAACAGGAAGAGCCTGAAAAGTTGTGAAAAATATGAAGAGCTTCAAAAGTTGTCAAAAATATGAGGAGCATGAAACGGTCTGAAAAATAGGAGGAGCATGAAGAGGTGTTCAAAAACATGAAGAGCCTGAAAAGGTGTGAAAAATATGAAGAGCTTCAAAAGGTGTGAAATATATGAGGAGCATGAAACTCTCTGAAAAATAGAAGGAGCATGATGTGGTGTTCAAAAACATGAAGAGCCTGAAAACGTGTGAAAAATACGAAGAGCTTCAAAACGTGTGAAAAATATGAGGAGCATGATACGGTTTGAAAAATAGGAGGAGCATGAAGCGGTGTTGAAAAACATGAAGAGCCTGAAAAGGTGTGAAAAATATGAAGAGCTTCAAAAGGTATCAAAAATAGGAGTAGCATGAAGAGGTGTTCAAAAATATGAAGAGCCTGAAAAGGTGTGAAAAATATGAAGAGCATGAAACAGTCTGAAAAATAGGTGGAGCATGAAGCGGTGTTCAGAAGCATGAAGAGCCTGAAAACTGTGAAAAATATGAAGAGCTTAAAAAGTGTGAAAAATATGAAGAGTTTCAAAAGGTGTGAAAAATATGAGGAGCATGAAGCGGTCTGAAAAATAGGAGGAGCATGAAACAGTGTGTAAAAAATGAAGAGCATGAATAGGTGTGAAAATTATGAAGAGTTTTAAAAGGTTTGAAAAATATGACGAGCATGAAATTGTCTGAAAAATAGGAGGAGCATGAAGCGGTGTTGAAATACATGAAGAGCCTGTAAAGGTTTGAAAAATATGAAGAGCTTCAAAAGGTGTGAAAAATATGAAGAGCTTCAAAATGTGTCAAAAATAGGAGGAGCATGACACGGTCTGAAAAATAGGAGGAGCATGAAGCGGTGTTGAAAAACATGAAGAGCCTGAAAAGGTGTAAAAAACATGAAGAGCCTAAAAAGGTGTCAAAAATATGAGGAATATGAAACGGTCTTAAAAATAGGATGATCATGAAGAGGTGTTGAAAAACATGAAGTTCCTGAAAAGGTGTGAAATATATGAAGAGCTTCAAAAGTTGTGAAATATATGAGGAGCATGAAACGGTCTGAAAAATAGGAGGAGCATGAAACGGTGTTCAAAAACATGAAGAGCTTCAAAAGGTGTGAAAAATATGAACAGCTTCAAAAGGTGTCAAAAACGAGATGAGTAAAAAACGGTCTGAAAAATGGGAGGAGCATGAAGTTGTGTTGAAAATAATGAAGAGCCTGAAAAGGTGTGAAAAATATGAGGAGCATGATACGGTCTGAAAAATAGGAGGAGCATGAAGTGGTTGTGAAAAAACATGAAGAGCCTGAAAACGTGTGCAAAATATGACGAGCTTCAAAAGGTGTGAAATACATGAGAAGCTTGAAACGGTCTGAAAAATAGGAGGAGCATGAAGCGATGTTGAAAAACATGAAGAGCCTTAAAATGTGTGAAAAATATGAAGAGCTTCAAAAAGTGTGAAAAATATGAGGATCATGAAACGGTCTGAAAAATAGGAGGAGCATGAAGCGGTGTTGAAAAACATGAAGAGCCTGAAAAGGTGTGACAAATATGAAGAGCTTCAAAAGGTGTGAAATACATGAGGAGCATGAAACGATCTGAAAAACAGGAGGAGCATGAAGCGGTGTTCAAAAACATGCAGAGTCTGAAAAGGTGTGAAAAATATGAAGAGCTTCAAAAGGTTTGAAAAATATGAAGAGCTTCAAAAGGTGTCAAAAATGAGATGAGCATGAAACGGTCTGAAAAATAGGAGGAGCATGAAGCGGTGTTCAAAAACATGAAGAGCCTGAAAAGGTGTGAGAAATATGAAGAGCTTCAAAAGATGTCAAAAATATGAGGAGCATGAAACGGTCTGAAAAATAGGAGGAGCATGAAATGGTGTTCAAACACATGAAGAGCCTGAAAATGTGTGAAAAATATGAAGAGCTTCAAAAGGTGTGAAATACATGAGGAGCATTAAACGGTTTAAAAATTAGGAGGAGCATGAAGCGGTGTTCAAAAACATGAAGAGCCTGAAAAGGTGTTAAAAATATGAAGAGCTTCAAAAGGTGTGAAAAATATGAGGAGCATGAAACGGTCTGAAAAATAGGAGGAGCATGAAGCGGTGTTGAAAAACATGAGGAGCCTGAAAAGTTGTGACAAATATGAAGAGCTTCAAAAGGTGTGAAATACATGAGGAGCATGAAACGGTCTGAAAATAGGAGGAGCATGAAGCGGTGTTCAAAAACATGCTGAAACTGAAATCTTGTGAAAAATATGAAGAGCTTCAAAAGGTGTGAAAAATATGAAGAGCTTCAGAATATGTCAAAAATGAGATGAGCATGAAACGGTCTGAAAAATAGGAGGAGCATGATGTAGTGTTGAAAAAAATGAAGAGCCTGAAAGGTGTGAAATATATGAAGAGCTTCAAAAGGTGTGAAAAATATGAGAAGCATGAAACGGTCTGAAAAATATGAGGAGTATGAACCGGTGTCGAAAAACCTGAAGAGCCTGAAAAGGTGTGAAAAATATGAAGAGCTCCAAAAGGTGTGAAAAATATGAGGAGCATGATACGGTCTGAAAAATAGGAGGAGCATGAACCGGTGTTCAAAAACATGAAGAGCCTGAAAAGGTGTGAAAAATATGAACAGCTTCAAAAGGTGTGAAAAATATGAGGAGCATGAAACGGTCTGAAAAATAGGAGGAGCATGAAGCGGTGTTGAAAAACATGAGGAGCCTGAAAAGGTGTGACAAATATGAAGAGCTTCAAAAGGTGTGAAAAATATGAAGAGCTTCAAAATGTGTCAAAAATAGGAGGAGCATGACACGGTCTGAAAAATAGGAGGAGCATGAAGCGGTGTTGAAAAACATGAAGAGCCTGAAAAGGTGTAAAAAACATGAAGAGCCTAAAAAGGTGTCAAAAATATGAGGAATATGAAACGGTCTTAAAAATAGGATGATCATGAAGAGGTGTTGAAAAACATGAAGTTCCTGAAAAGGTGTGAAATATATGAAGAGCTTCAAAAGTTGTGAAATATATGAGGAGCATGAAACGGTCTGAAAAATAGGAGGAGCATGAAACGGTGTTCAAAAACATGAAGAGCTTCAAAAGGTGTGAAAAATATGAACAGCTTCAAAAGGTGTCAAAAACGAGATGAGTAAAAAACGGTCTGAAAAATGGGAGGAGCATGAAGTTGTGTTGAAAATAATGAAGAGCCTGAAAAGGTGTGAAAAATATGAGGAGCATGATACGGTCTGAAAAATAGGAGGAGCATGAAGTGGTTGTGAAAAAACATGAAGAGCCTGAAAACGTGTGCAAAATATGACGAGCTTCAAAAGGTGTGAAATACATGAGAAGCTTGAAACGGTCTGAAAAATAGGAGGAGCATGAAGCGATGTTGAAAAACATGAAGAGCCTTAAAATGTGTGAAAAATATGAAGAGCTTCAAAAAGTGTGAAAAATATGAGGATCATGAAACGGTCTGAAAAATAGGAGGAGCATGAAGTGGTGTTGAAAAACATGAAGAGCCTGAAAAGGTGTGACAAATATGAAGAGCTTCAAAAGGTGTGAAATACATGAGGAGCATGAAACGATCTGAAAAACAGGAGGAGCATGAAGCGGTGTTCAAAAACATGCAGAGTCTGAAAAGGTGTGAAAAATATGAAGAGCTTCAAAAGGTTTGAAAAATATGAAGAGCTTCAAAAGGTGTCAAAAATGAGATGAGCATGAAACGGTCTGAAAAATAGGAGGAGCATGAAGCGGTGTTCAAAAACATGAAGAGCCTGAAAAGGTGTGAGAAATATGAAGAGCTTCAAAAGATGTCAAAAATATGAGGAGCATGAAACGGTCTGAAAAATAGGAGGAGCATGAAATGGTGTTCAAACACATGAAGAGCCTGAAAATGTGTGAAAAATATGAAGAGCTTCAAAAGGTGTGAAATACATGAGGAGCATTAAACGGTTTAAAAATTAGGAGGAGCATGAAGCGGTGTTCAAAAACATGAAGAGCCTGAAAAGGTGTTAAAAATATGAAGAGCTTCAAAAGGTGTGAAAAATATGAGGAGCATGAAACGGTCTGAAAAATAGGAGGAGCATGAAGCGGTGTTGAAAAACATGAGGAGCCTGAAAAGTTGTGACAAATATGAAGAGCTTCAAAAGGTGTGAAATACATGAGGAGCATGAAACGGTCTGAAAATAGGAGGAGCATGAAGCGGTGTTCAAAAACATGCTGAGACTGAAATCTTGTGAAAAATATGAAGAGCTTCAAAAGGTGTGAAAAATATGAAGAGCTTCAGAATATGTCAAAAATGAGATGAGCATGAAACGGTCTGAAAAATAGGAGGAGCATGATGTAGTGTTGAAAAAAATGAAGAGCCTGAAAGGTGTGAAATATATGAAGAGCTTCAAAAGGTGTGAAAAATATGAGAAGCATGAAACGGTCTGAAAAATATGAGGAGTATGAACCGGTGTCGAAAAACCTGAAGAGCCTGAAAAGGTGTGAAAAATATGAAGAGCTCCAAAAGGTGTGAAAAATATGAGGAGCATGATACGGTCTGAAAAATAGGAGGAGCATGAACCGGTGTTCAAAAACATGAAGAGCCTGAAAAGGTGTGAAAAATATGAACAGCTTCAAAAGGTGTGAAAAATATGAGGAGCATGAAACGGTCTGAAAAATAGGAGGAGCATGAAGCGGTGTTGAAAAACATGAGGAGCCTGAAAAGGTGTGACAAATATGAAGAGCTTCAAAAGGTGGGAAATACATGAGGAGCATGAAACGGTCTCAAAAATAGGAGGAGCATGAAGCGGTGTTCAAAAACATGAAGAGCCTGAAAAGGGGTGAAAAATATGAAGAGCTTCAAAAGGTGTCAAAAATATGAGGACCATGAAACGGTCTGAAAAACAGGAGGAGCATGAAGCGGTGTTGAAAAACATGAAGAGTCTGAAAAGGTGTGAAATATATGAAGAGCTTCAAAAGGTGTAAAAAATATGAGGAGTTTGAAACGGTCTGAAAAATATGAGGATCTGGTTTCCTCATTGTGTATGCCCAGAAGTGGGATTGCTGGGTCATATGGCAGTTCTATTTCCAGTTTTTTAAGAAATCTCTTCACCGTTTTCCATAGCGGCTGTACTAGTGTGCATTCCCACCAACAGTATAAGAGGGTTCCCTTTTCTCCACTCCCTCTCCAGCATTTATTGCTTGTAGACTTTTGGATAGCAGCCATCCTGACTGGCATGTAATGGTACCTCATTGTGGTTTTCATTTGCATTTCTCTAATAATGAGTGATGTTGAGCATCTTTTCATGTGTTTGTTATCCATCTGTATGTCTTCTTTGGAGAAATGTCTGTTTAGTTCTTTGGCTCATTTTGTATTGGGTCATTTATTTTTCTGGAATTGAGCTGCAGGATTTGCTTGTATATTTTTGAGATTAATCCTTTGTCTGTTTCTTCATTTGCTATTATTTTCTCCCAATCTGAGGGCTGTCTTTTCACCTTACTTATAGTTTCCTTTGTAGTGCAAAAGCTTTTAAGTTTCATTAGGTCCCATTTGTTTAGTTTTGCTTTTATTTCCAATATTCTGGGAGGTGGGTCATAGAGGATCTTGCTTTGATTTATGTCGGAGAGTGTTTTGCCTATCTTCTCCTCTAGGAGTTTTATAGTTTCTGGTCTTACATTTAGATCTTTAATCCATTTTGAGTTTATTTTTGTGTATGGTGTTAGAAAGTGTTCTATTTTCATTCTTTTACAAGTGGTTGACCAGTTTTCCCAGCACCACTTGTTAAAGAGGTTGTCTTTTTTCCATTGCATATCCTTGCCTCCTTTGTCAAAGATAAGGTGTCCATAGGTTCGTCTGAAAGAGACACGTGCACCCCAATGTTCATCGCAGCACTGTTTATAATAGCCAGGACATGGAAGCAACCTAGATGCCCGTCAGCAGATGAATGGATAAGAAAGCTGTGGTACATATACACCATGGAATATTACTCAGCCATTAAAAAGAATTCATTTGAATCAGTCCTAATGAGATGGATGAAGCTGGAGCCCATTTTACAGAGTGAAGTAAGCCAGAAAGATAAAGAACATTACAGCATACTGACACATGTATATGGAATTTAGAAAGGTGACAACGATAACCCTATATGCAGAACAGAAAAAGAGACACAGAAATACAGAACAGACTTTTAAACTTTGTGGGAGAATGTGAGGGTGGGATGTTTCAAAAGAACAGCATGTATGCTATCTATGGTGAAACAAATCACCAGCCCAGGTAGGATGCACGAGACAAGTGCTCCGGCTTGGTGCACTGGGAAGACCCAGAGGAATCGGGAGGAGAGGGAGGTGGGAGGGGGAATCGGGACTGGGAATACATGTAAATCCATGGCTGATTCATATCAAAGTATGACAAAACCCACTGGAAAAAAAAATAAAAATAATAAAAAATAATAAAAAAAAATAACAATAAAAAAAAAATAAGAGGAGCATGAAACGGTGTTCAAAAACATGAAGAGCCTGAAAAGGTGTGAAAAATATGAAGAGCTTCAAAACGTGTCAAAAATATGAGGAGCATGAAACAATCTGAAAAATAGGAGGAGCATTAAGCGGTGTTCAAAAACATGAAGAGCCTGAAAAAGTGTGAAAAATATGAAGAGCTTCAAAACGTGTCAAAAATATGAGGAGCATGAAACAATCTGAAAAATAGGAGGAGCATTAAGCGGTGTTCAAAAACATGAAGAGCCTGAAAAGGTGTGAAAAATATGAAGAGCTTCAAAACGTGTCAAAAATATGAGGAGCATGAATCGCTCTGAAAAATAGGAGGAGCATGAAGCAGTATTCAAAAACATGAAGAGACTGAAATGTGCGAAAAATATGAAGAGCTTCAAAACGTGACAAAATATGAGGAGCATGAAACGGTCTGAAATATAGGAGGTGCATGAAGTGGTGTTGAAAAACATGAAGAGCCTGAAACGGTGTGAAATATATGAAGAGCTTCAAAAGGTGTCAAAAATATGAGGAGCAGGAAACGGTCTGAAAAATAGGAGGATCATGTAGCGGTGTTGAAAAACATGAAGAGCCTGAAAAGGTGTGAAAAATATGAAGAGCTTCAAAAGGTGTCAAAAATATGAGGAGCATGAAACGGTCTTAAAAATAGGAGAAAGATGAAGCGGTGTTCAAAAACATGAAGAACATGAAAAGGTGTGAAAAATAAGAAGAGCTTTAAAAGGTGTGAAAAATTTGAGGAGCTTGAAACGGTCTGAAAAATAGGAGGAGCATGAACTGGTGTTGAAAAACATGAAGAGCCTGAAAAGGTGGGAAAAATATGAAGAGCTTCAAAAGGTGTGAAAAATATGAGGAGCATGAAACGATCTGAAAAATAGGAGGAGGATGAAATGGTAATCAAAACATGAAGAGCCTGAAAAGGTGTGAAAAATTTGAAGAGCTTCAAAAGGTGTGAAATACATGAGGAGCATGAAACGGTCTGAAAAATAGGAGGAGCATGAAGCGGTGTTCAAAAAAATGCAGAGACTGAAAAGTTGTGAAAAATATGAAGAGCTTTAAAGGTGTGAAAAATATGAAGAAGTTCAAAATGTGTCAAAAATGAGATGAGCATGAAACGGTCTGAAAAATAGGAGGAGCATGAAGCGGTGTTCAAAAACATGAAGAGCCTGAAAAGTTGTGAAAAATATGAAGAGCTTCAAAAGGTGTCAAATATATGAGGAGCATGAAACGGTCTGAAATATAGGAGGAGCATGAAGCGGTGTTCAAAAACATGAAGTGCCTGAAAAGGTGTGAAAAATCTGAAGAGCTTCAAAAGGTTTTAAAAATATGAGGAGCAAGAAATTGTCTGAAAAATAAAGGAGCATGAAGCGATGTTCAAAAACATGAAGAGCCTGAAAAGGTGTGAAAAATATGACGAGCTTCAAAAGTTGTCTAAAATATGAAGAGCATGAAACCGTCTGAAAAATAGGAGGAGCATGAAGCGGTGTTCAAAAACATGAAGAGCCTGAAAAGGTGTGAAAAATATGAAGAGCTTCAAAAGGTTTGAACTACATGAGGAGCATTAAACGGTCTGAAAAATAGCAGGAGCATTAAGTGGTGTTGAAAAACCTGAAGAGCCTGAAAAGATGTGAAAAATATGAAGAGCGTCAAAAGGTGTAAAAAAAATATGAAGAGCCTGAAACGGTCTGAAAAATAGGAGGAGCATGAAGCGGTGTTTAAAAACATGAAGAGCCTGAAAAGGTGTGAAATATATGAAGAGCTTCAAAAGGTGTGAAAAATATGGAGAGCTTCAAAAGGTGTCAAAAATATGAAGAGCATGAAATGGTCTGAAAAATAGGGGGAGCATGAAATGGTGTTCAAAAACATGAAGAGCCTGAAAAGGTGTGAAATATATGAAGAGCCTGAAAAGGTGTGAAAAATATGAAGAGCTTCAAAAGGTGTCAAAAATATGAAGAGCATGAAACTGTCTGAAAAATAGGAGGAGCATTAAATGGTGTTCAAAAACATGAAGAGCCTGAAAAGCTGTGAAAAATATGAAAAGCTTCAAAGGTGTGATATACATGAGGAGCATGAAACGGTCTGAAAAATAGGAGAAGCATGAAGTGATGTGGAAAAACATGAACAGCCTGAAAAGGTGTGAAAAATATGAAGAGCTTCAAAAGGTGTGAAATACATGAGGAGCATGAAACTCTCTGAAAAATAGGAGGAGCATGAAGTGGTGTTCAAAAACATGAAGAGCCTGAAAATGTGTGAAAAATATGAAGAGCTTCAAAAGGTGTGAAATATATGAGGAGCTTCAAAAGGTGTGAAAAATATGAAGAGCTTCAAAAGATGTCAAAAATATGAAAAGCATGAAACGGTCTGAAAAATAGGAGGAGCATGAAATGGTGTTCAAAAACATGAAGAGCCTGAAAATGTGTGAAAAATTTGAAAAGCTTCAAAGGTTTGAAATACATGAGGAGCATGA
Organism: Dama dama; assembly: GCF_033118175.1. Taxonomy (NCBI): domain Eukaryota; kingdom Metazoa; phylum Chordata; class Mammalia; order Artiodactyla; family Cervidae; genus Dama; species Dama dama. Next base: position 965,967 of record NW_026870935.1, read on the forward strand.
AACGGTCTGAAAAATAGGAGAAGCATGAAGTGGAGTGGAAAAAAATGAAGAGCCTGAAAAAGTGTGAAAAATATGAAGAGCTTCAAAAGGTGTGAAATATATGTGGAGCATGTATCTCTCTGAAAAATAGGAGGAGCATGAAGTGGTGTTGAAAAACATGAAGAGCCTGAAAAGATGTGAAAAATATGAAGAGCTCCAAAAGGTGTGAAAAATATGAGAAGCATGATACGGTCTGAAAAATAGGAGGAGCATGAAGTGGTGTTCAGAAACATGGAGAGCCTAAAAAGGTGTGAAAAATATGAAGAGCTTCAAAAAGTGTCAAAAATATGAGGAGCTTGAAACGGTCTGAAAAATAGGAGGAGCATGAAGCAGTGTTCACAAACATGAAGAGCCTGAAAAGGTGTGAAAAATATGAAGAGCTTCAAAACGTGTGAAATACATGAGGAGCATGAAAAGGTCTGAAAAATAGGAGGAGCATGAAATGGTGTTCAAAAGCATGAAGAGCATGAAAAGGTGTGAAAATTATGAAGAGCTTCAAAAGGTGTGAAAAACATGAGGAGAATGAAACGGTCTGAAAAATACAGCAGCCTGAAACGGTCTGAAAAATAGGAGGAGCATGAAGCGGTGTTCAAAAACATGAAGGGCCTGAAAACGGGTGAAAAATATGAAGAGCTTCAAAAGGAGTCAAAAATATGCGGAGCCTGAAACGATCTGAAAAATAGGAGGAGCATGAAGCGGAGTTGAAAAACATGAAGAGCCGGAAAAGGTGTGAAAAATGTGAAGAGCTTCAAAAGGTGTCAAAAATATGAGGAGCATGAAACGCTCTGAAATATAGGAGGATCATGAAGCGGTGTTGAAAAACATGAAGAGCCTGAAAAGGTGTGATAAATGTGAAGAGCTTCAAAAGGTGTCAAAAATATGAGGAGCATGAAACGGTTTGAAAAATAGTAGGAGCATGAAACGGTGATCAAAAACATGAGGAATTTGAAAACGTGTGAAAAATATGAAGAGCTTCAGACGATGTGAAAAATATCAGGAGCATGAAACGGTCTGAAAAAGATGAGGAGCATGAAGTGGTCTTCAAAAACATGTACAGCCTGAAAAGGTGTGAAAAATATGAAGAGCTTCAAAAGGTGTGAAAAACAGGAGGAACATGCAGCGGTGTTCAAAAATATGAAGAGCCTGAAAAGGTTTGAAAAATATGTAGTGCTTCAAAAGGTGTCAACAATATGAGGAGCATGAAACGGTCTGAAAAATAGGAGGAGCAAGAAGCGGTGTTGAAAAACAAGAAGAGACGGAAAATGTGTGAAAAATATGAAGAGCTTCAAAAGGTTTCAAAAATATGAGGAGCTTGAAATGGTCTGAAAAATAGGACGAGCATGAAACGGTGTTCAAAAACATGAAGAGCATGAAAAGGTGTGAAAATTATGAAGAGCTTCAAAAGGTGTGAAAAACATGAGGAGAATGAAACGGTCTGAAAAATAGGAGGAGCATGAAGCAGTGTTCAAAACATGAAGAGCCTGAAAAAGTGTGAAAAATATGAAGATCTTCAAAAGTTTGAAAAATATGAAGACCCTGAAAAGGTGTCAAAAATGAGATGAGCATGAAACAGTCTGAAAAGTAGGAGGAGCATGAAGTGTTGTTCAAAAACGTGAAGAGCCTGAAAAGTTGTGAAAAATATGAAGAGCTTGAAAAGGTGTGAAATACCTGAGGAGCATGAAACGGTCTGAAAAATAGGAGGAGCATGAAGCGGTGTTCAAAATCATGAAGAGGCTGATAAGGTGTGAAAAAAATTAAGAGCTTCAAAAGGTTTGAAAAATAGGAGGAGCATGAAGCGGTGTTCAAAAACATGAAGAGCCTGAAAATGTGTGAAAAATATGAAGAGCTTAAAAAATTGTCAAAAATATGAGGAGCATGAAACGGTCTGAAAAATACGAGCAGCCTGAAAACGTCTGAAAAATAGGAGGAGCATGAAGCGGTGTTCAAAAACATGAAGGGCCTGAAAACGTGTGAAAAATATGAAGAGCTTCAAAAGGAGTCAAAAATATGCGGAGCCTGAAACGATCTGAAAAATAGGAGGAGCATGAAGCGGTGTTGAAAAACATGAAGAGCCGGAAAAGGTGTGAAAAATGTGAAGAGCTTCAAAAGGTGTCAAAAATATGAGGAGCATGAAACGGTCTGAAAAATACGAGGAGTAAGAAGCGTTATTGAAATACATGAAGAGCCTGAAAACGTGTGAAGAATATGAAGAGCTCAAAAGGTGTGAAAAAAATGAAGAGCTTCAGAAGGTGTCAAAAATGAGATGAGCATGAAACGGCCTCAAAAATAGGAGGAGCAGGAAGTGGTGTTCAGAAACATGAAGAGCCTGAAAAGGTGTGAAAAATATGAAGTGCTTCAAAAGGTGTCAACAATATGAGGAGCATGAAACGGTCTGAAAAATAGGAGGAGCAAGAAGCGGTGTTGAAAAACAAGAAGAGCCTGAAAAGGTGTGAAAAATATGAAGAGCTTCAAAACGTGTCAAAAATATGAGGAGCACGAAACGGTCTGAAAAATAGGAGGAGCATGAAGCGGTGTTGAAAAACATGAAGAGCCTGAAAACGTGTGAAAAATATGAAGAGCTTCAAAAGGTATGAAAATATGAAGAGCTTCAAAAGTTGTCAAAAAAGAGATGAGCATGAAACGGTCTGAAAAAAAGGAGCAGCATGAAGCGGTGTTGAAAAACATGAAGAGCCTGAAAAGGTGTGAAAAATAAGAAGAGCTTTAAAAGGTGTGAAAATTATGAGGAGCTTGAAACGGTGAAAAATAGGAGGAGCATGAACTGGTGTTGAAAAACATGAAGAGCCTGAAAAGGTGGGAAAAATATGAAGAGCTTCAAAAGGTGTGAAAAATATGAGGAGCATGAAACGGTCTGAAAAATAGGAGGAGGATGAAACGGTAATCAAAAACATGAAGAGCCTGAAAAGGTGTGAAAAATTTGAAGAGCTTCAAAAGGTGTGAAATACATGAGGAGCATGAAACGGTCTGAAAAATAGGAGGAGCATGAAGCGGTGTTCAAAAAAATGCAGAGACTGAAAAGTTGTGAAAAATATGAAGAGCTTTAAAGGTGTGAAAAATATGAAGAAGTTCAAAATGTGTCAAAAATGAGATGAGCATGAAACGGTCTGAAAAATAGGAGGAGCATGAAGCGGTGTTCAAAAACATGAAGAGCCTGAAAAGTTGTGAAAAATATGAAGAGCTTGAAAAGGTGTCAAATATATGAGGAGCATGAAACGGTCTGAAATATAGGAGGAGCATGAAGCGGTGTTCAAAAACATGAAGTGCCTGAAAAGGTGTGAAAAATCTGAAGAGCTTCAAAAGGTTTTAAAAATATGAGGAGCAAGAAATTGTCTGAAAAATAAAGGAGCATGAAGCGATGTTCAAAAACATGAAGAGCCTGAAAAGGTGTGAAAAATATGACGAGCTTCAAAAGTTGTCTAAAATATGAAGAGCATGAAACCGTCTGAAAAATAGGAGGAGCATGAAGCGGTGTTCAAAAACATGAAGAGCCTGAAAATGTGTGAAAAATATGAAGAGCTTCAAAAGGTGTGAAATATATGAGGACCTTCAAAAGGTGTGAAAAATATGAAGAGCTTCAAAAGATGTCAAAAATATGAAAAGCATGAAACGGTCTGAAAAATAGGAGGAGCATGAAATGGTGTTCAAAAACATGAAGAGCCTGAAAATGTGTGAAAAATTTGAAAAGCTTCAAAGGTTTGAAATACATGAGGAGCATGATACGGTCTGAAAAATAGGAGAAGCATGAAGTGGTGTGGAAAAAAATGAAGAGCCTGAAAAAGTGTGAAAAATATGAAGAGCTTCAAAAGGTGTGAAATATATGTGGAGCATGTATCTCTCTGAAACATAGGACGAGCATGAAGTGGTGTTGAAAAACATGAAGAGCCTGAAAAGATGTGAAAAATATGAAGAGCTCCAAAAGGTGTGAAAAATATGAGAAGCATGATACGGTCTGAAAAATAGGAGGAGCATGAAGTGGTGTTCAGAAACATGGAGAGCCTAAAAAGGTGTGAAAAATATGAAGAGCTTCAAAAAGTGTCAAAAATATGAGGAGCTTGAAACGGTCTGAAAAATAGGAGGAGCATGAAGCAGTGTTCACAAACATGAAGAGCCTGAAAAGGTGTGAAAAATATGAAGAGCTTCAAAACGTGTGAAATACATGAGGAGCATGAAAAGGTCTGAAAAATAGGAGGAGCATGAAATGGTGTTCAAAAACATGAAGAGCATGAAAAGGTGTGAAAATTATGAAGAGCTTCAAAAGGTGTCAAAAACATGAGGAGAATGAAACGGTCTGAAAAATAGGAGGAGCATGAAGCAGTGTTCAAAACATGAAGAGCCTGAAAAAGTGTGAAAAATATGAAGATCTTCAAAAGTTTGAAAAATATGAAGACCCTGAAAAGGTGTCAAAAATGAGATGAGCATGAAACAGTCTGAAAAGGAGGAGGAGCATGAAGTGTTGTTCAAAAACGTGAAGAGCCTGAAAAGTTGTGAAAAATATGAAGAGCTTGAAAAGGTGTGAAATACCTGAGGAGCATGAAACGGTCTGAAAAATAGGAGGAGCATGAAGCGGTGTTCAAAACATGAAGAGCCTGAAAAAGTGTGAAAAATATGAAGAGCTTCAAAAGGTTTAAAAAATAGGAGGAGGATGAAGCGGTGTTCAAAAACATGAAGAGCCTGAAAAAGTGTGATAAATATGAAGAGCTTATAAAATTGTCAAAAATATGAGGAGCATGGAGAGATGTTCAAAAACATGAAGAGGCTGATAAGGTGTGAAAAACATTAAGAGCTTCAAAAGGTTTGAAAAATAGGAGGAGCATGAAGCTGTGTTCAAAAACATGAAGAGCCTGAAAATGTGTGAAAAATATGAAGAGCTTCAAAACGTGTGAAATACATGAGGAGCATGAAAAGGTCTGAAAAATAGGAGGAGCATGAAGCGGTGTTCAAAACATGAAGAGCCTGAAAAAGTGTGAAAAATATGAAGAGCTTATAAAATTGTCAAAAATATGAGGAGCATGAAACGGTCTGAAAAATACGAGCAGCCTGAAACGATCTGAAAAATAGGAGGAGCATGAAGCGGTGTTCAAAAACATGAAGGGCCTGAAAACGTGTGAAAAATATGAAGAGCTTCAAAAGGAGTCAAAAATATGCGGAGCCTGAAACGATCTGAAAAATAGGAGGAGCATGAAGCGGTGTTGAAAAACATGAAGAGCCGGAAAAGGTGTGATAAATGTGAAGAGCTTCAAAAGGTGTCAAAAATATGAGGAGCATGAAACGGTCTGAAAAATAGGAGGAGTAAGAAGCGTTATTGAAATACATGAAGAGCCTGAAAACGTGTGAAGAATATGAAGAGCTCAAAAGGTGTGAAAAAAATGAAGAGCTTCAGAAGGTGTCAAAAATGAGATGAGCATGAAACGGCCTCAAAAATAGGAGGAGCAGGAAGTGGTGTTCAGAAATATGGAGAGCCTGAAAAGGTGTGAAAAATATGAAGAGCTTCAAAAGGTGTGAAATACATGAGGAGCATGAAACGGTCTGAAAAATAGGAGGAGCATGAAGAGGTGTTCAAAAACCTGAAGAGCCTGAAAAGGTGTGAAAAATATGAAGAGCTTCTAAAGGTGTGAAAAACAGGAGGAACATGAAGCGGTGTTCAAAAATATGAAGAGCCTGAAAAGGTGTGAAAAATATGAAGTGCTTCAAAAGGTGTCAACAATATGAGGAGCATGAAACGGTCTGAAAAATAGGAGGAGCAAGAAGCGGTGTTGAAAAACAAGAAGAGACGGAAAAGGTGTGAAAAATATGAAGAGCTTCAAAACGTGTCAAAAATATGAGGAGCACGAAACGGTCTGAAAAATAGGAGGAGCATGAAGCGGTGTTGAAAAACATGAAGAGCCTGAAAACGTGTGAAAAATATGAAGAGCTTCAAAAGGTATGAAAATATGAAGAGCTTCAAAAGTTGTCAAAAAAGAGATGAGCATGAAACGGTCTGAAAAATAGGAGCAGCATGAAGCGGTGTTGAAAAACATGAAGAGTCTGAAAAGGTGTGAAAAATATGAAGAGCTTCAAAAGGTGTCAAAAATATGAGTATCATGAAATGGTCTGAAAAACAGGAGCAGCATGAAACAGTGTTCAAAAACATGAAGACATTGAAAAGGTGTGAAAAATATGAAGAGGTTCAAAAGGTGTGAAATACATGAGGATCATGAAACGGTCTGAAAAATATGAGGAGCATGAAGCGGTGTTCAAAAACATGAGGAGCCTGAAAAGGTGAGAAAAATATGAAGAGCTTCAAAAGGTGTGAGAAATGTGAGGAGCATGAAGCGGTGTTCAAATACATGAAAAGCCTGAAAAGGTGTGAAAAATATGAAGAGCTTCAAAAGGTTTCAAAAATATGAGGAGCTTGAAATGGTCTGAAAAATAGGACGAGAATGAAACGGTGTTCAAAAACATGAAGAGCATGAAAAGGTGTGAAAATTATGAAGAGCTTCAAAAGGTGTGAAAAACATGAGGAGAATGAAACGGTCTGAAATATAAGAGGATCATGAAGCAGTGTTCAAAACATGAAGAGCCTGAAAAAGTGTGAAAAATATGAAGAGCTTATAAAATTGTCAAAAATATGAGGAGCATGAAACGGTCTGAAAAATACGAGCAGCCTGAAACCGTCTGAAAAATAGGAGGAGCATGAAGCGGTGTTCAAAAACGTGAAGAGCCTGAAAAGGTGTGAAAAATATGAAGAGTTTCAAAAGGTGTGAAATACCTGAGGAGCATGAAACGATCTGAAAAATAGGAGGAGCATGAAGTGGTGTTCAAAACATGAAGAGCCTGAAAAAGTGTGAAAAATATGAACAGCTTCAAAAGGTTTGAAAAATAAGAGGAGCATGAAGCGGTGTTCAAAAACATGAAGGGCCTGAAAACGGGTGAAAAATATGAAGAGCTTCAAAAGGAGTCAAAAATATGCGGAGCCTGAAACGATCTGAAAAATAGGAGGAGCATGAAGTGGAGTTGAAAAACATGAAGTGCCAGAAAAGGTGTGAAAAATGTGAAGAGCTTCAAAAGGTGTCAAAAATATGAGGAGCATGAAACGCTCTGAAATATAGGAGGATCATGAAGCGGTGTTGAGAAACATGAAGAGCCTGAAAAGGTGTGATAAATGTGAAGAGCTTCAAAAGGTGTCAAAAATATGAGGAGCATGAAACGGTCTGAAAAATAGTAGGAGCATGAAACGGTGATCAAAAACATGAAGAATTTGAAAACGTGTGAAAAATATGAAGAGCTTCAAACGGTGTGAAAAATATCAGGAGCATGAAACGGTCTGAAAAAGATGAGGAGCATGAAGTGGTCTTCAAAAACATGTACAGCCTGAAAAGGTGTGAAAAATATGAAGAGCTTCAAAAGGTGTGAAAAATATGAAGAGCTTCAAAAGGTGTCAAAAATGAGATGAGCATGAAACGGTCTGAAAAATAGGAGGAGAATGAAACGATGTTGAAAAACTTGAAGACCCTGAAAAGCTGTGAAAAATATGAAGAGCTTCAAAAGGTGTGAAAAATATGAAGAGCTTCCAAAGGTGTCAAAAAATGAGGAGCATTAAAAGGTCAGAAAAAGAGGAGGAGCATGAGTGGTGTTGAAAAACATGAAGAGACTGAAAAGGTGTGAAAAATATGAAGAGCTTCAAAAGGTGTCAAAAATATGAGGAGCTTGAAACGGTCTGAAAAATAGGAGGAGCATGAAGCAGTGTTCAAAAACATGAAGAGTCTGAAAAGGTGTGAAAAATATAAAGAGTTTCAAAACGTGTGAAATTCATGAGGAGCATGAAAAGGTCTGAAAAATAGGAGTAGCATGAAGAGGTGTTCAAAAACATGAAGAGGCTGATAAGGTGTGAAAAACATGAAGAGCTTCAAAAAGTTTGAAAAATAGGAGGAGCATGAAGCGGTGTTAAAAAACATGAAGAGCCTAAAAAAGTGTGAAAAATATGAAGAGCTTATAAAATGGTCAAAAATATGAGGAGCATGAAACGGTCTGAAAAATAGGAGCAGCATGAAACGGTGAACAAAAACATGAAGAGCCTGAAAACGTGTGAAAAGTATGAAGAGCTTCCAACGGTGTGAAAAATATGAGGAGCATGAAACAGACTGAAAAAGATGAGGAGCATGAAGTCGTGTTCAAAAACATGTGCAGCCTGAAAAGCTGTGAAAAATATGAAGAGCTTCAAAAGGTGTGAAAAATAGGAGGAGGATGAAGCGGTGTTCAGAAACATGAAAAGCCTGAAAATGTGTGAAATATGTGAAGAGCTTCAAAAGATGTCAAAAATATGAGGAGCATGAAACGGTCTGAAAAATAGGAGGAGTAAGAATCGTTATTGAAATACATGAAGAGCCTGAAAACGTGTGAAGAATATGAAGAGCTCAAAAGGTGTGAAAAAAATGAAGAGCTTCAGAAGGTGTCAAAAATGAGATGAGCATGAAACGGCCTCAAAAATAGGAGGAGCAGGAAGTGGTGTTCAGAAACATGGAGAGCCTGAAAAGGTGTGAAAAATATGAACAGCTTCAAAAGGTGTGAAATACATGAGGAGCATGAAACGGTCTGAAAAATAGGAGGAGCATGAAGAGGTGTTCAAAAACCTGAAGAGCCTGAAAAGGTGTGAAAAATATGAAGAGCTTCAAAAGGTGTGAAAAACAGGAGGAACATGAAGCGGTGTTCAAAAATATGAAGAGCCTGAAAAGGTGTGAAAAATATGAAGTGCTTCAAAAGGTGTCAACAATATGAGGAGCATGAAACGGTCTGAAAAATAGGAGGAGCAAGAAGCGGTGTTGAAAAACAAGAAGAGACGGAAAAGGTGTGAAAAATATGAAGAGCTTCAAAACGTGTCAAAAATATGAGGAGCATGAAACGGTCTGAAAAATAGGAGGAGCATGAAGCAGTGTTGAAAAACATGAAGAGCCTGAAAACGTGTGAAAAATCTGAAGAGCTTCAAAAGGTATGAAAATATGAAGAGCTTCAAAAGTTGTCAAAAAAGAGATGAGCATGAAACGGTCTGAAAAATGGGAGCAGCATGAAGCGGTGTTGAAAAACATGAAGAGTCTGAAAAGGTGTGAAAAATATGAAGAGCTTCAAAAGGTGTCAAAAATATGAGGAGCATGAAACAGTCTGAAAAATAGGAGGAGCATGAAGCGGTGTTGAAAAACATGAAGAGCCTGAAAACGTGTGAAAAATATGAAGAGCTTCAAAAAGTATGAAAATATGAAGAGCTTCAAAAGTTGTCAAAAAAGAGATGAGCATGAAACGGTCTGAAAAATAGGAGCAGCATGAAGCGGTGTTGAAAAACATGACGAGCCTGAAAATGTGTGAAAAACGTGAAGAGCTTCAAAAGATGTCAAAAATATCAGGAGCATGAAACGGTCTGAAAAATATGAGGAGCATGAAGCGGTGTTAAAAAACATGAAGAGCCTGAAAAGAAGTGAAAAATGTGAAGAGCTTCAAAAGGTGTGAAAAATATGAAGTCCTTCAAAAGGTGTCAAAAATATGAAGAGCTTCAAAAGATGTCAAAAATATGAGGAGCATGAAACGGTCTGAAAAATATGAGGAGCATGAAGCGTTGTTGAAAAACATGAAGAGCCTGAAAAGCTGTGAAAAATAGGAAGAGCTTTAAAGGAGTGAAAAATATGAGGAGCATGAAAAGGTCTGAAAAATAGGAGTAGCATGAAGAGGTGTTCAAAAACATGAAGAGGCTGATAAGGTGTGAAAAACATGAAGAGCTTCAAAAAGTTTGAAAAATAGGAGGAGCATGAAGCGGTGTTAAAATACATGAAGAGCCTAAAAAAGTGTGAAAAATATGAAGAGCTTATAAAATGGTCAAAAATATGAGGAGCATGAAACGGTCTGAAAAATAGGAGGAGCATGAAACGGTGATCAAAAATATGAAGAGCCTGAAAACGTGTGAAAAATATGAAGAGCTTCAAACGGTGTGAAAAATATGAGGAGCATGAAACAGACTGAAAAAGATGAGGAGCATGAAGTCGTGTTCAAAAACATGTTCAGCCTGAAAAGCTGTGAAAAATATGAAGAGCTTCAAAAGGTGTGAAAAATAGGAGGAGGATGAAGCGGTGTTCAGAAACATGAAAAGCCTGAAAATGTGTGAAATATGTGAAGAGCTTCAAAAGATGTCAAAAATATGAGGAGCATGAAACGGTCTGAAAAATAGGAGGAGTAAGAAGCGTTATTGAAATACATGAAGAGCCTGAAAACGTGTGAAGAATATGAAGAGCTCAAAAGGTGTGAAACAAATGAAGAGCTTCAGAAGGTGTCAAAAATGAGATGAGCATGAAACGGCCTCAAAAATAGGAGGAGCAGGAAGTGGTGTTCAGAAACATGGAGAGCCTGAAAAGGTGTGAAAAATATGAACAGCTTCAAAAGGTGTGAAATACATGAGGAGCATGAAACGGTCTGAAAAATAGGAGGAGCATGAAGAGGTGTTCAAAAACCTGAAGAGCCTGAAAAGGTGTGAAAAATATGAAGAGCTTCAAAAGGTATGAAAAGCAGGAGGAACATGAAGCGGTGTTCAAAAATATGAAGAGCCAGAAAAGGTGTGAAAAATATGAAGTGCTTCAAAAGGTGTCAACAATATGAGGAGCATGAAACGGTCTGAAAAATAGGAGGAGCAAGAAGCGGTGTTGAAAAACAAGAAGAGACGGAAAAGGTGTGAAAAATATGAAGAGCTTCAAAACGTGTCAAAAATATGAGGAGCATGAAACGGTCTGAAATATAGGAGGATCATCAAGCGGCGTTGAAAAACATGAAGAGCCTGAAAATGTGTGATAAACGTGAAGAGCTTCAAAAGATGTCAAAAATATGAGGAGCATGAAACGGTCTGAAAAATATGAGGAACATGAAGCGGTGTTAAAAAACATGAAGAGCCTGAAAAGAAGTGAAAAATATGAAGAGCTTCAAAAGGTGTGAAAAATATGAAGACCTTCAAAAGGTGTCAAAAATATGAAGAGCTTCAAAAGATGTCAAAAATATGAGGAGCATGAAACGGTCTGAAAAATATGAGGAGCATGAAGCGGTGTTGAAAAACATGAAGAGCCTGAAAAGCTGTGAAAAATAGGAAGAGCTTCAAAAGGTGTGAAAAATATGAAGAGCTTCAAAAAATGTCAAAAATATGAGGAGCATGAAATGGTCTCAAATATAGGAGAATCATGCAGCGGTGTTGAAAACTATAAACAGCCTGAAAAAGTGTGAAAAATATGAAGAGCTTCAAAAGGTGTCAAAAATATGAGTATCATGAAATGGTCTGAAAAACAGGAGCAGCATGAAACAGTGTTCAAAAACATGAAGACATTGAAAAGGTGTGAAAAATATGAAGAGGTTCAAAAGGTGTGAAATACATGAGGATCATGAAACGGTCTGAAAAATATGAGGAGCATGAAGCGGTGTTCAAAAACATGAGGAGCCTGAAAAGGTGAGAAAAATATGAAGAGCTTCAAAAGGTGTGAGAAATGTGAGGAGCATGAAGCGATGTTCAAATACATGAAAAGCCTGAAAAGGTGTGAAAAATATGAAGAGCTTCAAAAGGTTTCAAAAATATGAGGAGCTTGAAATGGTCTGAAAAATAGGACGAGCATGAAACGGTGTTCAAAAACATGAAGAGCATGAAAAGGTGTGAAAATTATGAAGAGCTTCAAAAGGTGTGAAAAACATGAGGAGAATGAAACGGTCTGAAAAATAGGAGGAGCATGAAGCAGTGTTCAAAACATGAAGAGCCTGAAAAGGTGTGAAAAATATGAAGTGCTTCAAAAGGTGTCAACAATATGAGGAGCATGAAACGGTCTGAAAAATAGGAGGAGCAAGAAGCGGTGTTGAAAAACAAGAAGAGCCTGAAAAGGTGTGAAAAATATGAAGATCTTCAAAAGTTTGAAAAATATGAAGACCCTGAAAAGGTGTCAAAAAAGAGATGAGCATGAAAAAGTCTGAAAAGTAGGAGGAGCATGAAGTGTTGTTCAAAAACATGAAGGGCCTGAAAATGTGTGAAAAATATGAAGAGCTTCAAAAGGTTTGAAAAATAGGAGGAGCATGAAGCGGTGTTGAAAAACATGAAGAGCCTGAAAAAGTGTGAAAAATATGAAGAGCTTATAAAATTGTCAAAAATATGAGGAGCATGAAGAGATGTTCAAAAACATGAAAAGGCTGATAAGGTGTGAAAAACATGAAGAGCTTCAAAAGGTTTGAAAAATAGGAGGAGCATGAAGCGGTGCTCAAAAACATGAAGAGCCTGAAAATGTGTGAAAAATATGAAGAGCTTATAAAATTGTCAAAAATATGGGGAGGATGAAACGGTCTGAAAAATACGAGCAGCCTGAAACCGTCTGAAAAATAGGAGGAGCATGAAGCGGTGTTCAAAAACATGAAGGGCCTGAAAACGTGTGAAAAATATGAAGAGCTTCAAAAGGAGTCAAAAATATGCGGAGCCTGAAACGATCTGAAAAATAGGAGGAGCATGAAGCGGTGTTGAAAAACATGAAGAGCCAGAAAAGGTATGAAAAATGTGAAGAGCTTCAAAAGGTGTCAAAAATATGAGGAGCATGAAACGCTCTGAAATATAGGAGGATCATGAAGCGGTGTTGAAAAACATGAAGAGCCTGAAAAGGTGTGATAAATGTGAAGAGCTTCAAAAGGTGTCAAAAATATGAGGAGCATGAAACGGTCTGAAAAATAGGAGGAGCATGAAACGGATATCAAAAACATGAAGAATCTGAAAACGTGTGAATAATATGAAGAGCTTCAAACGGTGTGAAATATATCAGGAGCATGAAACGGTCTGAAAATGATGAGGAGCATGAAGTGGTCTTCAAAAACATGTACAGCCTGAAAAGGTGTGGAAAATATGAAGAGGTTCAAAAGGTGTGAAATACATGAGTATCATGAAACGGTATAAAAAATAGGAGGAGCATGAAGCTGTGTTCAAAAACATGAGAGCCTGAAAAGGTGTGAAAATATGAAGAGCTTTAAAAGGTGTGAAAAATACGAGGAGCATGAAACGGTGTTCAAAAACATGAAGAGCCTAAAATGGTGTGAAAATTATGAAGAGCCTCAAAACGTGTCAAAAATAGGAGGAGCATGAAGCGATGTTGAAAAACTTGAAGAGCCTGAAAACGTGTAAAATATGAAGAGCTTCAAAAGGTGTGAAAAATATGAAGAGCTTCAAAAGGTGTCAAAAATGAGATGAGCATGAAACGGTCTGAAAAATAGGAGGAGAATGAAACGGTGTTGAAAAACTTGAAGACCCTGAAAAGCTGTGAAAAATATGAAGAGCATCAAAAGGTGTGAAAAATATGAAGAGCTTCCAAAGGTGTCAAAATTATGAGCAGCATGAAAAGGTCACAAAAAGAGGAGGAGCATGAGTGGAGTTTAAAAACATGAAGAGACTGAAAAGGTGTGAAAAATATGAAGAGCTTCAAAAGGTGTCAAAAATATGAGGAGCTTGAAACGGTCTGAAAAATAGGAGGAGCATGAAGCAGTGTTCAAAACCATGAAGAGTCTGAAAAGGTGTGAAAAATATGAAGAGCTTCAAAACGTGTGAAATACATGAGGAGCATGAAAAGGTCTGAAAAATAGGAGTAGCATGAAGAGGTGTTCAAAAACATGAAGAGTCTGATAAGGTGTGAAAAACATGAAGAGCTTCAAAAAGTTTGAAAAATAGGAGGAGCATGAAGCGGTGTTAAAAAACATGAAGAGCCTAAAAAAGTGTGAAAATTATGAAGAGCTTATAAAATGGTCAAAAATATGAGGAGCAAGAAACGGTCTGAAAAATAGGAGGAGCATGAAACAGTGATCAAAAACATGAAGAGCCTGAAAACGTGTGAAAAATATGAAGAGCTTCCAACGGTGTGAAAAATATGAGGAGCATGAAACAGACTGAAAAAGATGAGGAGCATGAAGTCGTGTTCAAAAACATGTGCAGCCTGAAAAGCTGTGAAAAATATGAAGAGCTTCAAAAGGTGTGAAAAATAGGAGGAGGATGAAGCGGTGTTCAGAAACATGAAAAGCCTGAAAATGTGTGAAATATGTGAAGAGCTTCAAAAGATGTCAAAAATATGAGGAGCATGAAACGGTCTGAAAAATAGGAGGAGTAAGAAGCGTTATTGAAATACATGAAGAGCCTGAAAACGTGTGAAGAATATGAAGAGCTCAAAAGGTGTGAAATAAATGAAGAGCTTCAGAAGGTGTCAAAAATGAGATGAGCATGAAACGGCCTCAAAAATAGGAGGAGCAGGAAGTGGTGTTCAGAAACATGGAGAGCTTGAAAAGTTGTGAAAAATATGAACAGCTTCAAAAGGTGTGAAATACATGAGGAGCATGAAACGGTCTGAAAAATAGGAGGAGCATGAAGAGGTGTTCAAAAACCTGAAGAGCCTGAAAAGGTGTGAAAAATATGAAGAGCTTCAAAAGGTGGGAAAAACAGGAGGAAAATGAAGCGGTGTTCAAAAATATGAAGAGCCTGAAAAGGTGTGAAAAATATGAAGTGCTTCAAAAGGTGTCAACAATATGAGGAGCATGAAACGGTCTGAAAAATAGGAGGAGCAAGAAGCGGTGTTGAAAAACAAGAAGAGACGGAAAAGGTGTGAAAAATATGAAGAGCTTCAAAACGTGTCAAAAAAATGAGGAGCATGAAACTGTCTGAAAAACAGGAGGAGCATGAAGCGGTGTTGAAAAACATGAAGAGCCTGAAAACGTGTGAAAAATATGAAGAGCATCAAAAGGTATGAAAATATGAAGAGCTTCAAAAGTTGTCAAAAAAGAGATGAGCATGAAACGGTCTGAAAAATAGGAGCAGCATGAAGCGGTGTTGAAAAACATGAAGAGTCTGAAAAGGTGTGAAAAATATGAAGAGCTTCAAAAGGTGTCAAAAATATGAGGAGCATGAAACGGTCTGAAATATAGGAGGATCATCAAGCGGTGTTGAAAAACATGAAGAGCCTGAAAATGTGTGAAAAATGTGAAGAGCTTCAAAAGATGTCAAAAATATGAGGAGCATGAAACGGTCTGAAAAATAGGAGGAGTAAGAAGCGTTATTGAAATACATGAAGAGCCTGAAAACGTGTGAAGAATATGAAGAGCTCAAAAGGTGTGAAATAAATGAAGAGCTTCAGAAGGTGTCAAAAATGAGATGAGCATGAAACGGCCTCAAAAATAGGAGGAGCAGGAAGTGGTGTTCAGAAACATGGATAGCTTGAAAAGGTGTGAAAAATATGAACAGCTTCAAAAGGTGTGAAATACATGAGGAGCATGAAGCGGTGTTCAAAAATATGAAGAGCCTGAAAAGGTGTGAAAAATATGAAGAGCTTCAAAAGGTGTGAAAAACAGGAGGAACATGAAGCGGTGTTCAAAAATATGAAGAGCCTGAAAAGGTGTGAAAAATATGAAGAGCTTCAAAAGGTGTGAAAAACATGAGGAGCATGAAACGGTCTGAAAAATAGGAGGAGCATGAAGAGGTGTTCAAAAACCTGAAGAGCCTGAAAAGGTGTGAAAAATATGAAGAGCTTCAAAAGGTGGGAAAAACAGGAGGAAAATGAAGCGGTGTTCAAAAATATGAAGAGCCTGAAAAGGTGTGAAAAATATGAAGTGCTTCAAAAGGTGTCAACAATATGAGGAGCATGAAACGGTCTGAAAAATAGGAGGAGCAAGAAGCGGTGTTGAAAAACAAGAAGAGACGGAAAAGGTGTGAAAAATATGAAGAGCTTCAAAACGTGTCAAAAAAATGAGGAGCATGAAACTGTCTGAAAAACAGGAGGAGCATGAAGCGGTGTTGAAAAACATGAAGAGCCTGAAAACGTGTGAAAAATATGAAGAGCATCAAAAGGTATGAAAATATGAAGAGCTTCAAAAGTTGTCAAAAAAGAGATGAGCATGAAACGGTCTGAAAAATAGGAGCAGCATGAAGCGGTGTTGAAAAACATGAAGAGTCTGAAAAGGTGTGAAAAATATGAAGAGCTTCAAAAGGTGTCAAAAATATGAGGAGCATGAAACGGTCTGAAATATAGGAGGATCATCAAGCGGTGTTGAAAAACATGAAGAGCCTGAAAATGTGTGAAAAATGTGAAGAGCTTCAAAAGATGTCAAAAATATGAGGAGCATGAAACGGTCTGAAAAATAGGAGGAGTAAGAAGCGTTATTGAAATACATGAAGAGCCTGAAAACGTGTGAAGAATATGAAGAGCTCAAAAGGTGTGAAATAAATGAAGAGCTTCAGAAGGTGTCAAAAATGAGATGAGCATGAAACGGCCTCAAAAATAGGAGGAGCAGGAAGTGGTGTTCAGAAACATGGATAGCTTGAAAAGGTGTGAAAAATATGAACAGCTTCAAAAGGTGTGAAATACATGAGGAGCATGAAGCGGTGTTCAAAAATATGAAGAGCCTGAAAAGGTGTGAAAAATATGAAGAGCTTCAAAAGGTGTGAAAAACAGGAGGAACATGAAGCGGTGTTCAAAAATATGAAGAGCCTGAAAAGGTGTGAAAAATATGAAGAGCTTCAAAAGGTGTGAAAAACAGGAGGAACATGAAGCGGTGTTCAAAAATATGAAGAGCCTGAAAAGGTGTGAAAAATATGAAGTGCTTCAAAAGGTGTCAACAATATGAGGAGCATGAAACGGTCTGAAAAATAGGAGGAGCAAGAAGCGGTGTTGAAAAACAAGAAGAGACGGAAAAGGTGTGAAAAATATGAAGAGCTTCAAAACGTGTCAAAAATATGAGGAGCATGAAACTGTCTGAAAAACAGGAGGAGCATGAAGCGGTGTTGAAAAACATGAAGAGCCTGAAAATGTGTGAAAAATATGAAGAGCTTCAAAAGGTATGAAAATATAAAGAGCTTCAAAAGTTGTCAAAAAAGAGATGAGCATGAAACGGTCTGAAAAATAGGAGCAGCATGAAGCGGTGTTGAAAAACATGAAGAGTCTGAAAAGGTGTGAAAAATATGAAGAGCTTCAAAAGGTGTGAAAAACAGGAGGAACATGAAGCGGTGTTCAAAAATATGAAGAGCCTGAACATGTGTGAAAAATGTGAAGAGCTTCAAAAGATGTCAAAAATATGAGGAGCATGAAACGGTCTGAAAAATATGAGGAGCATGAAGCGGCGTTAAAAAACATGAAGAGCCTGAAAAGAAGGGAAAAATATGAAGAGCTTCAAAAGGTGTGAAAAATATGAAGACCTTCAAAAGGTGTCAAAAATGAGATGAGCATGAAACGGTCGGAAAAATAGGAGGAGCATGAAGCGGTGTTGAAAAACATGAAGAGCCTGAAAACCTGTGAAAAATAGGAAGAGTTTCACAAGGTGTGAAAAATATGAAGAGCTTCAAAAAATGTCAAAAATATGAGGAGCATGAAATGGTCTCAAATATAGGAGAATCATGCAGCGGTGTTGAAAACTATAAACAGCCTGAAAAAGTGAGAAAAATATGAAGAGCTTCAAAAGGTGTCAAAAATATGAGTATCATGAAATGGTCTGAAAAACAGGAGCAGCATGAAACAGTGATCAAAAACATGAAGACATTGAAAAGGTGTGAAAAATATGAAGAGCTTCAAAATGTGTGAAATACATGAGGAGCAAGAAACGGTCTGAAAAATAGGAGAAGCATGAAGTGGTGTTCAAAAACATGTACAGCCTGAAAAGGTGTGAAAAATATGAAGAGCTTCAAAAGGAGTGAAAAATAGGAGGAGCATGAAGCGGTGTTCAAAAACATGAGAAGACTGAAAAGGTGTGAAAAATATGAAGAGCTTCAAAAGGTGAGAAAAATATGAAGAGTTTCAAAAATGTGAAAAATATGAAGAGCTTTAAAAGGTGTGAAAAATATGAACAGCTTCTAAAGGTGTCAAAAAAGAGATGAGCATGAAACGGTCTGAAAAATAGCAGGAGCATGAAGCGGTGTTGAAAATCATGAAGAGCCTGAAAAGGTGTGAAAAACATGAAGAGCTTCAAAAGGTGTGAAAAATATGAAGAGCTTCAAAAGGTGTCAAAATTATGAGGTGCATGAAACAGTCTGAAAAATAGGAGGAGCATGATGCGGTGTTGTAAAACAAGAAGAGACTGAAAAGTTGTGCAAAATTGGAAGAGCTTCATTACGTGTGAAATACATGAGGAGAATGAAACGGTCTGTAAAATAGGAGGAGCATGAAGCGGTTTTGAAAATGATGAAGAGCTTGAAAAGGTGTGAAAAATAAGAAGAACTTCAAAAGATGTGAAAAATATGAGGAGCATGAAAAGGTCTGAAAAACAGGAGCAGCATGAAGCGGTGTTGAAAAACATGAAGAGTCTGAAAAGGTGTGAGAAATATGAAGAGCTTCAAAAGGTGTGAAAAATATGAAGAGCTTCAAAAGGAGTGAAGAATATGAAGAGCTTCAAAAGGTGTCAAAAATGAGATGAGCATGAAACGGTCTGAAAAATAGGAGGAGCATGAAGCGGTGTTGAAAAACATGAAGAGCCTGAAAAGGTGTGAAAAATATGAAGAGCTTCAAAAGGTGTGAAAAATATGAGAAGCATGAAACGATATGAAAAATAGGAGGAGCATGACGCGGTGTTCAGAAACATGAAGAGCCTGAAAAGATGTGAAAAATATGAAGAGCTTCAAAATGTGTCAAAATATGAGGAGCATGAACGGTCTGAAAAATAGGAGGAGCATGAAACGGTGTTCAAAAACATGAAGAGCCTGAAAAATGGGAAAAATATGAAGAGCTTCAAAACGTGTCAAAAATATGAGTAGCATGAAACGGTCTGAAAAATGGGAGGAGCATGAAACCTTGTTCAAAAACATGAAGAGCCTGAAAAGATGTGAAAAATATGAAGAGCTTCAAAAGGTGTGAAAAATATGAGGAGCATGAAGCGGTGTTCAAAACCCTGAAGAGCCTGAAAAGGTGTGAAAAATAGGAAGAGCTTCAAAAGGTGTGAAAAATATGAAGAGCTTCAAAAGGTGTAAAAATGAGATGAGCATGATACGGTCTGAAAAATAGGAGGGGCATTAAGTGGTGTTGAAAAACATGAAGAGCCTGAAAAGGTGTGAAAAATATGAAGAGCTTCAAAAGGTGTGAAAAATATGAGGAGCATGAAGCGGTGTTCAAAACCCTGAAGAGCCTGAAAAGGTGTGAAAAATAGGAAGAGCTTCAAAAGGTGTGAAAAATATGAAGAGCTTCAAAAGGTGTAAAAATGAGATGAGCATGATACGGTCTGAAAAATAGGAGGGGCATTAAGTGGTGTTGAAAAACATGAAGAGCCTGAAAAGGTGTGAAAAATATGAAGAGCTTCAAAAGGTGTGAAATACTTGAGGAGCATGAAACGGTCTGAATAATAGGAAGATCATGAAGCGTTGTTGAAAAACATGAACAGCCTGAAAATGTGTGAAATATATGAAGAGATTCAAAAGGTTTAAAATATATGAGGAGCATGAAACGGTCTGAAAAATAGAGGCAGCATAAAACGGTGTTCAAAAACATGAAGAGCGTGAAAAGGTGTGAAAAATAGGAAGAGCTTAAAAAGGTGTGAAATGTATGAGGAGCATGAAACGGTCTGAAAATTAGGAGGAGCATGAAGCTGTGTTCAAAAACATGAAGAGCCTGAAAAGGTGTGAAAAACATGAAGAGCTTCAAAAGTTTGAAAAATAGGAGGAGCATGAAGCGGTGTTCAAAAACATGAAGAGCCTGAAAAAGTGTGAAAAATATGAAGAGCTTATAAAATTGTCAAAATTATGAGGAGCATGAAACGGTCTGAAAAATACGAGCAGCATGAAACGGTCTGAAAAATAGGAGGAGCGTGAAGCGGTGTTCAAAAACACGAAGAGCCTGAAAAAGTGTGAAAAGTATGAAGAGCTTCAAAACGTATGAAAAATATGAAGAGCTTCAAAAGGTGTCAAAAAAGAGATGAGCATGAAACGGTCTGAAAAATAGGAGGAGCATGACGCGGTGTTGAAAAACATGAAGAGCCTGAAAAGGTGTGAAAAATATGAAGAGCTTCAAAATGTGTGAAATACATGAGGAGCAAGAAACGATCTGAAAAATAGGAGGAGCATGAAGTGGTGTTCAAAAACATGTACAGCCTGAAAAGGTGTGAAAAATATGAAGAGCTTCAAAAGGTGTGAAAAATAGGAGGAGCATGAAACGGTCTGAAAAATAGGAGGAGCATGAAGTGGTGTTGAAAAACATGAAGAGCCTGAAAAGGTGTGAAAAATATGAAGAGCTTCAAAACGTGTCAAAAATATGAGAAGCATGCAACGTTCTGAAAAATAGGAGGAGTAAGAACCGTTATTGAAATACATGAAGAGCCTGAAAACGTGTGAAGAATGTGAAGAGCTCAAAAGTTTTGATAAAAATGAAGAGCTTCAGAAGGTGTCAAAAATGCGATGAGCATGAAACCGTCGGAAAAATAGGAGGAGCATGAAGTGGTGTTGAAAAACATGAAGAGTCTGAAAAGGTGTGAAAAATATGAAGAGCTTCAAAAGGTGTGAAAAATATGAGGAGCATGAAACGGTCTGAAATATAGGGGGATCATGAAGCGGTTTTGAAAAACATGAAGAGCCTGAAAAGGTGTGAAAAATGTGAAGAGCTTAAAAAGGTGTCAAAATATGAGGAGCATGAAACGGTCTGAAAAATAGGAGGAGCATGAAACGGTGATCAAAAATATGAAGAGCCTGAAAAGTTGTGAAAAATATGAAGAGCTTCAAAAGGTGTGAAAAATATGAGGAGCACGAAACGGTCTGAAAAAGATGAGGAGCATGAAGCGGCGTTGAAAAACATGAAGAGCCTGAACAGGTGTGAAAAATATGAAGAGCTTCAAAAGGTGTCAAAAATATGAGGAACATGAATCGGTCTGAAAAATAAGAGAAGCATGAAGTGATGTTGAAAAACATGTAGAGCCTGAAAAGGTGTGAAAATTATGAAGAGCTTCAAAAGGTGTGAAATACATGAGGAGCATGAAACGGTCTGAAAAATAGGAGGAGCATGAAACGTTGTTCAAAACGAAGAAGAGCCTGAAATGGTGTGAAAAATATGAAGAGCCTCAAAAAGTGTCAAAAATATGAGGAGCATGAAACGGTCTGAAAAAGAGGAGGAGCATGAGCGGAGTTGAAAAACATGAAGAGCCTGAAAAGGTGTGAAAAATATGAAGAGCTTCAAAAGGTGTGAAAAATAGGAGGAGCATGAAGCGGTTTTCAAAAACATGAAGAGCCTGAAAAGGTGTGAAAAATACGAAGAGCTTCAAAAGGTGTCAAAAATATGACGAGCATGAAAGAGTCTGAAAAATAGGAGCAGCATGAAACGGTGTTCAAAAACATGAAGAGCCTGAAAAGCTGTGAAAAATATGAAGAGCTTCAAAAAGTGTGAAAAATAGGAGGAGCATGAAACGGTCTGAAAAATAGGAGTAGCATGAAGCGGTGTTCAAAAACATGAAGATCCTGAAAAGGTGTGAAAAATATAGAGCTTCAAAAGGTGTCAAAGATATGAGGAGCATGAAACGGTCTGAAAAAAAGGAGGAGCATGAAACGGTGTTCCAAAACATGAACAGCCTGAAAAGTTGTGAAAAATATGAAGAGCTTCAAAAGGTGTCAAAAATATGAGGAGCATGAAAAGGTCTGAAAAATAGGAGGAGCATGAAACGGTGTTCCAAAACATGAAGAGCCTGAAAAGGTGTGAAAAATATGAAGAGCATCAAAAGGTGTGAAAAATATGAGGAGAATGAACCGATCTGAAAAATAGGAGGAGCATGAAGCCGTGTTGAAAAACATGAAGAGCCTGAAAACGTGTGAAAAATATGAAGAGCTTCTAAAGGTGTCAAAAATATTAGGACAATGAAACGGTCTGGAAAATAGGAGAAGCATGAAGCCGTGTTGAAAAACATGAAGAGCCTGAAAAGTTGTGAAAAATATGAAGAGCTTCAAAAGGTGTCAAAAATATGAGGAGCATGAAAGGTCTGAAAAATAGGAGGAGCATGAAACGGTGTTCCAAAACATGAAGAGCCTGAAAAGGTGTGAAAAATATGAAGAGTTTCAAAAGGTGTGAATTACATGAGGAGCATGAAACGGTCTGAAAAATAGGAGGAGCATGAAGCGGTGTTGAAAAACTTGAAGAGCCTGAAAAGTTGTGAAAAAAATGAAGAGCTTCAAAAGGTGTGAAAAATATGAGCAGCTTCAAAAGGTGTCAAAAATGAGATGAGCATGAAACGGTCTGATAAATAGGAGGATCATGAAGCGGTGTTGAAAATCATGAAGAGCCTGAAAACGTGTGAAAAATATGAAGAGCTTCAAAAGATATGAAAAACATGAGGAGCTTGAAACGGTCTGAAAAACAGGAGGAGCATGAAGCGGTTTTGAAAAACATGAAGAGCCTGAAAAGGTGTGAAAAATATGAAGAGCTTCAAAAGGTGTGAAAAATATGAGGAGCCTGAAACAGTTTGAAAAATAGGAGGAGCATGAAACAGTGATGAAGAACATGAAGAGCCTGGAAGGGTGTGACAAATATGAAGAGCTTCAAAGGTGTCAAAAATATGAGGAGGATGAAACAATCTGAAAAATAGGAGGAGCGTTAAGCGGTGTTCAAAAACATGAAGAGCCTGAAAAGGTGTGAAATATAGGAAGAGCTTCAAAAGGTGTGAAAAATACGAGGAGCATGAAATGGTCTGAAAAATAGGAGGAGCATGAAGCGGTGTTCAAAAACATGAAAAGCCTGAAAAGGTGTGAAATATATGAAGAGCTTAAAAAGCTGTCAAAAGTATGAGGAGCATGAAATGGTCTGAAAAATAGGAGAAGCATGAAACGGTGTTGAGAAACATGAAGAGCCTGAAAAGGTGTGAAAAATATGAAGAGCATGAAAAGGTGTGAAAAATATGGGGAGCATGAAACTGTGTTCAAAAACATGAAGAGCCTGAAAAGCTGTGAAAAATATGAAAAGCTTCAAAATGTGTCAAAAATATGATGAGCAAAAAACGGTCTGAAAATTAGGAGGAGCATGAAGCCGTTTTCAAAAACTTGAAGAGCCTGAAATGATGTGAAAAATATGAAGAGCTTCAAAAGGTGTCAAAGATATGAGGAGCATGAAACGGTCTGAAAAATAGGAGGAGCATGATACGGCGTTGAAAAACATAAAGAGCCTGAAAAGGTGTGAAAAATATGAAGAGCTTCAAAATGTGTCAAAAAAATGACGAGCATGATATGTATGAAAAATAGGAGGAGCATGTAACGGTGTTTCAAAAGCATGAAGAGCCTGAAAGTTATGAAAAATATGCAGAGCTTCAAAAAGTCTCAAAAACATGAGGAGCATGAAACGGTCTGAAAAATAGGAGGAGCATGAAACGGTGTTCAAAAACATGAAGAGCCTGAAAAGGTGTGAAAAATATGAAGAGCTTCAAAAGGTGTCAAAAATATGAGGACCATGAAACGGTCTGAAAAATAGTAGGAGCATGAAGCGGTGTTGAAAAACATGAAGAGCCTGAAAAGGTGTGAAATATATGAAGAGCTTCAAAAGTTGTAAAAAATATGAGGAGTTTGAAACGGTCTGAAAAATAAGAGGATCTGGTTTCCTCAGTGTGTATGCCCAGAAGTGGAATTGCTGGGTCATATGGCAGTTCTATTTCCAGTTTTTTAAGAAATCTCTACACCGTTTTCCATATCGGCTGTACTATTGTGCATTCCCACCAACAGTATAAGAGGGTTCCCTTTTCTCCACTCCCTCTCCAGCATTTATTGCTTGTAGACTTTTGGATAGCAGCCATCCTGACTGGCATGTAATGGTACCTCATTGTGGTTTTGATTTGCATTTCTCTAATAATGAGTGATGTTGAGCATCTTTTATGTGTTTGTTATCCATCTGTATGTCTTCTTTGGAGAAATGTCTGTTTAGTTCTTTGGCTCATTTTTTATTGGGTCATTTATTTTTCTGGAATTGAGCTGCAGGATTTGCTTGTGTATTTTTGAGATTAATCCTTTGTCTGTTTCTTCATTTGCTATTATTTTCTCCCAATCTGAGGGCTGTCTTTTCACCTTACTTATAGTTTCCTTTGTAGTGCAAAAGCTTTTAAGTTTCATTAGGTCCCATTTGTTTAGTTTTGCTTTTATTTCCAATATTCTGGGAGGTGGGTCATAGAGGATCTTGCTTTGATTTATGTCGGAGAGTGTATTGCCTATCTTCTCCTCTAGGAGTTTTATAGTTTCTGGTCTTACATTTAGATCTTTAATCCATTTTGAGTTTATTTTTGTGTATGGTGTTAGAAAGTGTTCTATTTTCATTCTTTTACAAGTGGTTGACCAGTTTTCCCAGCACCACTTGTTAAAGAGGTTGTCTTTTTTCCATTGCATATCCTTGCCTCCTTTGTCAAAGATAAGGTGTCCATAGGTTCGTCTGAAAGAGACACGTGCACCCCAATGTTCATCGCAGCACTGTTTATAATAGCCAGGACATGGAAGCAACCTAGATGCCCGTCAGCAGATGAATGGATAAGAAAGCTGTGGTACATATACACCATGGAATATTACTCAGCCATTAAAAAGAATTCATTTGAATCAGTCCTAATGAGATGGATGAAGCTGGAGCCCATTATACAGAGTGAAGTAAGCCAGAAAGATAAAGAACATTACAGCATACTGACACATGTATATGGAATTTAGAAAGGTGACAACGATAACCCTATATGCAGAACAGAAAAAGAGACACAGAAATACAGAACAGACTTTTAAACTTTGTGGGAGAATGTGAGGGTGGGATATTTCAAAAGAACAGCATGTATGCTATCTATGGTGAAACAGATCACCAGCCCAGGTAGGATGCACGAGACAAGTGCTCCGGCTTGGTGCACTGGGAAGACCCAGAGGAATCGGGTGGAGAGGGAGGTGGGAGGGGGAATCGGGACTGTGAATACATGTAAATCCATGGCTGATTCATATCAAGGTATGACAAAACCCACTGGAAAAAAAAAATAAAAATAATAAAAAAAAATAACAATAAAAAAAAAAAAATAAGAGGAGCCTGAAATGGTCTGAAAAATAGGAGGAGCATGAAGTGGTGTTGAAAAACGTGAAGAGCCTGAAAAGGTGTGAAAAATATGAAGAACTTCAAAAGGTGTCAAAAATATTAGCAGCATGAAACAGTCTGAAAAAAAGGAGGAACATGAAACGGTGTTCAAAAACATGAAGAGCCTGGAGAAGTGTGAAAAATATGAAGAGCTTCAAAAGTTGTCAAAAATATGAGGAGCATGAAACGGTCTGAAAAAAAGGAGGAGCATGAAGCGGTGTTGAAAAACATGAAGAGCCTGAAAAGGTGTGAATAATATGAAGAGCTTCAAAAGGTGTCAAAAATATGAGGAGCATGAAACCGTCTGAAAAATAGTAGGAGCATGAAGCGGTGTTGAAAACATGAAGAGCCTGAAAAGGTGTGAAAAATATGAAGAGGTTCAAAAGGTGTCAAAAATATGAGGAGCATGAAACGGTCTGAAAAATAGGAGGAGCATGAAACGGTCTGAAAAATAGGAGGAGCATGAAGCGGTGTTCAAAAACATGAAGAGCCTGAAAAAGTGTGAAATATATTAAGAGCCTCAAAGGTGTCAAAAATATGAGGAGCAAGAAACGGTCTGAAAAATAGGAGGAGCTTAAGCGGGTTGAAAAATATGAAGAGCCTGAAAAGATGTGAAAAATATGAAGAGCTTCAAAAGGTGTCAAATATATGAGGAGCATGAAACGGTCTGAAAAATTGGAGAAGCATGAAGTGGTGTTCAAAAAAATGAAGAGCCTGAAAAGGTGCGAAAAATATGAAGAGCTTCAAAAGGTGTCAAAAATATGAGGACCATGAACGGTCTGAAAAATATGAGGAGCAAGAAACTGTTTTCAAAAACATGAAGAGCCTCAAAAGGTGTGAAAAGTATGAAGAGCTTCAAACTGTGTCAAAAATATGATGAGCATGAAACGGTCTGATAAATAGGAGGAGCATGAAGTGGTGTTGAAAAACATGAAGAGCCTGAAAAAGGTGTGAAACATATGAGGAGCATGAAACGGTCTGAAAAATAGGAGGCGCATGAGACGGTGTTGAAATACATGAAAAGCCTGAAAAGGTGTGAAAAATATGAAGAGCTTCAAAGGATGTCAAAAATATGAGGAGCATGAACATGTCTGAAAAATAGGAAGAGAATGAAGCGGTGTAGAAAAACATGAAAAGCCTGAAAAGGTGTGAAAAATATAAAGAGCTTCAAAAGGTGTGAAAAAGATGAGGAGCATGAAACGGTCTGAAATAAAGGAGGAGAATGAAGTGGTGTTGAAAAACATGAAAAGCCTGAAAAGGTGTGAAAAATATGAAGAGCTTCAAAAGGTGACAAAAATATGAGGAGCATGAAAAGCTCTTAAAAATAGGAGTAGCATGAAGTGGTGTAGAAAAACATGAAGACCCTGAAAAAATGTGAAAAATATGAAGAGCTTCAAAAGGTGTCAAAAATATGAGGAGCTTGAAACGGTCTGAAATATAGGAGGAGCGTGAAAAGGTGTTAAAACATGAAGAGCTTAAAATGGTGTGAAACATATGAGGAGCATGAAAAGGTCTGAAAATAGTAGGAGCATGAAGCGGTGTTGAAAAACATGAAAAGCCTGAAAAGGTGTGAAAAATATGAAGAGCTTCAAAAGGTGACAATAATATGAAGATCATGAAAAGCTCTTAAAAATAGGAGGAGCATGAAGTGGTGTAGAAACACATGAAGAGCCTGAAAAGGTGTGAAATCTATGGAGAGCTTCAAAATGAGTCAAAAATATGAGGAGCATGAAACGGTCTCAAATAAAGGAGGAGCATGAAGTTGTGTTGAAAAATTTGAAGAGCCTGAAAAGGTGTGAAAAATATGAAGAGCTTCAAAAAGTGTCAAAAATATGAGGAGCATGAAACGGTCTGAAAAATAGGAGGAGCATTAATCGGTGTTCAAAAATATGAAGAGCCTGGAAAGCTGTTGAAAAATATGAAGAGCTTCAAAAGGTATCAAAAATATGAGGAGCATGAAACGATCTGAAAAATAGGAGGAGCATGAAGTGGTGTTGAAATACATGAAGAGCCTGAAAAAGGTGTGAAACATATGAGGAGCCTGAAACGGTCTGAAAGAGAGGAGGAGTATGAATCGGTGTTGAAAATCATGAAGAGCCTGAAAAATTGTGAAGAATAAGAAGAGCTTCAAAAGGTGTCAAAAATATGAGGAGCATGAAACGATCTGAAAATTAGGAGGAGCATGAAACCGTGTTGAAAAATATGAAGACCATGAAAGGGTGTGAAAAACATGAAGAGCTTCAAAAGGTGTCAAAAATATGAGGAGCATGAAGCGGTCTGAAAAATAGGAGGAACATGAAACGGTTTGACAAATAGGAGGAGCATGAAACGGTGTTGAAAAACATGAAGAACCTGAAAGGTGTCGAAAATATGAAGAGCTTCAAAATGTGTCAAAAATATGAGGAGCATGAAACGGTTTGAAAAATAGGAGGAGAATGAAACGGTGTTGAAAAACATGAAGAACCTGAAAGGTGTCGAAAATATGAAGAGCTTCAAAATGTGTCAAAAATATGAGGAGCATGAAACGATCTGAATAATCGGAGGAGCATGAAAGCGTGTTGAAAAACATGAAGAGCACGGAAAGGTGTGAAAAATATGAAGAGCTTCAAAAGGTGTCAAAAATATGAGGACCATGAAACGGTTTGAAAAATAGGAGGAGCATGAAGTTGTGTTGAAAAACATGAAGAGCCTGAAATGGTGTGAAATATATGAAGAGCTTCAAAAGGTGTAAAAAATATGAGGAGTTTGAAACGGTCTGAAAAATAAAAGGATCTGGTTTCCTCAGTGTGTATGCCCAGAAGTGGAATTGCTGGGTCATATGGCAGTTCTATTTCCAGTTTTTTAAGAAATCTCTACACCGTTTTCCATAGCGGCTGTACTAGTGTGCATTCCCACCAACAGTATAAGAGGGTTCCCTTTTCTCCACTCCCTCTCCAGCATTTATTGCTTGTAGACTTTTGGATAGCAGCCATCCTGACTGGCATGTAATGGTACCTCATTGTGGTTTTGATTTGCATTTCTCTAACAATGAGTGATGTTGAGCATCTTTTCATGTGTTTGTTATCCATCTGTATGTCTTCTTTGGAGAAATGTCTGTTTAGTTCTTTGGCTCATTTTGTATTGGGTCATTTATTTTTCTGGAATTGAGCTGCAGGATTTGCTTGTATATTTTTGAGATTAATCCTTTGTCTGTTTCTTCATTTGCTATTATTTTCTCCCAATCTGAGGGCTGTCTTTTCACCTTACTTATAGTTTCCTTTGTAGTGCAAAAGCTTTTAAGTTTCATTAGGTCCCATTTGTTTAGTTTTGCTTTTATTTCCAATATTCTGGGAGGTGGGTCATAGAGGACCTTGCTTTGATTTATGTCGGAGAGTGTTTTGCCTATCTTCTCCTCTAGGAGTTTTATAGTTTCTGGTCTTACATTTAGATCTTTAATCCATTTTGAGTTTATTTTTGTGTATGGTGTTAGAAAGTGTTCTATTTTCATTCTTTTACAAGTGGTTGACCAGTTTTCCCAGCACCACTTGTTAAAGAGGTTGTCTTTTTTCCATTGTATATCCTTGCCTCCTTTGTCAAAGATAAGGTGTCCATAGGTTCGTCTGAAAGAGACACGTGCACCCCAATGTTCATCGCAGCACTGTTTATAATAGCCAGGACATGGAAGCAACCTAGATGCCCGTCAGCAGATGAATGGATAAGAAAGCTGTGGTACATATACACCATGGAATATTACTCAGCCATTAAAAAGAATTCATTTGAATCAGGCCTAATGAGATGGATGAAGCTGGAGCCCATTATACAGAGTGAAGTAAGCCAGAAAGATAAAGAACATTACAGCATACTGACACATGTATATGGAATTTAGAAAGGTGACAACGATAACCCTATATGCAGAACAGAAAAAGAGACACAGAAATACAGAACAGACTTTTGAACTTTGTGGGAGAATGTGAGGGTGGGATATTTCAAAAGAACAGCATGTATGCTATCTATGGTGAAACAGATGACCAGCCCAGGTAGGATGCACGAGACAAGTGCTCCGGCTTGGTGCACTGGGAAGACCCAGAGGAATCGGGTGGAGAGGGAGGTGGGAGGGGGAATCGGGGAGGAATCGGGTGGAGAGGGAGGTGGGAGGGGGAATCGGGACTGGGAATACATGTAAATCCATGGCTGATTCATATCAATGTATGACAAAACCGACTGGAAAAAAAATGAAAATAATAAAAAAAAAATAAAAAAAATAACAATAAAAAAAATAAGAGGAGCATGAAACGGTGTTCAAAAACATGAAGAGCCTGAAAGGTGTGTAAATTATGAAGAGCTTCAACAGGTGTCAAATATATGAGGAGCATAAAACGGTTTGAAAAAAAGGAGGAGCATGAAATGGTGTTGAAAAACATGAAGAGCCTAAAAAGGTGTGAAAAATATGAAGAGCTTCAAAAGGTTTCAAAAATATGAGAGGCATGAACGGTCTGAAATGTAGGGGAGCATGAAGCGGTGTAGAAAAACATGAAGAGCCTGAAAAGGTGTGGAAATTATGAAGAGCTTCAAAAGGTGTCAAATATATGAGGAGCATAAAACGGTCTGAAAAAAGGAGGAGCATGAAATGGTGTTGAAAAACATGAAGAGCCTGAAAAGGTGTGATAAATATGAAGAGTTCAAAACGTGTCAAAAAGATGAGGAGCATGAAACGGTCTGAAAAATAGGAGGAGCATGAAGCGGTGTTGAAAAATATGAAGAGCCTGAAAAGGTGTGAAAAATCTGAAGAGCTTCAAAAGGTGTCAAATATATGAGGAGCATGAAACGGTGTGAAAATTAGGAGGAGCATGAAGTGGTGTTGAAAATCATGAAGAGCCTGTAGGTGTGAAAAATATGAAGAATTTCAAAAGGTGTCAAGATATAAGGAGCATGAAACGGACTGAAAAATAGGAGGAGCATGAAGTGGTGTTGAAAAACGTGAAGAGCCTGAAAAGGTGTGAAAAATATGAAGAACTTCAAAAGGTGTCAAAATATGAGCAGCATGAAACGGTCTGAAAAACAGGAGGAGCATGAACGGTGTTCAAAAACATGAAGAGCCTGAGAAGTGTGAAAAATATGAGAGCTTCAAAAGGCGTCAAAAATATGAGGAGCATGAAACGGTCTGAAAAAAAGGAGGAGCATGAAGCGGTGTTGAAAAACATGAAGAGCCTGAAAAGGTGTGAATAATATGAAGAGCTTCAAAAGGTGTCAAAAATATGAGGAGCATGAAACCGTCTGAAAAATAGTAGGAGCATGAAGCAGTGTTGAAAACATGAAGAGCCTGAAAAGGTGTGAAAAATATGAAGAGGTTCAAAAGGTGTCAAAAATATGAGGAGCATGAAACGGTCTGAAAAATAGGAGGAGCATGAATCGGTGTTCAAAAACATGAAGAGCCAGAAAAGCTGTGGAATATATGAAGAGCCTCAAAGGTGTCAAAAATATGAGGAGCCAGAAACGCTCTGAAAAATAGGAGGAGCTTAAGCGGTTGAAAAATATGAAGAGCCTGAAAAGATGTGAAATTATGAAGAGCTTCAAAAGGTGTCATATATATGAGGAGCATGAAACGGTCTGAAAAATTGGAGAAGCATGAAGTGGTGTGAAAAATATGAAGAGCCTGAAAAGGTGCGAAAAATATGAGAGCTTCAAATGGTGTCAAAAATATAAAGAGCATTAAACGGTCTGAAATATAGGAGGAGCATGAAAAGGTGTTAAAAAACATGAAGAGCTTCAAAAGGTGTGAAACATATGAGGAGCATGAAACGGTCTGAAAAATAGGATGATCATGAAACGGTGTTCAAAAACATGAAGAGCCTGGAAAGGTGTGAAAAATATGAAGAGCTTCAAAAGTGTCAAAAATATGAGGAGCATGAAACGGTCTGAAAAATAGGAGGAGCATGAAGTGGAGTTGAGAAACATGAAGAGCCTGAAAAAGTTGTGAAGCATATGAGGAGAATGAAACGGTCTGAAAAATAGGAGGAGCATGAAGTGTGTAGAAAAACATGAAGACCCTGAAAAAGTGTGAAAAATATGAAGAGCTTCAAAAGGTGTCAAAAATATGAGGACCATGAACGGTCTGAAAAATATGAGGAGCAAGAAACTGTTTTCAAAAACATGAAGAGCCTCAAAAGGTGTGAAAAGTAGGAAGAGCTTCAAACTGTGTCAAAAATATGATGAGCATGATATGGTCTGAAAAATAGGAGACCATGAAGTGGTGTTGAAAAACATGAAGAGCCTGAAAAAGGTGTGAAACATATGAGGAGCATGAAACGGTCTGAAAAATAGGAGGCGCATGAGACGGTGTTGAAATACCTGAAAAGCCTGAAAAGGTGTGAAAAATATGAAGAGCTTCAAAGGATGTCAAAAATATGAGGAGCATGAAAATGTCTGAAAAATAGGAAGAGAATGAAGCAGTGTAGAAAAACATGAAAAGCCTGAAAAGGTGTGAAAAATATGAAGAACTTCAAAAGGTGTCAAAAATATGAGGAGCATGAAACGGTCTGAAAAATAGGAGGAGCATGAAGTGGTGTTGAGAAACATGAAGAGCCTGAAAAAGTTGTGAAACATATGAGGAGAATGAAACGGTCTGAAAAATAAGAGTAGCATGAAGTGGTGTAGAAAAATATGAAGACCCTGAAAAAATGTGAAAAATATGAAGAGCTTCATAAGGTGTCAAAAATATGAGGAGCTTGAAACGGTCTGAAATATAGGAGGAGCGTGAAAAGGTGTTAAAAAACATGAAGAGCTTCAAAAGGTGTCAAAAATATGAGGAGCAAGAAACGGTCTGAAAAATAGGAGGAACATGAAACGGTTTGACAAATAGGAGGAGCATGAAACGGTGTTGAAAAACATGAAGAACCTGAAAGGTGTCGAAAATATGAAGAGCTTCAAAATGTGTCAAAAATATGAGGAGCATGAAACGGTTTGAAAAATAGGAGGAGCATGAAACGGTGTTGAAAAACATGAAGAACCTGAAAGGTGTCGAAAATATGAAGAGCTTCAAAATGTGTCAAAAATATGAGGAGCATGAAACGATCTGAATAATCGGAGGAGCATGAAAGCGTGTTGAAAAACATGAAGAGCACCGAAAGGTGTGAAAAATATGAAGAGCTTCAAAGGTGTCAAAAATATGAGGACCATGAAACGGTCTGAAAAATAGGAGGAGCATGAAGCGGTGTTGAAAAACATGAAGAGACTGAAAAGTTGTGAAAAATATGAAGAGCTTCAAAAGGTTTCAAAATATGAGAAGCATGAAACGGTCTGAAAAATAGGAGGAGCATGAAAAGGTCTGAAAAATAGGAGGAGCATGAAGCGGTGTTGAAAACATGAAGAGTCTGAAAAGGTGTGAAAAATATGAAGAGCTTTAAAGGTGTCAAAAATATGAGGAGCATGAAACGGTCTGAAAAATAGGAGGAGCATGAAGCGGTGTTGAAAAACATGAAGAGCCTGAAAAGGTGTGTAAAATATGAAGAGCTTCATTATATGTGAAAAACATGAAGAGCTTCAAAAGTTGTCAAAAATGAGATGAGC
Source organism: Dama dama (assembly GCF_033118175.1). Taxonomy (NCBI): domain Eukaryota; kingdom Metazoa; phylum Chordata; class Mammalia; order Artiodactyla; family Cervidae; genus Dama; species Dama dama. The sequence continues at coordinate 998,591 of NW_026870935.1, forward strand.
ATGAAACGGTCTGACAAATAGGAGGAGCAATAAGCGGTGTTGAAAAACATGAAGAGCCTGAAAAGGTGTGAAATATATGAAGAGCTTCAAAAGGTGTAAAAAATATGAGGAGCTTGAAACGGTCTGAAAAATAAGAGGATCTGGTTTCCTCAGTGTGTATGCCAGAAGTGGGATTGCTGGTCATATGGCAGTTCTATTTCCAGTTTTTTAAGAAATCTCCACACTGTTTTCCATAGCGGCTGTACTAGTGTGCATTCCCACCAACAGTGTAAGAGGGTTCCCTTTTCTCCACCATCTCCAGCATTTATTGCTTGTAGACTTCTGGATAGCAGCCATCCTGACTGGCATATAATGGTACCTCATTGTGGTTTTGATTTGGATTTCTCTAATTATGAGTGATGTTGAGCATCTTTTCATGTGTTTGTTATCCATCTGTATGTCTTCTTTGGAGAAATGTCTGTTTAGTTCTTTGGCTCATTTTGTATTGGGTCATTTATTTTTCTGGAATTGAGCTGCAGGATTTGCTTGTATATTTTTGAGATTAATCCTTTGTCTGTTTCTTCATTTGCTATTATTTTCTCCCAATCTGAGGGCTGTCTTTTCACCTTACTTATAGTTTCCTTTGTAGTGCAAAAGCTTTTAAGTTTCATTAGGTCCCATTTGTTTAGTTTTGCTTTTATTTCCAATATTCTGGGAGGTGGGTCATAGAGGATCTTGCTTTGATTTATGTCGGAGAGTGTTTTGCCTATCTTCTCCTCTAGGAGTTTTATAGTTTCTGGTCTTACATTTAGATCTTTAATCCATTTTGAGTTTATTTTTGTGTATGGTGTTAGAAAGTGTTCTATTTTCATTCTTTTACAAGTGGTTGACCAGTTTTCCCAGCACCACTTGTTAAAGAGGTTGTCTTTTTTCCATTGTATATCCTTGCCTCCTTTCTCAAAGATAAGGTGTCCATAGGTTCGTCTGAAAGAGACACGTGCACCCCAATGTTCATCGCAGCACTATTTATAATAGCCAGGACATGGAAGCAACCTAGATGCCCGTCAGCAGATGAATGGATAAGAAAGCTGTGGTACATATACACCATGGAATATTACTCAGCCATTAAAAAATTCACTTGAATCAGGCCTAATGAGATGGATGAAGCTGGAGCCCATTATACAGAGTGAAGTAAGCCAGAAAGATAAAGAACATTAGAGCATGCTGACACATGTATATGGAATTTAGAAAGGTGATAACGATAACCCTATATGCAGAACAGAAAAATAGACACAGAAATACAGAACAGACTTTTGAACTTTGTGGGAGAATGTAAGGGTGGGATATTTCAAATGAACAGCATGTATGCTATCTATGGTGAAACAGATCACCAGCCCAGGTAGGATGCACGAGACAAGTGCTCCGGCTTGGTGCACTGGGAAGACGGAGAGGAATCGGGTGGACAGGGAGGTGGGAGGGGGGATTGGAATTGGGAATACATGTAAATCCATGGCTGATTCATATCAATGTATGACAAAACCGACTGGGAAAGAAAAAATAAAAATAATTAAAAAAAATTTAAAAAAAAAAACAATAAAAAAAAAATAAGAGGAGCATGAAATGGTGTTCAAAAACATGAAGAGCCTGAAGAGGTGTGGAAATTATGAAGAGCTTCAACAGGTGTCAAATATATGAAGAGCATAAAACGGTTTGAAAAAAAGGAGGAGCATGAAATGGTGTTGAAAATCATGAAGAGCCTAAAACGGTGTGAAAAATATGAAGAGCTTCAAAAGGTTTCAAAAATATGAGAGGCATGAACGGTCTGAAATGTAGGGGGAGCATGAAGCGGTGTAGAAAAACATGAAGAGCCTGAAAAGGTGTGGAAATAATGAAGAGCTTCAAAAGGTGTCAAATATATGAGGAGCATAAAACGGTCTGAAAAAAAGGAGGAGCATGAAATTGTGTTGAAAAACATGAAGAGCCTGAAAAGGTGTGATAAATATGAAGAGTTTCAAAACGTGTCAAAAAGATGAGGAGCATGAAACGGTCTGAAAAACAGGAGGAGCATGAAACGGTGTTCAAAAACATGAAGAGCCTGGAGAAGTGTGAAAAATATGAAGAGCTTCAAAAGGCGTCAAAAATATGAGGAGCATGAAACGGCCTGAAAAAAAGGAGGAGCATGAAGCGGTGTTGAAAAACATGAAGAGCCTGAAAACGTGTGAATAATATGAAGAGCTTCAAAAGGTGTCAAAAATATGAGGAGCATGAAACCGTCTGAAAAATAGTAGGAGCATGAAGCGGTGTTGAAAACATGAAGAGCCTGAAAAGGTGTGAAAAATATGAAGAGGTTCAAAAGGTGTCAAAAATATGAGGACCATGAAACGGTCTGAAAAATAGGAGGAGCATGAAATGGTGTTCAAAAACATGAAGACCTGAAAAGGTGTGAAAAATATGAAGAGCTTCAAAAGGTGCCAAAAATATGAGGAGCATTAAACGGTCTGAAAAAAGGAGGAGCATGAAGCGGTGTTGAAAAACATGAAGAGACTGAAAAGTTGTGAAAAATATGAAGAGCTTCAAAAGGTTTCAAAATATGAGAAGCATGAAACGGTCTGAAAAATAGGAGGAGCATGAAAAGGTCTGAAAAATAGGAGGAGCATGAAGCGGTGTTGAAAACATGAAGAGTCTGAAAAGGTGTGAAAAATATGAAGAGCTTTAAAGGTGTCAAAAATATGAGGAGCATGAAACGGTCTGAAAAATAGGAGGAGCATGAAGCGGTGTTGAAAAACATGAAGAGCCTGAAAAGGTGTGTAAAATATGAAGAGCTTCATTATATGTGAAAAACATGAAGAGCTTCAAAAGTTGTCAAAAATGAGATGAGCATGAAATGGTCTGACAAATAGGAGGAGCAATAAGCGGTGTTGAAAAATATGAAGAGCCTGAAAATGTGTAAAAAATATGAAGAGCTTCTAAATGTGTCAAAAATATGAAGAGCTTCAAAAGGTGTCAAAAATGAGATGAGCATTAAACGGTGTGAAAAAAATGAGGAGAATGAAGTGGTGTTGGAAATCATGAAGAGTCTGAAAAGGTGTGAAATATATGAGGAGCTTCAAAAGGTGTCAAAAATATGAGGGTCATGAAACGGTCTGAAAATTAGGAGGAGCATGAAGCGGTGTTGAAAAACATGAAGAGCCTGAAAAGTTGTCAAAAATATGAAGAGCCTCTAAAGGGGTCAAAAGTAGAGGAGCTTCAAAAGGTGTCAAAAATGAGATGAGCATGAAATGGTGTGAAAATAGGAGGAGCATGAAGCCGTTTTGAAAATCATGAAGAGCCTGAAAAGGTGTGAAAAATAAGAAGAGCTTCAAAAGTTGTCAAAAATATGAGGAGCATGAAACGGTCTGAAAAAGAGGAGGAGCATGAAGCGGTGTTGAAAACCATGAAGAGCCTGAAAAGGTGTGAAAAATATGAAGAGCTTCTAAAGGAGTCAAATATATGAGGACCATGAAACGGTCTGAAAAATAGGAGGAGCATGAAGTGGTGTTCAAAAACATGAAGAGCCTCAAAGGTGTCAAAAATATGAAGAGCTTCAAAAGGTGTGAAAAATAGGAGGAGCATGAAACGGACTGAAATATAGGAGGAGCATGAAGTGGTGTTCAAAAACATGAAGAGCCTCAAAGGTGTCAAAAATATGAAGAGCTTCAAAAGTTGTCAAAAATATGAGGAGCATGAAACGGTCTGAAAAATAGGACGAGCATGAAGTGATTGTGAAAAACATGAAGAGCCTGAAAAGCTGTGCAAAATATGAAGAGCTTCAAAAGGTGTGAAATACATGAGGAGCATGAAACGGTCTGAAAAATAGGACGAGCATGAAGCGGTGTTCACAAACATGAAGAGCATGAAAAGGTGTGAAAAATATGAAGAGCTTCAAAATGTGTCAAATATATGAGGAGCATGAAATGGTCTGAAAAATAGGAGGAGCATGAAGCGGTGTGGAAAAACATGAAGAGCCTGAAAAGGTGTGAAAAATATGAAGAGCATCAAAAGGTGTCAAAATTATGAGGAGCATGAAAGGGTCTGAAAAATAGGAGGAGCATGAAGCGGTGTTGAAAAACATGAAGAGCCTGAAAAGGTGTGAAAAATATGAAGAGTTTCAAAATGGGTCAAAAATATGAGGATCATGAAACGGTCTGAAAAATAGGAGAAGCAAGAAGTGGTGTTGAAAAACATGAAGAGCCTGAAAACGTGTGAAAAATATGAAGAGCTTCAAAAGGTGTGAAAAATATGAAGAGTTTCAAAAGGTGATAAAAATGAGATGAGCATGAAACGGTCTGAAAAATATGAGGAGCATGAAGCGGTAATGGAAATCATGAAGAGTCTGAAAAGCTGTGAAATATATTAAGAGCTTCAAAAGGTGTCAAAAATATGAGGAGCATGAAACGGTCTGAAAAATAGGAGGAGCATGAAGCGATGTTGAAAAACATGAAGAACCTGAAAAGGTGTGAAAAATATGAAGAGCTTCAAAAGGTGTCAAAACTATGAGGAGTATGAAACGGTCTGAAAAATCGGAGGAGCATGAAAAGTTGTTCAAATGCATGAAGAGCCTGAAAAGGTGTGAAAAATATGAAGAGCTTCAAAAGGTGTAAAATACATGAGGAACATGATACGGTCTGAAAAATAGGAGGAGCATGAAGCTCTGTTCAAAAACATGAAGAGCCTGAAAAGTTGTGAAAAATATGAAAAGCTTCAAAAGTTGTCAAAAATATGAGGAGCATGAAACATTCTGAAAAATAGTAGGATGATGAAGCGGTGTTCAAAATCATGAAGAGGCTGAAAAGGTGTGAAAAATATGAAGAGCTTCAAAACGTGTGAAATACATGAGGAGCATGAAACGGTCTGAAAAATAGGAGGAGCATCAAGCGGTGTTCAAAAACATGAAGAGCCTGAAAAGGTGTGAAAAATATGAAGAGCTTCAAAAGGTGTGAAAAATAGGAGGAGCATGGAACGGACTGAAATATAGGAGGAGCATGAAGCGGTGTTCAAAAACATGAAGAGCCTGAAAATTTGTGCAAAATATGAAGAGCTTCAAAAGGAGTGAAATACATGAGGAGCATGTAAAGGTGTTCAAAAACATGCAGAGACTTAAAAGGTGTGATAAATATGAAGAGCTTCAAAAAGTGCCAAAAATTAGATTAGCATGAAAGGGTCCGAAAAATAGGAGGAGCCTGAAGAGGTGTTGAAAAACAGGAAGAGCCTGAAAAAGTGTGAAAAATATGAAGTGCTTCAAAAATATGAAAATTATGAAGAGCTTCAAAAGGTGTGAAAAAAATGAAGAGCTTCAAAAGATGTCAAAAAAGAGATGAGCATGAAACGGTCTGAAAAATAGGAGGAGCATGAAGTGTTGTTGAAAAACATGAAGAGCCTGAAAAGGTGTGAATAATATGAAGAGCTTCAAAAGGTGTCAAAAATATGCGGAGCTTGAAACGGTCTGAAAAATAGGAGGATCATGAAGCGGTGTTGAAAAACATGAAGAGCCTGAAAAGGTGTGAAAAATATGAAGAGCTTCAAAAGGTGTCAAAAGTATGAGGAGCATGAAATGGTCTGAAAAATAGGACGAGCATAAGCGGTGTTCAAAAACATGAACATCCTGAAAAGGTGTGAAAAATATGAAGACCTTCAAAAGGTGTGAAAAATATGAAGAGCTTCAAAAGGTGTCAAAAATTAGATTAGCATGAAAGGGTGTGAAAAATAGAAGGAGCATGAAGTGGTGTTGAAAAACATCAAGAGCCTGAAAAGGCGTGAAATATATGAACAGCTTCAAAAGGGGTGAAAAATATGAAGAGCTTCAAAAGGTGTCAAAAATATGGGGAGCATGAAACGGTCTGAAAAATAGGAGGAGCATGAAGTGATGTTCAAAAACATGAAGAGCCTCAAAATGAGTGAGAAATATGAAAAGCTTCAAAAGGTGTCAAAAATATAGGAGCATGAAACGGTCTGCAAAATAGGAGGAGCATAAAGCGGTGTTGAAAAACATGAAGAGCCTGAAAATGTGTGAAAAATATGAAGACCTTCAAAAGGTGTGAAAAATATGAGGAGCATGAAACATTCTGAAAAATAGGAGGAGCATGAAGCGGTGTTGAAAAACATGAAGAGCCTGAAAATGTGTGAAAAATATGAAGAGCTTCAAAATGTGTCAAAAATATGGGGAGCATGAAACGGTCTGAAAAATAGGAGGAGCATGAAACGGTGTTGAAAAACATGAAGAGCCTGAAAAGGTGTGAAAAATATGAAGAGCTTCAAAAGGTCTGAATTATATGAGGAGCATGAAAAGTTCTGAAAAATAGGAGGACCATGAAGCGGTGTTCAAAAACATGAAGAACCTGAAAAGGTGTGAAAAATATGAAGAGCTTCAAAAGGTGTCAAAAATGAAATGAGCATGAAATGGTCTGAATAATAGGAGGAGCATGAAGCGGTGTTGAAAAATATGAAGAGCTTCAAAAGGTGTGAAAAATATGAAGAGCTTCAAAAGGTGTCAAACATTCGAGGAGCATGAAACGGTCTGAAAAATACGAGGAGCATGAAGCGTTGTTCTAAAAAGTGAAGAGCCTGAAAAGGTTAGAAAAATATGAAGAGCTTCAAAGGTGTGAAAAATATGAAGAGCTTCAAAAGGTGTCAAAAATGAGATGAGCATCAAACGGTCTGAAAAATAGGAGGAGCATGAAGTGGTGTTGAAAAAAAAGAAGAGCCTGTTAAGGTGTGAAATATATGAAGAGCTTCAAAAATGTGAAAAATATGAAGAGCTTCAAAAGGTTTGAAAAATATGAAGAGCTTGAAAAGGTGTCAAAAATGAGATGAGCATGAAACGGTCTGAAAAATAGGAGGAGCATGAAATGCTGTTGAAAATCATGAAGAGAATGAAAAGGTGTCAAAAATATGAAGAGCTTCAAAAGGTGTCAAAAATATGAGGAGCATGAAACGGCCTGAAAAATAGGAGGAGCATAAAGCGGTGTTCAAAAACATGAAGTGCCTGAAAAGGTGTGAAAAATTAGAAGAGCTTCAAAAGGTGTCAAAAATATAAGGATCATGAAATGGTCTGAAAAATAGAAGGAGGATGAAGCGGTGTTCAAAAACATGAAGAGCTGAAAAGGTGTGAAAAATAGAAAAGCCTCAAAACGTGTCAAAAATATGAGGAGCATGAAACGGTCTGAACAATAGCAGGAGCATGAAGCGGTGTTGAAACACATGAAGAGTCTGAAAACGTGTGAAAATATGAAGAGCTTCAAGAATATAAAAAATATGAAGCGCTTCAAAAGGTGTGACAAATATGAAGAGCTTCACAAGGTGTCAAAAATGAGATGAGCATGAAACGGTCTGAAAAATAGGAGGAGCATGAAGCGGTGTTGAAAACGATGAAGAGCCTGAAAACGTGTGAAAAATATGAAGAGATTCAAAAGGTGTGAAATACATGAGGAGGATTAAACGGTCTGAAAAATATGAGGAGCATGAAGCTGTGTTGAAAAACATGAAGAGCCTGAAAACGTGTGAAAAATATGAAGAGCTTCAAAAGGTGTGAAAAATTGACGAGCTTCAAAAGGTGTCAAAAATTACATGAGCATGATACGGTCTGAAAAATAGGAGGAGCATGAAGCGGTGTTCAAAAACATGAAGAGCTTGAAAAGTTGTGAAAAATATGCAAAGCTTCAAAAGGTGTCAAAAATGAGAGGAGCATGAAACGGTCTGAAAAATAGGAGGAGCATGAAGTCGTGTTCAAAAATATGAAGAGCCTGAAAAGGTGTGAAAAATATGAAGAGCGTCAAAAGGTGTGAAAAATATGAGGAGCATGATACGGTCTGAAAATTAGGAGGAGCGTGAAGTGGTGTTCAAAAACATGAAGAGCCTGAAAAGGTGTGAAAAATATGAAGAGCTTCAAAAGGTGTCAAAAATGAGATGAGCATGAAACGGTCTGAAAAATAGAGGTGCATGAAGCGGTGTTGAAAAACATGAAGAGCCGGAAAAGGTGTGAAAAATATGAAGAGTTTCTAAAGGTTTCAAAAATATGAGGAGCATGAATGGTCTGAAAAATAGGAGGAGCATGAACTGGTGTTGAAAAACATGAAGAGACTGAAAAGGTGGGAAAAATATGAAGAGCTTCAAAAGGTGTGAAAAATATGAGGAGCATGAAATGGTCTGAAAAATAGGAGGAGGATGAAACGGTAATCAAAAACATGAAGAGCCTGAAAAGGTGTGAAAAATATGAAGAGCTTCAAACGGTGTGAAATACATGAGGAGCATGAAACGGTCTGAAAAATAGGAGGAGCATGAAGCGGTGTTCGAAAACATGAAGAGCCTGAAAAGGTGTGAAAAATATGAAGAGCTTCAAAAGGTTTCAAATATATGAGAAGCATGAAACGGTCTGAAAAATAGGCGGAGCATGAAGTGGTTTTCAAAAACATGAAGAGCCTGAATAGGTGTGAAAAATATGAAGAGCTTCAAAGGTGTCAAAAATATGAGGAGCATGAAACGATCTGAAAAATAGGAGGAGCATGAAGCGGTGTTCAAAAACATGAAGAGCCTGAAAAGGTGTGAAAAATATGAAGAGCTTCAAAAGGTGTCAAAAATGAAATGAGCATGAAACGGTCTGAAAAATAGGAGGAGCATGAAGCGGTGATGAAAATCATGAAGAGCCTGAAAAGGTGAGAAAAATATGAAGAGCTTCAAAATGTGTGAAAAATATGAGGAGCTTCAAAAGGTGTAAAAAATATGAAGAGCTTCAAAAGTGTCAAAAATTAGATGAGCATGAAAAGGTCTAAAAAATAGGAGGAGCAACAAGTAGTGTTGAAAAAAATGAAGAGCCTGAAAAGGTGTGAAAAATATGAAGAGCTTCAAAATGTGTGAAAAATATGAGGAGCATGATACGGTCTGAAAAATAGGAGGAGCATGAAGCAGTGTTCAAAAACATGAATAGCCTGAATAGGTGTGTAAAGAAATGCAAAGCTTCAAAAGGTGTCAAAAATGAGAGGAGCATGAAACGGTCTGAAAATAGGAGGAGCATGAAGCGGTGTTCAAAAACATGAAGAGCCTGAAAAGTTGTGAATAATATGAAAAGCTTCAAATGGTGTCAAAATTGAGATGAGCATGAAACGGATGAAAAATAGGAGAAGCATGAAGTGGTGTGGAAAAACATGAAGAGCCTGAAAAGGTGTGAAAAATATGAAGAGCTTCAAAAGGTGTGAAATACATGAGGAGCATGAAACTCTCTGAAAAATAGGAGGAGCATGAAGTGCTGTTCAAAAACATGAAGAGCCTGAAAAGGTGAGAAAAATATGAAGAGCTTCAAAAGGTGTGAAAAATATGAGGAGCATGATACGGTCGAAAAAATAGGAGGAGCATGAAGCAGAGTTCAAAAACATGAAGAGCCTGAAAAGGTGTGAAAAATATGAAGAGCCTCAAAACGTGTCAAAATATTAGGAGTATGAAACGGTATGATAAATAGAAGGAGCATGAAGCGGTGTTGAAAAACATGAAGAGTCTGAAATTGTGTGAAAAATATGAAGAGCTTCAAAAAGGTGAAAAATATGAAGAGCTTCAAAAGTTGTCAAAAATTAGATGAGTATGAAACGGTCTAAAAAATAGGAGGAGTAACAAATAGTGTTGAAAAAAATGAAGAGCATGAAAAGGTGTGAGAAATATGAACGGCTTCAAAAGGTGTGAAAAATATGAGGAGCCTGAAACGGTCTGAAAAAAAGGAGGAGCATGAAGTGGTGTTGAAAAACATGAACAGCCTGAAAAGGTGTGAAAAATATGAAGACCTTCAAAAGGTGTCAAAAATATGAGGAGCATGAAATGGTCTGAAAAATCGGAGGAGCATGAAGCGGTGTTGAAAAACATGAAGAGCCTGAAAAGGTGTGGAAAATATGAAGAGCTTCAAAAGGTGTCAAAAATATGAGGAGCATGAAACGGTCTGAAAAATAGGAGGAGCATGAAGTGCTGTTCAAAAACATGAAGAGCCTGAAAAGGTGTGAAAAATATGAAGAGCTACAAAAGGTGTGAAAAATATGAGGAGCATGATACGGTAGAAAAAATAGGAGGAGCATGAAGCTGTGTTCAAAAACATGAAGAGCCTGAAAAGGTGTGAAAAATATGAAGAGCCTCAAAACGTGTCAAAAATATGAGAAGTATGAAACGGTATGATAAATAGCAGGAGCATGAAGCGGTTTTGAAAAACATGAAGGGTCTGAAATCGTGTGAAAAATATGAAGAGCTTCAAAAATGTGAAAAATATGAAGAGCTTCAAAAGGTGTAAAAAATATGAAGTGCCTCAAAATGTGTCAAAAATTAGATGAGTATGAAAAGTTCTAAAAAATAGGAGGAGCAACAAGTAGTGTTGAAAAAAATGAAGAGCCTGAAAAGGTGTGAAAAATATGAAGACCTTCAAAAGGTGTCAAAAATATGAGGAGCATGAAACTTTCTAAAAAATAGGACGAGCAAGAAGCAGTGATACAAAACATGAAGAGCCTGAAAAGGTGTGAAAAATATGAAGAGTTTCTAAAGGTGTCAAAAATATGAGGAGCATGATACCGTTTGAAAAAAGGAGGAGCATGAAGCGGTGTTGAAAAACATGAAGAGTGTGAAAACGTGTGAAAATATGAAGAGCTTCAAAAATATTAAAAATATGAAGAGCTTCAACAGTTGTGAAAAATATGAAGAGATTAAAAAGGTGTCAAAAATGAGATGAGCTTGAAACGGTCTGAAAAATAGAAGGAGCATGAAGCGGTGTTGAAAATCATGAACCCACTGAACAGGTGTGAACAATATGAAAAGCTTCAAAAGGTGTCAAAAATGAGATGAGCATTAAACGGTCTGAAAAATAGGAATAACATGAAACGGTGTTGAATATCATGAAGAGCCTGAAATAATGTGAAAAATATAAAGAGCTGCAAAAGGTGTCAAAAATATGAGGAGCATGAAACGGTCTGATAAATAGGTGGAGCATGAAGCTGTGTTCAAAAACATGAAGAGCCTGAAAAGGTGTGAAAAATATGAAGAGCTTCAAAAGGTGTGAAAAATATGAGGAGCATGAAACGGTCTCAAAAATAGAAGCAGCATTAAACGGTGTTGAAAAATATGAAGAGCCTGAAAACGTGTGAAAAATATGAAGAGCTTCAAAAGGTGTGAAAAATATAAAGAGCTTCAAAGGTGACAAAAATGAGATGAGCATGAAACGGTCTGAAAATCAGGAGGATCATGAAGCGGTGTTCAAAAACATGAAGAGCCTGAAAAGGTGTGAAAAATATGAAGAGCTCAAAAAGTGTCAAAAATATGAGGAGCATGAAACGATCTGAAAAATACGAGGATCATGAAGCAGTGTTCAAAAACATGAAGAGCCTGAAAAGGTGGGAAAAATATGAAGAGATTCAAAAGGTGTGAAATATATGAGGAGAATGAAACGGTCTGAAAAATAGGAGGATCATGAAGCGGTTTTCAGAAACATGAAGAGCATGAAAAGGTGTGAAAAATATGAAGAGCTTCAAAAGGTGTGAAATATATGAGGAGAATGAAACGGTCTGAAAAATAGGAGGATCATGAAGCGGTTTTCAGAAACATGAAGAGCATGAAAAGGTGTGAAAAACAGGAAGAGTTTCAAAAGGTGTCATAAATATGAGGAGCATGAAACGGTCTGAAAAATAGGAGGAGCATGAAACGGTGATCAAAAACATGAAGAGCCTGAAAAGGTGTGAAAAATATGAAGAGCTTCAAAAGGTGTGAAATACATGAGGAGCATGAAACTCTCTGAAAAATAGGAGGAGCATGAAGCGGTTTTCAAAAACATGAAGAGCCTGAAAATGTGTGAAAAATATGAAGAGCTTCAAAAGGTGTCAAAAATGAGATGAGCATGAAACGGTCTGAAAAATATGAGGAGCCTGAAACGGTGTTGAAAGACATGAAGAGCCTGAAAAGTTGTGAAAAATATGAAAAGCTTCAAAAGGTGTCAAAAATGAGATGAGCATGAAACGGTCTGAAAAATAGGAGGAGCATGAAGCGGTGTTGAAAAATGAAGAGCCTGAAAAGGTGTGAAAAATATGAAGAGCCTCAAAACGTGTCAAAATATTAGGAGTATGAAATGGTATGATAAATAGAAGGAGCATGAAGCGGTGTTGAAAAACATGAAGAGTCTGAAATTGTGTGAAAAATATGAAGAGCTTCAAAAAGGTGAAAAATATGAAGAGCTTCAAAAGTTGTCAAAAATTAGATGAGTATGAAATGGTCTAAAAAATAGGAGGAGTAACAAATAGTGTTGAAAAAAATGAAGAGCATGAAAAGGTGTGAGAAATATGAACGGCTTCAAAAGGTGTGAAAAATATGAGGAGCCTGAAACGGTCTGAAAAAAAGGAGGAGCATGAAGTGGTGTTGAAAAACATGAAGAGCCTGAAAAGGTGTGAAAAATATGAAGACCTTCAAAAGGTGTCAAAAATATGAGGAGCATGAAATGGTCTGAAAAATCGGAGGAGCATGAAGCGGTGTTGAAAAACATGAAGAGCCTGAAAAGGTGTGGAAAATATGAAGAGCTTCAAAAGGTGTCAAAAATATGAGGAGCATGAAACGGTCTGAAAAATAGGAGGAGCATGAAGTGCTGTTCAAAAACATGAAGAGCCTGAAAAGGTGTGAAAAATATGAAGAGCTTCAAAAGGAGTGAAAAATATGAGGAGCATGATACGGTAGAAAAAATAGGAGGAGCATGAAGCAGTGTTCAAAAACATGAAGAGCCTGAAAAGGTGTGAAAAATATGAAGAGCCTCAAAACGTGTCAAAAATATGAGAAGTATGAAACGGTATGATAAATAGCAGGAGCATGAAGCGGTTTTGAAAAACATGAAGGGTCTGAAATCGTGTGAAAAATATGAAGAGCTTCAAAAATGTGAAAAATATGAAGAGTTTCAAAAGGTGTAAAAAATATGAAGTGCCTCAAAATGTGTCAAAAATTAGATGAGTATGAAAAGTTCTAAAAAATAGGAGGAGCAACAAGTAGTGTTGAAAAAAATGAAGAGCCTGAAAAGGTGTGAAAAATATGAAGACCTTCAAAAGGTGTCAAAAATATGAGGAGCATGAAACTTTCTAAAAAATAGGACGAGCAAGAAGCAGTGATAAAAAACATGAAGAGCCTGAAAAGGTGTGAAAAATATGAAGAGTTTCTAAAGGTGTCAAAAATATGAGGAGCATGATACCGTTTGAAAAAAGGAGGAGCATGAAGCGGTGTTGAAAAACATGAAGAGTGTGAAAACGTGTGAAAATATGAAGAGCTTCAAAAATATTAAAAATATGAAGAGCTTCAACAGTTGTGAAAAATATGAAGAGATTAAAAAGGTGTCAAAAATGAGATGAGCTTGAAACGGTCTGAAAAATAGAAGGAGCATGAAGCGGTGTTGAAAATCATGAACAGACTGAACAGGTGTGAACAATATGAAAAGCTTCAAAAGGTGTCAAAAATGAGATGAGCATTAAACGGTCTGAAAAATAGGAATAACATGAAACGGTGTTGAATATCATGAAGAGCCTGAAATAATGTGAAAAATATAAAGAGCTGCAAAAGGTGTCAAAAATATGAGGAGCATGAAACGGTCTGATAAATAGGTGGAGCATGAAGCTGTGTTCAAAAACATGAAGAGCCTGAAAAGGTGTGAAAAATATGAAGAGCTTCAAAAGGTGTGAAAAATATGAGGAGCATGAAATGGTCTGAAAAATAGAAGCAGCATGAAACGGTGTTGAAAAATATGAAGAGCCTGAAAACGTGTGAAAAATATGAAGAGCTTCAAAAGGTGTGAAAAATATAAAGAGCTTCAAAGGTGACAAAAATGAGATGAGCATGAAACGGTCTGAAAATCAGGAGGATCATGAAGCGGTGTTCAAAAACATGAAGAGCCTGAAAAGGTGTGAAAAATATGAAGAGCTCAAAAAGTGTCAAAAATATGAGGAGCATGAAACGATCTGAAAAATACGAGGATCATGAAGCAGTGTTCAAAAACATGAAGAGCCTGAAAAGGTGGGAAAAATATGAAGAGATTCAAAAGGTGTGAAATATATGAGGAGAATGAAACGGTCTGAAAAATAGGAGGATCATGAAGCGGTTTTCAGAAACATGAAGAGCATGAAAAGGTGTGAAAAATATGAAGAGCTTCAAAAGGTGTGAAATATATGAGGAGAATGAAACGGTCTGAAAAATAGGAGGATCATGAAGCGGTTTTCAGAAACATGAAGAGCATGAAAAGGTGTGAAAAACAGGAAGAGTTTCAAAAGGTGTCATAAATATGAGGAGCATGAAACGGTCTGAAAAATAGGAGGAGCATGAAACGGTGATCAAAAACATGAAGAGCCTGAAAAGGTGTGAAAAATATGAAGAGCTTCAAAAGGTGTGAAATACATGAGGAGCATGAAACTCTCTGAAAAATAGGAGGAGCATGAAGCGGTTTTCAAAAACATGAAGAGCCTGAAAATGTGTGAAAAATATGAAGAGCTTCAAAAGGTGTCAAAAATGAGATGAGCATGAAACGGTCTGAAAAATATGAGGAGCCTGAAACGGTGTTGAAAGACATGAAGAGCCTGAAAAGTTGGGAAAAATATGAAAAGCTTCAAAAGGTGTCAAAAATGAGATGAGCATGAAACGGTCTGAAAAATAGGAGGAGCATGAAGCGGTGTTGAAAAATGAAGAGCCTGAAAAGGTGTGAAAAATATGAAGAGCCTCAAAACGTGTCAAAATATTAGGAGTATGAAATGGTATGATAAATAGAAGGAGCATGAAGCGGTGTTGAAAAACATGAAGAGTCTGAAATTGTGTGAAAAATATGAAGAGCTTCAAAAAGGTGAAAAATATGAAGAGCTTCAAAAGTTGTCAAAAATTAGATGAGTATGAAACGGTCTAAAAAATAGGAGGAGTAACAAATATTGTTGAAAAAAATGGAGAGCATGAAAAGGTGTGAGAAATATGAACGGCTTCAAAAGGTGTGAAAAATATGAGGAGCCTGAAACGGTCTGAAAAAAAGGAGGAGCATGAAGAGGTGTTGAAAAACATGAAGAGCCTGAAAAGGTGTGAAAAATATGAAGACCTTCAAAAGGTGTCAAAAATATGAGGAGCATGAAATGGTCTGAAAAATCGGAGGAGCATGAAGCGGTGTTGAAAAACATGAAGAGCCTGAAAAGGTGTGGAAAATATGAAGAGCTTCAAAAGGTGTCAAAAATATGAGGAGCATGAAACGGTCTGAAAAATAGGAGGAGCATGAAGTGCTGTTCAAAAACATGAAGAGCCTGAAAAGGTGTGAAAAATATGAAGAGCTTCAAAAGGAGTGAAAAATATGAGGAGCATGATACGGTAGAAAAAATAGGAGGAGCATGAAGCAGTGTTCAAAAACATGAAGAGCCTGAAAAGGTGTGAAAAATATGAAGAGCCTCAAAACGTGTCAAAAATATGAGAAGTATGAAACGGTATGATAAATAGCAGGAGCATGAAGCGGTTTTGAAAAACATGAAGGGTCTGAAATCGTGTGAAAAATATGAAGAGCTTCAAAAATGTGAAAAATATGAAGAGCTTCAAAAGGTGTAAAAAATATGAAGTGCCTCAAAATGTGTCAAAAATTAGATGAGTATGAAAAGTTCTAAAAAATAGGAGGAGCAACAAGTAGTGTTGAAAAAAATGAAGAGCCTGAAAAGGTGTGAAAAATATGAAGACCTTCAAAAGGTGTCAAAAATATGAGGAGCATGAAACTTTCTAAAAAATAGGACGAGCATGAAGCAGTGATAAAAAACATGAAGAGCCTGAAAAGGAGTGAAAAATATGAAGAGCTTCAAAATGTTTCAAAAATATGAAGAGCATGAAACGGTCTGAAAAATAGGAGGAGCATGAAGTCGTGTTGCAAAAAAAAGAAGAGACTGAAAAGGTGTGAAATATATGAAGAGCTTCAAAAGGTGTCAAAAATATGAGGAGAATGAAATGGTCGGAAAAATAGGAGGATCATGAAGCTGTGTCGAAAAACATGAAGAGCCTGAAAAGGTGTGAAAAAAGTGAAGAGCTTCTAAATGTGTCAAAAATATGAGGAGCATGAAACGGTCTGAAAAATAGGAGGATCATGAAGCGGTGTTCAAAAACATGAAGAGCCTGAAAAGGTGTGAAAAATATGAAGAGCTCAAAAAGTGTCAAAAATATGAGGAGCATGAAACGCTCTGAAAAATAGGAGGAGTATGAAGCGGTGTTCAAAAACATGAAGAGCCTGAAAAGTTGTGAAAAATATGAAAAGCTTCAAAAGGTGTCAAAAATGAGATTAGCATTAAACGGTCGGAAAAATAGGAATAACATGAAACGGTGTTGAAAATCATGAAGAGCCTGAAATAGTGTGAAAAATATAAAGAGCTGCAAAAGGTGTCAAAAATATGATCGGGATTGGGAATACATGTAAATAAATGGCTGATTCATAGCAATGTATGACAAAACCCACTGGAAAAAAAAATAATAAAAATTAAAAAAAAAAAAAAGCTTATCAAGAATAAAAAAAAAAAAAATATGAGGAGCATGAAACGGTCTGATAAATAGGTGGAGCATGAAGCTGTGTTCAAAAACATGAAGAGCCTGAAAAGGTGTGAAAAATATGAAGAGCTTCAAAATGTTTCACAAATATGAAGAGCATGAAACGGTCTGAAAAACAGGAGGATCATGAAGCGGTGTTCAAAAACATGAAGAGCCTGAAAAGGTGTGAAAAATATGAAGAGCTTCTAAAGGTGTCAAAATTATGAGGCGCATAAACGATCTGAAAAATAGGAGTAGCATGAAGCGGTGTTCAAAAACATGAAGAGCCTGAAAAGGTGTGAAAAATATGAAGAGCTCAAAAAGTGTCAAAAATATGAGGAGCATGAAACGATCTGAAAAATAGAAGAAGGATGAAACGGTGATCAAACACATGAAGAGCCTGAAAACGTGTGGAAAATATGAAGAGCTTCAAAAGGTGTGAAATACATGAGGAGCATGAAACTCTCTGAAAAATAGGAGGAGCATGAAGCGGTGTTCAAAAACATGAAGAGCCTGAAAAGTTGTGAAAAATATGAAAAGCTTCAAAAGGTGTCAAAAATGAGATGAGCATTAAACGGTCTGAAAAATAGGAATAACATGAAACGGTGTTGAAAATCATGAAGAGCCTGAAATAATGTGAAAAATATAAAGAGCTGCAAAAGGTGTCAAAAATATGAGGAGTAGGAAACGGTCTGATAAATAGGTGGAGCATGAAGCTGTGTTCAAAAACATGAAGAGCCTGAAAAGGTGTGAAAAATATGAAGAGTTTCAAAAGGTGTGAAAAATATGAGGAGCATGAAACGGTCTGAGAAATAGAAGCAGCATGAAACGGTGTTGAAAAATATGAAGAGCCTGAAAACGTGTGAAAAATATGAAGAGCTTCAAAAGGTGTGAAAAATATAAAGAGCTTCAAAGTTGACAAAAATGAGATGAGCATGAAATGGTCTGAAAAATAGGAGGAGAATGAAGTGGTGGTGAAAAACATGAAGAGCATGAAAAGGTGTGAAAAATATGAAGAGCTTCAAAATGTTTCAAAAATATGAAGAGCATGAAACGGTCTGAAAATCAGGACAGCATGAAGCTGTGTTCAAAAACATGAAGAGCCTGAAAAGGTGTGAAAAATATGAAGAGCTTCAAAAGGTTTCAAAAATATGAGGAGCATGAAACGGTCTGAAAAATAGGAGGAGCATGAAACGGTGATCAAAAACATGAAGAGCCTGAAAAGGTGGGAAAAATATGAAGAGATTCAAAAGTTGTGAAATACATGAGGAGCATGAAACGGGCTGAAAAATAAGAGAAGCATGAAGTGCTGTGGAAAAACATGAAGAGCCTGAAAAGCTGTGAAAAATATGAAAAGCTTCAAAAGGTGTCAAAAATGAGATGAGCATGAAACGGTCTGAAAAATAGGAGGATCATGAAATGGTGTTGAAAAACATGAAGAGCCTGAAAAGATGTGAAAAATATGAAAAGCTTCAAAAAGTGTCAAAAATATGAGGAGCATGAAACGGTCTGAAAAATAGGAGGAGCATGAAGCTGTGTTCAAAACATGAAGATCTTAAATGGGTGTGAAAAATATGAAGAGCTTCAAAAGGTGTGAAAAATATGAGGAGCATGAAATGGTCTGAAAAATAGAAGCAGCATGAAACGGTTTTGAAAAACATGAAGAGCCTGAAAACGTGTGAAAAATATGAAGAGCTTCAAAAGGTGTGAAAAATATGAAGAGCTTCAAATGTGACAAAAATGAGATGAGCATGAAACGGTCTGAAAAATAGGAGGAGCATGAAGTGGTGGTGAAAAACATGAAGAGCCTGAAAAGGTGTGAAAAATATGAAGAGCTCAAAAAGTGTCAAAAATATGAGGAGCATGAAACGATCTGAAAAATACGAGGAGCATGAAGCAGTGTTCAAAAACATGAAGAGCCTGAAAAGATGGGAAAAATATGAAGAGCTTCAAAAGGTGTGAAATATATGAGGAGAATGAAACGGTCTGAAAAATAGGAGGATCATGAAGCGGTTTTCAGAAACATGAAGAGCCTGAAAAGGTGTGAAAAATATGAAGAGCTTCAAAAGGTGTGAAATACATGAGGAGCATGAAACTCTCTGAAAAATAGGAGGAGCATGAAGCGGTGTTCAAAAACATGAAGAGCCTGAAAATGTGTGAAAATTATGAAGAGCTTCAAAAGGTGTCAAAATTGAGATGAGCATGAAACGGTCTGAAAAATAGGAGGAGCCTGAAACGGTGTTGAAACACATGAAGAGCCTGAAAAGTTGTGAAAAATATGAAAAGCTTCAAAAGGTGTCAAAAATGAGATGAGCATGAAACGGTCTGAAAAATAGGAGGAGCATGAAGCGGTGTTGAAAAATGAAGAGCCTGAAAAGGTGTGAAAAATATGAAGAGGATCAAAAGGTGTCAAATATATGAGGAGCATGAAACGGTCTGCAAAAAAGAAGGAGCATGAAGTGGTGTTGAAAAATTTGAAGAGCCTGAAAAGGTGTGAAAAATATGAAAAGCTTAAAAAGGTGTTAAAAATATGAGGAGCAAAAAACGGTCTGAAAAATAAGAGGAGCATGAAGCGGTGTTCAAAAACATGAAGAGCCTGAAAAGGTGTGAAATATATAGAGAGCTTCAAAAGGTGTCAAAATATAGGAGCATGAAACGGTCTGAAAAATAGGAGGAGCATGAAGTCGTGTTGAAAAAAAAAGAAGAGACTGAAAAGGTGTGAAATATATGAAGAGCTTCAAAAGGTGTCAAAAATATGAGGAGAATGAAATGGTCGGAAAAATAGGAGGATCATGAAGCTGTGTCGAAAAACATGAAGAGCCTGAAAAGGTGTGAAAAAAGTGAAGAGCTTCTAAATGTGTCAAAAATATGAGGAGCATGAAACGGTCTGAAAAATAGGAGGATCATGAAGTGGTGTTCAAAAACATGAAGAGCCTGAAAAGGTGTGAAAAATATGAAGAGCTCAAAAAGTGTCAAAAATATGATGAGCATGAAACGATCTGAAAAATAGAAGGAGCATGAAACGGTGATCAAAAACATGAAGAGCCTGAAAAGGTGTGAAAAATATGAAGAGCTCAAAAAGTGTCAAAAATATGAGGAGCATGAAACGCTCTGAAAAATAGGAGGAGCATGAAGCGGTGTTCAAAAACATGAAGAGCCTGAAAAGTTGTGAAAAATATGAAAAGCTTCAAAAGATGTCAAAAATGAGATTAGCATTAAACGGTCGGAAAAATAGGAATAACATGAAACGGTGTTGAAAATCATGAAGAGCCTGAAATAGTGTGAAAAATATAAAGAGCTGCAAAAGGTGTCAAAAATAAGAGGAGCATGAAACGGTCTAATAAATAGGTGGAGCATGAAGCTGTGTTCAAAAACATGAAGAGCCTGAAAAGGTGTGAAAAATATGAAGAGCTTCAAAATGTTTCACAAATATGAAGAGCATGAAACGGTCTGAAAAACAGGAGGATTATGAAGCGGTGTTCAAAAACATGAAGAGCCTGAAAATGTGTGAAAAATATGAAGAGCTTCAAAAGGTGTCAAAAATATGAGGAGCATGAAACGGTCTGAAAAATAGGAGGAGCATGAAACGGTGATCAAAAACATGAAGAGCCAGAAAAGGTTTGAAAAATATGAAGAGCTTCTAAAGGTGTCAAAAATATGAGGAGCATAAACGATCTGAAAAATAGGAGTAGCATGAAGCGGTGTTCAAAAACATGAAGAGCCTGAAAAGGTGTGAAAAATATGAAGAGCTCAAAAAGTGTCAAAAGTATGAGGAGCATGAAACGATCTGAAAAATAGAAGAAGCATGAAACGGTGATCAAACACATGAAGAGCCTGAAAAGGTGTGCAAAATATGAAGAGCTTTAAAAGGTGTGAAATACATGAGGAGCATGAAACTCTCTGAAAAATAGGAGGAGCATGAAACGGTGATCAAAAACATGAAGAACCTGAAAAGGTTTGAAAAATATGAAGAGCTTCTAAAGGTGTCAAAAATATGAGAAGCATAAACGATCTGAAAAATAGGAGTAGCATGAAGCGGTGTTCAAAAACATGAAGAGCCTGAAAAGGTGTGAAAAATATGAACAGCTTCAAAATGTGTCAAAAATATGAGGAGCATGAAACGGTCTGAAAAATATGAGCAGCATGAAGCGGTGTTGAAAAACATGAAGAGCCTTAAAAGGTGTGAAAAAATTGAAGAGCTTCAAAAGGTGTCAAAAATATGAGGAGCATGAAACGGTCTGAAAAATATGAGCAGCATGAAGCGGTGTTGAAAAACATGAAGAGCCTGAAAAGGTGTGAAAAATATGAAGAGCTTCAAAAGGTGTGAAATACATGAGGAGCATAAAACTCTCTGAAAAAGAGAAGGAGCATGAAGTGGTGTTCAAAAACATGAAGAGCCTGAAAAGGTGTGAAATATATGAAGAGCTTCAAAAGGTGTGAAAAATATGAGGAGCATGATATGGTTTGAAAAATAGGATTAGCATGAAGCGGTGTTCAAAAACATGAAGAGCCTGAAAAGTTGTGAAAAATATTAAAAACTTCAAAAGGTGTCAAAAATGAGATGAGCATGAAACGGTCTGAAAAATAGGACGTGCATGAAGCGGTGTTGAAAAACATGAAGAGCCTGAAAAGTTGTGAAAAATATGAAGAGCTTCAAAAGGTGTCAATAATATGAGGAGCATGAAAAGGTCTGAAAAATAGGAGAAGCATGAAGCGGTGTTCAAAAACATGAAGAGCCTGAAAAGGTGTGAAAAATATGAAGAGCTTCAAAAGGTGTCAAAAATATGAGGAGCATGAAACGGTCTGAAAAATCGGAGGAGCATGAAGCGTTGTTGAAAAACATGAAGAGCCTGAAAAGGTGTGAGAAATATGAAGAGCTTCAAAAGGTGTTAAAAATATGAGTAGCATGAAACGGTCTGAAAAATAGGAATAACATGAAGTGATGTTGAAAAACATGAATTGTCTGAAAACGTGTGGAAAATATGAAGAGATTCATAAATGTGAAAAATATAAAGAGCTTCAAAAGGTGTGAAAAATATGAAGAGTTTCAAAAGATGTCAAAATGAGATGAGCATGAAACGGTCTGAAAAATAGGAGGAGCATGAAGTCGTGTTCAAAAAAAGGAAAAGTCTGAAAAAGTGTGAAATATATGAAGAGCTTCAAAAGGTGTCAAAAATATGAGGAGAATGAAACGGTCTGAAAAATAGGAGGAGCATGAAGCGATGTTGAAAAACATGAATTGTCTGAAAACGTGTGGAAAATATGAAGAGATTCATAAATGTGAAAAATATGAAGAGCTTCAAAAGGTGTGAAAAATCTGAAGAGCTTCAAAAGGTGTCAAAAAAGAGATGAGCATGAAAAGGTCTGAAAAATAGGAGGAGCATGAAGCAGTGTTGAAAATCATTAAGAGCCTGAAAAGGTGTGAAAAATATGAAGAGCTTCAAAAGGTGTCAAAAATATGAAGAGCTTCAAAAGTTGTTAAAATGAGATGAGCATGAAAAGGTCTGAAAAATAGGAGGAGCATGAAGCGGTTTTGAAAATCATGAAGAGCCTGAAAACGTGTGAAAAATATGAAGACCTTCAAAATTTGTCAAAAATATGAAGAGCTTCAAAAGGTGTTAAAATGAGATGAGCATGAAACGATCTGAAAAATAGGAGGAGCATGAAGTGGTGTTGAAAAAATGAAGAGCCTGGAAAGGTGCGAAATATCTGAAGAGCTTCAAAAGGTG
Organism: Dama dama; assembly: GCF_033118175.1. Lineage (NCBI taxonomy): Eukaryota > Metazoa > Chordata > Mammalia > Artiodactyla > Cervidae > Dama > Dama dama. The sequence continues at coordinate 1,020,841 of NW_026870935.1, forward strand.
TCAAAAATATGAGGAGCATGAAACGGTCAGCAAAATACGACGAGCATGAAGCGGTGTTGAAAAACATGAAGAGCCTGAAAAGGTGTGAAAAATATGAAGAGCTTCAAAAGGTGTCAAAAATATGAGGAGCATGAAACAATCTGAAAAATAGGAGGAGCATGAAGCGGTGTTCAAAAACATGAAAAGCCTGAAAAGGTGTGAAAAATATGAAGAGCTTCAAAAGGTGTCAAAAATATGAGGAGCATGAAACGTTCTGAAAAATAGGACGAGCATGAAGCAGTGATAAAAAACATGAAGTGCCTGAAAAGGTGTGAAAAATATGAAGAGTTCCTAAAGGTGTCAAAAATATGCGGAGCACCAAACGGTCTCAAAAATAGGAGGAGCATGAAGTGGTGTTGAAAAATATGAAGAGCCTGAAAATGAGTGAAAAATATGAAGAGCTTCAAAAAGTGTCAAAAATATGAGGAGCATGAAACGGTCTGAAAAAGAGGAAGAGCATGAAGAAGTGTTCAAAAACATGAAGAGCCTGAAAAGGTGTGAAAAATATGAAGAGCTTCAAAAGTTTTCAAAAATATGAGGAGCATGATACGGTTTGAAAAATAGGAGGAGCATGAAGCGGTGTTGAAAAACATGAAGAGTCTGAAAACGTGTGAAAATATGAAGAGCTTCAAAAATATTAAAAATATGAACAGCTTCAAAAGTTTTGAAAGATATGAAGAGATTAAAAAGGTGTCAAAAATGAGATGAGCATGAAACGGTCTGAAAAATAGGAGGAGCATAAGCGGTGTTGAAAAACATGAAGAGCCTGAAAAGGTGTGAAAAATATGAAGAGCTTCAAAAGGTGTGAAATACATGAGGAGCATGAAACTCTCTGAAAAATAGGAGGAGCATGAAGCGATGTTCAAAAACATGAAGAGCCTGAAAATGTGTGAAAAATATGAAGAGCTTCAAAAGGTGTCAAACTTGAGATGAGCATGAAACCGTCTGAAAAATAGGAAGAGCATGAAGCGGTTTTGAAAAACATTAAGAGCTGAAAACGTGTGAAAAATATGAAGAGCTTCCAAAGGTGTCAAAAATGAGATGAGCATGAAACGGTCTGAAAAATAGGAAGAGCATGAAGCGGTGTTGAAAAACATTAAGAGCTGAAAACGTGTGAAAAATATGAAGAGCTTCAAAAGATGTCAAAAACATGAGGAGCATGAAACGGGCTGAAAAATAGGAGAAGCATGAAGTGGTGTGGAAAAATATGAAGAGCCTGAAAATGTGTGAAAAATATGAAAAGCTTCAAAAGGTGTCAAAAATGAGATGAGCATGAAACGGTCTGAAAAATAGGAGGATCATGAAATGGTGTTGAAAAACATGAAGAGCCTGAAAAGATGTGAAAAATATGAAAAGCTTCAAAAGGTGTCAAAAATATGAGGAGCATGAAACGGTCTGAAAAATAGGAGGAGCATGAAGCTGTGTTCAAAAATATGAAGAGCCTGAAAAGGTGTGAAAAATATGAAGAGCTTCAAAAGTTGTCAAAAATATGAGGAGCATGAAACGGTCTGAAAAATAGGAGGAGCATGAAGCTGTGTTCAAAAACATGAAGATCTTAAAAGGGTGTGAAAAATATGAAGAGCTTCAAAAGGTGTGAAAAATATGAGGAGCATGAAACGGTCTGAAAAATAGGAGGAACATGAAACGGTGTTGAAAAACATGAAGAGCCTGAAAAGGTGTGAAAAATATGAAGAGCTTCAAAATCTGTGAAAAATATGAAGAGCTTTCAAAGGTGTGAAATACATGAGGAGCATGAAACTCTCTGAAAAATAGGAGGAGCCTGAAATGGTGTTCAAAAACATGAATAGACTGAAAACGTGTGAAAAATATGAAGAGCTTCAAAAGGTGTGAAAAATATGAGGAGCATGATACGGTCTGAAAAATAGGAGGAGCATGAAGCTGTGTTCAAAAACATGAAGAGCCTGAAAAGTTGTGAAAAATATCAAAAGCTTCAAAAGGTGTCAAAAATGAGATGAGCATGAAACGGTCTGAAAAATAGGAGGAGCCTGAAGCGATGTTCAAAAACATGAAGAGCCTGAAACGTTGTGAAAAATATGAAAGGCTTCAAAAGGTGTGAAAAATATGAGGAGCATGAAACAATCTGAAAAATAGGAGGAGCATGAAGCGGTGTTCAAAAACATGAAAAGCCTGAAAAGGTGTGAAAAATATGAAGAGCTTCAAAAGGTGTCAAAAATATGAGGAGCATGAAACGTTCTGAAAAATAGGACGAGCATGAAGCAGTGATAAAAAACATGAAGTGCCTGAAAAGGTGTGAAAAATATGAAGAGTTCCTAAAGGTGTCAAAAATATGCGGAGCACCAAACGGTCTCAAAAATAGGAGGAGCATGAAGTGGTGTTGAAAAATATGAAGAGCCTGAAAATGAGTGAAAAATATGAAGAGCTTCAAAAAGTGTCAAAAATATGAGGAGCATGAAACGGTCTGAAAAAGAGGAAGAGCATGAAGAAGTGTTCAAAAACATGAAGAGCCTGAAAAGGTGTGAAAAATATGAAGAGCTTCAAAAGTTTTCAAAAATATGAGGAGCATGATACGGTTTGAAAAATAGGAGGAGCATGAAGCGGTGTTGAAAAACATGAAGAGTCTGAAAACGTGTGAAAATATGAAGAGCTTCAAAAATATTAAAAATATGAACAGCTTCAAAAGTTTTGAAAGATATGAAGAGATTAAAAAGGTGTCAAAAATGAGATGAGCATGAAACGGTCTGAAAAATAGGAGGAGCATAAGCGGTGTTGAAAAACATGAAGAGCCTGAAAAGGTGTGAAAAATATGAAGAGCTTCAAAAGGTGTGAAATACATGAGGAGCATGAAACTCTCTGAAAAATAGGAGGAGCATGAAGCGATGTTCAAAAACATGAAGAGCCTGAAAATGTGTGAAAAATATGAAGAGCTTCAAAAGGTGTCAAACTTGAGATGAGCATGAAACCGTCTGAAAAATAGGAAGAGCATGAAGCGGTTTTGAAAAACATTAAGAGCTGAAAACGTGTGAAAAATATGAAGAGCTTCCAAAGGTGTCAAAAATGAGATGAGCATGAAACGGTCTGAAAAATAGGAAGAGCATGAAGCGGTGTTGAAAAACATTAAGAGCTGAAAACGTGTGAAAAATATGAAGAGCTTCAAAAGATGTCAAAAACATGAGGAGCATGAAACGGGCTGAAAAATAGGAGAAGCATGAAGTGGTGTGGAAAAATATGAAGAGCCTGAAAATGTGTGAAAAATATGAAAAGCTTCAAAAGGTGTCAAAAATGAGATGAGCATGAAACGGTCTGAAAAATAGGAGGATCATGAAATGGTGTTGAAAAACATGAAGAGCCTGAAAAGATGTGAAAAATATGAAAAGCTTCAAAAGGTGTCAAAAATATGAGGAGCATGAAACGGTCTGAAAAATAGGAGGAGCATGAAGCTGTGTTCAAAAATATGAAGAGCCTGAAAAGGTGTGAAAAATATGAAGAGCTTCAAAAGTTGTCAAAAATATGAGGAGCATGAAACGGTCTGAAAAATAGGAGGAGCATGAAGCTGTGTTCAAAAACATGAAGATCTTAAAAGGGTGTGAAAAATATGAAGAGCTTCAAAAGGTGTGAAAAATATGAGGAGCATGAAACGGTCTGAAAAATAGGAGGAGCATGAAACGGTGTTGAAAAACATGAAGAGCCTGAAAAGGTGTGAAAAATATGAAGAGCTTCAAAATCTTTGAAAAATATGAAGAGCTTTCAAAGGTGTGAAATACATGAGGAGCATGAAACTCTCTGAAAAATAGGAGGAGCCTGAAATGGTGTTCAAAAACATGAATAGACTGAAAACGTGTGAAAAATATGAAGAGCTTCAAAAGGTGTGAAAAATATGAGGAGCATGATACGGTCTGAAAAATAGGAGGAGCATGAAGCTGTGTTCAAAAACATGAAGAGCCTGAAAAGTTGTGAAAAATATCAAAAGCTTCAAAAGGTGTCAAAAATGAGATGAGCATGAAACGGTCTGAAAAATAGGAGGAGCCTGAAGCGATGTTCAAAAACATGAAGAGCCTGAAACGTTGTGAAAAATATGAAAGGCTTCAAAAGGTGTGAAAAATATGAGGAGCATGAAACGGTCTGAAAAATCGGAGGAGCATGAAGCGGTGTTGAAAAATATGAAGAGCCTGAAAATGTGTGAAAAATATGAAGAGCTTTAAAAGGTGTCAAAAATGAGATGAGCATGAAACGGTCTGAAAAATAGGACGTGCATGAAGCGGTGTTGAAAAACATGAAGAGCCTGAAAAGTTGTGAAATATATGAAGAGCTTCAAAAGGTGTCAAAAATATGAGGAGCATGAAACGGTCTGAAAAATAGGAGAAGCATGAAGCGGTGTTCAAAAACATGAAGAGCCTGAAAAGGTGTGGAAAATATGAAGAGCTTCAAAAGCTGTGAAATACATGAGGAGCATGAAACTCTCTGAAAAATAGGAGGAGCATGAAGCGGTGTTCAAAAACATGAAGAGCCTGAAAAGTTGTGAAAAATATGAAAAGCTTCAAAAGGTGTCAAAAATGAGATGAGCATGAAATGGTCTGAAAAATAGGAATAACATGAAACGATGTTGAAAATCATGAAGAGCCTGAAAAACTGTGAAAAATATAAAGAGCTTCAAAAGGTGTCTAAAATATGAGGAGCATGAAACGGTCTGATATATAGGAGGAGCATGAAGCTGTGTTCCAAAACATGAAGATCCTGAAAAGGTGTGAAAAATATGAAGAGCTTCAAAAGTTGTGAAAAATATGAGGAGCATGAAACGGACTGAAAAATTGAAGCAGCATGAAACGGTGTTGAAAAATATGAAGAGCATGAAAACGTGTGAAAAATATGAAGAGCTTCAAAAAGTGTGAAAAAAATAAAGAGCTTCAAAGGTGACAAAAATGAGATGAGCATGATACGGTCTGAAAAATAGGAGGAGCGTGAAGTGGTGGTGAAAAACATGAAGAGCCTGAAAAGGTGTGAAAAATATGAAGAGCTTCAAAATGTTTCACAAATATGAAGAGCATGAAACGGTCTGAAAAACAAGAGGATCATGAAGCGGTGTTCAAAAACTCGAAGAGCCTGAAAAGGTGTGAAAAATATGAAGAGCTTCAAAAGGTGTCAAAAATATGAGGAGCATGAAACGGTCTGAAAAATAGGAGGAGCATGAAACGGTGATCAAAAACATGAAGAGCCTGAAAATGTGTGAAAAATATGAAGAGCTCAAAAAGTATCAAAAATATGAGGATCATGAAACGGTGTGAAAAATTGGAGGAGCATGAAGCAGAGTTCGAAAACATGAAGAGCTTGAAAAGGTTTGAAAAATACGAAGAGCTCAAAAAGTGTCAAAAAATGAGGAGCATGAAACGATCTGAAAAATACGAGGAGCATGAAGCAGTGTTCAAAAACATGAAGAGCTTCAAAAGGTATGAAAAATATGAGAGCTTCAAAAGGTGTCAAAAATATGAGGAGCATGAAACGGTCTGAAAAATAGGAGGAACATGAAGCGGTGTTCAAACACATGAAGAGCCTGAAAATGTGTGAAAATTATGAAGATCTTCAAAAGGTTTCAAAATTATGAGGAACATGAAACGGTTTGAAAAATAGGGGGAGCATGAAACGGTGTTGAAAAACATGAAGAGCCTGAAAAGGTGTGAAAAATATGAAGAGCTTCAAAATCTTTGAAAAATATGAAGAGCTTTCAAAGGTGTGAAATACATGAGGAGCATGAAACACTCTGAAAAATAGGAGGAGCCTGAAATGGTGTTCAAAAACATGAATAGACTGAAAACGTGTGAAAAATATGAAGAGCTTCAAAAGGTGTCAAAAATATGAGGAGCATGAAACGGTCTGAAAAATATGAGCAGCATGAAGCGGTGTTGAAAAACATGAAGAGCCTTAAAAGGTGTGAAAAACATGAAGAGCTTCAAAAGGTGTAAAAAATATGAGGAGCATGAAACGGTCTGAAAAATATGAGCAGCATGAAGTGGTGTTGAAAAACATGAAGAGCCTGAAAAGGTGTGAAAAATATGAAGAGCTTCAAAAGGTGTGAAATACATGAGGAGCATAAAACTCTCTGAAAAAGAGAAGGAGCATGAAGTGGTGTTCAGAAACATGAAGAGCCTGAAAAGGTGTGAAATATATGAAGAGCTTCAAAAGGTGTGAAAAATATGAGGAGCATTATATGGTTTGAAAAATAGGATTAGCGTGAAGCGGTGTTCAAAAACATGAAGAGCCTGAAAAGTTGTGAAAAATATGAAAAACTTCAAAAGGTGTCAAAAATGAGATGAGCATGAAATGGTCTGAAAAATAGGACGTGCATGAAGCGGTGTTGAAAAACATGAAGAGCCTGAAAAGTTGTGAAAAATATGAAGAGCTTCAAAAGGTGTCAAAAATATGAGGAGCATGAAACGGTCTGAAAAATAGGAGAAGCATGAAGCGGTGTTCAAAAACATGAAGAGCCTGAAAAGGTGTGAAAAACATGAAGAGCTTCAAAAGGTGTCAAAAATATGAGGAGCATGAAACGGTCTGAAAAATCGGAGGAGCATGAAGCGTTGTTGAAAAACATGAAGAGCCTGAAAAGGTGTGAGAAATATGAAGAGCTTCAAAAGGTGTTAAAAATATGAGTAGCATGAAACGGTCTGCAAAAAAGGAGGAGCATGAAGTGGTGTTGAAAAAGATGAAGAGCCTGAAAAAGTGTTAAAAATATTAAAGCTTCAAAAGGTGTCAAAATTATGAGGAGCATGAAACGGTCTGAAAAATAGGAGGAGCATGAAGCGATGTTGAAAAACATGAATTGTCTGAAAACGTGTGGAAAATATGAAGAGATTCATAAATGTGAAAAATATGAAGAGCTTCAAAAGGTGTGAAAAATATGAAGAGCTTCAAAAGATGTCAAAATGAGATGAGCATGAAACGGTCGGAAAAATAGGAGGAGCATGAAGCAGTGTTGAAAAACATGAAGAGCCTGAAAACCTGTAAAAAATAGGAAGAGCTTCACAAGGTGTCAAAAATGAGATGAGCATGAAACGGTCTGAAAAATAGGAGGAGCATGAAGCGGTGATGAAAATCATGAAGAGCCTGAAAAGGTGAGAAAAATATGAAGAGCTTCAAAATGTGTGAAAAATATGAGGAGCTTCAAAAGGTGTAAAAAATATGAAGAGCTTCAAAAGTGTCAAAAATTAGATGAGCATGAAAAGGTCTAAAAAATAGGAGGAGCAACAAGTAGTGTTGAATAAAATGAAGAGCCTGAAAAGGTGTGAAAAATATGAAGAGCTTCAAAATGTGTGAAAAATATGAGGAGCATGATACGGTCTGAAAAATAGGAGGAGCATGAAGCAGTGTTCAAAAACATGAAGAGCCTGAATAGGTGTGTAAAGAAATGCAAATCTTCAAAAGGTGTCAAAAATGAGAGGAGCATGAAACGGTCTGAAAATAGGAGGAGCATGAAGCGGTGTTCAAAAATATGAAGAGCCTGAAAAGTTGTGAAATATATGAAGAGCTTCAAAAGGTGTCAAAAATATGAGGAGCATGAAACGGTCTGAAAAATAGGAGGAACATGAAGCGGTGTTCAAAAAAACATGAAAAGCCTGAAAAGGTGTGAAAAATATGAAGAGCTTCAAAAGGTGTCAAAAATATGAGGAGCATGAAACGGTCTGAAAAATAGGAGGAACATGAAGCGGTGTTGAAACACATGAAGAGCCTGAAAATGTGTGAAAATTATGAAGATCTTCAAAAGGTTTCAAAATTATGAGGAACATGAAACGGTTTGAAAAATAGGGGGAGCATGAAACGGTGTTGAAAAACATGAAGAGCCTGAAAAGGTGTGAAAAATATGAAGAGCTTCAAAATCTTTGAAAAATATGAAGAGCTTTCAAAGGTGTGAAATACATGAGGAGCATGAAACACTCTGAAAAATAGGAGGAGCCTGAAATGGTGTTCAAAAACATGAATAGACTGAAAACGTGTGAAAAAAATGAAGAGCTTCAAAAGGTGTAAAAAATATGAGGAGCATGAAACGGTCTGAAAAATATGAGCAGCATGAAGTGGTGTTGAAAAACATGAAGAGCCTGAAAAGGTGTGAAAAATATGAAGAGCTTCAAAAGGTGTGAAATACATGAGGAGCATAAAACTCTCTGAAAAAGAGAAGGAGCATGAAGTGGTGTTCAGAAACATGAAGAGCCTGAAAAGGTGTGAAATATATGAAGAGCTTCAAAAGGTGTGAAAAATATGAGGAGCATGATATGGTTTGAAAAACAGGATTAGCGTGAAGCGGTGTTCAAAAACATGAAGAGCCTGAAAAGTTGTGAAAAATATGAAAAACTTCAAAAGGTGTCAAAAATGAGATGAGCATGAAATGGTCTGAAAAATAGGACGTGCATGAAGCGGTGTTGAAAAACATGAAGAGCCTGAAAAGTTGTGAAAAATATGAAGAGCTTCAAAAGGTGTCAAAAATATGAGGAGCATGAAACGGTCTGAAAAATAGGAGAAGCATGAAGCGGTGTTCAAAAACATGAAGAGCCTGAAAAGGTGTGAAAAACATGAAGAGCTTCAAAAGGTGTCAAAAATATGAGGAGCATGAAACGGTCTGAAAAATCGGAGGAGCATGAAGCGTTGTTGAAAAACATGAAGAGCCTGAAAAGGTGTGAGAAATATGAAGAGCTTCAAAATGTGTTAAAAATATGAGTAGCATGAAACGGTCTGCAAAAAAGGAGGAGCATGAAGTGGTGTTGAAAAAGATGAAGAGCCTGAAAAGGTGTTAAAAATATTAAAGCTTCAAAAGGTGTCAAAATTATGAGGAGCATGAAACGGTCTGAAAAATAGGAGGAGCATGAAGCGATGTTGAAAAACATGAATTGTCTGAAAACGTGTGGAAAATATGAAGAGATTCATAAATGTGAAAAATATGAAGAGCTTCAAAAGGTGTGAAAAATATGAAGAGCTTCAAAAGATGTCAAAATGAGATGAGCATGAAACGGTCGGAAAAATAGGAGGAGCATGAAGCAGTGTTGAAAAACATGAAGAGCCTGAAAACCTGTAAAAAATAGGAAGAGCTTCAAAAGGTGTCAAAAATGAGATGAGCATGAAACGGTCTGAAAAATAGGAGGAGCATGAAGCGGTGATGAAAATCATGAAGAGCCTGAAAAGGTGAGAAAAATATGAAGAGCTTCAAAATGTGTGAAAAATATGAGGAGCTTCAAAAGGTGTAAAAAATATGAAGATCTTCAAAAGTGTCAAAAATTAGATGAGCATGAAAAGGTCTAAAAAATAGGAGGAGCAACAAGTAGTGTTGAAAAAAATGAAGAGCCTGAAAAGGTGTGAAAAATATGAAGAGCTTCAAAATGTGTGAAAAATATGAGGAGCATGATACGGTCTGAAAAATAGGAGGAGCATGAAGCTGTGTTCAAAAACATGAAGAGCCTGAAAAGTTGTGAAAAATATCAAAAGCTTCAAAAGGTGTCAAAAATGAGATGAGCATGAAACGGTCTGAAAAATAGGAGGAGCCTGAAGCGATGTTCAAAAACATGAAGAGCCTGAAACGTTGTGAAAAATATGAAAGGCTTCAAAAGGTGTGAAAAATATGAGGAGCATGAAACGGTCTGAAAAATCGGAGGAGCATGAAGCGGTGTTGAAAAATATGAAGAGCCTGAAAATGTGTGAAAAATATGAAGAGCTTTAAAAGGTGTCAAAAATGAGATGAGCATGAAACGGTCTGAAAAATAGGACGTGCATGAAGCGGTGTTGAAAAACATGAAGAGCCTGAAAAGTTGTGAAATATATGAAGAGCTTCAAAAGGTGTCAAAAATATGAGGAGCATGAAACGGTCTGAAAAATAGGAGAAGCATGAAGCGGTGTTCAAAAACATGAAGAGCCTGAAAAGGTGTGGAAAATATGAAGAGCTTCAAAAGCTGTGAAATACATGAGGAGCATGAAACTCTCTGAAAAATAGGAGGAGCATGAAGCGGTGTTCAAAAACATGAAGAGCCTGAAAAGTTGTGAAAAATATGAAAAGCTTCAAAAGGTGTCAAAAATGAGATGAGCATGAAATGGTCTGAAAAATAGGAATAACATGAAACGATGTTGAAAATCATGAAGAGCCTGAAAAACTGTGAAAAATATAAAGAGCTTCAAAAGGTGTCTAAAATATGAGGAGCATGAAACGGTCTGATATATAGGAGGAGCATGAAGCTGTGTTCCAAAACATGAAGATCCTGAAAAGGTGTGAAAAATATGAAGAGCTTCAAAAGTTGTGAAAAATATGAGGAGCATGAAACGGACTGAAAAATTGAAGCAGCATGAAACGGTGTTGAAAAATATGAAGAGCATGAAAACGTGTGAAAAATATGAAGAGCTTCAAAAAGTGTGAAAAAAATAAAGAGCTTCAAAGGTGACAAAAATGAGATGAGCATGATACGGTCTGAAAAATAGGAGGAGCGTGAAGTGGTGGTGAAAAACATGAAGAGCCTGAAAAGGTGTGAAAAATATGAAGAGCTTCAAAATGTTTCACAAATATGAAGAGCATGAAACGGTCTGAAAAACAAGAGGATCATGAAGCGGTGTTCAAAAACACGAAGAGCCTGAAAAGGTGTGAAAAATATGAAGAGCTTCAAAAGGTGTCAAAAATATGAGGAGCATGAAACGGTCTGAAAAATAGGAGGAGCATGAAACGGTGATCAAAAACATGAAGAGCCTGAAAATGTGTGAAAAATATGAAGAGCTCAAAAAGTATCCAAAATATGAGGATCATGAAACGGTGTGAAAAATTGGAGGAGCATGAAGCAGAGTTCGAAAACATGAAGAGCTTGAAAAGGTTTGAAAAATACGAAGAGCTCAAAAAGTGTCAAAAAATGAGGAGCATGAAACGATCTGAAAAATACGAGGAGCATGAAGCAGTGTTCAAAAACATGAGGAGCTTCAAAAGGTATGAAAAATATGAGAGCTTCAAAAGGTGTCAAAAATATGAGGAGCATGAAACGGTCTGAAAAATAGGAGGAACATGAAGCGGTGTTCAAACACATGAAGAGCCTGAAAATGTGTGAAAATTATGAAGATCTTCAAAAGGTTTCAAAATTATGAGGAACATGAAACGGTTTGAAAAATAGGGGGAGCATGAAACGGTGTTGAAAAACATGAAGAGCCTGAAAAGGTGTGAAAAATATGAAGAGCTTCAAAATCTTTGAAAAATATGAAGAGCTTTCAAAGGTGTGAAATACATGAGGAGCATGAAACACTCTGAAAAATAGGAGGAGCCTGAAATGGTGTTCAAAAACATGAATAGACTGAAAACGTGTGAAAAATATGAAGAGCTTCAAAAGGTGTCAAAAATATGAGGAGCATGAAACGGTCTGAAAAATATGAGCAGCATGAAGCGGTGTTGAAAAACATGAAGAGCCTTAAAAGGTGTGAAAAACATGAAGAGCTTCAAAAGGTGTAAAAAATATGAGGAGCATGAAACGGTCTGAAAAATATGAGCAGCATGAAGTGGTGTTGAAAAACATGAAGAGCCTGAAAAGGTGTGAAAAATATGAAGAGCTTCAAAAGGTGTGAAATACATGAGGAGCATAAAACTCTCTGAAAAAGAGAAGGAGCATGAAGTGGTGTTCAGAAACATGAAGAGCCTGAAAAGGTGTGAAATATATGAAGAGCTTCAAAAGGTGTGAAAAATATGAGGAGCATTATATGGTTTGAAAAATAGGAGAAGCATGAAGCGGTGTTCAAAAACATGAAGAGCCTGAAAAGGTGTGAAAAACATGAAGAGCTTCAAAAGGTGTCAAAAATATGAGGAGCATGAAGCGTTGTTGAAAAACATGAAGAGCCTGAAAAGGTGTGAGAAATATGAAGAGCTTCAAAAGGTGTTAAAAATATGAGTAGCATGAAACGGTCTGCAAAAAAGGAGGAGCATGAAGTGGTGTTGAAAAAGATGAAGAGCCTGAAAAAGTGTTAAAAATATTAAAGCTTCAAAAGGTGTCAAAATTATGAGGAGCATGAAACGGTCTGAAAAATAGGAGGAGCATGAAGCGATGTTGAAAAACATGAATTGTCTGAAAACGTGTGGAAAATATGAAGAGATGCATAAATGTGAAAAATATGAAGAGCTTCAAAAGGTGTGAAAAATATGAAGAGCTTCAAAAGATGTCAAAATGAGATGAGCATGAAACGGTCGGAAAAATAGGAGGAGCATGAAGCAGTGTTGAAAAACATGAAGAGCCTGAAAACCTGTAAAAAATAGGAAGAGCTTCACAAGGTGTCAAAAATGAGATGAGCATGAAACGGTCTGAAAAATAGGAGGAGCATGAAGCGGTGATGAAAATCATGAAGAGCCTGAAAAGGTGAGAAAAATATGAAGAGCTTCAAAATGTGTGAAAAATATGAGGAGCTTCAAAAGGTGTAAAAAATATGAAGAGCTTCAAAAGTGTCAAAAATTAGATGAGCATGAAAAGGTCTAAAAAATAGGAGGAGCAACAAGTAGTGTTGAATAAAATGAAGAGCCTGAAAAGGTGTGAAAAATATGAAGAGCTTCAAAATGTGTGAAAAATATGAGGAGCATGATACGGTCTGAAAAATAGGAGGAGCATGAAGCAGTGTTCAAAAACATGAAGAGCCTGAATAGGTGTGTAAAGAAATGCAAATCTTCAAAAGGTGTCAAAAATGAGAGGAGCATGAAACGGTCTGAAAATAGGAGGAGCATGAAGCGGTGTTCAAAAATATGAAGAGCCTGAAAAGTTGTGAAATATATGAAGAGCTTCAAAAGGTGTCAAAAATATGAGGAGCATGAAACGGTCTGAAAAATAGGAGGAACATGAAGCGGTGTTCAAAAAAACATGAAAATCCTGAAAAGGTGTGAAAAATATGAAGAGCTTCAAAAGGTGTCAAAAATATGAGGAGCATGAAACGGTCTGAAAAATAGGAGGAACATGAAGCGGTGTTGAAACACATGAAGAGCCTGAAAATGTGTGAAAATTATGAAGATCTTCAAAAGGTTTCAAAATTATGAGGAACATGAAACGGTTTGAAAAATAGGGGGAGCATGAAACGGTGTTGAAAAACATGAAGAGCCTGAAAAGGTGTGAAAAATATGAAGAGCTTCAAAATCTTTGAAAAATATGAAGAGCTTTCAAAGGTGTGAAATACATGAGGAGCATGAAACACTCTGAAAAATAGGAGGAGCCTGAAATGGTGTTCAAAAACATGAATAGACTGAAAACGTGTGAAAAAAATGAAGAGCTTCAAAAGGTGTAAAAAATATGAGGAGCATGAAACGGTCTGAAAAATATGAGCAGCATGAAGTGGTGTTGAAAAACATGAAGAGCCTGAAAAGGTGTGAAAAATATGAAGAGCTTCAAAAGGTGTGAAATACATGAGGAGCATAAAACTCTCTGAAAAAGAGAAGGAGCATGAAGTGGTGTTCAGAAACATGAAGAGCCTGAAAAGGTGTGAAATATATGAAGAGCTTCAAAAGGTGTGAAAAATATGAGGAGCATGATATGGTTTGAAAAACAGGATTAGCGTGAAGCGGTGTTCAAAAACATGAAGAGCCTGAAAAGTTGTGAAAAATATGAAAAACTTCAAAAGGTGTCAAAAATGAGATGAGCATGAAATGGTCTGAAAAATAGGACGTGCATGAAGCGGTGTTGAAAAACATGAAGAGCCTGAAAAGTTGTGAAAAATATGAAGAGCTTCAAAAGGTGTCAAAAATATGAGGAGCATGAAACGGTCTGAAAAATAGGAGAAGCATGAAGCGGTGTTCAAAAACATGAAGAGCCTGAAAAGGTGTGAAAAATATGAAGAGCTTCAAAAGGTGTCAAAAATATGAGGAGCATGAAACGGTCTGAAAAATCGGAGGAGCATGAAGCGTTGTTGAAAAACATGAAGAGCCTGAAAAGGTGTGAGAAATATGAAGAGCTTCAAAAGGTGTTAAAAATATGAGTAGCATGAAACGGTCTGCAAAAAAGGAGGAGCATGAAGTGGTGTTGAAAAAGATGAAGAGCCTGAAAAGGTGTTAAAAATATTAAAGCTTCAAAAGGTGTCAAAATTATGAGGAGCATGAAACGGTCTGAAAAATAGGAGGAGCATGAAGCGATGTTGAAAAACATGAATTGTCTGAAAACGTGTGGAAAATATGAAGAGATGCATAAATGTGAAAAATATGAAGAGCTTCAAAAGGTGTGAAAAATATGAAGAGCTTCAAAAGATGTCAAAATGAGATGAGCATGAAACGGTCGGAAAAATAGGAGGAGCATGAAGCAGTGTTGAAAAACATGAAGAGCCTGAAAACCTGTAAAAAATAGGAAGAGCTTCAAAAGGTGTCAAAAATGAGATGAGCATGAAACGGTCTGAAAAATAGGAGGAGCATGAAGCGGTGATGAAAATCATGAAGAGCCTGAAAAGGTGAGAAAAATATGAAGAGCTTCAAAATGTGTGAAAAATATGAGGAGCTTCAAAAGGTGTAAAAAATATGAAGATCTTCAAAAGTGTCAAAAATTAGATGAGCATGAAAAGGTCTAAAAAATAGGAGGAGCAACAAGTAGTGTTGAAAAAAATGAAGAGCCTGAAAAGGTGTGAAAAATATGAAGAGCTTCAAAATGTGTGAAAAATATGAGGAGCATGATACGGTCTGAAAAATAGGAGGAGCATGAAGCAGTGTTCAAAAACATGAAAGGCCTGAATAGGTGTGTAAAGAAATGCAAATCTTCAAAAGGTGTCAAAAATGAGAGGAGCATGAAACGGTCTGAAAATAGGAGGAGCATGAAGCGGTGTTCAAAAATATGAAGAGCCTGAAAAGTTGTGAAATATATGAAGAGCTTCAAAAGGTGTCAAAAATATGAGGAGCATGAAACGGTCTGAAAAATAGGAGGAACATGAAGCGGTGTTCAAAAAAACATGAAAAGCCTGAAAAGGTGTGAAAAATATGAAGAGCTTCAAAAGGTGTCAAAAATTTGAGGAGCATGAAACGTTCTGAAAAATAGGACGAGCATGAAGCAGTGTTGAAAAACATGAAGAGCCTGAAAATGTGTGAAATATATGAAGAGCTTCAAAAGCTATCAAAAAGATGAGGAGCATGAAACGCTCTGAAAAATAGGAGGAGCATGAAGTGGTGTTGAAAAAAATGAAGAACCTGAAAGGGTGTGAAATATATGAAGAGCTTGAAAAGGTGTCAAAAATATGAGGAGAATGAAACGGTCTGAAAAATAGGAGGAGTATGAAGAGGTGTTAAAAAACATGAAGAGCCTGAAAAGGTGTGAAAAATATGAAGAGCTTCAAAAGGTGTCAAAAATATGAGGAGCATGAAACGGTCTGAAAAATCGGAGGAGCATGAAGCGTTGTTGAAAAACATGAAGAGCCTGAAAAGGTGTGAGAAATATGAAGAGCTTCAAAAGGTGTTAAAAATATGAGTAGCATGAAACGGTCTGCAAAAAAGGAGGAGCATGAAGTGGTGTTGAAAAAGATGAAGAGCCTGAAAAGGTGTTAAAAATATTAAAGCTTCAAAAGGTGTCAAAATTATGAGGAGCATGAAACGGTCTGAAAAATAGGAGGAGCATGAAGCGATGTTGAAAAACATGAATTGTCTGAAAACGTGTGGAAAATATGAAGAGATTCATAAATGTGAAAAATATGAAGAGCTTCAAAAGGTGTGAAAAATATGAAGAGCTTCAAAAGATGTCAAAATGAGATGAGCATGAAACGGTCGGAAAAATAGGAGGAGCATGAAGCAGTGTTGAAAAACATGAAGAGCCTGAAAACCTGTAAAAAATAGGAAGAGCTTCACAAGGTGTCAAAAATGAGATGAGCATGAAACGGTCTGAAAAATAGGAGGAGCATGAAGCGGTGATGAAAATCATGAAGAGCCTGAAAAGGTGAGAAAAATATGAAGAGCTTCAAAATGTGTGAAAAATATGAGGAGCTTCAAAAGGTGTAAAAAATATGAAGATCTTCAAAAGTGTCAAAAATTAGATGAGCATGAAAAGGTCTAAAAAATAGGAGGAGCAACAAGTAGTGTTGAAAAAAATGAAGAGCCTGAAAAGGTGTGAAAAATATGAAGAGCTTCAAAATGTGTGAAAAATATGAGGAGCATGATACGGTCTGAAAAATAGGAGGAGCATGAAGCAGTGTTCAAAAACATGAAAGGCCTGAATAGGTGTGTAAAGAAATGCAAATCTTCAAAAGGTGTCAAAAATGAGAGGAGCATGAAACGGTCTGAAAATAGGAGGAGCATGAAGCGGTGTTCAAAAATATGAAGAGCCTGAAAAGTTGTGAAATATATGAAGAGCTTCAAAAGGTGTCAAAAATATGAGGAGCATGAAACGGTCTGAAAAATAGGAGGAACATGAAGCGGTGTTCAAAAAAACATGAAAAGCCTGAAAAGGTGTGAAAAATATGAAGAGCTTCAAAAGGTGTCAAAAATTTGAGGAGCATGAAAAATTCTGAAAAATAGGACGAGCATGAAGCAGTGTTGAAAAACATGAAGAGCCTGAAAATGTGTGAAATATATGAAGAGCTTCAAAAGCTATCAAAAAGATGAGGAGCATGAAACGCTCTGAAAAATAGGAGGAGCATGAAGTGGTGTTGAAAAAAATGAAGAACCTGAAAGGGTGTGAAATATATGAAGAGCTTGAAAAGGTGTCAAGAATATGAGGAGAATGAAACTGTCTGAAAAATAGGAGGAGTATGAAGAGGTGTTAAAAAACATGAAGAGCCTGAAAAGGTGTGAAAAATATGAAGAGCTTCAAAAGGTGTCAGAAATATGAGGAGCATGAAACGGTCTCAAAAATAGGAGGAGCATGAAGTGGTGTTGAAAAACATGAAGAGCCTGAAAAGGTGTGAAAAATATGAAGAGCTTTAAAAGATGTCAAAAATATGAGAAGCATGAAAGGGTTTGAAAAAGAGGAGGAGCAAGAAGAAGTGTTCAAAAACATGAAGAGCCTGAAAAGGTGTGAAAAATATGAAGAGCTTCAAAAGGTGTCAAATATGAGGAGCATGAAACGATCTGAAAAATAGGAGGAGCATGAAGCGGTGTTGAAAAACATGAAGAGCCGGAAAAGGTGTGAAAAATATGAAGAGTTTCTAAAGGTTTCAAAAATATGAGGAGCATGAATGGTCTGAAAAATAGGAGGAGCATGAACTGGTGTGGAAAAACATGAAGAGGCTGAAAAGGTGGCAAAAATATGAAGAGCTTCAAAAGGTGTGGAAAATATGAGGAGCATGAAATGGTCTGAAAAATAGGAGGAGCATGAAGCGGTGTTCAAAAACATGAAGAGCCTGAAAAGTTGTGAAAAATATGAAAAGCTTCAAATGGTGTCAAAATTGAGATGAGCATGAAACGGATGAAAAATAGGAGAAGCATGAAGTGGTGTGGAAAAACATGAAGAGCCTGAAAAGGTGTGAAAAATATGAAGAGCTTCAAAAGGTGTGAAATACATGAGGAGGATGAAACGGTCTGAAAAATAGGAGGAGCATGAAGCGGTGTTCAAAAACATGAAGAGCCTGAAAAGGTGTGAAAAATATGAAGAGCTTCAAAAGGTGTGAAATACATGAGGAGCATGAAACGGTCTGAAAAAAAGGAGGAGCATGAAGCGGTGTTGAAAAACATGAAGAGTCTGAAAAGGTGTCAAAAATATGAAGAGGTTCAAAAAGTGTCAAAAATATGAGGAGCAGGAAACGGTCTGAAAAATAGAGGAGCATGAAGCGGTGTTCAAAAACATGAAGAGCCTGAAAAGTTGTGAAAAATATGAAAAGCTTCAAATGGTTTCAAAATTGAGATGAGCATGAAACGGATGAAAAATAGGAGAAGCATGAAGTGGTGTGGAAAAACATGAAGAGCCTGAAAAGGTGTGAAAAATATGAAGAGCTTCAAAAGGTGTGAAATACATGAGGAGCATGAAACTCTCTGAAAAATAGGAGGAGCATGAAATGCTGTTCAAAAACATGAAGAGCCTGAAAAGGTGAGAAAAATATGAAGAGCTTCAAAAGGTGTGAAAAATATGAGGAGCATGATACTGTCGAAAAAATAGGAGGAGCATGAAGCGGAGTTCAAAAACATGAAGAGCTTGAAAAGGTGTGAAAAATATGAAGAGCCTCAAAACGTGTCAAAATATTAGGAGTATGAAACGGTATGATAAATATAAGGAGCATGAAGCGGTGTTGAAAAACATGAAGAGTCTGAAATTGTGTGAAAAATATGAAGAGCTTCAAAAAGGTGAAAAATATGAAGAGCTTCAAAAGTTGTCAAAAATTAGATGAGTATGAAACGGTCTAAAAAATAGGAGGAGTAACAAATAGTGTTGAAAAAAATGAAGAGCATGAAAAGGTGTGAGAAATATGAACGGCTTCAAAAGGTGTGAAAAATATGAGGAGCCTGAAACGGTCTGAAAAAAAGGAGGAGCATGAAGTGGTGTTGAAAAACATGAAGAGCCTGAAAAGGTGTGAAAAATATGAAGACCTTCAAAAGGTGTCAAAAATATGAGGAGCATGAAACGGTCTGAAAAATAGGAGGAGCATGAAGTGCTGTTCAAAAACATGAAGAGCCTGAAAAGGTGTGAAAAATATGAAGAGCTTCAAAAGGTGTGAAAAATATGAGGAGCATGATACGGTCTGAAAAATAGGAGGAGCATGAAGTGCTGTTCAAAAACATGAAGAGCCTGAAAAGGTGTGAAAAATATGAAGAGCTTCAAAAGGTGTGAAAAATATGAGGAGCATGATACGGTCTGAAAAATAGGAGGAGCATGAAGTGCTGTTCAAAAACATGAAGAGCCTGAAACGGTGTTGAAAAACATGAACAGCCTGAAAAGGTGTGAAAAATATGAAGAGCTTCAAAAGGTGTCAAAAATATGAGGAGCAATAAACGGTCTGAAAAATAGGAGCAGCATGAAGCGGAGTTCAAAAACATGAAGAGCTTGAAAAGGTGTGAAAAATATGAAGAGCCTCAAAACGTGTCAAAATATTAGGAGTATGAAACGGTATGATAAATATAAGGAGCATGAAGCGGTGTTGAAAAACATGAAGAGTCTGAAATTGTGTGAAAAATATGAAGAGCTTCAAAAAGGTGAAAAATATGAAGAGCTTCAAAAGTTGTCAAAAATTAGATGAGTATGAAACGGTCTAAAAAATAGGAGGAGTAACAAATAGTGTTGAAAAAAATGAAGAGCATGAAAAGGTGTGAGAAATATGAACGGCTTCAAAAGGTGTGAAAAATATGAGGAGCCTGAAACGGTCTGAAAAAAAGGAGGAGCATGAAGTGGTGTTGAAAAACATGAAGAGCCTGAAAAGGTGTGAAAAATATGAAGACCTTCAAAAGGTGTCAAAAATATGAGGAGCATGAAACGGTCTGAAAAATAGGAGGAGCATGAAGTGCTGTTCAAAAACATGAAGAGCCTGAAAAGGTGTGAAAAATATGAAGAGCTTCAAAAGGTGTGAAAAATATGAGGAGCATGATACGGTAGAAAAAATTGGAGGAGCATGAAGCTGTGTTCAAAAACATGAAGAGCCTGAAAAGGTGTGAAAAATATGAAGAGCCTCAAAACGTGTCAAAAATATGAGAAGTATGAAACGGTATGATAAATAGCAGGAGCATGAAGCGGTTTTGAAAAACATGAAGGGTCTGAAATCGTGTGAAAAATATGAAGAGCTTCAAAAATGTGAAAAATATGAAGAGCTTCAAAAGGTGTAAAAAATATGAGGAGCATGAAACGGTCTGAAAAATAGGAGGAACATGAAGCGGTGTTCAAACACATGAAGAGCCTGAAAATGTGTGAAAATTATGAAGATCTTCAAAAGGTTTCAAAATTATGAGGAACATGAAACGGTTTGAAAAATAGGGGGAGCATGAAACGGTGTTGAAAAACATGAAGAGCCTGAAAAGGTGTGAAAAATATGAAGAGCTTCAAAATCTTTGAAAAATATGAAGAGCTTTCAAAGGTGTGAAATACATGAGGAGCATGAAACACTCTGAAAAATAGGAGGAGCCTGAAATGGTGTTCAAAAACATGAATAGACTGAAAACGTGTGAAAAATATGAAGAGCTTCAAAAGGTGTCAAAAATATGAGGAGCATGAAACGGTCTGAAAAATATGAGCAGCATGAAGCGGTGTTGAAAAACATGAAGAGCCTTAAAAGGTGTGAAAAACATGAAGAGCTTCAAAAGGTGTAAAAAATATGAGGAGCATGAAACGGTCTGAAAAATATGAGCAGCATGAAGTGGTGTTGAAAAACATGAAGAGCCTGAAAAGGTGTGAAATATATGAAGAGCTTCAAAAGGTGTGAAAAATATGAGGAGCATTATATGGTTTGAAAAATAGGATTAGCGTGAAGCGGTGTTCAAAAACATGAAGAGCCTGAAAAGTTGTGAAAAATATGAAAAACTTCAAAAGGTGTCAAAAATGAGATGAGCATGAAATGGTCTGAAAAATAGGACGTGCATGAAGCGGTGTTGAAAAACATGAAGAGCCTGAAAAGTTGTGAAAAATATGAAGAGCTTCAAAAGGTGCCAAAAATATGAGGAGCATGAAACGGTCTGAAAAATAGGAGAAGCATGAAGCGGTGTTCAAAAACATGAAGAGCCTGAAAAGGTGTGAAAAACATGAAGAGCTTCAAAAGGTGTCAAAAATATGAGGAGCATGAAACGGTCTGAAAAATCGGAGGAGCATGAAGCGTTGTTGAAAAACATGAAGAGCCTGAAAAGGTGTGAGAAATATGAAGAGCTTCAAAAGGTGTTAAAAATATGAGTAGCATGAAACGGTCTGCAAAAAAGGAGGAGCATGAAGTGGTGTTGAAAAAGATGAAGAGCCTGAAAAAGTGTTAAAAATATTAAAGCTTCAAAAGGTGTCAAAATTATGAGGAGCATGAAACGGTCTGAAAAATAGGAGGAGCATGAAGCGATGTTGAAAAACATGAATTGTCTGAAAACGTGTGGAAAATATGAAGAGATTCATAAATGTGAAAAATATGAAGAGCTTCAAAAGGTGTGAAAAATATGAAGAGCTTCAAAAGATGTCAAAATGAGATGAGCATGAAACGGTCGGAAAAATAGGAGGAGCATGAAGCAGTGTTGAAAAACATGAAGAGCCTGAAAACCTGTAAAAAATAGGAAGAGCTTCACAAGGTGTCAAAAATGAGATGAGCATGAAACGGTCTGAAAAATAGGAGGAGCATGAAGCGGTGATGAAAATCATGAAGAGCCTGAAAAGGTGAGAAAAATATGAAGAGCTTCAAAATGTGTGAAAAATATGAGGAGCTTCAAAAGGTGTAAAAAATATGAAGAGCTTCAAAAGTGTCAAAAATTAGATGAGCATGAAAAGGTCTAAAAAATAGGAGGAGCAACAAGTAGTGTTGAATAAAATGAAGAGCCTGAAAAGGTGTGAAAAATATGAAGAGCTTCAAAATGTGTGAAAAATATGAGGAGCATGATACGGTCTGAAAAATAGGAGGAGCATGAAGCAGTGTTCAAAAACATGAAGAGCCTGAATAGGTGTGTAAAGAAATGCAAATCTTCAAAAGGTGTCAAAAATGAGAGGAGCATGAAACGGTCTGAAAATAGGAGGAGCATGAAGCGGTGTTCAAAAATATGAAGAGCCTGAAAAGTTGTGAAATATATGAAGAGCTTCAAAAGGTGTCAAAAATATGAGGAGCATGAAACGGTCTGAAAAATAGGAGGAACATGAAGCGGTGTTCAAAAAAACATGAAAATCCTGAAAAGGTGTGAAAAATATGAAGAGCTTCAAAAGGTGTCAAAAATATGAGGAGCATGAAACGGTCTGAAAAATAGGAGGAACATGAAGCGGTGTTGAAACACATGAAGAGCCTGAAAATGTGTGAAAATTATGAAGATCTTCAAAAGGTTTCAAAATTATGAGGAACATGAAACGGTTTGAAAAATAGGGGGAGCATGAAACGGTGTTGAAAAACATGAAGAGCCTGAAAAGGTGTGAAAAATATGAAGAGCTTCAAAATCTTTGAAAAATATGAAGAGCTTTCAAAGGTGTGAAATACATGAGGAGCATGAAACACTCTGAAAAATAGGAGGAGCCTGAAATGGTGTTCAAAAACATGAATAGACTGAAAACGTGTGAAAAAAATGAAGAGCTTCAAAAGGTGTAAAAAATATGAGGAGCATGAAACGGTCTGAAAAATATGAGCAGCATGAAGTGGTGTTGAAAAACATGAAGAGCCTGAAAAGGTGTGAAAAATATGAAGAGCTTCAAAAGGTGTGAAATACATGAGGAGCATAAAACTCTCTGAAAAAGAGAAGGAGCATGAAGTGGTGTTCAGAAACATGAAGAGCCTGAAAAGGTGTGAAATATATGAAGAGCTTCAAAAGGTGTGAAAAATATGAGGAGCATGATATGGTTTGAAAAACAGGATTAGCGTGAAGCGGTGTTCAAAAACATGAAGAGCCTGAAAAGTTGTGAAAAATATGAAAAACTTCAAAAGGTGTCAAAAATGAGATGAGCATGAAATGGTCTGAAAAATAGGACGTGCATGAAGCGGTGTTGAAAAACATGAAGAGCCTGAAAAGTTGTGAAAAATATGAAGAGCTTCAAAAGGTGTCAAAAATATGAGGAGCATGAAACGGTCTGAAAAATAGGAGAAGCATGAAGCGGTGTTCAAAAACATGAAGAGCCTGAAAAGGTGTGAAAAACATGAAGAGCTTCAAAAGGTGTCAAAAATATGAGGAGCAGGAAACGGTCTGAAAAATCGGAGGAGCATGAAGCGTTGTTGAAAAACATGAAGAGCCTGAAAAGGTGTGAGAAATATGAAGAGCTTCAAAAGGTGTTAAAAATATGAGTAGCATGAAACGGTCTGCAAAAAAGGAGGAGCATGAAGTGGTGTTGAAAAAGATGAAGAGCCGGAAAAGGTGTTAAAAATATTAAAGCTTCAAAAGGTGTCAAAATTATGAGGAGCATGAAACGGTCTGAAAAATAGGAGGAACATGAAGCGATGTTGAAAAACATGAATTGTCTGAAAACGTGTGGAAAATATGAAGAGATTCATAAATGTGAAAAATATGAAGAGCTTCAAAAGGTGTGAAAAATATGAAGAGCTTCAAAAGATGTCAAAATGAGATGAGCATGAAACGGTCGGAAAAATAGGAGGAGCATGAAGCAGTGTTGAAAAACATGAAGAGCCTGAAAACCTGTAAAAAATAGGAAGAGCTTCAAAAGGTGTCAAAAATGAGATGAGCATGAAACGGTCTGAAAAATAGGAGGAGCATGAAGCGGTGATGAAAATCATGAAGAGCCTGAAAAGGTGAGAAAAATATGAAGAGCTTCAAAATGTGTGAAAAATATGAGGAGCTTCAAAAGGTGTAAAAAATATGAAGATCTTCAAAAGTGTCAAAAATTAGATGAGCATGAAAAGGTCTAAAAAATAGGAGGAGCAACAAGTAGTGTTGAAAAAAATGAAGAGCCTGAAAAGGTGTGAAAAATATGAAGAGCTTCAAAATGTGTGAAAAATATGAGGAGCATGATACGGTCTGAAAAATAGGAGGAGCATGAAGCAGTGTTCAAAAACATGAAAGGCCTGAATAGGTGTGTAAAGAAATGCAAATCTTCAAAAGGTGTCAAAAATGAGAGGAGCATGAAACGGTCTGAAAATAGGAGGAGCATGAAGCGGTGTTCAAAAATATGAAGAGCCTGAAAAGTTGTGAAATATATGAAGAGCTTCAAAAGGTGTCAAAAATATGAGGAGCATGAAACGGTCTGAAAAATAGGAGGAACATGAAGCGGTGTTCAAAAAAACATGAAAAGCCTGAAAAGGTGTGAAAAATATGAAGAGCTTCAAAAGGTGTCAAAAATTTGAGGAGCATGAAACGTTCTGAAAAATAGGACGAGCATGAAGCAGTGTTGAAAAACATGAAGAGCCTGAAAATGTGTGAAATATATGAAGAGCTTCAAAAGCTATCAAAAAGATGAGGAGCATGAAACGCTCTGAAAAATAGGAGGAGCATGAAGTGGTGTTGAAAAAAATGAAGAACCTGAAAGGGTGTGAAATATATGAAGAGCTTGAAAAGGTGTCAAAAATATGAGGAGAATGAAACGGTCTGAAAAATAGGAGGAGTATGAAGAGGTGTTAAAAAACATGAAGAGCCTGAAAAGGTGTGAAAAATATGAAGAGCTTCAAAAGGTGTCAAAAATATGAGGAGCATGAAACGGTCTGAAAAATCGGAGGAGCATGAAGCGTTGTTGAAAAACATGAAGAGCCTGAAAAGGTGTGAGAAATATGAAGAGCTTCAAAAGGTGTTAAAAATATGAGTAGCATGAAACGGTCTGCAAAAAAGGAGGAGCATGAAGTGGTGTTGAAAAAGATGAAGAGCCTGAAAAGGTGTTAAAAATATTAAAGCTTCAAAAGGTGTCAAAATTATGAGGAGCATGAAACGGTCTGAAAAATAGGAGGAGCATGAAGCGATGTTGAAAAACATGAATTGTCTGAAAACGTGTGGAAAATATGAAGAGATTCATAAATGTGAAAAATATGAAGAGCTTCAAAAGGTGTGAAAAATATGAAGAGCTTCAAAAGATGTCAAAATGAGATGAGCATGAAACGGTCGGAAAAATAGGAGGAGCATGAAGCAGTGTTGAAAAACATGAAGAGCCTGAAAACCTGTAAAAAATAGGAAGAGCTTCACAAGGTGTCAAAAATGAGATGAGCATGAAACGGTCTGAAAAATAGGAGGAGCATGAAGCGGTGATGAAAATCATGAAGAGCCTGAAAAGGTGAGAAAAATATGAAGAGCTTCAAAATGTGTGAAAAATATGAGGAGCTTCAAAAGGTGTAAAAAATATGAAGATCTTCAAAAGTGTCAAAAATTAGATGAGCATGAAAAGGTCTAAAAAATAGGAGGAGCAACAAGTAGTGTTGAAAAAAATGAAGAGCCTGAAAAGGTGTGAAAAATATGAAGAGCTTCAAAATGTGTGAAAAATATGAGGAGCATGATACGGTCTGAAAAATAGGAGGAGCATGAAGCAGTGTTCAAAAACATGAAAGGCCTGAATAGGTGTGTAAAGAAATGCAAATCTTCAAAAGGTGTCAAAAATGAGAGGAGCATGAAACGGTCTGAAAATAGGAGGAGCATGAAGCGGTGTTCAAAAATATGAAGAGCCTGAAAAGTTGTGAAATATATGAAGAGCTTCAAAAGGTGTCAAAAATATGAGGAGCATGAAACGGTCTGAAAAATAGGAGGAACATGAAGCGGTGTTCAAAAAAACATGAAAAGCCTGAAAAGGTGTGAAAAATATGAAGAGCTTCAAAAGGTGTCAAAAATTTGAGGAGCATGAAAAATTCTGAAAAATAGGACGAGCATGAAGCAGTGTTGAAAAACATGAAGAGCCTGAAAATGTGTGAAATATATGAAGAGCTTCAAAAGCTATCAAAAAGATGAGGAGCATGAAACGCTCTGAAAAATAGGAGGAGCATGAAGTGGTGTTGAAAAAAATGAAGAACCTGAAAGGGTGTGAAATATATGAAGAGCTTGAAAAGGTGTCAAGAATATGAGGAGAATGAAACTGTCTGAAAAATAGGAGGAGTATGAAGAGGTGTTAAAAAACATGAAGAGCCTGAAAAGGTGTGAAAAATATGAAGAGTTTCTAAAGGTGTCAGAAATATGAGGAGCATGAAACGGTCTCAAAAATAGGAGGAGCATGAAGTGGTGTTGAAAAACATGAAGAGCCTGAAAAGGTGTGAAAAATATGAAGAGCTTTAAAAGATGTCAAAAATATGAGAAGCATGAAAGGGTTTGAAAAAGAGGAGGAGCAAGAAGAAGTGTTCAAAAACATGAAGAGCCTGAAAAGGTGTGAAAAATATGAAGAGATTCAAAAGGTGTCAAATATGAGGAGCATGAAACGATCTGAAAAATAGGAGGAGCATGAAGCGGTGTTGAAAAACATGAAGAGCCGGAAAAGGTGTGAAAAATATGAAGAGTTTCTAAAGGTTTCAAAAATATGAGGAGCATGAATGGTCTGAAAAATAGGAGGAGCATGAACTGGTGTGGAAAAACATGATGAGCCTGAAAAGGTGGCAAAAATATGAAGAGCTTCAAAAGGTGTGGAAAATATGAGGAGCATGAAATGGTCTGAAAAATAGGAGGAGCATGAAGCGGTGTTCAAAAACATGAAGAGCCTGAAAAGTTGTGAAAAATATGAAAAGCTTCAAATGGTGTCAAAATTGAGATGAGCATGAAACGGATGAAAAATAGGAGAAGCATGAAGTGGTGTGGAAAAACATGAAGAGCCTGAAAAGGTGTGAAAAATATGAAGAGCTTCAAAAGGTGTGAAATACATGAGGAGGATGAAACGGTCTGAAAAAAAGGAGGAGCATGAAGCGGTGTTGAAAAACATGAAGAGTCTGAAAAGGTGTCAAAAATATGAAGAGGTTCAAAAAGTGTCAAAAATATGAGGAGCAGGAAACGGTCTGAAAAATAGGAGGAGCATGAAGCGGTGTTCAAAAACATGAAGAGCCTGAAAAGTTGTGAAAAATATGAAAAGCTTCAAATGGTTTCAAAATTGAGATGAGCATGAAACGGATGAAAAATAGGAGAAGCATGAAGTGGTGTGGAAAAACATGAAGAGCCTGAAAAGGTGTGAAAAATATGAAGAGCTTCAAAAGGTGTGAAATACATGAAGAGCATGAAACTCTCTGAAAAATAGGAGGAGCATGAAATGCTGTTCAAAAACATGAAGAGCCTGAAAAGGTGAGAAAAATATGAAGAGCTTCAAAAGGTGTGAAAAATATGAGGAGCATGATACTGTCGAAAAAATAGGAGGAGCATGAAGCGGAGTTCAAAAACATGAAGAGCTTGAAAAGGTGTGAAAAATATGAAGAGCCTCAAAACGTGTCAAAATATTAGGAGTATGAAACGGTATGATAAATATAAGGAGCATGAAGCGGTGTTGAAAAACATGAAGAGTCTGAAATTGTGTGAAAAATATGAAGAGCTTCAAAAAGGTGAAAAATATGAAGAGCTTCAAAAGTTGTCAAAAATTAGATGAGTATGAAACGGTCTAAAAAATAGGAGGAGTAACAAATAGTGTTGAAAAAAATGAAGAGCATGAAAAGGTGTGAGAAATATGAACGGCTTCAAAAGGTGTGAAAAATATGAGGAGCCTGAAACGGTCTGAAAAAAAGGAGGAGCATGAAGTGGTGTTGAAAAACATGAAGAGCCTGAAAAGGTGTGAAAAATATGAAGACCTTCAAAAGGTGTCAAAAATATGAGGAGCATGAAACGGTCTGAAAAATAGGAGGAGCATGAAGTGCTGTTCAAAAACATGAAGAGCCTGAAAAGGTGTGAAAAATATGAAGAGCTTCAAAAGGTGTGAAAAATATGAGGAGCATGATACGGTAGAAAAAATTGGAGGAGCATGAAGCTGTGTTCAAAAACATGAAGAGCCTGAAAAGGTGTGAAAAATATGAAGAGCCTCAAAACGTGTCAAAAATATGAGAAGTATGAAACGGTATGATAAATAGCAGGAGCATGAAGCGGTTTTGAAAAACATGAAGGGTCTGAAATCGTGTGAAAAATATGAAGAGCTTCAAAAATGTGAAAAATATGAAGAGCTTCAAAAGGTGTAAAAAATATGAAGTGCCTCAAAATGTGTCAAAGATTAGATGAGTATGAAAAGTTCTAAAAAATAGGAGGAGCAACAAGTAGTGTTGAAAAAAATGGAGAGCCTGAAAAGGTGTGAAAAATATGAAGACCTTCAAAAGGTGTCAAAAATATGAGGAGCATGAAACTTTCTGAAAAATAGGACGAGCATGAAGCAGTGATAAAAAACATGAAGAGCCTGAAAAGGTGTGAAAAATATGAAGAGTTTCTAAAGGTGTCAAAAACATGAGGAGCATGATACGGTTTGAAAAACATGAAGAGTGTGAAAACGTGTGAAAATATGAAGAGCTTCAAAAATATTAAAAATATGAAGAGCTTCAACAGTTGTGAAAAATATGAAGAGATTAAAAAGGTGTCAAAAATGAGATGAGCTTGAAACGGTCTGAAAAATAGAAGGAGCATGAAGCGGTGTTGAAAATCATGAACAGACTGAAAAGGTGTGAACAATATGAAAAGCTTCAAAAGGTGTCAAAATGAGATGAGCATGAAACGGTCTGAAAAATAGGAGGAGCATGAAGCGGTGTTGAAAATCATGAAGAGCCTGAAAAGGTGTGACAAATATGAAGAGCTTCAAAAGGTGTCAAAAATATGAGGAGCATGAAACGGTCTGAAAAATAGCAGGAGCATGAAGGGGTGTTCAAAAACATGAAGAGCCTGAAAATGTGTGAAAAATATAAAGAGCTTCAAAAGATGTGAAAAATATGAAGAGCTTCAAAAGGTGTCAAAAATGAGATGAGCATGAAACGGTCTGAAAAATAGGAGGAGCATGAAGCGGGTTGAAAAACATAAAGAACCTGAAAAGGTGTGAGAAATATCAAGAGCTTCAAAAGGTGTCAAGTATATGAGGAGCATGAAACTTTCTGAAAAATAGGACGAGCATGAAGCAGTGATAAAAAACATGAAGAGCCTGAAAAGCTGTGTAAAATATGAAGAGGTTCTAAAGGTGTCAAAAATATGAGGAGCATGAAACGGTCTTAAAAATAGGCGGATTATGAAACGGTGTTCCAAAACATGAAGAGCCTGAAAAGGTGTGAAAAATATGAAAAGCCTCAAAACCTGTCAAAAATATGAGGAGCATGAAACGGTATGAAAAATCGCAGGGGCATGAAGCGTTGTTGAAAAACATGAAGAGTCTGAAAACGTGTGAAATTATGAAGAGCTTCAAACATATGAAAAATATGAAGAGCTTCAAAAGGTGTGAAAAATATGAAGAGCTTCAAAAGGTGTCAAAAATGAGATGAGCATGAAACGGTACGAAAAATACGAGGATCATGAAGCGGTGTTGAAAATCATGAAGAGCCTGAAAAGGCGTGAAAAATATGAAGAGCTTCAATGATGTGAAAAATATGAAGAGCTTCAAAACGTGTCAAAAATATGAGGAGCATGAAACGGTCTGACAAATAGAAGGAGCATGAAGCGGTGTTGTAAAACATGAAGAGTCTGAAAACGTGTGAAAAACATGAAGAGCCTAAAAAGGTGTGAAAAATATGAAGAGTTTTTAAAGGTGTCTAAAATATGAGGAGCATGAAACGGTCTGAAAAATAGCAGGAGCATGAAGCGTTGTTGAAAAACATGAAGAGTCTGAAAACGTGTGAAAAACATGAAGAGCCTGAAAAGGTGTGAAAAATATGAAGAGCTTCAAAATGTTTCAAAAATATGAAGAGCATGAAACGGTCTGAAAAACAGGAGGATCATGAAGCGGTGTTCATAAATATGAAGAGCCTGAAAAGGTGTGAAAAATATGAAGAGCTTCAAAAGGTGTCAAAAATATGAGGAGCATGAAACGGTCTGAAAAATAAGAGGAGCATGAAGCGGTGTTCAAAAACATGAAGAGCCTGAAAAGGTGTGAAAAATATGAAGAGCTTCAAAAGGTGTGAAAAATATGAGGAGCATGAAACGGTCTGAAAAAGAGAAGCAGCATGAAACGGTGTTGAAAAATATGAAGAGCCTGAAAACATGTGAAAAATATGAAGAGCTTCAAAAGGTGAGAAAAATATAAAGAGCTTCAAAGGTGAAAAAAATGAGATGAGCATGAAACGGTCTGAAAAAAGGGAGGAGCATGAAGTCGTGTTGAAAAAAAAAGAAGAGACTGAAAAGGTGTGAAATATATGAAGAGCTTCAAAAGGTGTCAAAAATATGAGGAGAATGAAACGGTCTGAAAAATAGGAGAATCATGAAGCTGTGTCGAAAAACATGAAGAGCCTGAAAAGGTGTGAAAAAAATCAAGAGCTTCTAAATGTGTCAAAAATATGAGGAGCATGAAACGGTCTGAAAAATAGGAGGATCATGAAGCGGTGTTCAAAAACATGAAGAGCCTGAAAAGGTGTGAAAAATATGAAGAGCTCAAAAAGAGTCAAAAATATGATGAGCATGAAACGATCTGAAAAATAGAAGGAGCATGAAACGGTGATCAAAAACATGAAGAGCCTGAAAAGGTGTGAAAAATATGAAGAGCTCAAAAAGTGTCAAAAATATGAGGAGCATGAAACGCTCTGAAAAATAGGAGGAGCATGAAGCGATGTTCAAAAACATGAAGAGCCTGAAAAGTTGTGAAAAATATGAAAAGCTTCAAAAGGTGTCAAAAATGAGATTAGCATTAAATGGTCGGAAAAATAGGAATAACATGAAACGGTGTTGAAAATCATGAAGAGCCTGAAATAGTGTGAAAAATATAAAGAGCTTCAAAAGGTGTCAAAAATATGAGGAGCATGAAACAGTCTGATAAATAGGTGGAGCATGAAGCTGTGTTCAAAAACATGAAGAGCCTGAAAAGTTGTGAAAAATATGAAGAGCTTCAAAATGTTTCACAAATATGAAGAGCATGAAACGGTCTGAAAAACAGGAGGATCATGAAGCGGTGTTCAAAAACATAAAGAGCCTGAAAAGGTGTGAAAAATATGAAGAGCTTCAAAAGGTGTCAAAAATATGAGGAGCATGAAACGGTCTGAAAAATAGGAGGAGCATGAAACGGTGATCAAAAACATGAAGAGCCTGAAAAGGTTTGAAAAATATGAAGAGCTTTTAAGGTGTCAAAAATATGAGGAGCATAAACGATCTGAAAAATAGGAGTAGCATGAAGCGGTGTTCAAAAACATGAAGAGCCTGAAAAGGTGGGAAAAATATGAAGAGCTTCAAAAGGTGTGAAAAATATGAGGAGCATGAAACGGTCTGAAAAATAGAAGCAGCATGAAACGGTGTTGAAAAATATGAAGAGCCTGGAAACGTGTGAAAAATATGAAGAGCTTCAAAAGGTGTGAAAAATATAAAGAGCTTCAAAGGTGACAAAAATGAGATGAGCATGAAACGGTCTGAAAAATAGGAGGAGAATGAAGTGGTGGTGAAAAACATGAAGAGCCTGAGAAGGTGTGAAAAATATGAAGAGCTCAAAAAGTGTCAAAAATATGAGGAGCATGAAACGGTCTGAAAAATACGAGGAGCATGAAGCAGTGTTCAAAAACATGAAGAGCCTGAAAAGGTGGGAAAAATATGAAGAGCTTCAAAAGGTGTGAAATATATGAGGAGAATGAAACGGTCTGAAAAATAGGAGGATCATGAAGCGGTTTTCAGAAACATGAAGAGCATGAAAAGGTGTGAAAAATATGAAGAGCTTCAAAAGGTGTGAAATATATGAGGAGAATGAAACGGTCTGAAAAATAGGAGGATCATGAAGCGGTTTTCAGAAACATGAAGAGCATGAAAAGGTGTGAAAAATAGGAAGAGTTTCAAAAGGTGTCATAAATATGAGGAGCATGAAACGGTCTGAAAAATAGGAGGAGCTTGAAACGGTGATCAAAAACATGAAGAGCCTGAAAAGGTGTGAAAAATATGAAGAGCTTCAAAAGGTGTGAAATACATGAGGAGCATGAAACTCTCTGAAAAATAGGAGGAGCATGAAGCGGTGTTCAAAAACATGAAGAGCCTGAAAAGGTGTGAAATATATGAAGAGCTTCAAAAGGTGTCAAAATATTAGGAGCATGAAACGGTCTGAAAAATAGGAGGAGCATGAAGCTGTGTTGAAAAACATGAAGGGCCTGAAAAGGTGTGCAAAATATGAAGAGCTTCAAAAAGTGTGAAAAATATGAGGAGCATGAAACGTTCTGAAAAATAGGAGGAGCATGAAGCGGTGTTCAAAAACATGAAGAGCCTGAAAAGGTGTAAAAAATATGAAGAGCTCAAAAAGTGTCAAAAATATGAGGAGCATGAAACGCTCTGAAAAATAGGAGGAGCATGAAGCGGTGTTCCAAAACATGAAGAGCCTGAAAAGTTGTGAAAAATATGAAAAGCTTCAAAAGGTGTCAAAAATGAGATTAGCATTAAACGGTCGGAAAAATAGGAATAACATGAAACGGTGTTGAAAATCATGAAGAGCCTGAAATAGTGTGAAAAATATAAAGAGCTGCAAATGGTGTCAAAAATATGAGGAGCATGAAACGGTCTGATAAATAGGTGGAGCATGAAGCTGTGTTCAAAAACATGAAGAGCCTGAAAAGGTGTGAAAAATATGAAGAGCTTCAAAATGTTTCACAAACATGAAGAGCATGAAACGGTCTGAAAAACAGGAGGATCATGAAGCGGTGTTCAAAAACATGAAGAGCCTGAAAAGGTGTGAAAAATA
Source organism: Dama dama (assembly GCF_033118175.1). Classification (NCBI taxonomy): domain Eukaryota; kingdom Metazoa; phylum Chordata; class Mammalia; order Artiodactyla; family Cervidae; genus Dama; species Dama dama. The sequence goes on from NW_026870935.1 coordinate 1,053,081, forward strand.
TGAAGAGCTGCAAAAGGTGTCAAAAATATGAGGAGCATGAAACGGTCTGAAAAATAGGAGGAGCATGAAACGGTGATCAAAAACATGAAGAGCCTGAAAAGGTTTGAAAAATATGAAGAGCTTCTAAAGGTGTCAAAAATATGAGGAGCATAAACGATCTGAAAAATAGGAGTAGCATGAAGCTGTGTTCAAAAACATGAAGAGCCTGAAAAGGTGTGAAAAATATGAAGAGCTCAAAAAGTGTCAAAAATATGAGGAGCATGAAACGATCTGAAAAATAGAAGAAGCATGAAACGGTGATCAAACACATGAAGAGCCTGAAAAGGTGTGGAAAATATGAAGAGCTTCAAAAGGTGTGAAATACATGAGGAGCATGAAACTCTCTGAAAAATAGGAGGAGCATCAAGCGGTGTTCAAAAACATGAAGAGCCTGAAAAGTTGTGAAAATTATGAAAAGCTTCAAAGGTGTCAAAAATGAGATGTGCATTAAACGGTCTGAAAATAGGAATAACATGAAACGGTGTTGAATATCATGAAGAGCCTGAAATAATGTGAAAAATATAAAGAGCTGCAAAAGGTGTCAAAAATATGAGGAGCATGAAACGGTCTGATAAATAGGTGGAGCATGAAGCTGTGTTCAAAAACATGAAGAGCCTGAAAAGGTGTGAAAAATATGAAGAGCTTCAAAAGGTGTGAAAAATATGAGGAGCATGAAACGGTCTGAAAAATAGAAGCAGCATGAAACGGTGTTGAAAAATATGAAGAGCCTGAAAACGTGTGAAAAATATGAGGAGCTTCAAAAGGTGTGAAAAATATAAAGAGCTTCAAAGGTGACAAAAATGAGATGAGCATGAAACGGTCTGAAAAATAGGAGGAGAATGAAGTGGTGGTGAAAAACATGAAGAGCCTGAAAAGGTGTGAAAAATATGAAGAGCTTCAAAATGTTTCAAAAATATGAAGAGCATGAAACGGTCTGAAAATCAGGAGGATCATGAAACGGTGTTCAAAAACATGAAGAGCCTGAAAAGGTGTGAAAAATATGAAGAGCTCAAAAAGTGTCAAAAATATGAGGAGCATGAAACGATCTGAAAAATACGAGGAGCATGAAGCAGTGTTCAAAAACATGAAGAGCCTGAAAATGTGTGAAAATTATGAAGAGCTTCAAAAGGTGTCAAAATTGAGATGAGCATGAAACGGTCTGAAAAATAGGAGGAGCCTGAAACGGTGTTGAAAGACATGAAGAGCCTGAAAAGTTGTGAAAAATATGAAAAGCTTCAAAAGGTGTCAAAAATGACATGAGCATGAAACGGTCTGAAAAATAGGAGGAGCATGAAGCGGTGTTGAAAAATGAAGAGCCTGAAAAGGTGTGAAAAATATGAAGAGGATCAAAAGGTGTCAAATATATGAGGAGCATGAAAAGGTCTGCAAAAAAGAAGGAGCATGAAGTGGTGTTGAAAAACTTGAAGAGCCTGAAAAGGTGTGAAAAATATGAAAAGCTTAAAAAGGTGTTAAAAATATGAGGAGCAAAAAACGGTCTGAAAAATAAGAGGAGCATGAAGCGGTGTTCAAAAACATGAAGAGCCTGAAAAGGTGTGAAATATATGAAGAGCTTCAAAAGGTGTCAAAATATTAGGAGCATGAAACGGTCTGAAAAATAGGAGGAGCATAAAGCTGTGTTGAAAAACATGAAGGGCTTGAAAAGGTGTGCAAAATATGAAGAGCTTCAAAAAGTGTGAAAAATATGAGGAGCATGAAACGTTCTGAAAAATAGGAGGAGCATGAAGCGGTGTTCAAAAACATGAAGAGCCTGAAAAGGAGTGAAAAATATGAAGAGCTTCAAAATGTTTCAAAAATATGAAGAGCATGAAACGGTCTGAAAAATAGGAGGAGCATGAAGTCCTGTTGAAAAAAAAAGAAGAGACTGAAAAAGTGTGAAATATATGAAGAGCTTCAAAAGGTGTCAAAAATATGAGGAGAATGAAATGGTCTGAAAAATAGGAGGATCATGAAGCTGTGTCGAAAAACATGAAGAGCCTGAAAAGGTGTGAAAAAAATGAAGAGCTTCTAAATGTGTCAAAAATATGAGGAGCATGAAACGGTCTGAAAAATAGGAGGATCATGAAGCGGTGTTCAAAAACATGAAGAGCCTGAAAAGGTGTGAAAAATATGAAGAGCTCAAAAAGTGTCAAAAATATGATGAGCATGAAACGATCTGAAAAATAGAAGGAGCATGAAACGGTGATCAAAAACATGAAGAGCCTGAAAAGGTGTGAAAAATATGAAGAGCTCAAAAAGTGTCAAAAATATGAGGAGCATGAAACGCTCTGAAAAATAGGAGGAGCATGAAGCGGTGTTCAAAAACATGAAGAGCCTGAAAAGTTGTGAAAAATATGAAAAGCTTCAAAAGGTGTCAAAAATGAGATTAGCATTAAACGGTCGGAAAAATAGGAATAACATGAAACGGTGTTGAACATCATGAAGAGCCTGAAATAGTGTGAAAAATATAAAGAGCTGCAAAAGGTGTCAAAAATATGAGGAGCATGAAACGGTCTGATTAATAGGTGGAGCATGAAGCTGTGTTCAAAAACATGAAGAGCCTGAAAAGGTGTGAAAAATATGAAGAGCTTCAAAATGTTTCACAGATATGAAGAGCATGAAACGGTCTGAAAAACAGGAGGATTATGAAGCGGTGTTCAAAAACATGAAGAGCCTGAAAAGGTGTGAAAAATATGAAGAGCTTCAAAAGGTGTCAAAAATATGAGGAGCATGAAACGGTCTGAAAAATAGGAGGAGCATGAAACGGTGATCAAAAACATGAAGAGCCTGAAAAGGTTTGAAAAATATGAAGAGCTTCTAAAGGTGTCAAAAATATGAGGAGCATAAACGATCTGAAAAATAGGAGTAGCATGAAGCGGTGTTCAAAAACATGAAGAGCCTGAAAAGGTGTGAAAAATATGAAGAGCTCAAAAAGTGTCAAAAATATGAGGAGCATGAAACGGTCTGATAAATAGGTGGAGCATGAAGCTGTGTTCAAAAACATGAAGAGCCTGAAAAGGTGTGAAAAATATGAAGAGCTTCAAAAGGTGTGAAAAATATGAGGAGCATGAAACGGTCTGAAAAATAGAAGCAGCATGAAAAGGTGTTGAAAAATATGAAGAGCCTGAAAAGGTGTGAAAAATATGAAGAGCTTCAAAAGGTGTGAAAAATATAAAGAGCTTCAAAGGTGACAAAAATGAGATGAGCATGAAACGGTCTGAAAATTAGGAGGAGAATGAAGTGCTGGTGAAAAACATGAAGAGCCTGAAAAGGTGTGAAAAATATGAAGAGCTTCAAAATGTTTCAAAAATATGAAGAGCATGAAACGGTCTGAAAATCAGGAGGATCATGAAGCGGTGTTCAAGAACATGAAGAGCCTGAAAAGGTGTGAAAAATATGAAGAGCTTCAAAAGGTGTCAAAAATATGAGGAGCATGAAACGGTCTGAAAAATAGGAGGAGCATGAAACGGTGATCAAAAACATGAAGAGCCTGAAAAGGTGTGAAAAATATGAAGAGCTTCAAAAGGTGTGAAATACATGAGGAGCATGAAACGGGCTGAAAAATAGGAGAAGCATGAAGTGGTGTGGAAAAATATGAAGAGCCTGAAAATGTTTGAAAAATATGAAAAGCTTCAAAAGATGTAAAAAATGAGATGAACATGAAACGGTCTGAAAAATAGGAGGATCATGAAGCTGTGTCAAAAAACATGAAGAGCCTGAAAAGGTGTGAAAAAAATGAAGAGCTTCTAAATGTGTCAAAAATATGAGAAGTATGAAACGGTCTGAAAAATAGGAGGATCATGAAGCGGTGTTCAAAAACATGAAGAGCCTGAAAAGGTGTGAAAAATATGAACAGCTTCAAAATGTGTCAAAAATATGAGGAGCATGAAACGGTCTGAAAAATAGGAGGAGCATGAAACGGTGATCAAAAACATGAAGAACCTGAAAAGGTTTGAAAAATATGAAGATCTTCTAAAGGTGTCAAAAATATGAGGAGCATAAACGATCTGAAAAATAGGAGTAGCATGAAGCGGTGTTCAAAAACATGAAGAGCCTGAAAAGGTGTGAAAAATATGAAGAGCTCAAAAACTGTCAAAAATATGAGGAGCATGAAACGGTCTGAAAAATAGGAGGATCATGAAGCGGTGTTCAAAAACATGAAGAGCCTGAAAAGGTGTGAAAAATATGAACAGCTTCAAAATGTGTCAAAAATATGAGGAGCACGAAACGGTCTGAAAAATAGGAGGAGCATCAAACGGTGATCAAAAAACTGAAGAACCTGAAAAGGTTTGAAAAATATGAAGAGCTTCTAAAGGTGTCAAAAATATGAGGAGCATAAACGATCTGAAAAATAGAAGCAGCATGAAACGGTGTTGAAAACTATGAAGAGCCTGAAAAAGTGTGAAAAATATGAAGAGCTTCAAAAGGTGTGAAAAATATAAAGAGCTTCAAAGGTGACAAAAATGAGATGAGCATGAAACGGTCTGAAAAATAGGAGGAGAATGAAGTGGTGGTGAAAAACATGAAGAGCCTGAAAAGGTGTGAAAAATATGAAGAGCTTCAAAATGTTTCAAAAATATGAAGAGCATGAAACGGTCTGAAAATCAGGAGGATCATGAAGCGGTGTTCAAAAACATGAAGAGCCAGAAAAGGTGTGAAAAATATGAAGAGCTTCATAAGGTGTCAAAATTATGAGGAGCATGAAACGGTCTGAAAAATAGGAGGAGCATGAAACGGTGATCAAAAACATGAAGAGCCTGAAAAGGTGTGAAAAATATAAAGAGCTTCAAAAGGTGTGAAAAATATAAAGAGCTTCAAAGGTGACAAAAATGAGATGAGCATGATACGGTCTGAAAAACAGGAGGATCATGAAGCGGTGTTCAAAAACATGAAGAGCCTGAAAAGGTGTGAAAAATATGAAGAGCTTCAAAAGATGTGAAAAATATGAGGAGCTTCAAAAGGTGTCAAAAATGAGAGGAGCATGAAACGGTCTGAAAAATAGGAGGAGCATGAAGCGGTGTTGAAAAACATGAAGAACCTGAAAAGGTGTGAGAAATATCAAGAGCTTCAAAAGGTGTCAAATATATGAGGAGCATGAAACGTTCTGAAAAAGAGGAGGAACATGAAGCGGTGTTGAAAAACATGAAGAGCCTGAAAAGCTGTGTAAAATATGAAGAGGTTCTAAAGGTGTCAAAAATATGAGGAGCATGAAACGGTCTTAAAAATAGGCGGATTATGAAACGGTGTTCAAAAACATTAAGAGCCTGAAAAGGTGTGAAAAATATGAAAAGCCTCAAAACCTGTCAAAAATATGAGGAGCATGAAACTGTCTGAAAAATAGCAGGGGCATGAAGCGGTGTTGAAAAACATGAAGAGTCTGAAAACGTGTGAAAATAAGAAGAGCTTCAAACATATGAAAAATATGAAGAGCTTCAAAAGGTGTGAAAAATATGAAGAGCTTCAAAAGGTGTCAAAAATGAGATGAGCATAAAACGGTCCGAAAAATACGAGGAGCATGAAGCGGTGTTGAAAATCATGAAGAGCCTGAAAAGGCGTGAAAAATATGAAGAGCTTCAATGATGTGAAAAATATGAAGAGCTTCAAAAGGTGTGAAATATATGAGGAGCATGAAACGTTCTGAAAAATAGGAGGATCATGAAGCGGTTTTCAGAAACATGAAGAGCATGAAAAGGTGTGAAAAATATGAAGAGCTTCAAAAGGTGTCATAAATATGAGGAGCATGAAACGGTCTGAAAAATAGGAGGAGCATGAAACGGTGTCCAAAATCATGAAGAGCCTGAAAAGGTGTGAAAAATATGAAGAGCTTCAAAAGGTGTCAAAAATGAGATGAGCATTAAACGGTCTGAAAAATAGGAATAACATGAAACGGTGTTGAAAATAATGAAGAGCCTGAAAAACTTTGAAAAATATAAAGAGCTTCAAAAGGTGTCAAAAATATGAGGAGCATGAAACGGTCTGATAAATAGGAGGAGCATGAAGCTGTGTTCCAAAACATGAAGATCCTGAAAAGGTGTGAAAAATATGAAGAGCTTCAAAAGGTGTGAAATATATGAGGAGCATGAAACGGACTGAAAAATAGAAGCAGCATGAAACGGTGTTGAAAAATATGAAGAGCAAAAAACGTGTGAAAAATATGAAGAGCTTCAAAAGGTGTGAAAAAAATAAAGAGCTTCAAAGGTGACAAAAATGAGATGAGCATGATACGGTCTGAAATATAGGAGGAGCGTGAAGTGGTGGTGAAAAACATGAAGAGCCTGAAAAGGTGTGAAAAATATGAAGAGCTTCAAAATGTTTCACAAATATGAAGAGCATGAAACGGTCTGAAAAACAGGAGGATCATGAAGCGGTGTTCAAAAACATGAAGAGCCTGAAAAGGTGTGAAAAATATGAAGAGCTTCAAAAGGTGTCAAAAATATGAGGAGCATGAAACGGTCTGAAAAATAGGAGGAGCATGAAACGGTGGTCAAAAACATGAAGAGCTGAAAACGTGTGAAAAATATGAAGAGCTTCAAAAGGTGTCAAAAATGAGATGAGCATGAAACGGTCTGAAAAATATGAGCAGCATGAAGCGGTGTTGAAAAACATGAAGAGCCTGAAAAGGTGTGAAAAATATGAAGAGCTTCAAAATCTTTGAAAAATATGAAGAGCTTTCAAAGGTGTGAAATACATGAGGAGCATGAAACTCTCTGAAAAATAGGAGGAGCCTGAAATGGTGTTCAAAAAAATGAATAGACTGAAAACGTGTGAAAAATATGAAGAGCTTCAAAAGGTGTCAAAAATATGAGGAGCATGAAACGGTCTGAAAAATATGAGCAGCATGAAGCGGTGTTGAAAAATATGAAGAGCCTTAAAAGGCGAGCAAAAAATGAAGAGCTTCAAAAGGTGTCAAAAATATGAGGAGCATGAAACGGTCTGAAAAATATGAGCAGCATGAAGCGGTGTTGAAAAACATGAAGAGCCTGAAAAGGTGTGAAAAATATGAAGAGCTTCAAAAGGTGTGAAATACATGAGGAGCATAAAACTCTCTGAAAAAGAGAAGGAGCATGAAGTGGTGTTCAAAAACAGGAAGAGCCTGAAAAGGTGTGAAATATATGAAGAGCTTCAAAAGGTGTGAAAAATATGAGGAGCATGATATGGTTTGAAAAATAGGATTAGCATGAAGCGGTGTTCAAAAACATGAAGAGCCTGAAAAGTTGTGAGAAATATGAAAAACTTCAAAAGGTGTCAAAAATATGAGGAGCATGAAACGGTCTGAAAAATAGGACGTGCATGAAGCGGTGTTGAAAAACATGAAGAGCCTGAAATGTTGTGAAAAATATGAAGAGCTTCAAAAGGTGTCAAAAATATGAGGAGCATGAAACGGTCTGAAAAATAGGAGGAGCATGAAGCGATGGTCAAAAACATGAAGAGCCTGAAAATGTGTGAAAAATATGAAGAGCTTCAAAAGGTGTGAAATACATGAGGAGCATGAAACTCTCTGAAAAATAGGAGGAGCATGAAGCGATGTTCAAAAACATGAAGAGCCTGAAAATGTGTGAAAAATATGAAGAGCTTCAAAAGGTGTCAAAAATATGAGGAGAATGAAACGGTCTGAAAAATAGGAGGAGCATGAAGCTGTGTCGAAAAACATGAAGAGCCTGAAAATGTGGGAAAAATATGAAGAGCTTCAAAAGGTGTCAAAAATATGAGGAGAATGAAACGGTCTGAAAAATAGGAGGAGCATGAAGCTGTGTCGAAAAACATGAAGAGCCTGAAAAGGTGTGAAAAATATGAAGAGCTTCAAAAGGTGTCAAAAATATGAGGAGCATGAAACGTTCTGAAAAATAGGACGAGCATGAAGCAGTGATAAAAAACATGAAGTGCCTGAAAAGGTGTGAAAAATATGAAGAGTTCCTAAAGGTGTCAAAAATATGCGGAGCACCAAACGGTCTCAAAAATAGGAGGAGCATGAAGTGGTGTTGAAAAATATGAAGAGCCTGAAAATGAGTGAAAAATATGAAGAGCTTCAAAAAGTGTCAAAAATATGAGGAGCATGATACGGTTTGAAAAATAGGAGGAGCATGAAGCGGTGTTGAAAAACATGAAGAGTGTGAAAACGTGTGAAAATATGAAGAGCTTCAAAAATATTAAAAATATGAAGAGCTTCAAAAGTTTTGAAAAATATGAAGAGATTAAAAAGGTGTCAAAAATGAGATGAGCATGAAACGGTCTGAAAAATAGGAGGAGCATGAGCGGTGTTGAAAATCATGAAGAGCCTGAAAAGGTGTGAAAAATATGAAGAGCTTCAAAAGGTGTGAAATACATGAGGAGCATGAAACTCTCTGAAAAATAGGAGGAGCATGAAGCGATGTTCAAAAACATGAAGAGCCTGAAAATGTGTGAAAAATATGAAGAGCTTCAAAAGGTGTCAAAATTGAGATGAGCATGAAACGGTCTGAAAAATAGGAAGAGCATGAAGCGGTGTTGAAAAACATTAAGAGCTGAAAACGTGTGAAAAATCTGAAGAGCTTCAAAAGGTGTCAAAAATGAAATGAGCATGAAACGGTCTGAAAAATAGGAAGAGCATGAAGCGGTGTTGAAAAACATTAAGAGCTGAAAACGTGTGAAAAATATGAAGAGTTTCAAAAGGTGTCAAAAATATGAGGAGCATGAAACGGTCTGAAAAATAGGAGGAGCATGAAACGGTGACCAAAAACATGAAGAGCCTGAAAAGGTGTGAAAAATATGAAGAGCTTCAAAGGTGTGAAAAATATGAGGAGCATGAAACGGTCTGAAAAATAGAAGCAGCATGAAACGGTTTTGAAAAACATGAAGAGCCTGAAAAGGTGTGAAAAATATGAAGAGCTTTAAAAGGTGTGAAAAATATGAGGAGCATGAAACGGTCTGAAAAATAGAAGCAGCATGAAACGGTTTTGAAAAACATGAAGAGCCTGAAAACTTGTGAAAAATATGAAGAGATTTAAAAGGTGTGAAAAATATGAAGAGCTTCAAAGGTGAAAAAAATGAGATGAGCATGAAACGGTCTGAAAAATAGGAGGAGCATGAAGTGGTGGAGAAAAACATGAAGAGCCTGAAAAGGTGTGAAAAATATGAAGAGCTTCAAAATGTTTCAAAAATATGAAGAGCATGATACGGTCTGAAAAAGAGGAGGATCATGAAGTGGTGTTCAAAAACATGAAGAGCCTGAAAAGGTGTGAAAAATATGAAGAGCTTCAAAAGGTGTCAAAAATATGAGGAGCATGAAACGGTCTGAAAAATAGGAGGAGCATGAAACGGTGATCAAAAACATGAAGAGCCTGAAAAGGTGTGAAAAATATGAAGAGCTTCAAAAGGTGTGAAATACATGAGGAGCATGAAACGGGCTGAAAAATAAGAGAAGCATGAAGTGCTGTGGAAAAACATGAAGAGCCTGAAAAGCTGTGAAAAATATGAAGAGCTTCAAAAGGTGTGAAATACATGAGGAGCATGAAATGGCCTGAAAAATAGGAGAAGCAAGAAGTGGTGTGTAAATATATGAAGAGCTTGAAAAGGTGTGAAAAATATGAAGACCTTCAAAAGGTGTCAAAAATATGAGGAGCATGAAACGTTCTGAAAAATAGGAGGAGCATCAACCTGTGTTCAAAAACATGAACAGCCTGAAAAGGTGTGAGAAATATGAAGACCTTCAAAAGGTGTCAAAAATGAGATGAGCATGAACCCGTCTGAAAAATAGGAGGAGCATGAAGCGGTGTTGAAAGACATGAACAGCCTGAAAAGGTGTGAGAAATATGAAGAGCTTCAAAATGTGTCAAAAATATGAGGAGCATGAAACGGTCTGCAAAAATGTAGGAGCATGAAGTGATGTAGAAAAACTTGAAGAGCATGAAAAGGTGTGAAAAATATGAAGAGGTTCAAAGTTGTGAAATACAAGAGGATCATGAAACGGTGTGAAAAACTGGAGGAGCATGAAGCAGAGTTCGAAAACATGAAGAGCCTGAAAAGGTTTGAAAAATATGAAGAGCTCAAAAAGTGTCAAAAATATGAGGAGCATGAAACGGTCTGAAAAATACGAGGAGCATGAAGCAGTGTTCAAAAACATGAAGAGCTTCAAAAGGTATGAAAAATATGAGAGCTTCAAAAGGTGTCAAAAATATGAGGAGCATGAAACGGTCTGAAAAATAGGAGGAACATGAAGCGGTGTTCAAACACATGAAGAGCCTGAAAATGTGTGAAAATTATGAAGATCTTCAAAAGGTGTCAAAATTATGAGGAACATGAAACGGTTTGAAAAATAGGAGGAGCATGAAACGGTGTTGAAAAACATGAAGAGCCTGAAAAGGTGTGAAAAAAATGAAGAGCTTCAAAATCTTTGAAAAATATGAAGAGCTTTCAACGGAGTGAAATACATGAGGAGCATGAAACTCTCTGAAAAATAGGAGGAGCCTGAAATGGTGTTCAAAAACATGAATAGACTGAAAAGGTGTGAAAAATAAGAAGAGCTTAAAAAGGTGTCAAAAATATGAGGAGCATGAAACGGTCTGAAAAAAAGGATGAGCATGAAGTGGTGTGGAAAAATATGAAGAGCCTGAAAAGTTTTGAAAAATATGAAGAGCTTCAAAAGGTGTGAAATACATGAGGAGCATGAAACTCTCTGAAAAAGAGGAGGAGCATGAAGCGGTGTTCAAAAACATGAAGAGCCTGAAAAGGTGTGAAAAATATGAAGAGCTTCAAAAGGTGTCAAAAATATGAGGAGCATGAAACGGTCTGAAAAACAGGAAGAACATGAAGCGGTCTTCAAAAACTTGAAGAGCCTGAAACGTTGTGAAAAATATGAAAAGCTTCAAGAAGTGTCAAAAATGAGATGAGCATGAAACGGTCTGAAAAATAGGAGGAGTATGAAGCGGTGTTGAAAAAATGAAGAGCCTGAAAAGGTGTGAAAAATATGAAGAGCATCAAAAGGTGTCAAAAATATGAGGAGGATGAAACGGTCTGAAAAATAGGAAGAACATGAAGCGGTGTTCAAAAACTTGAAGAGCCTGAAACGTTGTGAAAAATATGAAAAGCTTGAAGAGGTGTGAAAAATATGAGGAGCATGATATGGTTTGAAAAATGGGATTAGCATGAAACGGTGTATAAAAACATGAAGAGACCTGAAAAGGTGTGAAAAATACGAAGAGCTTCAAAAGGTGTCAAAAATATGAGGAGCATGAAATGGTCTGAAAAATAGGAGGAGCATGAAACGGTGATCAAAAACATGAAGAGCCTGTAAATGTGTGAAAAAAATGAAGAGCTTCAAAAGGTGTGTAATACATGAGGAGCATGAAACGGTCTGAAATATAGGAGGAGCATGAAGCGCTGTTCAAAAACAGGAAGAGCCTCAAAAGTTTTGAAAAATATGAAGAGCTTCAAAAGGTGTGAAATACATGAGGAGCATGAAACTTGCTGAAAATTAGGAGAAGCATGATGTGGTGTGGAAAAACATGAAGAGCCTGAAAAGGTGTGAAAAATATGAAAAGCTTCAAAAGGTGTCAAAAATGAGATGAGCATGAAACGGTCTGAAAAATAGGAGGTGCATGAAGCGTTGTTGAAAAACATGAATAGCCTGAGAAGGTGTGAAAAATATGAAGAGCTTCAAAAGGTGTGAAATAAATGAGGAGCATGAAACGGGCTGAAAAATAGGAGAAGCATGAAGTGGTGTAGAAAAACATGAAGAGCCTGAAAAGGTATGAGAAATATGAAGAGCTTAAAAAGGTGTCAAAAATATGAGGAGCATGAAACGGTCTGAAAAATAGGAGGAGCATGAAGCGGTGTTGAAAAACATGAAGAGCCTGAAAAAGTGTGAAAAATATGAAGAGCTTAAAAGGTGTGAAAAATATGAGGAGCATGATATGGTTTGAAAAAAAGGATTAGCATGAAGCAGTGTTCAAAAACATGAAGAGCCTGAGAAGGTGTGAAAAATATGAAAAGATTCAAAAGGTGTCAAAAATGAGATGAGCATGAAACGGTCTGACAAATAGGAGGTGCATGAAGCGTTGTTGAAAAACATGAAGAGCCTGAAAAGGTGTGAGAAATATGAAGAGCTTAAAAAGGTGTGAAAAATAGGAAGAGCTTAAAAAGGTGTCAAAAATATGAGGAGCATGAAACGGTCTTAAAAATACAAGGAGCATGAAGCGGTGTTGAAAAACATGAATAGCCTGAAAATGTGTGAAATATATGAAGAGCTTAAAAATGTGTCAAGTATATGAGGAGCATGAAACGGTCTGAAAAATAGGAGGAGCATGAAGCTGTGTTCAAAAACATGAAGAGCCTGAAAATGTGTGAAATATATAAAGAGCTTCAAAAAGTGTCAAAAATATGAGGAGCATGAAACGGTCTGAATAGTAGGAGGAGAATGTAACGGTGATCAAAACATGAAGAGCCTGAAAAGGTGTGAAATATATAAAGAGCTTCAAAAAGTGTCAAAATTATGAGAGCATGAAACGGTCTGAATAATAGGAGGAGAATGTAACGGTGATCAAAAACATGAAGAGCCTGAAAAGGTGTGAAAAATATGAAGAGCTTCAAAAGGTGTAAAATATGAGGAGCATGAAACGGTCTGAAAAATAGGAGGAGCATGAAGCGGTGTAGAAAAACATGAAGAGCCTGAAAAGGTGTGAAAAATATGAAGAGCTTCAAAAAGTGTGAAAAATATGAGGAGCATGAAACGGTCTGAAAAATAGGAGGAGCATGAAGCGGTGTTCAAAAACTTGAAGAGCCTGAAACGTTGTGAAAAATATGAAAAGCTTCAAAAGGTTTAAAAAATGAGATGAGCATGAAATGGTCTGAAAAATAGGAGGAGCATGCAACGGTGTTCAAAAACATGAAGAGCCTGAAAAGGTGTGAAAAATATGAAGAGCTTCAAAAGGTGTGAAAAATATGAGGAATATGAAATGGTCTGAAAAATAGGAGGAGCATGAAGTTGTGTTCAAAAACATGAAGTGCCAGAAAAGGTGTGAAAATAATGAAGACCTTTAAAAGGTGTCAAAAATTATGAGGAGCATGAAACGATCTGAAAAATAGGAGGAGCATGAAACGGTGATCAAAACAGGAAGAGCCTGAAAAGGTGTGAAAAATATGAAGAGCTTCAAAAGGTGTGAAATTCATGAGCAGCATGAAACGAGCTGAAAAATCTGAGTAGCATGAAGTGGTGTGGAAACACATGAAGAGCCTGTAAAAGTGTGAAAAATATGAAGAGCTTCAAAAGGTGTGTAATACATAAGGAGCATGAAACTCTCTGAAAAATAGAAGGAGCATGAAGTAGTATTCAAAAACATGAAGAGCCTGAAAAGGTGTGAAATATATGAAGAGCTTAAAAAGGTGTGAAAATTATGAGGAGCATGATATGGTTTGAAAAATGGGATTAGCATGAAGCGGTGTTCAAAAACATGAAGAGCCTGAAAAGGTGTGAAAAATATGAAGATCTTCAAAAGGTGTCAAAAATGAGATGAGCATGAAACGGTCTGAAAAATAGGAGGATCATGAAGCGGTGTTCAAGAACATGAAGAGCCTGAAAAGGTGTGAAAAATAAGAAGAGCTTCAAAAGATGTCAAAAATATGAGGAGCATGAAACGGTCTGAAAAATAGGATGAGCATGAAGTGGTGTGGAAAAATATGAAGAGCCTGAAAAGTTTTGAAAAATATGAAGAGCTTCAAAAGGTGTGAAATACATGAGGAGAATGAAACTCTCTGAAAAATAGGAGGAGCATGAAGCGGTGTTCAAAAACATGAAGAGCCTGAAAAGGTGTGAAAAATATGAAGAGCTTCAAAAGGTGTCAAAAATATGAGGAGCATGAAACGGTCTGAAAAATAGGAAGAACATGAAGCGGTGTTCAAAAACTTGAAGAGCCTGAAACGTTGTGAAAAATATGAAAAGCTTCAAGAGGTGTCAAAAATGAGATGAGCATGAAACGGTCTGAAAAATAGGAGGAGTATGAAGCGGTGTTGAAAAAATGAAGAGCCTGAAAAGGTGTGAAAAATATGAAGAGCATCAAAAGGTATCAAAAATATGAGGAGCATCAAACGGTCTGCAAAAAAGGAGGAGCATGAAGTGGTGATGAAAAACTTGAAGAGCCTGAGAAGGTGTGAAAAATATGAAAAGCTTCAAAAGATGTCAAAAATACGAGGAGCAAGAAACGGTCTGAAAAATATGAGGAGCATGAAGCGGTGTTCAAAAACATGAAGATCCTGAAAAGGTGTGAAAAATATAAAGAGCTTAAAAAGGTGTGAAAAATATGAGGAGCATGATAAGGTTTGAAAAATGGGATTAGCATGAAACGGTGTATAAAAACATGAAGAGACCTGAAAAAGTGTGAAAAATACGAAGAGCTTCAAAAGGTGTCAAAAATATGAGGAGCATGAAATGGTCTGAAAAATAGGAGGAGCATGAAACGGTGATCAAAAACATGAAGAGCATGTAAATGTGTGAAAAAAATGAAGAGCTTCAAAAGGTGTGAAATAAATGAGGAGCATGAAACAGGCTGAAAAATAGGAGAAGCATGAAGTGGTGTAGAAAAACATGAAGAGCCTGAAAAGGTGTGAAAAATATGAAGAGCTTCAAAAGGTGTGAAAAATATGAAGAGCTTCAAGAGGTGTCAAAAATTTGATGAGCACTAAACGGTCTGAAAAATAGGAGGTGCATGAAGCGTGTTGAAAAACATGAAGAGCCTGAGAAGGTGTGAAAAATATGAAAAGATTCAAAAGGTGTCAAAAATGAGATGAGCATGAAACGGTCTGACAAATAGGAGGTGCATGAAGCGTTGTTGAAAAACATGAAGAGCCTGAAAAGGTGTGAGAAATATGAAGAGCTTAAAAAGGTGTGAAAAATATGAAGAGCTTAAAAAGGTGTCAAAAATATGAGGAGCATGAAACGGTCTTAAAGATACAAGGAGCATGAAGCGGTGTTGAAAAACATGAATAGCCTGAAAATGTGTGAAATATATGAAGAGCTTAAAAATGTGTCAAGTATATGAGGAGCATGAAACGGTCTGAAAAATAAGAGGATCATGCAACAGTGTTGAAAAACATGAAGAGCCTGAAAATGTGTGAAAAATATGACGAGCTTCCAAAGTTGTCAAAAATATGAGGAGCATGAAACGGTCTGAAAAATAGGAGGAGAATGTAACGGTGATCAAAAACATGAAGAGCCTGAAAATGTGTGAAATATATAAAGAGCTTCAAAAAGTGTCAAAAATATGAGGAGCATGAAACGGTCTGAATAATAGGAGGAGAATGTAACGGTGATCAAAAACATGAAGAGCCTGAAAAGGTGTGAAAAATATGAAGAGCTTCAAAAGGTGTAAAATATGAGGAGCATGAAACGGTCTGAAAAATAGGAGGAGCATGAAGCGGTGTTCAAAAACATGAAGAGCCTGAAAAGGTGTGAAAAATATGAAGAGCTTCAAAAAGGTGTGAAAAATATGAGGAATATGAAATGGTCTGAAAAATATGAGGAGCATGAAACGGTCTGCAAACCTGGAGGAGCTTGAAGTGGTGTTGAAAAACATGAAGATCCTGAAAAGGTGTGAAAAATCTGAAAAGCTTCAAAAGGAGTCAAAAATGAGATGAGCATGAAACGGTCTGAAAAATAGGAGGAGCATGAAGTGGTGTTGAAAAAATGAAGAGCCTGAAAAGGTGTGAAAAATATGAAGATCATCAAAAGGTATCAAAAATATGAGGAGCATGAAACGGTCTGAATAATAGGAGGAGAATGTAACGGTGATCAAAAACATGAAGAGCCTGAAAAGGTGTGAAAAATATGAAGAGCTTCAAAAAGTGTCAAAAATATGAGGAGCATGAAACGGTCTGAATAGTAGGAGGAGAATGTAACGGTGATCAAAAACATGAAGAGCCAGAAAAGGTGTGAAATATATAAAGACTTCAAAAAGTGTCAAAAATATGAGGAGCATGAAACGGTCTGAATAATAGGAGGAGAATGTAACGGTGATCAAAAACATGAAGAGCCTGAAAAGGTGTGAAAAATATGAAGAGCTTCAAAAGGTGTAAAATATGAGGAGCATGAAACGGTCTGAAAAATAGGAGGAGCATGAAGCGGTGTTCAAAAATATGAAGAGCCTGAAAAGGTGTGAAAAATATGAAGAGCTTCAAAAGGTGTGAAATATATGAGGAGCATGAAACGGTCTGCAAACCTGGAGGAGCTTGAAGTGGTGTTGAAAAACATGAAGAGCCTGAAAAGGTGTGAAAAATATGAAGAGCTTCAAAAGGTGTGAAATACATGAGGAGCATGAAACGTGCTGAAAAATAGGAGAAGCATGAAGTGGTGTAGAAAAACATGAAGAGCCTGAAAAGGTGTGAAAAATATGAAGAGCTTCAAAAGGTGTGAAAAATATGAGGAGCATGAAACGGTCTGAAAAATAGAAGTAGCATGAAACGGTGTTTAAAAACATGAAGAGCCTGAAAAGGTGTGAAAAATATGAAGAGCTTCAAATGGTGTGAAATAAATGAGGAGCATGAAATAGTCTGAAAAATAGGAGAAGCATGAAGTGGTGTAGAAAAACATGAAGAGCCTGAAAAGGTGTGAAAAATATGAAGAGCTTCAAAAGGTGTGAAAAATATGAGGAGCATGAAACGGTCTGAAAAATAAGAGAAGCATGAAGTGGTGTAGAAAAACATGAAGAGCCTGAAAAGGTGTGAAAAATATGAAGAGCTTCAAAAGGTGTGAAAAATATGAGGAGCATGAAACAGTCTTAAAAATAGAAGCAGCATGAAACGGTGTTGAAAAACATGAAGAGCCTGAAATGGTGTGAAAAATATGAAGAGCTTCAAAAGGTGTGAAAAATATGAAGAGCTTCAAAAGGTGTCAAAAATTTGATGAGCATGAAACGGTCTGAAAAATAGGAGGAGCATGAAGCGGTGTTGAAAAACATGAAGAGTCTGAAAAAGTGTGAAAAATATGAAGAGCTTAAAAGGTGTGAAAAATATGAGGAGCATGATATGGTTTGAAAAATAGGATTAGCATGAAGCGGTGTTCAAAAACATGAAGAGCCTGAGAAGGTGTGAAAAATATGAAAAGATTCAAAAGGTGTCAAAAATGAGATGAGCATGAAACGGTCTGACAAATAGGAGGTGCATGAAGCGTTGTTGAAAAACATGAAGAGCCTGAAAAGGTGTGAGAAATATGAAGAGCTTAAAAAGATGTGAAAAATATGAAGAGCTTAAAAAGGTGTCAAAAATATGAGGAGCATGAAACGGTCTTAAAAATACAAGGAGCATGAAGCGGTGTTGAAAAACATGAATAGCCTGAAAATGTGTGAAATATATGAAGAGCTTAAAAATGTGTCAAGTATATGAGGAGCATGAAACGGTCTGAAAAATAGGAGGATCATGCAACAGTGTTGAAAAACATGAAGAGCCTGAAAATGTGTGAAAAATATGAAGAGCTTCCAAAGTTGTCAAAAATATGAGGAACATGAAACGGTCTGAAAAATAGGAGGAGAATGTAACGGTGATCAAAAACATGAAGAGCCTGAAAAGGTGTGAAAAATATGAAGAGCTTCAAAAGGTGTAAAATATGAGGAGCATGAAACGGTCTGAAAAATAGGAGGAGCATGAAGCGGTGTTCAAAAACATGAAGAGCCTGAAAAGTTGTGAAAAATATGAAAAGCTTCAAAAGGTGTCAAAAATGAGATGAGCATAAAACGGTCTGAAAAATAGGAGGAGCATGAAGCGGTGTTCAAAAACTTGAAGAGCCTGAAAAGTTGTGAAAAATATGAAAAGCTTCAAAAGGTTTCAAAAATGAGATGAGCATGAAACGGTCTGAAAAATACGAGGAGCATGAAGTGGTGTTGAAAAAATGAATGGCCTGAAAAGGTGTGAAAAATATGAAGATTATCAAAAGGTATCAAAAATATGAGGAGCATGAAACGGTCTGCAAAAAAGGAGGAGCATGAAGTGGTGTTGAAAAACTTGAAGAGCCTGAAAAGGTGTGAAAAATATGAAAAGCTTCAAAAGATGTCAAAAATATGAGGAGCATGAAACGGTCTGAAAAATAGGAGGAGCATGAAGCGGTGTTCAAAAACATGAAGAGCCTGAAAAGGTGTGAAAAATATGAAGAGCTTCAAAAGGTATGAAATACATGAGGAGCATGAAACGGTCTGAAAAAAAGGATGAGCATGAAGTGGTGTGGAAAAATATGAAGAGCCTGAAAAGTTTTGAAAAATATGAAGAGCTTCAAAAGGTGTGAAATACATGAGGAGCATGAAACTCTCTGAAAAAGAGGAGGAGCATGAAGCGGTGTTCAAAAACATGAAGAGCCTGAAAAGGTGTGAAAAATATGAAGAGCTTCAAAAGGTGTCAAAAATATGAGGAGCATGAAACGGTCTGAAAAATAGGAAGAACATGAAGCGGTCTTCAAAAACTTGAAGAGCCTGAAACGTTGTGAAAAATATGAAAAGCTTCAAGAAGTGTCAAAAATGAGATGAGCATGAAACGGTCTGAAAAATAGGAGGAGTATGAAGCGGTGTTGAAAAAATGAAGAGCCTGAAAAGGTGTGAAAAATATGAAGAGCATCAAAAGGTGTCAAAAATATGAGGAGGATGAAACGGTCTGAAAAATAGGAAGAACATGAAGCGGTGTTCAAGAACTTGAAGGGCCTGAAACGTTGTGAAAAATATGAAAAGCTTGAAGAGGTGTGAAAAATATGAGGAGCATGATATGGTTTGAAAAATGGGATTAGCATGAAACGGTGTATAAAAACATGAAGAGACCTGAAAAGGTGTGAAAAATACGAAGAGCTTCAAAAGGTGTCAAAAATATGAGGAGCATGAAATGGTCTGAAAAATAGGAGGAGAATGAAACGGTGATCAAAAACATGAAGAGCCTGTAAATGTGTGAAAAAAATGAAGAGCTTCAAAAGGTGTGTAATACATGAGGAGCATGAAACGGTCTGAAATATAGGAGGAGCATGAAGCGCTGTTCAAAAACAGGAAGAGCCTGAAAAGTTTTGAAAAATATGAAGAGCTTCAAAAGGTGTGAAATACATGAGGAGCATGAAACTTGCTGAAAATTAGGAGAAGCATGATGTGGTGTGGAAAAACATGAAGAGCCTGAAAAGGTGTGAAAAATATGAAAAGCTTCAAAAGGTGTCAAAAATGAGATGAGCATGAAACGGTCTGAAAAATAGGAGGTGCATGAAGCGTTGTTGAAAAACATGAATAGCCTGAGAAGGTGTGACAAATATGAAGAGCTTCAAAAGGTGTGAAATAAATGAGGAGCATGAAACGGGCTGAAAAATAGGAGAAGCATGAAGTGGTGTAGAAAAACATGAAGAGCCTGAAAAGGTATGAGAAATATGAAGAGCTTAAAAAGGTGTCAAAAATATGAGGAGCATGAAACGGTCTGAAAAATAGGAGGAGCATGAAGCGGTGTTGAAAAACATGAAGAGCCTGAAAAAGTGTGAAAAATATGAAGAGCTTAAAAGGTGTGAAAAATATGAGGAGCATGATATGGTTTGAAAAAAAGGATTAGCATGAAGCAGTGTTCAAAAACATGAAGAGCCTGAGAAGGTGTGAAAAATATGAAAAGATTCAAAAGGTGTCAAAAATGAGATGAGCATGAAACGGTCTGACAAATAGGAGGTGCATGAAGCGTTGTTGAAAAACATGAAGAGCCTGAAAAGGTGTGAGAAATATGAAGAGCTTAAAAAGGTGTGAAAAATAGGAAGAGCTTAAAAAGGTGTCAAAAATATGAGGAGCATGAAACGGTCTTAAAAATACAAGGAGCATGAAGCGGTGTTGAAAAACATGAATAGCCTGAAAATGTGTGAAATATATGAAGAGCTTAAAAATGTGTCAAGTATATGAGGAGCATGAAACGGTCTGAAAAATAGGAGGAGCATGAAGCTGTGTTCAAAAACATGAAGAGCCTGAAAATGTGTGAAATATATAAAGAGCTTCAAAAAGTGTCAAAAATATGAGGAGCATGAAACGGTCTGAATAGTAGGAGGAGAATGTAACGGTGATCAAAACATGAAGAGCCTGAAAAGGTGTGAAATATATAAAGAGCTTCAAAAAGTGTCAAAAATATGAGGAGCATGAAACGGTCTGAATAATAGGAGGAGAATGTAACGGTGATCAAAAACATGAAGAGCCTGAAAAGGTGTGAAAAATATGAAGAGCTTCAAAAGGTGTAAAATATGAGGAGCATGAAACGGTCTGAAAAATAGGAGGAGCATGAAGCGGTGTAGAAAAACATGAAGAGCCTGAAAAGGTGTGAAAAATATGAAGAGCTTCAAAAAGTGTGAAAAATATGAGGAGCATGAAACGGTCTGAAAAATAGGAGGAGCATGAAGCGGTGTTCAAAAACTTGAAGAGCCTGAAACGTTGTGAAAAATATGAAAAGCTTCAAAAGGTTTAAAAAATGAGATGAGCATGAAATGGTCTGAAAAATAGGAGGAGCATGCAACGGTGTTCAAAAACATGAAGAGCCTGAAAAGGTGTGAAAAATATGAAGAGCTTCAAAAGGTGTGAAAAATATGAGGAATATGAAATGGTCTGAAAAATAGGAGGAGCATGAAGTTGAGTTCAAAAACATGAAGTGCCAGAAAAGGTGTGAAAATAATGAAGACCTTTAAAAGGTGTCAAAAATTATGAGCAGCATGAAACGGTCTGAAAAATAGGAGGAGCATGAAACGGTGATCAAAACAGGAAGAGCCTGAAAAGGTGTGAAAAATATGAAGAGCTTCAAAAGGTGTGAAATTCATGAGCAGCATGAAACGAGCTGAAAAATCTGAGTAGCATGAAGTGGTGTGGAAACACATGAAGAGCCTGTAAAAGTGTGAAAAATATGAAGAGCTTCAAAAGGTGTGTAATACATGAGGAGCATGAAACTCTCTGAAAAATAGAAGGAGCATGAAGTAGTATTCAAAAACATGAAGAGCCTGAAAAGGTGTGAAACATATGAAGAGCTTAAAAAGGTGTGAAAATTATGAGGAGCATGATATGGTTTGAAAAATGGGATTAGCATGAAGCGGTGTTCAAAAACATGAAGAGCCTGAAAAGGTGTGAAAAATATGAAGATCTTCAAAAGGTGTCAAAAATGAAATGAGCATGAAACGGTCTGAAAAATAGGAGGAGCATGAAGCTGTGTTGAAAAACATGAAGAGCCTGAAAAGGTGTGAAAAATAAGAAGAGCTTCAAAAGATGTCAAAAATATGAGGAGCATGAAACGGTCTGAAAAATAGGATGAGCATGAAGTGGTGTGGAAAAATATGAAGAGCCTGAAAAGTTTTGAAAAATATGAAGAGCTTCAAAAGGTGTGAAATACATGAGGAGAATGAAACTCTCTGAAAAATAGGAGGAGCATGAAGCGGTGTTCAAAAACATGAAGAGCCTGAAAAGGTGTGAAAAATATGAAGAGCTTCAAAAGGTGTCAAAAATATGAGGAGCATGAAACGGTCTGAAAAATAGGAAGAACATGAAGCGGTGTTCAAAAACTTGAAGAGCCTGAAACGTTGTGAAAAATATGAAAAGC
Source organism: Dama dama (assembly GCF_033118175.1). Taxonomy (NCBI): domain Eukaryota; kingdom Metazoa; phylum Chordata; class Mammalia; order Artiodactyla; family Cervidae; genus Dama; species Dama dama. The sequence goes on from NW_026870935.1 coordinate 1,074,642, forward strand.
TTCAAGAGGTGTCAAAAATGAGATGAGCATGAAACGGTCTGAAAAATAGGAGGAGTATGAAGCGGTGTTGAAAAAATGAAGAGCCTGAAAAGGTGTGAAAAATATGAAGAGCATCAAAAGGTATCAAAAATATGAGGAGCATCAAACGGTCTGCAAAAAAGGAGGAGCATGAAGTGGTGTTGAAAAACTTGAAGAGCCTGAGAAGGTGTGAAAAATATGAAAAGCTTCAAAAGATGTCAAAAATACGAGGAGCAAGAAACGGTCTGAAAAATATGAGGAGCATGAAGCGGTGTTCAAAAACATGAAGATCCTGAAAAGGTGTGAAAAATATGAAGAGCTTAAAAAGGTGTGAAAAATATGAGGAGCATGATAAGGTTTGAAAAATGGGATTAGCATGAAACGGTGTATAAAAACATGAAGAGACCTGAAAAAGTGTGAAAAATACGAAGAGCTTCAAAAGGTGTCAAAAATATGAGGAGCATGAAATGGTCTGAAAAATAGGAGGAGCATGAAACGGTGATCAAAAACATGAAGAGCATGTAAATGTGTGAAAAAAATGAAGAGCTTCAAAAGGTGTGAAATAAATGAGGAGCATGAAACAGGCTGAAAAATAGGAGAAGCATGAAGTGGTGTAGAAAAACATGAAGAGCCTGAAAAGGTGTGAAAAATATGAAGAGCTTCAAAAGGTGTGAAAAATATGAGGAGCATGAAACGGTCTGAAAAATAGGAGAAGCATGAAGTGGTGTAGAAAAACATGAAGAGCCTGAAAAGGTGTGAAAAATATGAAGAGCTTCAAAAGGTGTGAAAAATATGAGGAGCATGAAACGGTCTGAAAAATAGAAGCAGCATGAAACGGTGTTGAAAAACATGAAGAGCCTGAAATGGTGTGAAAAATATGAAGAGCTTCAAAAGGTGTGAAAAATATGAAGAGCTTCAAGAGGTGTCAAAAATTTGATGAGCACTAAACGGTCTGAAAAATAGGAGGTGCATGAAGCGTTGTTGAAAAACATGAAGAGCCTGAGAAGGTGTGAAAAATATGAAAAGATTCAAAAGGTGTCAAAAATGAGATGAGCATGAAACGGTCTGACAAATAGGAGGTGCATGAAGCGTTGTTGAAAAACATGAAGAGCCTGAAAAGGTGTGAGAAATATGAAGAGCTTAAAAAGGTGTGAAAAATATGAAGAGCTTAAAAAGGTGTCAAAAATATGAGGAGCATGAAACGGTCTTAAAGATACAAGGAGCATGAAGCGGTGTTGAAAAACATGAATAGCCTGAAAATGTGTGAAATATATGAAGAGCTTAAAAATGTGTCAAGTATATGAGGAGCATGAAACGGTCTGAAAAATAAGAGGATCATGCAACAGTGTTGAAAAACATGAAGAGCCTGAAAATGTGTGAAAAATATGACGAGCTTCCAAAGTTGTCAAAAATATGAGGAGCATGAAACGGTCTGAAAAATAGGAGGAGAATGTAACGGTGATCAAAAACATGAAGAGCCTGAAAATGTGTGAAATATATAAAGAGCTTCAAAAAGTGTCAAAAATATGAGGAGCATGAAACGGTCTGAATAATAGGAGGAGAATGTAACGGTGATCAAAAACATGAAGAGCCTGAAAAGGTGTGAAAAATATGAAGAGCTTCAAAAGGTGTAAAATATGAGGAGCATGAAACGGTCTGAAAAATAGGAGGAGCATGAAGCGGTGTTCAAAAACATGAAGAGCCTGAAAAGGTGTGAAAAATATGAAGAGCTTCAAAAAGGTGTGAAAAATATGAGGAATATGAAATGGTCTGAAAAATATGAGGAGCATGAAACGGTCTGCAAACCTGGAGGAGCTTGAAGTGGTGTTGAAAAACATGAAGATCCTGAAAAGGTGTGAAAAATCTGAAAAGCTTCAAAAGGAGTCAAAAATGAGATGAGCATGAAACGGTCTGAAAAATAGGAGGAGCATGAAGTGGTGTTGAAAAAATGAAGAGCCTGAAAAGGTGTGAAAAATATGAAGATCATCAAAAGGTATCAAAAATATGAGGAGCATGAAACGGTCTGAATAATAGGAGGAGAATGTAACGGTGATCAAAAACATGAAGAGCCTGAAAAGGTGTGAAAAATATGAAGAGCTTCAAAAAGTGTCAAAAATATGAGGAGCATGAAACGGTCTGAATAGTAGGAGGAGAATGTAACGGTGATCAAAAACATGAAGAGCCAGAAAAGGTGTGAAATATATAAAGACTTCAAAAAGTGTCAAAAATATGAGGAGCATGAAACGGTCTGAATAATAGGAGGAGAATGTAACGGTGATCAAAAACATGAAGAGCCTGAAAAGGTGTGAAAAATATGAAGAGCTTCAAAAGGTGTAAAATATGAGGAGCATGAAACGGTCTGAAAAACAGGAGGAGCATGAAGCGGTGTTCAAAAATATGAAGAGCCTGAAAAGGTGTGAAAAATATGAAGAGCTTCAAAAGGTGTGAAATATATGAGGAGCATGAAACGGTCTGCAAACCTGGAGGAGCTTGAAGTGGTGTTGAAAAACATGAAGAGCCTGAAAAGGTGTGAAAAATATGAAGAGCTTCAAAAGGTGTGAAATACATGAGGAGCATGAAACGTGCTGAAAAATAGGAGAAGCATGAAGTGGTGTAGAAAAACATGAAGAGCCTGAAAAGGTGTGAAAAATATGAAGAGCTTCAAAAGGTGTGAAAAATATGAGGAGCATGAAACGGTCTGAAAAATAGAAGTAGCATGAAACGGTGTTTAAAAACATGAAGAGCCTGAAAAGGTGTGAAAAATATGAAGAGCTTCAAATGGTGTGAAATAAATGAGGAGCATGAAATAGTCTGAAAAATAGAAGCATGAAGTGGTGTAGAAAAACATGAAGAGCCTGAAAAGGTGTGAAAAATATGAAGAGCTTCAAAAGGTGTGAAAAATATGAGGAGCATGAAACGGTCTGAAAAATAAGAGAAGCATGAAGTGGTGTAGAAAAACATGAAGAGCCTGAAAAGGTGTGAAAAATATGAAGAGCTTCAAAAGGTGTGAAAAATATGAGGAGCATGAAACAGTCTGAAAAATAGAAGCAGCATGAAACGGCGTTGAAAAACATGAAGAGCCTGAAATGGTGTGAAAAATATGAAGAGCTTCAAAAGGTGTGAAAAATATGAAGAGCTTCAAAAGGTGTCAAAAATTTGATGAGCATGAAACGGTCTGAAAAATAGGAGGAGCATGAAGCGGTGTTGAAAAACATGAAGAGCCTGAAAAAGTGTGAAAAATATGAAGAGCTTAAAAGGTGTGAAAAATATGAGGAGCATGATATGGTTTGAAAAATAGGATTAGCATGAAGCGGTGTTCAAAAACATGAAGAGCCTGAGAAGGTGTGAAAAATATGAAAAGATTCAAAAGGTGTCAAAAATGAGATGAGCATGAAACGGTCTGACAAATAGGAGGTGCATGAAGCGTTGTTGAAAAACATGAAGAGCCTGAAAAGGTGTGAGAAATATGAAGAGCTTAAAAAGATGTGAAAAATATGAAGAGCTTAAAAAGGTGTCAAAAATATGAGGAGCATGAAACGGTCTTAAAAATACAAGGAGCATGAAGCGGTGTTGAAAAACATGAATAGCCTGAAAATGTGTGAAATATATGAAGAGCTTAAAAATGTGTCAAGTATATGAGGAGCATGAAACGGTCTGAAAAATAGGAGGATCATGCAACAGTGTTGAAAAACATGAAGAGCCTGAAAATGTGTGAAAAATATGAAGAGCTTCCAAAGTTGTCAAAAATATGAGGAGCATGAAACGGTCTGAAAAATAGGAGGAGAATGTAACGGTGATCAAAAACATGAAGAGCCTGAAAAGGTGTGAAAAATATGAAGAGCTTCAAAAGGTGTAAAATATGAGGAGCATGAAACGGTCTGAAAAATAGGAGGAGCATGAAGCGGTGTTCAAAAACATGAAGAGCCTGAAAAGTTGTGAAAAATATGAAAAGCTTCAAAAGGTGTCAAAAATGAGATGAGCATAAAACGGTCTGAAAAATAGGAGGAGCATGAAGCGGTGTTCAAAAACTTGAAGAGCCTGAAAAGTTGTGAAAAATATGAAAAGCTTCAAAAGGTTTCAAAAATGAGATGAGCATGAAACGGTCTGAAAAATAGGAGGAGCATGAAGTGGTGTTGAAAAAATGAATGGCCTGAAAAGGTGTGAAAAATATGAAGATTATCAAAAGGTATCAAAAATATGAGGAGAATGAAACGGTCTGCAAAAAAGGAGGAGCATGAAGTGGTGTTGAAAAACTTGAAGAGCCTGAAAAGGTGTGAAAAATATGAAAAGCTTCAAAAGATGTCAAAAATATGAGGAGCATGAAACGGTCTGAAAAATAGGAGGAGCATGAAGCGGTGTTCAAAAACATGAAAAGCCTGAAAAGGTGTGAAAAATATGAAGAGCTTCAAAAGGTATGAAATACATGAGGAGCATGAAACGGGCTGAAAAATAGGAGAAGCATGAAGTGGTGTAGAAAAACATGAAGACCCTGAAAAGGTGTGAAAAATATGAAGAGCTTCAAAAGGTGTCAAAAATATGAGGAGCATGAAACGGTCTGAAAAATAGAAGCAGCATGAAACGGTGTTGAAAAACATGAAGAGCCTGAAAAGGTGTGAAAAATATGAAGAGCTACAAAAGGTGTGAAATAAATGAGGAGCATGAAACGGGCTGAAAAATAGGAGAAGCATGAAGTGGTGTAGAAAAACATGAAGAGCCTGAAAAGGTGTGAGAAATATGAAGAGCTTCAAAAGGTGTGAAAAATATGAGGAGCATGAAACGGTCTGAAAAATAGAAGCAGCATGAAACGGTGTTGAAAAACATGAAGAGCCTGAAATGGTGTGAAAAATATGAAGAGCTTCAAAAGGTGTGAAAAATATGAAGAGCTTCAAAAGGTGTCAAAAATTTGATGAGCATGAAACGGTCTGAAAAATAGGAGGAGCATGAAGCGGTGTTGAAAAACATGAAGAGCCTGAAAAAGTGTGAAAAATATGAAGAGCTTCAAAAGGTGTCAAAAATATGAGGAGCATGAAACGGTCTGCAAAAAAGGAGGAGCATGAAGTGGTGTTGAAAAACTTGAAGAGCCTGAAAAGGTGTGAAAAATATGAAGAGCTTCAAAAGGTGTGAAATACATGAGGAGCATGAAACGGGCTGAAAAATAGGAGAAGCATGAAGTGGTGTAGAAAAACATGAAGAGCCTGAAAAGGTGTGAGAAATATGAAGAGCTTCAAAAGGTGTGAAAAATACGAGGAGCATGAAACGGTCTGAAAAATAGGAGGAGCATGAAACGCTGTTCAAAACCATGAAGAGACTGAAAAGCTGTGAAATACATGAAGAGCTTCAAAAGGTGTCAAAAATATGAGGAGCATGAAACGGTCAGACAAATAGGAGGAGCATGAAACGGTGTTCAAAAACATAAAGAGCCTGAAAAGGTGTGAAATATATGAAGAGCTTAAAAAGTTGTCAAAAATATGAGGAAAATGAAACTGTCTGAAAAATAGGAGGAGCATGAAGTTTTGTTCAAAACATGAAGAGCCTGAAAAGGTGTGAAAAATATGAAGAGTTTCAAAAAGTGTCAAAAATATGAGGAGCATGAAACGGTCTGAAAAATAGGAGCATGAAGCGGAGTTGAAAAACATGAAGAGCCTGACAAGGTGTGAAATATATGAGGAGCTTCAAAAGGTGTCAAAAATATGAGGAGCAGGAAAAGTTCTGAAAAATAGGAGGAGCATGACCTAGTGTTGAAATACATGAAGAGTCTGAAAAGATGTGAAAAATATGAAGAGCTTCAAAAGGTGTAAAAAATATGAAGAGCTTCAAAAAGTGTCAAACATATGAGGAGCATGAAACTTTCTGAAAAATAGGAGGAGCATGAAGCGTTGTTGAACACATGAAGAGCCTGAAAAGGAATGAAAATATGAAGAGCTTCAAAAGGTGTCAAAAATATGAGGAGCATGAAATGGTCGGAAAAATAGGAGTAACATAAAACGGTGTTCAAAAACATGAAGAGCCTGAATAGGTGTGAAAAATATGAGGAGTTCCATAAGGTGTCATAAATAGGAGGAGCATGAAATGGTGTTCAACAACATGAAGAGCCTGAAAAGGTGTGAAAAATATGAAGAGGTTCAAAAAGTTTGAAAAATATGAAGAGCTTCAAAATGTGTCAAAAATATGAGGAGTATGAAGTGGTGTTGAAAAACATGAAGAGCATGAAAAGGTGTGAAAAATATGAAGAGCCTGAAAAGGTGTGAAAGATATGAAGAGCTTCAAAAGGTGGCAAAAATATGAAGAGTTTCAAAATATGTCAAAAATATGAGGAGCATGAAACGGTGTTCAAAAACATGAAGAGCCTGAAAAGGTGTGAAAAATATGAAGAGCTTCAAAAGGCGTCAAAAATATGAGGAGCATGAAACGGTCTGAAACATAGGAGAAGCATGAAACCGTGTTCAACAACATGAAGAGCCTGAAAAGGTGTGAAAAATATGAATAGCTTCAAAAGGTGTCAAAAATATGAGAAGCTTGAAACGGTTTGAAAAATAGGAGGAGCATGAAACTGTGTTGAAAAACATGAAGAGCCTGAAAAGCTGTGAAAAATATGAAGAGCTTCAAAAGGTGTGAAAAATATGAAGATCTTCAAAAGGTGTCAAAAATATGAGGAGCATGAAACGTTCTGAAAAATAGGAGGAGCATGAAACGGTGTTGAAAATCATTAAGAGTCTGAAAAGGTGTGAAAAATATAAAGAGTTTCAAAAAGTGTCAACACTATGAGGATTATGAAAAGGTGTGAAATATAGGAGAAGCATGAAGCGGTGTTCCAAAACAAGAAGAGCCTGAAAAAGTGTGAAATATATGAAGAGCTTCAAAAGTCGTGAAAAATATGAGGAGCATGAAAAGTGCTGAAAAATAGGCGGAGCATGAAACTGTGCTGAAAAGATGAAAGGTCTGAAAAGTTGTGAAAAATATGAAGAGCTTCAAAAGGTATCAAAAATATGAGGAGCATGAAACGGTCTGAAAAATAGGAGGAGCATGAAACGGTGTTGAAAACCTGAAGCGCCTGAAAAGATGTGAAAAATATGAAGAGATTCAAAACATGTCAAAATATGAGGAGCAAGAAACGGTCTGAAAAATAGGAGGAGCATGAAACGGTGTTGAAAAACATGAAGAGCCTGAAAAGGTGTGAAAAATATGAAGAGCTTCAAAAGGTGTGAAAAATATGAAGAGCTTCAAAAGGTGTCAAAAATATGCGGAGCATGAAACAGTCTGAAAAATAGGAGAATCATGTAACGGTATTCAAAAACATGAAGAGCCTGAAAAGGTGTGAAAAATATGAAGAGCTTCAAAAGGTGTGAAAAATATGAATAGCTTCAAAGGTGTGAAAATATGAGGAGTATCAAACGGTCAGAAAAATAGCAGGAGCATGAAGCGGCGTTAAACAACATGAAGAGCCTGAAAAGGTGTGAAAAATATGAAGAGGTTCAAAAAGTTTGAAAAATATGAAGAGCTTCAAAATGTGTCAAAAATATGAGGAGTATGAAGTGGTGTTGAAATACATGAAGAGCATGAAAAGGTGTGAAAAATATGAAGAGCCTGAAAAGGTGTGAAAGATATGAAGAGCTTCAAAAGGTGGCAAAAATATGAAGAGTTTCAAAATATGTCAAAAATATGAGGAGCATGAAACGGTGTTCAAAAACATGAAAAGCCTGAAAAGGTGTGAAAAATATGAAGAGCTTCAAAAGGCGTCAAAAATATGAGGAGCATGAAACGGTCTGAAACATAGGAGAAGCATGAAACCGTGTTCAACAACATGAAGAGCCTGAAAAGGCGTGAAAAATATGAAGAGCTTCAAAAGGTGTCAAAAATATGAGAAGCTTGAAACGGTTTGAAAAATAGGAGGAGCATGAAACTGTGTTGAAAAACATGAAGAGCCTGAAAAGCTGTGAAAAATATGAAGAGCTTCAAAAGGTGTGAAAAATATGAAGATCTTCAAAAGTGTCAAAAATATGAGGAGCATGAAACGTTCTGAAAAATAGGAGGAGCATGAAACGGTGTTGAAAATCATTAAGAGTCTGAAAAGGTGTGAAAAATATGAAGAGTTTCAAAAAGTGTCAACAATATGAGGAACATGAAACGGTCTGAAAAATAGGAGGAGCATGAAACTTTGTTCATAAACATGAAGAGCCTGAAAAGGTGTGAAAAATACGAAGAGCTTAAAAAGGCGTGGAAAATATGAAGATTATGAAAAGGTGTGAAATATAGGAGAAGCATGAAGCGGTGTTCCAAAACAAGAAGAGCCTGAAAAAGTGTGAAATATACGAAGAGCTTCAAAAGTCGTGAAAAATATGAGGAGCATGAAAAGTGCTGAAAATAGGCGGAGCATGAAACTGTGTTGAAAACATGAAAGGTCTGAAAAGTTGTGAAAAACATGAAGAGCTTCAAAAGGTATCAAAAATATGAGGAGCATGAAACGGTCTGAAAAATAGGAGGAGCATGAAGCGGTGTTGAAAACCTGAAGCGCTTGAAAAGATGTGAAAAATATGAAGAGATTCAAAACATGTCAAAATATGAGGAGCATGAAACGGTCTGAAAAATAGGAGGAGCATGAAACGGTGTTGAAAAACATGAAGAGCCTGAAAAGGTGTGAAAAATATGAAGAGCTTCAAAAGGTGTGAAAAATATGAAGAGCTTCAAAAGGTGTCAAAAATATGCGGAGCATGAAACAGTCTGAAAAATAGGAGAATCATGTAACGGTATTCAAAAACATGAAGAGCCTGAATAGGTGTGAAATACATGAAGAGCTTCAAAAGGTGTCAAAAATATGAGGAGCATGAAACGGTGTGAAAAATTGGAAAAGCATGAAGTGGTGTTCAAAAACATGAAGAGCCTGAAAAGGTGTGAAATACATGAAGAGCTTCAAAAGGTGTCAAAAATATGAGGAGCATGAAGTGGTGTTGAAAAAGATGAAGAGCATTAAAAGTTGTGGAAAATATGAAGAGCTTCAAAAAGTGTCAAAAATATGAGGAGCACGAAATGGACTGAAAAATAGGAGGAGCATGAAACGGGGTTGAAACCCTGAAGCGCCTGAGAAGGTGTGAAAAATATGAAGAGATTCAAAACATGTCAAAAATAAGAGGAGGATGAATCTGTGAAAAACAGGAGAAGCATGACCGTGTTCGAAAACATGAAGAGCCTGAAAAGGTGTGAAAAAATTGAAGAGCATCAATAGGTGTCAAAAATATGAGGAGCATGAAATGGTCTGAAAAATAGGAGGAGCATGAAGCGGTGTTCAAAAACATGAAGAGCCTGAAAAGGTGTGAAATATATGAAGAGCTTCAAAAGGTGTCAAAAATATGAACAGCTTCAAAATGTGTGAAAAATATGAGGAGAATGAAACTTCTAAAAAATAGGAGGAGCATGAAACGGTGTACGAAAACATGAAGAGCCTGAAAAGGTGTGAAAAATATGAAGAGCTTCAAAAGGTGTCAAATATATGAGGAGCATGAAATAGTCTGAAAAATAGGAAGAGCATGAAACGGTGTTGAAAATCTTGAAGAGCCTGAAAAAGTGTGAATTATATGAAGAGCTTCAAAACGTGTCAAAAATACGAGGAGCATGATACGGTCTGAAAAATAGGAGGAGCATGAAGCGGTGTTGAAAGACATGAAGAGCCTCAAAAGGTTTGAAAAATATGAAGAGCTTCAAAAGGTGTGAAATACATGAGGAGCATGAAACTCTCTGAAAAATAGAAGGAGCATGAAGCGGTGTTCAAAAACATGAAGAGCCTGAAAAAGTGTGAAAAATATGAAGAGCTTCAAAAGGTGTGAAAAATATGAAGAGCTTCAAAAAGTGTCAAAAATATGAGGAGCATGAAACGTTCTGAAAATAAGAGGAGCACGAAACGATGTTCAAAAATATTAAGAGCCTGAAAAGGTGAGAAAAATATGAAGAGCTTCAGAAGCTGTGAAAAATATGAGGAGCATGAAGCGGTGTTCAAAAACTTGATACTGAAAAGGTGTGAAATATATGAAGACCTTCAAAAGGTGTCAAAAGATGAGGAGCATGAAACGATCTGAAAATTAGGAGGAGCATGAAGAGGTGTTGAAAAACATGAAGAGGCTGAAAAGGTGTTAAAAATATGAAGAGCTTCAAAAGGTGTGAAAAATATGAAGGGCATGAAACGGTCTGATAAATAGGAGGAGCATGAAGCGGCATTGAAAACATGAAGAGCGTGAAAAGATGTCAAAAATATGAAGAGCTTCAAAATGTGTCAAAAATATGAGGAGCATGAAACGGTCTGAAAATTACGAGGAGCATGAGGCACTGTTGAAAAACATGAAGAGCCTGAAAAGGTGTGAAAAATATAAAGAGTTTCAAAACGAGTCAAAAATATGAGGAGCATGAAACGGTCTGAAAAATAGGAGGAGCATGAAGTGGTGTTGGAAAACATGAAGAGCCTGAAAAGGTGTGAAAAATATGAAGAGCTTCAAAAGGTGTGAAAACTATGAAGAGCTTCAAAAGGTGTCAAAAATATGAGGAGCATGAAATGGTCTGAAAAATAGGAGAAGCATGAAACCATGTTCAAAAACATGAAGAGCCTGAAAATGTGTGAAAAATATGAAGAGCTTCAAAAAGTGTCAGAAATATGAAGAGCAGGGAACGGTCTGAAAAATAGGGGGAGTATGAAGCAATGTTCAAAAACATGAACAGCCCGAAAAGGTGTGTAAAATATGAAGAGCCCTAAAGGTGTCAAAATTATGAGGAGCATGACACGGTCTGAAAAATAGGAGGATCATGAAATGGTGTTCAAAAACATGAAGAACCTGAAAATTTGTGAAAAATATGAAGAGCTTCAAAAGGTCTGAAAAATATCAGGAGCATGAAACGGTGTTCAAAAATTGAAGATACTGAAAATTTGTGAAAAATATGAAGAGCTTCAAAAGGTGTCAAAAATATGAGGTGCATGAAACGGTCTGAAAAATAGGAGAAGCATGAAACCATGTTCAAAAACATGAAGAGCTTGAAAATGTGTGAAAAATATGAAAAGCATCAAAAGGTTTGAAAAAAATGAGGAGCATGAAACGGTGTTCAAAACCATGAAGAGACTGAAAATGTGAGAAATGTATGAAGAGCTTCAAAAGGTGTCAAAAATATGAGGAGCTTGAAACGGTCTCAAATATAGGAAGAGAATGAAACGGTGTTGACAAACATGTAGATCCTGAAAAGGTGTGAACAATATGCAGAGCCTAAAAAGGAGTGAAAAATATGAGGAGCATGAAACGGTCTGAAAAATAGGAGGAGCATGAAACGCTGTTCAAAACCATGAAGACACTGAAAAGCTGTGAAATACATGAAGAGCTTCAAAAGGTGTCAAAAATATGAGGAGCATGAAACGGTCAGACAAATAGGAGGAGCATGAAACGGTGTTCAAAAACATAAAGAGCCTGAAAAGATGTGAAATATATGAAGAGCTTAAAAAGTTGTCAAAAATATGAGGAAAATGAAACTGTCTGAAAAATAGGAGGAGCATGAAGTTTTGTTCAAAACATGAAGAACCTGAAAAGGTGTGAAAAATATGAAGAGTTTCAAAAAGTGTCAAAAATATGAGGAGCATGAAACGGTCTGAAAAATAGGAGGAGCATGAAGCGGAGTTGAAAAACATGAAGAGCCTGACAAGGTGTGAAATATATGAGGAGCTTCAAAAGGTGTCAAAAATATGAGGAGCAGGAAAAGTTCTGAAAAATAGGAGGAGCATGACCTGGTGTTGAAATACATGAAGAGTCTGAAAAGATGTGAAAAATATGAAGAGCTTCAAAAGGTGTAAAAAATATGAAGAGCTTCAAAAAGTGTCAAACATATGAGGAGCATGAAACTTTCTGAGAAATAGGAGGAGCATGAAGCGTTGTTGAACACATGAAGAGCCTGAAAATGAATGAAAATATGAAGAGCTTCAAAAGGTGTCAAAAATATGAGGAGCATGAAACGGTCGGAAAAATAGGAGTAACATAAAACGGTGTTCAAAAACATGAAGAGCCTGAATAGGTGTGAAAAATATGAGGAGTTCCATAAGGTGTCAAAAATAGGAGGAGCATGAAATGGTGTTCAAAAACATGAAGAGCCTGAAAAGGTGTGAAAAATATGAATAGCTTCAAAGGTGTGAAAATATGAGGAGTATCAAACGGTCAGAAAAATAGCAGGAGCATGAAGCGGCGTTAAACAACATGAAGAGGCTGAAAAGGTGTGAAAAATATGAAGAGGTTCAAAAAGTTTGAAAAATATGAAGAGCTTCAAAATGTGTCAAAAATATGAGGAGTATGAAGTGGTGTTGAAAAACATGAAGAGCATGAAAAGGTGTGAAAAATATGAAGAGCCTGAAAAGGTGTGAAAGATATGAAGAGCTTCAAAAGGTGGCAAAAATATGAAGAGTTTCAAAATATGTCAAAAATATGAGGAGCATGAAACGGTGTTCAAAAACATGAAGAGCCTGAAAAGGTGTGAAAAATATGAAGAGCTTCAAAAGGTGTCAAAAAGATGAGAAGCTTGAAACGGTTTGAAAAATAGGAGGAGCATGAAACGGTGTTGAAAATCTTGAAGAGCCTGAAAAAGTGTGAATTATATGAAGAGCTTCAAAACGTGTCAAAAATACGAGGAGCATGATACGGTCTGAAAAATAGGAGGAGCATGAAGCGGTGTTGAAAGTCATGAAGAGACTGAAAAGGTGTGAAAAATATGAAGAGCTTCAAAAGGTGTCAAAAATATGTGGAGCATGAAACGGTCTGAAAAATAGGAGGAGTATGAAGCGGTGTTGAAAATCATGAAGATCCTAAATGGTGTGAAAAACATGAAGAGCTTCAAAAAGTGTCAAAAATATGAGGAGCATGAAACAGTCTGAAAAATAGGAGAATCATGTAACGGTGTTGAAAAACATGAAGAGCATGAAAAGGTGTGAAAAATATGATGAGCTTCAAAAGGTGTCAAAAATATGAGAAGCTTGAAACGGTTGGAACAATAGGAGGAGCATGAAACTGTGTTGAAAAACATGAAGAGCCTGAAAAGGTGGCAAAAATATGAAGAGCTTCAAAAGGTGTGAAAAATAAGAGGAGCATGAAACAGTCTGAAAAATAGGAGGAGCATGAAACGACGTTCAAAAACTTGAAGAGCCTGAAAAGGTGTGAAAAATATGAAGACCTTCAAAAGGTGTCAAAAATATGAGGAGCATGAAACGGTCTGAAAAATAGGCGGAGCCTGAAACTGTGTTGAAAACATGAAAGGCCTGAAAAGTTGTGAAAAATATGAAGAGCTTCAAAAGGTGTGAAAAATATGAAGAGTTTCAAACGTCTGAAATACATGAGGATCATGAAAAGGTTTGAAAAATAGGAGGAGCATGAAGCGGTGTTCAAAAACATGAAGAGCCTGAAAAAGCTTGAAAAATATGAAGAGCTTCAAAAGGTGTGAAATAAATGAGGAGCATGAAACGGTCTGAAAAATAGGAGGAGCATGAAGCGGTGTTGAAAAACATGAAGAGCCTGAAAACGTGTGAAAAATATAAAGAGTTTCAAAAGGTATGAAAAATATGAAGAGCTTCAAAAGGTGTCAAAAAAGAGATGTGCATGAAACCGTCTGAAAAAGAGGGGGAGCATGAAGTAGTGTTGAAAAACATGAAGAGCCTGAAAAGGTGTGAAAAATATGAAGAGCTTCAAAAGGTTTCAAAAATATGAGGAGCATGAAACGGTCTGAAAAATAGGAGGAACATGAAACCATGTTCAAAAACATGAACAGCCTGAAAAGGTGTGAAAAATATGAAGAGCTTCAAAAGGTGTAAAAAATAGGAGGAGCATGAAGCAGTGTTGAAAAACATGAAGAGCCTGAAAAGGTGTGAAAAATATGAAGAGCTTCAAAACAGGTCAAACATATGAGCAGCAAGAATCGGTCTGAAATATGCAGGAGCATGAAACGGTGTTCAAAAACATGAAAAGCCTGAAAAGTTGTGAAAATATGAAGAGCTTCACAAGGTGTGAAAAATATGAAGACCTTCAAAAGGTGTCAAAAATGAGATGAGCATTAAACGGTCTGAAAAAGGGGAGGAGCATGAAGCGGTGTTGAAAAACATGAACAACCTGAAAACGTGTGAGAAATATGAAGAGCCTCAAAAGTTGTCAAAAATATGAAGAGCTTCAAAAGGTGTCAAAAATGAGAGGAGCATGAAGCGGTCTGAAAATTAGGAACAGCTTGAAACGGTGTTCAGAAACATGAAGAGCCTGAAAAGGTGTGAACAATGTGAAGAGCTTCCAAAGGTGTAAAATACATCAGGAGCATGAAACGGTCTGAAAATAGGAGGAGCATGATGCGGTGTTTAAAAATATGAGGTGCCTGAAAATGTGTGAAAAATATGAAGAGCTTCAAAAGGTGTCAAAAATATGAGGAGCATGAAACGGACTGAAAAATAGGAGGAGCATGAAGCGGTGTTCAAAAACATGAAGAGCCTGAAAAGGTGTAAAATATATGAAGAGCTTCAAAAGGTGTCAAAAATATGAGGAGCATGACACGGTCTGAAATATAGGAGGAGCATGAAACGGTGTTGACAACATGAAGAGCCTGAAAAGGTGTGAAAAATTTGAAGAGCTTCAAAAGGTGTGAAAAATAGGCGGAGCATGTACCAGTGTTCAAAAACTTGAAGAGACTGAAAAGGTGTGAAAAATATGAAGACCTTAAAAAGGTGTCAAAAATATGAGGAGCATGACACGGTCTGAAATATAGGAGGAGCATGAAGCCTTGTTCAAAAACATGAGGAGCCTGAAAAGGTGTGATAATATGAAGGGATTCAAAAGGTGTGAAAACGTGAAGAGATTCAAAAGGTGTGAAATATATGAGGAGCATGAAACGGTCTGAAAAATATGAGGAGAACGAAACATTCAGAAAATTGGAGGAGTATGAAGCGGTGTTCAAAACATGAAATCCTGAAAAGGTGTGAAAAATATGAAGAGCTTCAAAAGCTGTGAAAAATATGAAGAGCTTCAAAAGGTGTGAAAAATATGAAGAGTTTCAAAAGATGTCAAAAATGAGATGAGCATGAAACGGTCTGAAAAAAAGGGGGAGCATGAATTTGTGTTGAAAAACATGAATAGCCTGAAAATGTGTGAAATATTTGAAGAGCTCTAAACGCTGTCAAAAATATGAGGAGCATGAAATGATCTGAAATATAGGAGGAGCATGAAACGGTGTTCAAAAACATGAAGAGCCTGAAAAGTTGTGAAAAATATGAAGAGCTTCAAAAGGTGTGAAAAATATGAAGAGCTTCAAAAGGTGTGAAAAATATGAGGAGCTTCAAAAGGTGTCAAAAATATGAGGAGCATGAAACGGTCTGAAAAATAGGAGGAGCATGAAGTGGTGTTCAAAAAAATGACGAGCCTGAAAAGGTGTGAAATATATGAAGAGCTTTAAAAGGTGTCAAAAATTTGAGGAGCATGAAACGGTCTGAAAAATAGGAGGAGCATGAAGCGGTGATGAAAAACATGAAGAGCCTGAAAAAGTGTGAGAAATATGAAGAGCTTCAAAAGATGTCAAAAATATGAAGAGCTTCAAAAGGTGTCAAAAATGAGATGAGCATGAAGCCATCTGAAAAATATTTGGAGGATGAAGTGGTGTTGAAAAACATGAAGAGCCTGAAAAGGTGTGAAATTTATGAAGAGCTTCAAAAGGTGTCAAAAATATGAGGAGCATGGAACGGTCTGAAAATAGGAGGAGCATGATGCGCTGTTCAAAAACATGTGGAGCCTGAAAAGGAGTGAAAAATATGAAGAGCTTCAAAAGGTTTCAAAAATATGAGGAGCATGAAATGACCTGAAAAACAGGAGGAGCATGAAGCAGTGTTCAAAAACATGAAGAGCCTGAAATGGTGTGAAAAACATGAAGAGCTTCAAAAGGTGTGAAAGATATGAGGAGCATGAAACGGTCTGAAAAATATAAGCAGCATGAAACGGTGTTGAAAAACATGAAGAGATTGAAAAGGTGTGAAAAATATGAAGAGCTTCAAAAGGTGTGAAATACATGAGGGGCCTGAAACTCTCTGTAAAATAGGAGGAGCATGAAGTGGTGTTCAAAAACATGAAGAGCCTGCAAAGTTGTGAAAAATATTAAGAGCTTCAATAGGTGTGAAAAATATGAGGAGCAGGGTACGGTCTGAAAAATAGGAGGAGCATGAAGCCGTGTTCAAAAACATGAAGAGCCTGAAAAGGTGTGAAAAATATGAAGAGCTTCAAAAGGTGTCAAAATGAGATGAGCATGAAACGGTCTGAAAAATAGGAGGAGCATGAAGTGATATTGAAATAAATGAAAAGGCTGAAAAGGTGTGAAAAATATGTAGAGCTTCAAAACCTGTCAAATATATGAGGAGCATGAAATGGTCTTAAAAATAGGAGAAGCAAGAAAGGGTGTTGAACAACATGAAGAGCCTGAAAACGTGTGAAAAATATGAAGAGCTTCGAAAGATGTGAAAAATATGAAGAGCTTTAAAAGGTGTCAAAATGAGAAGAGCATGAAACGATCTGAAAAATAGTAGGAGCATAAAGTGGTGTTGAAAAAAATGAAGAGCCTGAAAAGGTGTGAAATATCTGAAGAACTTCAAAAGGTGTCAAAAATATGAGGAGAATGAAATGGTCTGAAAAATAGGCGGAGCATGAAGCGTTGTTGAAAAACATGAACAGCCTGAAAATTGTGAAAAATATGAAGAGCTACAAAAGGTGTCAAAAATATGAGGAGTATGAAACGGTCTGAAAATAGAAGGATCATGAAACGGTGTTGAAAAACATGAAGAGCCTGAAAATGTGTGAAATATATAAAGAGCTTCAAAAAGTGTCAAAAATATGAGGAGCATGTAACGGTCTGAAAAATAGGAGGAGCATGAAGTGGTGTTGAAAAAAATGAAGAGCCTGAAAAGGTGTGAAATATCTGAAGAGCTTGAAAAGGTGTCAAAAAAATGAGGAGAATGAAATGGTCTGAAAAATAGGCGGAGCATGAAGCGTTGTTGAAAAACATGAAGAGCCTGAAAAGTGTGAAAAATATGAAGAGCTTCAAAAGGTGTCAAAAATATGAGGAGCATGAAACGGTCTGAAAAAAAAGAGGATCATGAAACGGTGTTGAAAAACATGAAGAGCCTGAAAATGTGTGAAAAATATGAAGAGTTTCTAAAGGTGTTAAAAATATGAGGAGCATGAAACGGTCTGAAAATTAGGAGGAGCATGAACTGGTGTTGAAAAACATGAAGAGGCTAAAAAGGTGTGAAAAATATGAAGAGCTTCAAAAGGTGTGAAAAATATGAGGAGCATGATACGGTCTGAAAAATAGGAGGAGCATGAAGCGGTGTTCAAAAAAATGAAGAGCCTAAAAAGGTGTGAAAAATATGAAGAGCTTCAAAAGGTTTCAAAAATATGAGGAGCATGAAACGGTCTTAAAAATACGAGGAGGATGAAGCGGTGTTCAAAAACTTGAAGAGCCTGAAAAGGTGTGAAAAATATGAAGAGCTTCAAAAGGTTTCAAAAATATGAGGAGCATGAAACGGTCTTAAAAATACGAGGAGGATGAAGCGGTGTTCAAAAACTTGAAGAGCCTGAAAAGGTGTGAAAAATATGAAGAGCTTCAAAAGGTTTCAAAAATATGAGGAGCATGAAACGGTATGAAAAATGGGAGGATTATGAAACGGTGTTCAAAAACATGATGAGCCTGAAAAGGTGTGAAAAATATGAAGAGACTCAAAAAGTGTCAAAAATATGAGGAGTATGAAACGTTATGATAAATAGCAGGAGCATGAAGCGGTGTTGAGAAACATGAAGAGCCTGAAAAGGTGTGAAAAATATGAAGAGCTTCAAAAGGTGTGAAAAATATGAGGTGCATGAAACGGTCTGAAAAATAGGAGGAGCATGAAACGGTGATCAAAAACATGGAGAGCCGGAAAAGGTGGGAAAAATATGAAGAGCTTCAAAAGGTGTGAAATACATGAGGAGAATGAAACGGTCTACAAAAAAGGAGGAGCATGAAGTGGTGTGGAAAAACATGAAGAGCCTGAAAAGGTGTGAAAAATATGAAAAGCTTCAAAAGGTGTCAAAAATGAGATCAGCATGAAACGGTCTGAAAATTAGGAGCATGAAGCGTTGTTGAAAAACATGAAAAGCCTGAAATTGTGTGAGAAATATGAAGAGCTTCAAAAGGTGTCAAAAATATGAGGAGTATGAAACGGTCTGCAAAAAAGGAGGAGCATGAATTGGTGTTGAAAAGCATAAAGAGCCTGAAAAGGTGTGAAAAATATGAAGAGCTTCAAAAGGTATCAAAAATATGAGGAGTATGAAACGGTCTGAAAAATAGCAGGAGCATGAAGTGGCGTTCAAAAACATTAAGAACCTGAAAAGGTGTGAAAAATACGAAGTGCTTCTAAAGTTGTCAAATATATGAGGAGCATGAAACGGTCTGAAAAATAGCAGGAGCATGAGACGGTGTTCAAAAACATGAAGAGCCTGAAAATGTGTGAAAATTATGAAGAGCTTCAAAATGTGTCAAAATTATGAGGAGCATGAAACGGTATGAAAAATAGGAGGAGCATGAATCGGTGTTCAAAAACAAGAAGAGCCTGAAAAGGTGTGAAAAATATGAAGAGCTTCAAGAGGTGTCAAAAATATGAGGAGCATGAAACGGTCTGAAAAATAGGAGGACCAAGAAGGCGTGTTGAAAAACATGAAGAGCCTGAAAACACGTGAAAAATATGAAGAGCTTCAAAAGATGTGGAAAAATATGAAGAGCTTCAAAAGGTTTCAAATATTAGATGAAAATGATACGGTCTGAAAAATAGGAGGAGCATGAAGCGGTGTTGAAATACATGAAGAACCAGAAAAGTTGTGAGAAATATGAAGAGCTTCATATGGTGTCAAAATTATGAGGAGCAAAAATGGTCTGAAAAATAGGAGGAGCATGAAGCGGTGTTGAAAAAATATGAAGAGCATGAAAAGCTGTGAAAAATATGAAGACCTTCACAAGGTGTCAAAAATATGAGGAGCATGAAACGGTCTGAAAAATAGGAGGAGCATGAAGCGGTGTTGAAAAAATGGAAGAGCCTGAAAAGGTGTGAAAAATATGAAGAGCTTCACAAGGTGTCAAATATATCAGGAGCATGAAACGGTCTGAAAAATAGGAGGAGCATGAAGCGGTGTTCCAAAACATGAAGAGCCTGAAAAGGTGTGAAAAATATGAAGAGCTTAAAAAGGTGTGAAAAATATGAAGAGCTTCAAAAGGTGTCAAATGTATGAGGCACATGAAACGGTCTGAAAAATAGGAGGAGCATGAAATGGTGTGGAAAAACATGAAGAGCCTGAAAATGTGTGAAAAATATGAAGAGCTTCAAAAGGTGTGAAATACATGGGGAGGATTATACTGTCTGAAAAAGAGGAGGAGCATGAAGCGGTGTTGAAAAACATGAAGAGCCTGAAAAGGTGTGAAAAATATGAACAGCTTCAAAACGTGTCAAAATTATGAGGAGCATGAAACGGTCTGAAATAGGAGGAGCATGAAGCGGTGTTGAAAAACATGAAGAGCATGAAAAGTGTGAAAAATATGAAGATCTTCTAAGGGTGTCAAAAATATGAGGAGCATGAAACGGTCTGAAAAATAGGAGGACCAAGAAGGCGTGTTGAAAAACATGAAGAGCCTGAAAACGATGAAAAATATGAAGAGCTTCAAAAGATGTGGAAAAATATGAAGAGCTTCAAAAGGTCTCAAAAATTAGATGAGCATGATACGGTCTGAAAAATAGGAGGAGCATGAAGCGGTGTTGAAATACATGAAGAACCAGAAAAGTTGTGAGAAATATGAAGAGCTTCATATGGTGTCAAAATTATGAGGAGCAAAAATGGTCTGAAAAAGAGGAGGAGCATGAAGCGGTGTTGAAAAAACATGAAGAGCATGAAAAGCAGTGAAAAATATGAAGACCTTCACAAGGTGTCAAAAATATGAGGAGCATGAAACGGTCTGAAAAATAGGAGGAGCATGAAGCGGTGTTGAAAAAATGGAAGAGCCAGAAAAGGTGTGAAAAATATGAAGAGCTTCAAAAGGTGTGAAATACATGAGGAGCATTAAACGGTCTGAAAAATAGGAGGAGCATGAAGCGGTGTTCTAAAACATGAAGAGCCTGAAAAGTTGTGAAAAATATGAAGAGCTTCAACAGGTGCGAAAAATATGAGGAGCATGAAACGTTCTGAAAAATAGGAGGAGCATGAAGCGGTGTTCAAAAACATGAAGAGCTTGAAAAGGTGTGAAAAATATGAAAACCTTCAAAAGGTGTCAAAAATGAGATGAGCATGAAACGGTCTGAAAAATAGGAGGAGCATGAAGCGGTGTTGAAAAACATGAAGAGCCTGAAAAGGTGTGAGAAATATGAAGAGTTTCAAAAGGTGTCAAAAATATGAGGAGCATGAAACGGTCTGAAAAATTTCAGGAGCATGAAGCGGTTTTGAAAAACATGAAGAGTCTGAAAACGTGTGAAAATATGAAGAGCTTCAAAAATGTGAAAAATATGAAGAGCTTCAATAGGTGTGAAAAATATGAAGAGCTTCAAAAGGTGTCAAAATGAGATGAGCATGAAACGGTCTGAAAAATAGGAGGAGCATGAAGCGGTGCTGAAAAACATGAACAGCCTGAAAAGGTGTGAGAAATATGAAGAGCTTCAAAAGGTGTCAAAAATATGAGGAGCATGAAACGGTCTGAAAAATTTCAGGAGCATGAAGCGGTGTTGAAAATCATGAAGAGTCTGAAATGGTGTGAAAATATGAAGAGCTTCAAAAATATGAAAAATATGAAGAACTTCAAATTGTGAAAAATATGAAGAGCTTCAAAGGGTGTCAAAAAAGAAATGAGCATGAAACGGTCTGAAAATTAGGAGGAGCATGAAGCGGTGTTGAAAATCATGAAGAGCCTGAAAAGGTGTGAAAAATATGAAAAGCTTCAAAAGATGTGAAAAATATGAAGAGGTTCAAAATGTGTCAAAATGAGATAAGCATGAAACGGTCTGAAAAATAGGAGGAGAATGAAGTGGTGTTGAAAAAAATGAAAAGCCTGAAAAGGTGTGAAATACATGAAGAGCTTCAAAAGGTGTCAAAAATATGAGGAGAATGAAACGGTCTGCAAAATAGGAGGAGCATGAAATGGTGTTCAAAAACATGAAGAGCCTGAAAATGTGTGAAAAATATGAAGAGCTTCAAAAGGTGTGAAATACATGGGGAGGATTAAATGGTCTGAAAAATAGGAGGAGCATGAAGCGGTGTTCAAAAACATGAAGAGCCTGAAAACGTGTGAAAAATATGAAGAGCTTCAAAAGGTGTGAAAAATATGAAGAGCTTCAAAAGGTGTCAAAAATTAGATGAGAATGAAACGGTCTGAAAAAAAAGAGGGGCATGAAGTGTTGTTGAAAAAAATGAAGAGCCTGAAAAATTGTGAAAAATATGAAAAGCTTCAAAAGGTGTCAAAAATATGAGGAGCATGAAACGGTCTGAAAAATAGGAGGAGCATGAAGCTGTGTTCAAAAACATGAAGAGCCTGAAAAGGCGTGAAAAATATGAGGAGCTTCAAAAGGTGTGAAATACATGAGGAGCATTAAACGGTCTGAAAAATAGGAGGAGCATGGAGCGGTGTTCAAAAACATGAAGAGCCTGAAAAGGTGTGAAAAATATGAAGAGCTTCAAAAGGTGTCAAAAATATGAGGAGTATGAAACGGTTGAAAAATAGGAGGAGCATGAAGCGGTGTTCAAAAACATGAAGAGCCTGAAAAGGTGAGAAAAATATGACGAGCTTCAAAAGGTGTCAAAAATATGAGGAGCATGAAACGGTCTGAAAAATAGGAGGATCATGAAGCGGTGTTGAGAAACATGAAGAGCCTGAAAATGTGTGAGAAATATGAAGAGCTTCAAAAGGTGTGAAAAATATGAGGTGCATGAAACGGTCTGAAAAATTGGAGGATCATGAAGCGATGTTGAAAAACATGAAGAGCCTGAAAACGTGTGAAAATTATGAAGAGCTTCAAAAGGTGTGAAAAATATGAAGAGCTTCAAAAGGTGTCAAAAATGAGATGAGAATGGAACGGTCTGAAAAATAGGAGGAGCATGAAGCGGTGTTGAAAATCATGAAGAGCCGGAAAAGTTGTGAAAAATATGAAGAGCTTCAAAAGGTGTCAAAAATATGAGGAGCATGAAACGGTCTGAAAAATAGGAGGAATATGAAACGGTGTTCAAAAACATGAAGAGCCTGAAAAGATGTGAAAAATATGATGAGCTTCAAAAGGTTTCAAAAATATGAGGAGCATGAAACGGTCTGAAAAATAGGAGGAGCATGAAACAGTGATGAAAAACATGACGAGCCTGAAAAGGTGTGAAAAATATGAAGAGCTTCAAAAGGTGTGAAATACATGAGGAGCATGAAACTCTCTGAAAAATAGAAGGAGCATGAAGTGGTGTTGAAAAATATGAAGAGCCTGAAAAGGTGTGAAAAATATGAAGAGCTTCAAAAAGTGTCAAAAATGAGATGAGCATGAAACGGTCTAAAAAATAGGAGGAGCATGAAGCGGTGTTCAAAAATATGAAGAGCCTGAAAAGGTGTGAGAAATATGAAGAGCTTCAAAAGGTGTCAAAAATATGAGGAGCATGAAACGGTCTGCAGAAAAGGAGGAGCATGAAGCGGTGTTCAAAAACCTGAAGAGCCTGAATAGGTGTGGAAAATATGAAGAGCTTCAAAAGGTGTGAAATACCTGAGGAGCATGAAGCGGGCTGAAAAATAGGAGGAGCAAAAAGGGGTGTTGCAAAATATGAAGAGCCTGAAAATGCGTGAAAAGTACGAAGAGCTTCAAAATATGTGGAAAAATGTGAAGAGCTTCAAAAGGTCTCAAAAATTAGATGAGCATGATACGGTCTGAAAAATAGGAGGAGCATGAAGCGGTGTTGAAATACATGAAGAACCAGAAAAGTTGTGAGAAATATGAAGAGCTTCAAATGGTGTCAAAATTATGAGGAGCAAAAATTGTCTGAAAAAGAGGAGGAGCATGAAGCGGTGTTGAAATACATGAAGAGCCTGAAATGGTGCGAAAAATATGAAGAACTTCAAAAGGTTGGAAAAATATGAAGAGATTCAATAGGTGTCAAAAATGAGATTAGCATGAAACGGTCTGAAAAATAGGAGGAGCATGAATTGGTGTTGATAAACATGAAGAGCATGAAAAGGTGTGAAATATACGAAGAGCTTCAAAAGGTGTCAAAAATATGAGGAGCATGAAACGGTCTGAAAAATAGGAGGAGCATTAAGTGGTGTTGAAAAACATGAAGAGCCTGAAAATGTGTGAAAAATATGAAGAGCTTCAAAAGGTGTGAAATACCTGAGGAGCATGAAGCGGGCTGAAAAATAGGAGGAGCAAAAAGGGGTGTTGCAAAATATGAAGAGCCTGAAAAGTACGAAGAGCTTCAAAATATGTGGAAAAATGTGAAGAGCTTCAAAAGGTCTCAAAAATTAGATGAGCATGATACGGTCTGAAAAATAGGAGGAGCATGAAGCGGTGTTGAAATACATGAAGAACCAGAAAAGTTGTGAGAAATATGAAGAGCTTCAAATGGTGTCAAAATTATGAGGAGCCAAAATTGTCTGAAAAAGAGGAGGAGCATGAAGCGGTGTTGAAATACATGAAGAGCCTGAAATGGTGCGAAAAATATGAAGAACTTCAAAAGGTTGGAAAAATATGAAGAGATTCAATAGGTGTCAAAAATGAGATTAGCATGAAACGGTCTGAAAAATAGGAGGAGCATGAATTGGTGTTGATAAACATGAAGAGCATGAAAAGGTGTGAAATATACGAAGAGCTTCAAAAGGTGTCAAAAATATGAGGAGCATGAAACGGTCTGAAAAATAGGAGGAGCATTAAGTGGTGTTGAAAAACATGAAGAGCCTGAAAATGTGTGAAAAATATGAAGAGCTTCAAAAGGTGTGAACAATATGAGGAGCATGAAATGGTCTGAAAAATAGGAGGAGCATGAAGCGGTGTTCAAAAACATGAAAAAATATAACAAGAAACAAAAAAAATATAAAAAAAAAAACATGAAGAGCCTGAAAACGTGTGAAAAATATGAAGAGCTTCAAAAGGTGTCAAGAATGAGATGAGCATGAAACGGTTTTAAAGATATTAGGAGTATGAAGTGGTGTTCAACAACATGACGAGCCTGAAAAGGTGTGAAAAATATTAAGAGCTTCAAATGGTGTCAAAAATATGAGGAGCATGAAACGGTCTGAAAAATATAAGGAGCATGAAGCGGTGTTGAAAAACATGAAGAGTGTGAAAACGTGTGAAAATATGAAGAGCTTCAAAAATATTAAAAATATGAAGAGCTTCAAAAGTTTTGAAAAATATGAAGAGATTAAAAAGGTGTCAAAAATGAGATGAGCATGAAACGGTCTGAAAAATAGGAGGAGCATGAGCGGTGTTGAAAATCATGAAGAGCCTGAAAAGGTGTGAAAAATATGAAGAGCTTCAAAAGGTGTGAAATACATGAGGAGCATGAAACTCTCTGAAAAATAGGAGGAGCATGAAGCGATGTTCAAAAACATGAAGAGCCTGAAAATGTGTGAAAAATATGAAGAGCTTCAAAAGGTGTCAAAATTGAGATGAGCATGAAACGGTCTGAAAAACAGGAAGAGCATGAAGCGGTGTTGAAAAACATTAAGAGCTGAAAACGTGTGAAAAATATGAAGAGCTTCAAAAGGTGTCAAAAATGAGATGAGTATGAAACGGTCTGAAAAATAGGAAGAGCATGAAGCGGTGTTGAAAAACATTAAGAGCTGAAAACGTGTGAAAAATATGAAGAGTTTCAAAAGGTGTCAAAAATATGAGGAGCATGAAACGGTCTGAAAAATAGGAGGAACATGAAGCGGTGTTCAAACACATGAAGAGCCTGAAAATGTGTGAAAATTATGAAGATCTTCAAAAGGTGTCAAAATTATGAGGAACATGAAACGGTTTGAAAAAT
The DNA here is from genome assembly GCF_033118175.1 of Dama dama. NCBI lineage: Eukaryota > Metazoa > Chordata > Mammalia > Artiodactyla > Cervidae > Dama > Dama dama. The sequence continues at coordinate 1,099,688 of NW_026870935.1, forward strand.
AGGAGGAGCATGAAACGGTGTTGAAAAACATGAAGAGGCTGAAAAGGTGTGAAAAATATGAAGAGCTTCAAAATCTTTGAAAAATATGAAGAGCTTTCAAAGGTGTGAAATACATGAGGAGCATGAAACTCTCTGAAAAATAGGAGGAGCCTGAAATGGTGTTCAAAAACATGAATAGACTGAAAACGTGTGAAAAATATGAAGAGCTTCAAAAGGTGTCAGAAATATGAGGAGCATGAAACGGTCTGAAAAATATGAACAGCATGAAGCGGTGTTGAAAAATATGAAGAGCCTTAAAAGGCATGAAAAAAATGAAGAGCTTCAAAAGGTGTCAAAAATATGAGGAGCATGAAACGGTCTGAAAAATATGAGCAGCATGAAGCGGTGTTGAAAAACATGAAGAGCCTGAAAAGGTGTGAAAAATATGAAGAGCTTCAAAAGGTGTGAAATACATGAGGAGCATAAAACTCTCTGAAAAAGAGAAGGAGCATGAAGTGGTGTTCAAAAACAGGAAGAGCCTGAAAGGGTGTGAAATATATGAAGAGCTTCAAAAGGTGTGAAAAATATGAGGAGCATGATATGGTTTGAAAAATAGGATTAGCATGAAGCGGTGTTGAAAAACATTAAGAGCTGAAAACATGTGAAAAATATGAAGAGTTTCAAAAGGTGTCAAAAATATGAGGAGCATGAAACGGTCTGAAAAATAGGAGGAGCATGAAACGGTGACCAAAAACATGAAGAGCCTGAAAAGGTGTGAAAAATATGAAGAGCTTCAAAGGTGTGAAATACATGAGGAGCATGAAACGGGCTGAAAAATAGGAGAAGCATGAAGTGGTGTGGAAAAATATGAAGAGCCTGAAAAAGTGTGAAAAATATGAAGAGCTTCAAAAGGTGTCAAAAATGAGATGAGCATGAAACGGTCTGAAAAATAGGAGGATCATGAAATGGTGTTGAAAAACATGAAGAGCCTGAAAAGATGTGAAAAATATGAAAAGCTTCAAAAAGTGTCAAAAATATGAGGAGCATGAAACGGTCTGAAAAATAGGAGGAGCATGAAGCTGTGTTCAAAAATATGAAGATCTTAAAAGGGTGTGAAAAATATGAAGAGCTTCAAAAGGTGTGAAAAATATGAGGAGCATGAAACGGTCTGAAAAATAGAAGCAGCATGAAACGGTTTTGAAAAACATGAAGAGTCTGAAAAGGTGTGAAAAATATGAAGAGCTTCAAAAGGTGTCAAAAATATGAGGAGCATGAAATGGTCTGAAAAATAGGATGAGCATGAAGTGGTGTGGAAAAATATGAAGAGCCTGAAAAGTTTTGAAAAATATGAAGAGCTTCAAAAGGTGTGAAATACATGAGGAGCATGAAACTCTCTGAAAAATAGGAGGAGCATGAAGCGGTGTTCAAAAACATGAAGAGCCTGAAAAGGTGTGAAAAATATGAAGAGCTTCAAAAGGTGTCAAAAATATGAGGAGCATGAAACGGTCTGAAAAATAGGAAGAACATGAAGCGGTGTTCAAAAACTTGAAGAGCCTGATACGTTGTGAAAAATATGAAAATCTTCAAGAGGTGTCAAAAATGAGATGAGCATGAAACGGTCTGAAAAATAGGAGGAGTATGAAGCGGTGTTGAAAAAATGAAGAGCCTGAAAAGGTGTGAAAAATATGAAGAGCATCAAAAGGTGTCAAAAATATGAGGAGGATGAAACGGTCTGAAAAATAGGAAGAACATGAAGCGGTGTTCAAAAACTTGAAGAGCCTGAAACGTTGTTAAAAATATGAAAAGCTTGAAGAGGTGTGAAAAATATGAGGAGCATGATATGGTTTGAAAAATGGGATTAGCATGAAACGGTGTATAAAAACATGAAGAGACCTGAAAAGGTGTGAAAAATACGAAGAGCTTCAAAAGGTGTCAAAAATATGAGGAGCATGAAATGGTCTGAAAAATAGGAGGAGCATGAAACGGTGATCAAAAACATGAAGAGCCTGTAAATGTGTGAAAAAAATGAAGAGCTTCAAAAGGTGTGTAATACATGAGGAGCATGAAACGGTCTGAAATATAGGAGGAGCATGAAGCGCTGTTCAAAAACAGGAAGAGCCTGAAAAGTTTTGAAAAATATGAAGAGCTTCAAAAGGTGTGAAATACATGAGGAGCATGAAACTTGCTGAAAATTAGGAGAAGCATGATGTGGTGTGGAAAAACATGAAGAGCCTGAAAAGGTGTGAAAAATATGAAAAGCTTCAAAAGGTGTCAAAAATGAGATGAGCATGAAACGGTCTGAAAAATAGGAGGTGCATGAAGCGTTGTTGAAAAACATGAAGAGCCTGAAAAGGTATGAGAAATATGAAGAGCTTAAAAAGGTGTCAAAAATATGAGGAGCATGAAACGGTCTTAAAAATACAAGGAGCATGAAGCAGTGTTGAAAAACATGAATAGTCTGAAAAGGTGTGAAAAATATGAAGAGCTTCAAAAGGTGTGAAAAATATGAGGAGCATGAAACGGTCTGAAAAATAGAAGCAGCATGAAACGGTTTTGAAAAACATGAAGAGCCTGAAATGGTGTGAAAAATATGAAGAGCTTCAAAAGGTGTGAAAAATATGAAGAGCTTCAAAAGGTGTCAAAAATTTGATGAGCATGAAACGGTCTGAAAAATAGGAGGAGCATGAAGCGGTGTTGAAAAACATGAAGAGCCTGAAAAAGTGTGAAAAATATGAAGAGCTTAAAAGGTGTGAAAAATATGAGGAGCATGATATGGTTTGAAAAATAGGATTAGCATGAAGCAGTGTTCAAAAACATGAAGAGCCTGAGAAGGTGTGAAAAATATGAAAAGATTCAAAAGGTATCAAAAACGAGATGAGCATGAAACGGTCTGACAAATAGGAGGTGCATGAAGCGTTGTTGAAAAACATGAAGAGCCTAAAAAGGTGTGAGAAATATGAAGAGCTTAAAAAGGTGTGAAAAATAGGAAGAGCTTAAAAAGGTGTCAAAAATATGAGGAGCATGAAACGGTCTTAAAAATACAAGGAGCATGAAGCGGTGTTGAAAAACATGAATAGCCTGAAAATGTGTGAAATATATGAGAGCTTAAAAATGTGTCAAGTATATGAGGAGCATGAAACGGTCTGAAAAATAGGAGGAGCATGAAGCTGTGTTCAAAAACATGAAGAGCCTGAAAATGTGTGAAATATATAAAGAGCTTCAAAAAGTGTCAAAAATATGAGGAGCATGAAACGGTCTGAATAATAGGAGGAGAATGTAACGGTGATCAAAAACATGAAGAGCCTGAAAAGGTGTGAAAAATATGAAGAGCTTCAAAAGGTGTAAAATATGAGGAGCATGAAACGGTCTGAAAAATAGGAGGAGCATGAAGCGGTGTAGAAAAACATGAAGAGCCTGAAAAGGTGTGAAAAATATGAAGAGCTTCAAAAAGTGTGAAAAATATGAGGAGCATGAAACGGTCTGAAAAATAGGAGGAGCATGAAGCGGTGTTCAAAAACTTGAAGAGCCTGAAACGTTGTGAAAAATATGAAAAGCTTCAAAAGGTTTAAAAAATGAGATGACCATGAAATGGTCTGAAAAATAGGAGGAGCATGAAGTGGTGTTGAAAAAATGAAGAGCCTGAAAAGGTGTGAAAAATATGAAGATCATCAAAAGGTATCAAAAATATGAGGAGCATGAAACGGTCTGCAAAAAAGGAGGAGCATGAAGCGGTGTTGAAAAACTTGAAGAGCCTGAAAAGGTGTGAAAAATATGAAAAGCTTCAAAAGATGTCAAAAATATAAGGAGCATGAAACGGTTTGAAATATAGGAGGAGCATGAAGTGGTATTAAAAAACATGAAGAGACTGTAAAGGTGTGAAAAATATGAAGAGCTTCAAAAGGTGTGTAATACATGAGGAGCATGAAACTCTCTGAAAAATAGAAGGAGCATGAAGTAGTGTTCAAGAACATGAAGAGCCTGAAAAGGTGTGAAAAATATGAAGAGCTTAAAAAGGTGTGAAATATATGAGGAGCATGATATGGTTTGAAAAATGGGATTAGCATGAAGCGGTGTTCAAAAACATGAAGAGACTGAAAAGGTGTGAAAAATATGAAGAGCTTCAAAAGGTGTGAAATATGAGGAGCATGAAACGGTCTGAAAAATAGGAGGAGCATGAAGCGGTGTTCAAAAACATGAAGAGCCTGTAAAGGTGTGAAAAATATGAAGAGTTTAAAATGGTGTGAAAAATATGAGGAGCATGATATGGTTTGAAAAATAGGATTAGCATGAAGCGGTGTTCAAAATCATGAAGAGCCTGAAAAGGTGTGAAAAATATGAAAAGCTTCAAAAGGTGTCAAAAATGAGATGAGCATGAAACGGTCTGAAAAATATGAGGTGCATGAAGCGTTGTTGAAAAACATGAAGAGCCTGAAAATGTGTGAGAAATATGAAGAGGTTAAAAAGGTGTCAAAAATATGAGGAGCATGAAACGGTCTTAAAAATACAAGGAGCATGAAGCGGTGTTGAAAAACATGAATAGCCTGAAAATGTGTGAAATATATGAAGAGCTTAAAAATGTGTCAAGTATATGAGGAGCATGAAACGGTCTGAAAAATAGGAGGATCATGCAACGGTGTTCAAAAACATGAAGAGCCTGAAAAGGTGTGAAAAATATGAAGAGCTTCAAAAGGTGTGAAAAAATATGAGGAATATGAAATGGTCTGAAAAATAGGAGGAGCATGAAGTTGTGTTCAAAAACTTGAAGTGCCAGAAAAGGTGTGAAAATAATGAAGACCTTTAAAAGGTGTCAAAAATTATGAGGAGCATGAAACGGTCTGAAAAATAGGAGGAGCATGAAACGGTGATCAAAACAGGAAGAGCCTGAAAAGGTGTGAAAAATATGAAGAGCTTCAAAAGGTGTGAAATTCATGAGCAGCATGAAACGAGCTGAAAAATCTGAGTAGCATGAAGTGGTGTGGAAACACATGAAGAGCCTGTAAAAGTGTGAAAAATATGAAGAGCTTCAAAAGGTGTGTAATACATGAGGAGCATGAAACTCTCTGAAAAATAGAAGGAGCATGAAGTAGTATTCAAAAACATGAAGAGCCTGAAAAGGTGTGAAAAATATGAAGAGCTTAAAAAGGTGTGAAAATTATGAGGAGCATGATATGGTTTGAAAAATGGGATTAGCATGAAGCGGTGTTCAAAAACATGAAGAGCCTGAAAAGGTGTGAAAAATATGAAGATCTTCAAAAGGTGTCAAAAATGAGATGAGCATGAAATGGTCTGAAAAATAGGAGGAGCATGAAGCTGTGTTGAAAAACATGAAGAGCCTGAAAAGGTGTGAAAAATAAGAAGAGCTTCAAAAGATGTCAAAAATATGAGGAGCATGAAACGGTCTGAAAAATAGGATGAGCATGAAGTGGTGTGGAAAATATGAAGAGCCTGAAAAGTTTTGAAAAATATGAAGAGCTTCAAAAGGTGTGAAATACATGAGGAGAATGAAACTCTCTGAAAAATAGGAGGAGCATGAAGCAGTGTTGAAAAACATGAAGAGCCTGAAAAGGTGTGAAAAATATGAAGAGCTTCAAAAGGTGTCAAAAATATGAGGAGCATGAAACGGTCTGAAAAATAGGAAGAACATGAAGCGGTGTTCAAAAACTTGAAGAGCCTGAAACGTTGTGAAAAATATGAAAAGCTTCAAGAGGTGTCAAAAATGAGATGAGCATGAAACGGTCTGAAAAATAGGAGGAGTATGAAGCGGTGTTGAAAAAATGAAGAGCCTGAAAAGGTGTGAAAAATATGAAGAGCATCAAAAGGTATCAAAAATATGAGGAGCATCAAACGGTCTGCAAAAAAGGAGGAGCATGAAGTGGTGTTGAAAAACTTGAAGAGCCTGAGAAGGTGTGAAAAATATGAAAGCTTGAAAAGATGTCAAAAATACGAGGAGCAAGAAACGGTCTGAAAAATATGAGGAGCATGAAACGGTGTTCAAAATCATGAAGATCCTGAAATGGTGTGAAAAATATGAAGAGCTTAAAAAGGTGTGAAAAATATGAGGAGCATGATAAGGTTTGAAAAATGGGATTAGCATGAAACGGTGTATAAAAACATGAAGAGACCTGAAAAAGTGTGAAAAATACGAAGAGCTTCAAAAGGTGTCAAAAATATGAGGAGCATGAAATGGTCTGAAAAATAGGAGGAGCATGAAACGGTGATCAAAAACATGAAGAGCATGTAAATGTGTGAAAAAAATGAAGAGCTTCAAAAGGTGTGAAATAAATGAGGAGCATGAAACAGGCTGAAAAATAGGAGAAGCATGAAGTGGTGTAGAAAAACATGAAGAGCCTGAAAAGGTGTGAAAAATATGAAGAGCTTCAAAAGGTGTGAAAAATATGAGGAGCATGAAACGGTCTGAAAAATAGAAGCAGCATGAAACGGTGTTGAAAAACATGAAGAGCCTGAAATGGTGTGAAAAATATGAAGAGCTTCAAAAGGTGTGAAAAATATGAAGAGCTTCAAAAGGTGTCAAAAATTTGATGAGCATGAAACGGTCTGAAAAATAGGAGGTGCATGAAGCGTTGTTGAAAAACATGAAGAGCCTGAGAAGGTGTGAAAAATATGAAAAGATTCAAAAGGTGTCAAAAATGAGATGAGCATGAAACGGTCTGACAAATAGGAGGTGCATGAAGCGTTGTTGAAAAACATGAAGAGCCTGAAAAGGTGTGAGAAATATGAAGAGCTTAAAAAGGTGTGAAAAATATGAAGAGCTTAAAAAGGTGTCAAAAATATGAGGAGCATGAAACGGTCTTAAAAATACAAGGAGCATGAAGCGGTGTTGAAAAACATGAATAGCCTGAAAATGTGTGAAATATATGAAGAGCTTAAAAATGTGTCAAGTATATGAGGAGCATGAAACGGTCTGAAAAATAAGAGGATCATGCAACAGTGTTGAAAAACATGAAGAGCCTGAAAAGTTGTGAAATATATGAAAAGCTTCAAAAGGTTTCAAAAATGACATGAGCATGAAACGGTCTGAAAAATAGGAGGAGCATGAAGCGGTGTTGAAAAAATGAAGAGCGTGAAAAGGTGTGAAAAATATGAAGAGCATCAAAAGGTATCAAAAATATGAGGAGCATGAAACGGTCTGCAAAAAAGGAGGAGCATGAAGTGGTATTGAAAAACTTGAAGAGCCTGAAAAGGTGTGAAAAATATGAAGAGCTTCAAAAGGTGTGAAAAATATGAGGAGCATGAAACGGTCTGAAAAATAGAAGCAGCATTAAATGGTGTTGAAAAACATGAAGAGCCTGAAAAGGTGTGAAAAATATGAAGAGCTTCAAAAGGTGTGAAATTCATGAGGAGCATGAAACGGGCTGAAAAATAGGAGAAGCATGAAGTGGTGTAGAAAAACATGAAGAGCCTGAAAAGGTGTGAGAAATATGAAGAGCTTCAAAAGGTGTGAAAAATACGAGGAGCATGAAACGGTCTGAAAAATAGGAGGAGCATGAAACGCTGTTCAAAACCATGAAGAGACTGAAAAGCTGTGAAATCCATGAAGAGCTTCAAAAGTTGTCAAAAATATGAGGAGCATGAAACGGTCAGACAAATAGGAGGAGCATGAAACGGTGTTCAAAAACATAAAGAGCCTGAAAAGGTGTGAAATATATGAAGAGCTTAAAAAGTTATCAAAAATATGAGGAAAATGAAACTGTCTGAAAAATAGGAGGAGCATGAAGTTTTGTTCAAAACATGAAGAGCCTGAAAAGGTGTGAAAAATATGAAGAGTTTCAAAAAGTGTCAAAAATATGAGGAGCATGAAACGGTCTGAAAAATAGGAGGAGCATGAAGCGGAGTTGAAAAACATGAAGAGCCTGACAAGGTGTGAAATATATGAGGAGCTTCAAAAGGTGTCAAAAATATGAGGAGCAGGAAAAGTTCTGAAAAATAGGAGGAGCATGACCTGGTGTTGAAATACATGAAGAGTCTGAAAAGATGTGAAAAATATGAAGAGCTTCAAAAGGTGTAAAAAATATGAAGAGCTTCAAAAAGTGTCAAACATATGAGGAGCATGAAACTTTCTGAAAAATAGGAGGAGCATGAAGCGTTGTTGAACACATGAAGAGCCTGAAAAGGAATGAAAATATGAAGAGCTTCAAAAGGTGTCAAAAATATTAGGAGCATGAAACGGTCGGAAAAATAGGAGTAACATAAAACGGTGTTCAAAAACATGAAGAGCCTGAAAAGGTGTGAAAAATATGAATAGCTTCAAAGGTGTGAAAATATGAGGAGTATCAAACGGTCAGAAAAATAGCAGGAGCATGAAGCGGCGTTAAACAACATGAAGAGCCTGAAAAGGTGTGAAAAATATGAAGAGGTTCAAAAAGTTTGAAAAATATGAAGAGCTTCAAAATGTGTCAAAAATATGAGGAGTATGAAGTGGTGTTGAAAAACATGAAGAGCATGAAAAGGTGTGAAAAATATGAAGAGCCTGAAAAGGTGTGAAATATATGAAGAGCTACAAAAGTCGTGAAAAATATGAGGAGCATGAAAAGCGCTGAAAAATAGGCGGAGCATGAAACTGCTGAAAACATGAAAGGTCTGAAAAGTTGTGAAAAATATGAAGAGCTTCAAAAGGTATCAAAAATATGAGGAGCATGAAACGGTCTGAAAAATAGGAGGAGCATGAAACGGTGTTGAAAAACATGAAGAGCCTGAAAAGGTGTGAAAAATATGAAGAGCTTCAAAAGGTGTGAAAAATATGAAGAGCTTCAAAAGGTGTCAAAAATATGCGGAGCATGAAACAGTCTGAAAAATAGGAGAATCATGTAACGGTATTCAAAAACATGAAGAGCCTGAATAGGTGTGAAATACATGAAGAGCTTCAAAAGGTGTCAAAAATATGAGGAGCATGAAACTTCTAAAAAATAGGAGGAGCATGAAACGGTGTACAAAAATATGAAGAGCCTGAAAAGGTGTGAAAAATATGAAGAGCTTCAAAAGGTGTCAAATATATGAGGAGCATGAAATAGTCTGAAAAATAGGAAGAGCATGAAACGGTGTTGAAAATCTTGAAGAGCCTGAAAAAGTGTGAATTATATGAAGAGCTTCAAAACGTGTCAAAAATACGAGGAGCATGATACGGTCTGAAACATAGGAGGAGCATGAAGCGGTGTTGAAAAACATGAAGAGCATGAAAAGGTGTGAAAAATATGAAGAGCCTGAAAAGGTGTGAAAGATATGAAGAGCTTCAAAAGGTGGCAAAAATATGAAGAGTTTCAAAATATGTCAAAAATATGAGGAGCATGAAACGGTGTTCAAAAACATGAAGAGCCTGAAAAGGTGTGAAAAATATGAAGAGCTTCAAAAGGCGTCAAAAATATGAGGAGCATGAAACGGTCTGAAACATAGGAGAAGCATGAAACCGTGTTCAACAACATGAAGAGCCTGAAAAGGCGTGAAAAATATGAAGAGCTTCAAAAGGTGTGAAATACATGAGGAGCATGAAACTCTCTGAAAAATAGAAGGAGCATGAAGCGGTGTTCAAAAACATGAAGAGCCTGAAAAAGTGTGAAAAATATGAAGAGCTTCAAAAGGTGTGGAAAATATGAAGAGCTTCAAAAAGTGTCAAAAATATGAGGAGCATGAAACGTTCTGAAAATAAGAGGAGCACGAAACGATGTTCAAAAATATTAAGAGCCTGAAAAGGTGAGAAAAATATGAAGAGCTTCAGAAGCTGTGAAAAATATGAGGAGCATGAAGCGGTGTTCAAAAACTTGAATACTGAAAAGGTGTGAAAAATATGAAGACCTTCAAAAGGTGTCAAAAGATGAGGAGCATGAAACGGTCTGAAAAATAGGAGGAGCATGAAGCGGCGTTGAAAACATGAAGAGCGTGAAAAGGTGTCAAAAATATGAAGAGCTTCAAAATGTGTCAAAAATATGAGGAGCATGAAACGGTCTGAAAATTACGAGGAGCATGAGGCACTGTTGAAAAACATGAAGAGCCTGAAAAGGTGTGAAAAATATAAAGAGTTTCAAAACGAGTCAAAAATATGAGGAGCATGAAACGGTCTGAAAAATAGGAGGAGCATGAAGTGGTGTTGGAAAACATGAAGAGCCTGAAAAGGTGTGAAAAATATGAAGAGCTTCAAAAGGTGTGAAAACTATGAAGAGCTTCAAAAGGTGTCAAAAATATGAGGAGCATGAAACGGTCTGAAAAATAGGAGAAGCATGAAACCATGTTCAAAAACATGAAGAGCCTGAAAATGTGTGAAAAATATGAAGAGCTTCAAAAAGTGTCAGAAATATGAAGAGCAGGGAACGGTCTGAAAAATAGGGGGAGTATGAAGCAGTGTTCAAAAACATGAACAGCATGAAAAGGTGTGTAAAATATGAAGAGCCCTAAAGGTGTCAAAATTATGAGGAGCATGACACGGTCTGAAAAATAGGAGGATCATGAAATGGTGTTCAAAAACATGAAGAACCTGAAAATTTGTGAAAAATATGAAGAGCTTCAAAAGGTCTGAAAAATATCAGGAGCATGAAACGGTGTTCAAAAAATTGAAGATACTGAAAATTTGTGAAAAATATGAAGAGCTTCAAAAGGTGTCAAAAATATGAGGTGCATGAAACGGTCTGAAAAATAGGAGAAGCATGAAACCATGTTCAAAAACATGAAGAGCCTGAAAATGTGTGAAAAATATGAAAAGCATCAAAAGGTTTGAAAAAAATGAGGAGCATGAAACAGTGTTCAAAACCATGAAGAGACTGAAAATGTGAGAAATGTATGAAGAGCTTCAAAAGGTGTCAAAAATATGAGGAGCTTGAAACGGTCTCAAATATAGGAGGAGAATGAAACGGTGTTGACAAACATGTAGATCCTGAAAAGGTGTGAACAATATGCAGAGCCTAAAAAGGAGTGAAAAATATGAGGAGCATGAAACGGTCTGAAAAATAGGAGGAGCATGAAACGCTGTTCAAAACCATGAAGAGACTGAAAAGCTGTGAAATACATGAAGAGCTTCAAAAGGTGTCAAAAATATGAGGAGCATGAAACGGTCAGACAAATAGGAGGAGCATGAAACGGTGTTCAAAAACATAAAGAGCCTGAAAAGGTGTGAAATATATGAAGAGCTTAAAAAGGTGTCAAAAATATGAGGAAAATGAAACTGTCTGAAAAATAGGAGGAGCATGAAGTTTTGTTCAAAACATGAAGAGCCTGAAAAGGTGTGAAAAATATGAAGAGTTTCAAAAAGTGTCAAAAATATGAGGAGCATGAAACGGTCTGAAAAATAGGAGGAGCATGAAGCGGAGTTGAAAAACATGAAGAGCCTGACAAGGTGTGAAATATATGAGGAGCTTCAAAAGGTGTCAAAAATATGAGGAGCAGGAAAAGTTCTGAAAAATAGGAGGAGCATGACCTGGTGTTGAAATACATGAAGAGTCTGAAAAGATGTGAAAAATATGAAGAGCTTCAAAAGGTGTAAAAAATATGAAGAGCTTCAAAAAGTGTCAAACATATGAGGAGCATGAAACTTTCTGAAAAATAGGAGGAGCATGAAGCGTTGTTGAACACATGAAGAGCCTGAAAAGGAATGAAAAAATGAAGAGCTTCAAAAGGTGTCAAAAATATGAGGAGCATGAAACGGTCAGAAAAATAGGAGTAACATAAAACGGTGTTCAAAAACATGAAGAGCCTGAATAGGTGTGAAAAATATGAGGAGTTCCATAAGGTGTCAAAAATAGGAGGAGCATGAAATGGTGTTCAAAAACATGAAGAGCCTGAAAAGGAGTGAAAAATATGAATAGCTTCAAAGGTGTGAAAATAAGAGGAGTATCAAACGGTCAGAAAAATAGCAGGAGCATGAAGCGGCGTTAAACAACATGAAGAGCCTGAAAAGGTGTGAAAAATATGAAGAGGTTCAAAAAGTTTGAAAAATATGAAGAGCTTCAAAATGTGTCAAAAATATGAGGAGTATGAAGTGGTGTTGAAAAACATGAAGAGCATGAAAAGGTGTGAAAAATATGAAGAGCCTGAAAAGGTGTGAAAGATATGAAGAGCTTCAAAAGGTGGCAAAAATATGAAGAGTTTCAAAATATGTCAAAAATATGAGGAGCATGAAACGGTGTTCAAAAACATGAAGAGCCTGAAAAGGTGTGAAAAATATGAAGAGCTTCAAAAGGCGTCAAAAATATGAGGAGCATGAAACGGTCTGAAACATAGGAGAAGCATGAAACCGTGTTCAACAACATGAAGAGCCTGAAAAGGCGTGAAAAATATGAAGAGCTTCAAAAGGTGTCAAAAATATGAGAAGCTTGAAACGGTTTGAAAAATAGGAGGAGCATGAAACTGTGTTGAAAAACATGAAGAGCCTGAAAAGCTGTGAAAAATATGAAGAGCTTCAAAAGGTGTGAAAAATATGAAGATCTTCAAAAGGTGTCAAAAATATGAGGAGCATGAAACGTTCTGAAAAATAGGAGGAGCATGAAACGGTGTTGAAAATCATTAAGAGTCTGAAAAGGTGTGAAAAATATGAAGAGTTTCAAAAAGTGTCAACAATATGAGGAACATGAAACGGTCTGAAAAATAGGAGGAGCATGAAACTTTGTTCATAAACATGAAGAGCCTGAAAAGGTGTGAAAAATACGAAGAGCTTAAAAAGGCGTGGAAAATATGAAGATTATGAAAAGGTGTGAAATATAGGAGAAGCATGAAGCGGTGTTCCAAAACAAGAAGAGCCTGGAAAAGTGTGAAATATATGAAGAGCTTCAAAAGTCGTGAAAAATATGAGGAGCATGAAAAGTGCTGAAAAATAGGTGGAGCATGAAACTGTGCTGAAAACATGAAAGGTCTGAAAAGTTGTGAAAAATATGAAGAGCTTCAAAAGGTATCAAAAATATGAGGAGCATGAAACGGTCTGAAAAATAGGAGGAGCATGAAACGGTGTTGAAAACCTGAAGCGCCTGAAAAGATGTGAAAAATATGAAGAGATTCAAAACATGTCAAAATATGAGGAGCATGAAACGGTCTGAAAAATAGGAGGAGCATGAAACGGTGTTGAAAAACATGAAGAGCCTGAAAAGGTGTGAAAAATATGAAGAGCTTCAAAAGGTGTGAAAAATATGAAGAGCTTCAAAAGGTGTCAAAAATATGCGGAGCATGAAACAGTCTGAAAAATAGGAGAATCATGTAACGGTATTCAAAAACATGAAGAGCCTGAATAGGTGTGAAATACATGAAGAGCTTCAAAAGGTGTCAAAAATATGAGGAGCATGAAACGTTGTGAAAAATTGGAAAAGCATGAAGTGGTGTTCAAAAACATGAAGAGCCTGAAAAGGTGTGAAATACATGAAGAGCTTCAAAAGGTGTCAAAAATATGAGGAGCATGAAGTGGTGTTGAAAAAGATGAAGAGCATTAAAAGTTGTGGAAAATATGAAGAGCTTCAAAAAGTGTCAAAAATATGAGGAGCACGAAATGGACTGAACAATAGGAGGAGCATGAAACGGTGTTGAAACCCTGAAGCGCCTGAGAAGGTGTGAAAAATATGAAGAGTTTCAAAACATGTCAAAAATAAGAGGAGGATGAATCTGTGAAAAACAGGAGAAGCATGAAACCGTGTTCAAAAACATGAAGAGCCTGAAAAGGTGTGAAAAAAATGAAGAGCATCAATAGGTGTCAAAAATATGAGGAGCATGAAATGGTCTGAAAAATAGGAGGAGCATGAAGCGGTGTTCAAAAACATGAAGAGCCTGAAAAGGTGTGAAATATATGAAGAGCTTCAAAAGGTGTCAAAAATATGAACAGCTTCAAAATGTGTGAAAAATATGAGGAGAATGAAACTTCTAAAAAATAGGAGGAGCATGAAACGGTGTACAAAAACATGAAGAGCCTGAAAAGGTGTGAAAAATATGAAGAGCTTCAAAAGGTGTCAAATATATGAGGAGCATGAAATAGTCTGAAAAATAGGAAGAGCATGAAACGGTGTTGAAAATCTTGAAGAGCCTGAAAAAGTGTGAATTATATGAAGAGCTTCAAAACGTGTCAAAAATACGAGGAGCATGATACGGTCTGAAAAATAGGAGGAGCATGAAGCGGTGTTGAAAGACATGAAGAGCCTGAAAAGGTTTGAAAAATATGAAGAGCTTCAAAAGGTGTGAAATACATGAGGAGCATGAAACTCTCTGAAAAATAGAAGGAGCATGAAGCGGTGTTCAAAAACATGAAGAGCCTGAAAAAGTGTGAAAAATATGAAGAGCTTCAAAAGGTGTGGAAAATATGAAGAGCTTCAAAAAGTGTCAAAAATATGAGGAGCATGAAACGTTCTGAAAATAAGAGGAGCACGAAACGATGTTCAAAAATATTAAGAGCCTGAAAAGGTGAGAAAAATATGAAGAGCTTCAGAAGCTGTGAAAAATATGAGGAGCATGAAGCGGTGTTCAAAAACTTGAATACTGAAAAGGTGTGAAAAATATGAAGACCTTCAAAAGGTGTCAAAAGATGAGGAGCATGAAACGATCTGAAAATTAGGAGGAGCATGAAGAGGTGTTGAAAAACATGAAGAGGCTGAAAAGGTGTTAAAAATATGAAGAGCTTCACAAGGTGTGAAAAATATGAAGGGCATGAAACGCTCTGAAAAATAGGAGGAGCATGAAGCGGCGTTGAAAACATGAAGAGCGTGAAAAGGTGTCAAAAATATGAAGAGCTTCAAAATGTGTCAAAAATATGAGGAGCATGAAACGGTCTGAAAATTACGAGGAGCATGAGGCACTGTTGAAAAACATGAAGAGCCTGAAAAGGTGTGAAAAATATAAAGAGTTTCAAAACGAGTCAAAAATATGAGGAGCATGAAACGGTCTGAAAAATAGGAGGAGCATGAAGTGGTGTTGGAAAACATGAAGAGCCTGAAAAGGTGTGAAAAATATGAAGAGCTTCAAAAGGTGTGAAAACTATGAAGAGCTTCAAAAGGTGTCAAAAATATGAGGAGCATGAAACGGTCTGAAAAATAGGAGAAGCATGAAACCATGTTCAAAAACATGAAGAGCCTGAAAATGTGTGAAAAATATGAAGAGCTTCAAAAAGTGTCAGAAATATGAAGAGCAGGGAACGGTCTGAAAAATAGGGGGAGTATGAAGCAGTGTTCAAAAACATGAACAGCCCGAAAAGGTGTGTAAAATATGAAGAGCCCTAAAGGTGTCAAAATTATGAGGAGCATGACACGGTCTGAAAAATAGGAGGATCATGAAATGGTGTTCAAAAACATGAAGAACCTGAAAATTTGTGAAAAATATGAAGAGCTTCAAAAGGTCTGAAAAATATCAGGAGCATGAAACGGTGTTCAAAAAATTGAAGATACTGAAAATTTGTGAAAAATATGAAGAGCTTCAAAAGGTGTCAAAAATATGAGGTGCATGAAACGGTCTGAAAAATAGGAGAAGCATGAAACCATGTTCAAAAACATGAAGAGCCTGAAAATGTGTGAAAAATATGAAAAGCATCAAAAGGTTTGAAAAAAATGAGGAGCATGAAACGGTGTTCAAAACCATGAAGAGACTGAAAATGTGAGAAATGTATGAAGAGCTTCAAAAGGTGTCAAAAATATGAGGAGCTTGAAACAGTCTCAAATATAGGAGGAGAATGAAACGGTGTTGACAAACATGTAGATCCTGAAAAGGTGTGAACAATATGCAGAGCCTAAAAATGAGTGAAAAATATGAGGAGCATGAAACGGTCTGAAAAATAGGAGGAGCATGAAACGCTGTTCAAAACCATGAAGAGACTGAAAAGCTGTGAAATACATGAAGAGCTTCAAAAGGTGTCAAAAATATGAGGAGCATGAAACGGTCAGACAAATAGGAGGAGCATGAAATGGTGTTCAAAAACATAAAGAGCCTGAAAAGGTGTGAAATATATGAAGAGCTTAAAAAGGTGTCAAAAATATGAGGAAAATGAAACTGTCTGAAAAATAGGAGGAGCATGAAGTTTTGTTCAAAACATGAAGAGCCTGAAAAGGTGTGAAAAATATGAAGAGTTTCAAAAAGTGTCAAAAATATGAGGAGCATGAAACGGTCTGAAAAATAGGAGGAGCATGAAGCAGAGTTGAAAAACATGAAGAGCCTGACAAGGTGTGAAATATATGAGGAGCTTCAAAAGGTGTCAAAAATATGAGGAGCAGGAAAAGTTCTGAAAAATAGGAGGAGCATGACCTGGTGTTGAAATACATGAAGAGTCTGAAAAGATGTGAAAAATATGAAGAGCTTCAAAAGGTGTAAAAAATATGAAGAGCTTCAAAAAGTGTCAAACATATGAGGAGCATGAAACTTTCTGAAAAATAGGAGGAGCATGAAGCGTTGTTGAACACATGAAGAGCCTGAAAAGGAATGAAAATATGAAGAGCTTCAAAAGGTGTCAAAAATATGAGGAGCATGAAACGGTCAGAAAAATAGGAGTAACATAAAACGGTGTTCAAAAACATGAAGAGCCTGAATAGGTGTGAAAAATATGAGGAGTTCCATAAGGTGTCAAAAATAGGAGGAGCATGAAATGGTGTTCAAAAACATGAAGAGCCTGAAAAGGTGTGAAAAATATGAATAGCTTCAAAGGTGTGAAAATATGAGGAGTATCAAACGGTCAGAAAAATAGCAGGAGCATGAAGCGGCGTTAAACAACATGAAGAGCCTGAAAAGGTGTGAAAAATATGAAGAGGTTCAAAAAGTTTGAAAAATATGAAGAGCTTCAAAATGTGTCAAAAATATGAGGAGTATGAAGTGATGTTGAAAAACATGAAGAGCATGAAAAGGTGTGAAAAATATGAAGAGCCTGAAAAGGTGTGAAAGATATGAAGAGCTTCAAAAGGTGGCAAAAATATGAAGAGTTTCAAAATATGTCAAAAATATGAGGAGCATGAAACGGTGTTCAAAAACATGAAGAGCCTGAAAAGGTGTGAAAAATATGAAGAGCTTCAAAAGGTGTCAAAAATATGAGGAGCATGAAACGGTCTGAAACATAGGAGAAGCATGAAACCGTGTTCAACAACATGAAGAGCCTGAAAAGGTGTGAAAAATATGAAGAGCTTCAAAAGGTGTCAAAAATATGTGGAGCATGAAACGGTCTGAAAAATAGGAGGAGTATGAAGCGGTGTTGAAAATCATGAAGATCCTAAAAGGTGTGAAAACCATGAAGAGCTTCAAAAAGTGTCAAAAATATGAGGAGCATGAAACAGTCTGAAAAATAGGAGAATCATGTAACGGTGTTGAAAAACATGAAGAGCATGAAAAGGTGTGAAAAATATGATGAGCTTCAAAAGGTGTCAAAAATATGAGAAGCTTGAAACGGTTGGAACAATAGGAGGAGCATTAAACTCTGTTGAAAAACATGAAGAGCCTGAAAAGGTGGCAAAAATATGAAGAGCTTCAAAAGGTGTGAAAAATAAGGGGAGCATGAAACAGTCTGAAAAATAGGAGGAGCATGAAACGATGTTCAAAAACATGAAGAGCCTGAAAAGGTGTGAAAAATATGAAGACCTTCAAAAGGTGTCAAAAATATGAGGAGCATGAAACGGTCTGAAAAATAGGCGGAGCCTGAAACTGTGTTGAAAACATGAAAGGCCTGAAAAGTTGTGAAAAATATGAAGAGCTTCAAAAGGTGTGAAAAATATGAAGAGCTTCAAAAGGTGTGAAATACATGAGGGGCCTGAAACTCTCTGTAAAATAGGAGGAGCATGAAGTGGTGTTCAAAAACATAAAGAGCCTGCAAAGTTGTGAAAAATATTAAGAGCTTCAATAGGTGTGAAAAATATGAGGAGCAGGGTACGGTCTGAAAAATAGGAGGAGCATGAAGCGGTGTTCAAAAACATGAAGAGCCTGAACAGGTGTGAAAAATATGAAGAGCTTCAAAAGGTGTCAAAAATATGAGGAGGATGAAACGGTTTGAAAAATAGGAGGAGCATGAAGAGATGTTGCAAAACATGAAGAGCCTGAAAAGGTGTGAAAAATATGAAGAGCTTCAAAAGGTGTCAAAAATGAGATGAGCATGAAATGGTCTGAAAAATGGAGGAGCATGAAGTGGTGTAGCAAAACATGAAGAGCATGAAAAGGTGTAAAAAATAATAAGAGCTTCTAAAGGTGTCAAATATGAGATGAGCATGAAACAGTCTGAAAAATAGGAGGAGCATGAAGTGTTGTTAAAAATCATGAAGAGCCTGAAAAGGTGTGAAATATATGAAGAGCTTCAAAATGTGTGAAAAATATGAAGAGCTTCAAAACGTGTCAAAAATATCAGGAGCATGAAACGGTCTGGAAAATAGGATGAGCATGAAGTGGTGGTGAAAAACATGAAGAGCCTGAAAACGTGTGAAAAATATGAAGAGCTTCAAAAGGTGTGAAAAATATGAAGAGCTTCAAAAGATATCAAAAACGAGATGACCATGAAACGGTCTGAAAAATAGGAGAAGCAAGAAGTGGTGTTGAAGAACATGAAGAGCCTGAAAAGGTGCGAAAAATATGAAGAGCTTCAAAACGTGTGAAAAATATGAAGAGCTTCAAAAGGTGTCAAAAATATGAGGAGCATTAATCGGTCTGAAAAATAGGAGAAGCAAGAAGTGGTGTTGAAAAACATGAAGAGCCTGAAAAGGTGTGAAAAATATGAAGAGCTTCAAAACGTGTGAAAAATATGCGGAACATGAAACTGTCTGAAAAAGAGGAGGAGCATGAAGCGGTGTTCAAACACATGAAGAGCCTGAAAAGGTGTGAAAAATATGAAGAGCTTGAAAAGGTGTCAAAAATATGAGGAGCATGAAACGGTCTGAAAAAGAAGAGGAGCATGAAGCGGAGTTCAAACACATGAAGAGCCTGAAAAGGTGTGAAAAATATGAAGAGCTTCAAAAGGTGTCAAAAATATGAGGAGCAGGATACGGTCTGAAAAATAGGAGGAGCATGAAGCCGTGTTCAAAAACATGAAGAGCCTGAAAAGGTGTGAAAAATATGAAGAGCATCAAAAGGTGTCAAAAATATGAGGAGCATGAAACGGTCTAAAAAAGAGGAGGAGCATGAAGCGGTGTTCAAAAACATGAAGAGCCTGAAAAGGTGTGAAAAATATGAAGAGCTTCAAAAGGTGTCAAAAATATGAGGAGCATGAAACGGTAAAAAATAGGAGGAGCATGAAGCGTTGTTCAAAAACATGAAGAGCCTGAAAAGGAGTGAAAAATATGAAGAGCTTCAAAAGGTGTCAAAAATATGAGGAGCATGAAACGGTCTGAAAAATAGGAGGTGCATGAAGCGGTGTTGAAAAACATGAAGAGCCTGAAAAGTTGTGAAAAATATGAAGAGCTTCAAAAGGTGTCAAAAATATGAGGAGCATGAGACGGTCTGAAAAACAGGAGGAGCATGAAGCGGTGTTCAAAAACATGAAGAGCCTGAAAAGGTGTGAAAAATATGAAGAGCTTCAAAACGTGTCAAAATGAGATGAGCATGAAACGGTCTGAAAAATAGGAGGAGCATGAAGTGATATTGAAATAAATGAAAAGGCTGAAAAGGTGTGAAAAATATGTAGAGCTTCAAAACCTGTCAAATATATGAGGAGCATGAAATGGTCTTAAAGATAGGAGAAGCAAGAAAGGGTGTTGAACAACATGAAGAGCCTGAAAACGTGTGAAAAATATGAAGAGCTTCGAAAGATGTGAAAAATATGAAGAGCTTTAATAGGTGTCAAAATGAGAAGAGCATGAAACGATCTGAAAAATAGTAGGAGCATAAAGTGGTGTTGAAAAAAATGAAGAGCCTGAAAAGGTGTGAAATATCTGAGGACCTTCAAAAGGTTTCAAAAATATGAGGAGAATGAAATGGTCTGAAAAATAGGCGGAGCATGAAGCGTTGTTGAAAAACATGAACAGCCTGAAAAGTGTGAAAAATATGAAGAGCTACAAAAGGTGTCAAAAATATGAGGAGTATGAAACGGTCTGAAAATAGGAGGATCATGAAACGGTGTTGAAAAACATGAAGAGCCTGAAAATGTGTGAAATATATAAAGAGCTTCAAAAAGTGTCAAAAATATGAGGAGCATGAAACGGTCTGAAAAATAGGAGGAGCATGAAGTGGTGTTGAAAAAAATGAAGAGCCTGAAAAGGTGTGAAAAATATGAAGAGCTTCACAAGGTGTTAAAAATATGAGGAGCATGAAACGGTCTGAAAAATAGGAGGAGCATGAAGCGGTGTTGAAATACATGAAGAACCAGAAAAGTTGTGAGAAATATGAAGAGCTTCATATGGTGTCAAAATTATGAGGAGCAAAAATATTCTGAAAAAAAGGAGGAGCATGAAGCGGTGTTGAAAAAATATGAAGAGCATGAAAAGCTGTGAAAAATATGAAGACCTTCACAAGGTGTCAAAAATATGAGGAGCATGAAACGGTCTGAAAAATAGGAGGAGCATGAAGCGGTGTTGAAAAAATGGAAGAGCCTGAAAAGGTGTGAAAAATATGAAGAGCTTCACAAGGTGTCAAATATATCAGGAGCATGAAACGGTCTGAAAAATAGGAGGAGCATGAAGCGGTGTTCCAAAACATGAAGAGCCTGAAAAGGTGTGAAAAATATGAAGAGCTTAAAAAGGTGTGAAAAATATGAAGAGCTTCAAAAGGTGTCAAATGTATGAGGCACATGAAACGGTCTGAAAAATAGGAGGATCATGAAGCGATGTTGAAAAACATGAAGAGCCTGAAAATGTGTGAAAAATATGAAGAGCTTCAAAAGGTGTGAAATACATGGGGAGGATTAAACTGTCTGAAAAAGAGGAGGAGCATGAAGCGGTGTTGAAAAACATGAAGAGCCTGAAAAGGTGGGAAAAATATGAAGAGCTTCAAAACGTGTCAAAATTATGAGGAGCATGAAACGGTCTGAAACAGGAGGAGCATGAAGCGGTGTTGAAAAACATGAAGAGCATGAAAAGTGTGAAAAATATGAAGAGCTTCTAAGGGTGTCAAAAATATGAGGAGCATGAAACGGTCTGAAAAATAGGAGGACCAAGAAGGCGTGTTGAAAAACATGAAGAGCCTGAAAACGCGAGAAAAATATGAAGAGCTTCAAAAGATGTGGAAAAATATGAAGAGCTTCAAAAGGTCTCAAAAATTAGATGAGCATGATACGGTCTGAAAAATAGGAGGAGCATGAAGCGGTGTTGAAATACATGAAGAACCAGAAAAGTTGTGAGAAATATGAAGAGCTTCATATGGTGTCAAAATTATGAGGAGCAAAAATGGTCTGAAAAAGATGAGGAGCATGAAGCGGTGTTGAAAAAACATGAAGAGCATGAAAAGCTGTGAAAAATATGAAGACCTTCACAAGGTGTCAAAAATACGAGGAGCATGAAACGGTCTGAAAAATAGGAGGAGCATGAAGCGGTGTTGAAAAAATGGAAGAGCCTGAAAAGGTGTGAAAAATATGAAGAGCTTCACAAAGTGTCAAATATATGAGGAGCATGAAACGGTCTGAAAAATCGGAGGAGCATGAAACGGTGTTCCAAAACATGAAGAGCCTGAAAAGGTGTGAAAAATATGAGGAGCTTCAAAAGGTGTGAAATACATGAGGAGCATTAAACGGTCTGAAAAATAGGAGGAGCATGAAGCGGTGTTCTAAAACATGAAGAGCCTGAAAAGTTGTGAAAAATATGAAGAGCTTCAACAGGTGCGAAAAATATGAGGAGCATGAAACGTTCTGAAAAATAGGAGGAGCATGAAGCAGTGTTCAAAAACATGAAGAGCCTGAAAAGGTGTGAAAAATATGAAAACCTTCAAAAGGTGTCAAAAATGAGATGAGCATGAAACGGTCTGAAAAATAGGAGGAGCATGAAGCGGTGTTGAAAAACATGAAGAGCCTGAAAAGGTGTGAGAAATATGAAGAGCTTCAAAAGGTGTCAAAAATATGAGGAGCATGAAACGGTCTGAAAAATTTCAGGAGCATGAAGCGGTTTTGAAAAACATGAAGAGTCTGAAAACGTGTGAAAATATGAAGAGCTTCAAAAATGTGAAAAATATGAAGAGCTTCAATAGGTGTGAAAAATATGAAGAACTTCAAAAGGTGTCAAAATGAGATGAGCATGAAACGGTCTGAAAAATAGGAGGAGCATGAAGCGGTGCTGAAAAACATGAACAGCCTGAAAAGGTGTGAGAAATATGAAGAGCTTCAAAAGGTGTCAAAAATATGAGGAGCATGAAACGGTCTGAAAAATTTCAGGAGCATGAAGCGGTGTTGAAAATCATGAAGAGTCTGAAAACGTGTGAAAATATGAAGAGCTTCAAAAATATGAAAAATATGAAGAACTTCAAATTGTGAAAAATATGAAGAGCTTCAAAGGGTGTCAAAAAAGAAATGAGCATGAAACGGTCTGAAAATTAGGAGGAGCATGAAGCGGTGTTGAAAATCATGAAGAGCCTGAAAAGGTGTGAAAAATATGAAAAGCTTCAAAAGATGTGAAAAATATGAAGAGCTTCAAAATGTATCAAAATGAGATAAGCATGAAACGGTCTGAAAAATAGGAGGAGAATGAAGTGGTGTTGAAAAAAATGAAAAGCCTGAAAAGGTGTGAAATACATGAAGAGCTTCAAAAGGTGTCAAAAATATGAGGAGAATGAAACGGTCTGCAAAATAGGAGGAGCATGAAATGGTGTTCAAAAACATGAAGAGCCTGAAAATGTGTGAAAAATATGAAGAGCTTCAAAAGGTGTGAAATACATGGGGAGGATTAAATGGTCTGAAAAATAGGAGGAGCATGAAGCGGTGTTCAAAAACATGAAGAGCCTGAAAACGTGTGAAAAATATGAAGAGCTTCAAAAGGTGTGAAAAATATGAAGAGCTTCAAAAGGTGTCAAAAATTAGATGAGAATGAAACGGTCTGGAAAAAAAGAGGGGCATGAAGTGTTGTTGAAAAAAATGAAGAGCATGAAAAGTTGTGAAAAATATGAAAAGCTACAAAAGGTGTCAAAAATATGAGGAGCATGAAACGGTCTGAAAAATAGGAGGAGCATGAAGCTGTGTTCAAAAACATGAAGAGCCTGAAAAGGCGTGAAAAATATGAGGAGCTTCAAAAGGTGTGAAATACATGAGGAGCATTAAACGGTCTGAAAAATAGGAGGAGCATGGAGCGGTGTTCAAAAACATGAAGAGCCTGAAAAGGTGTGAAAAATATGAAGAGCTTCAAAAGGTGTCAAAAATATGAGGAGTATGAAACGGTTGAAAAATAGGAGGAGCATGAAGCGGTGTTCAAAAACATGAAGAGCCTGAAAAGGTGAGAAAAATATGAAGAGCTTCAAAAGGTGTCAAAAATATGAGGAGCATGAAACGGTCTGAAAAATAGGAGGATCATGAAGCGGTGTTGAGAAACATGAAGAGCCTGAAAATGTGTGAGAAATATGAAGAGCTTCAAAAGGTGTGAAAAATATGAGGTGCATGAAACGGTCTGAAAAATTGGAGGATCATGAAGCGATGTTGAAAAACATGAAGAGCCTGAAAACGTGTGAAAATTATGAAGAGCTTCAAAAGGTGTGAAAAATATGAAGAGCTTCAAAAGGTGTCAAAAATGAGATGAGAATGGAACGGTCTGAAAAATAGGAGGAGCATGAAGCGGTGTTGAAAATCACGAAGAGCCGAAAAAGTTGTGAAAAATATGAAGAGCTTCAAAAGGTGTCAAAAATATGAGGAGCATGAAACGGTCTGAAAAATAGGAGGAACATGAAACGGTGTTCAAAAACATGAAGAGCCTGAAAAGGTGTGAAAAGTATGATGAGCTTCAAAAGGTTTCAAAAATATGAGGAGCATGAAACGGTCTGAAAAATAGGAGGAGCATGAAACAGTGATGAAAAACATGACGAGCCTGAAAAGGTGTGAAAAATATGAAGAGCTTCAAAAGGTGTGAAATACATGAGGAGCATGAAACTCTCTGAAAAATAGAAGGAGCATGAAGTGGTGTTGAAAAATATGAAGAGCCTGAAAAGGTGTGAAAAATATGAAGAGCTTCAAAAAGTGTCAAAAATGAGATGAGCATGAAACGGTCTGAAAAATAGGAGGAGCATGAAGCGGTGTTCAAAAATATGAAGAGCCTGAAAAGGTGTGAGAAATATGAAGAGCTTCAAAAGGTGTCAAAAATATGAGGAGCATGAAACGGTCTGCAGAAAAGGAGGAGCATGAAGCGGTGTTCAAAAACCTGAAGAGCCTGAATAGATGTGGAAAATATGAAGAGCTTCAAAAGGTGTGAAAAATATGAGGAGCTTCAAAAGGTGTGAAATACATGAGGAGCATTAAACGGTCTGAAAAATAGGAGGAGCATGAAGCGGTGTTCTAAAACATGAAGAGCCTGAAAAGTTGTGAAAAATATGAAGAGCTTCAACAGGTGCGAAAAATATGAGGAGCATGAAACGTTCTGAAAAATAGGAGGAGCATGAAGCAGTGTTCAAAAACATGAAGAGCCTGAAAAGGTGTGAAAAATATGAAAACCTTCAAAAGTTGTCAAAAATGAGATGAGCATGAAACGGTCTGAAAAATAGGAGGAGCATGAAGCGGTGTTGAAAAACATGAAGAGCCTGAAAAGGTGTGAGAAATATGAAGAGCTTCAAAAGGTGTCAAAAATATGAGGAGCATGAAACGGTCTGAAAAATTTCAGGAGCATGAAGCGGTGTTGAAAATCATGAAGAGCCTGAAAAGGTGTGAAAAATATGAAAAGCTTCAAAAGATGTGAAAAATATGAAGAGCTTCAAAATGTATCAAAATGAGATAAGCATGAAACGGTCTGAAAAATAGGAGGAGAATGAAGTGGTGTTGAAAAAAATGAAAAGCCTGAAAAGGTGTGAAATACATGAAGAGCTTCAAAAGTGTCAAAAATATGAGAAGAATGAAACGGTCTGCAAAATAGGAGGAGCATGAAATGGTGTTCAAAAACATGAAGAGCCTGAAAATGTGTGAAAAATATGAAGAGCTTCAAAAGGTGTGAAATACATGGGGAGGATTAAATGGTCTGAAAAATAGGAGGAGCATGAAGCGGTGTTCAAAAACATGAAGAGCCTGAAAACGTGTGAAAAATATGAAGAGCTTCAAAAGGTGTGAAAAATATGAAGAGCTTCAAAAGGTGTCAAAAATTAGATGAGAATGAAACGGTCTGGAAAAAAAGAGGGGCATTAAGTGTTGTTGAAAAAAATGAAGAGCATGAAAAGTTGTGAAAAATATGAAAAGCTACAAAAGGTGTCAAAAATATGAGGAGCATGAAACGGTCTGAAAAATAGGAGGAGCATGAAGCTGTGTTCAAAAACATGAAGAGCCTGAAAAGGCGTGAAAAATATGAGGAGCTTCAAAAGGTGTGAAATACATGAGGAGCATTAAACGGTCTGAAAAATAGGAGGAGCATGGAGCGGTGTTCAAAAACATGAAGAGCCTGAAAAGGTGTGAAAAATATGAAGAGCTTCAAAAGGTGTCAAAAATATGAGGAGTATGAAACGGTTGAAAAATAGGAGGAGCATGAAGCGGTGTTCAAAAACATGAAGAGCCTGAAAAGGTGAGAAAAATATGAAGAGCTTCAAAAGGTGTCAAAAATATGAGGAGCATGAAACGGTCTGAAAAATAGGAGGATCATGAAGCGGTGTTGAGAAACATGAAGAGCCTGAAAATGTGTGAGAAATATGAAGAGCTTCAAAAGGTGTGAAAAATATGAGGTGCATGAAACGGTCTGAAAAATTGGAGGATCATGAAGCGATGTTGAAAAACATGAAGAGCCTGAAAACGTGTGAAAATTATGAAGAGCTTCAAAAGGTGTGAAAAATATGAAGAGCTTCAAAAGGTGTCAAAAATGAGATGAGAATGGAACGGTCTGAAAAATAGGAGGAGCATGAAGCGGTGTTGAAAATCACGAAGAGCCGGAAAAGTTGTGAAAAATATGAAGAGCTTCAAAAGGTGTCAAAAATATGAGGAGCATGAAACGGTCTGAAAAATAGGAGGAACATGAAACGGTGTTCAAAAACATGAAGAGCCTGAAAAGGTGTGAAAAGTATGATGAGCTTCAAAAGGTTTCAAAAATATGAGGAGCATGAAACGGTCTGAAAAATAGGAGGAGCATGAAACAGTGATGAAAAACATGACGAGCCTGAAAAGGTGTGAAAAATATGAAGAGCTTCAAAAGGTGTGAAATACATGAGGAGCATGAAACTCTCTGAAAAATAGAAGGAGCATGAAGTGGTGTTGAAAAATATGAAGAGCCTGAAAAGGTGTGAAAAATATGAAGAGCTTCAAAAAGTGTCAAAAATGAGATGAGCATGAAACGGTCTGAAAAATAGGAGGAGCATGAAGCGGTGTTCAAAAATATGAAGAGCCTGAAAAGGTGTGAGAAATATGAAGAGCTTCAAAAGGTGTCAAAAATATGAGGAGCATGAAACGGTCTGCAGAAAAGGAGGAGCATGAAGCGGTGTTCAAAAACCTGAAGAGCCTGAATAGATGTGGAAAATATGAAGAGCTTCAAAAGGTGTTCAAAAATATGAGGAGCATGAAACGGTCTGAAAAATAGTAGGAGCAAGAAGGGGTGTTGCAAAATATGAAGAGCCTGAAAATGCGTGAAAAGTACGAAGAGCTTCAAAATATTTGGAAAAATATGAAGAGCTTCAAAAGGTCTCAAAAATTAGATGAGCATGATACGGTCTGAAGAATAGGAGGAGCATGAAGCGGTGTTGAAATACATGAAGAACCAGAAAAGTTGTGAGAAATATGAAGAGCTTCAAATGGTGTCAAAATTATGAGGAGCAAAAATTGTCTGAAAAAGAGGAGGAGCATGAAGCGGTGTTGAAATACATGAAGAGCCTGAAATGGTGCGAAAAATATGAAGAACTTCAAAAGGTTGGAAAAATATGAAGAGCTTCAATAGGTGTCAAAAATGAGATTAGCATGAAACGGTCTGAAAAATAGGAGGAGCATGAATTGGTGTTGATAAACATGAAGAGCATGAAAAGGTGTGAAATATACGAAGAGCTTCAAAAGGTGTCAAAAATATGAGGAGCATGAAGCGCTCTGAAAATTAGGAGGAGCAAGAAGCGGTCTGAAAATTAGGAGGAGCAAGAAGCGGTGTTGAAAAACCTGAAGAGCCTGAAAATGTGTCAAAAATATGAAAAGCTTCAAAAGTTGTGAAAAATATGAAGAGCTTCAAAAGGTGTCAAAAATGAGATGAGCATGAAACGGTCTGAAAAATAGGAGAAGCATGAAGTGGTGTTCAAAACATGAAGAGCCTGAAAATGTTTGAAATATTTGAAGAGCTTCAAAATTTGTCAGAAATATGAGGAGCATGAAATGGTCTGAAATATAGGAGGAGCATGAAACGGTGTTCAAAAACATGAAGAGCCTGAAATGTTGTGAAAAATATGAAGAGCTTCAAAAGGTGTGAAAAATATGAAGAGCTTCAAAATGTGTCAAAAATATGAGGAGCATGAAACGGTCTGAAATATAGGAGGAGCATGAAACGGTGTTCAAAAACATTAAGAGCCTGCAATGGTGTGAAAAATATGAAGAGCTTCAAAAGCTGTCAAAAATATGAGGAGCATGAAACGGTCTGAAAAATAGGAGGAGCATGAAGCTGTGCTCAAATACATGAAGAGCCTGGGAAGGTGGGAAAAATATGAAGAGTTTCTAAATGTGTGAAAAATATGAGGAGCATGAACCGGTCTCAAAAATAGGAGGAGCATGAAGTGGTGTTGAAAAACATGAAGAGCCTGAAAAGGTGTGAAAAATATGAAGAGCTTCAAAAGGTGTCAATAATAAGAGGTGCGTGAAACAGTTTGAAATATAGGAGGAGCAAGAAACGATCTGAAAAATAGGAGGAGCATGAAGCGGTGTTGAAAAACATGAAGAGCCTGAAAAGGTGTGACAAATATAAAGAGATTCAAAAGGTGTGAAAAATATGAGGAGCCTTAAACGGTCTGAAAAATAGGAGAAGCATGAAACGGTGTTAGAAACATGAAGAGCATGAAAAGGTGTGAAAAAAAGGAAGAGCTTCAAAAGGTGTCAAAAATATGAGGAACATGAAACGTTTTGAAAAATAGAAGGAGCATGAATCGGTGTGGAAAAACATGAAGAGCCTGAAAAGGTGTGAAAAATATGAAGAGCTTCAAAAGGTGTGAAAAATATGAGGAGCAGGAAACGGTCTTAAAAATAGGAGGAGCATGAAACGGTGTTGAAAAACATGAAGAGCTTCAAAAGGTGTCCAAATATGAGGAGCATGAAACGGTCTGAAAAGTAGGAGGAGCATGAATCGGTGTTAAAGAACATGAAGAGCCTGAAAAGGTGTGAAATATATGAAGAGCTTCAAAAGGTGTCAAAAATATGAGGAGCATGAAACGGTCTGAAAAATAGGAGGAGAATGAAGTGGTTTTCAAAAACATGAAGAGCCTGAAAAGGTGTGAAAAATATGGAGAGCTTCAAAAGGTGTCAAAATATGAGCAGCATGAAACGGTCTGAAAAACAGGAGGAGCATGAAACAGTGTTCAAAAACAAGAAGAACCAGGAAAGGTGTGTAAAATATGAAGAGCTTCAAAAGGTGTCAAAAATATGAGGAGCATGAAACGGTCTAAAAAATAAGAGGAGCATGAAGTGGTGTTGCAAAAGAAGAAGACCCTGAAAAGGTGTGAAAAATATGAAGCGCTTCAAAAGTTGTCAAAAATAAGAGAAGCATGAAACGGTCTGAAAAATAAGAGGAGCATGAAACAGTGTTGAAAAACATGAAGAGCCTGAAAAGGTGTGAAATATATGAAGAGCTTCAAAAGATGTCAAAAATATTAAGAGCATGAAACGGTCTGAAAAATAGGAGGAGCATGCAGCGGTGTTGAAAACCATGAAGAGCCTGAAAACGTGTGAAAAATATGAAGAGTTTCAAAAGGTGTGAAATATATAGGAGCATGAAACTGTCTGAAAAATAGTATGAGAATGAAACGGTTTTGAAAAAGATGAAGAGCATGAAAACCTGTGAAAAATATGATGAGCTTCAGAAGGTGTCAAAAATATGAGGAGCATGAAACGTTTTGAAAAATAGGAGGAGCATGAAGCGTTGTTTAAAAACGTGAAGAACCTGAAATGGTGTGAATAATATGAAGAGCTTCAAAAGGTGTCAAAAATATGAGGAGCATGAAACAGACTGAAAAAAAATGAGGAGCATGAAACTGTGTTGAAAAACATGAAGAGATTGAAAATGTGTGAAAAATATGAAGAGCTTCAAAAGGTGTCAAAAATATGAGGAGCATGAAACGGTCTGAAAAATAAGAGGAGCATGAAGTGGTGTTGAAAAACAAGAAGAGCCTGAAAAGGTGTGAAAAATATGAAAGGCTTCAAAAGGTGTCAAAAATATTTGGAGCATGAAAAGGTCTGAAAAATAGTAGCAGCAAGAAACGGTGTTCAAAGACATGAAGAGCTTGAGAAGGTGTGAAAAATATGAAGAGCATCAAAAGGTGACAAAAATATTAACAGCATGAAACGTTCTGAAAAAAGGAGGAGCATGAGGCGGTGTTGAAAAACATGAAGAGACTGAAAAGGTGTGAAGAATATGAAGAGCTTCACAAGGTGTCAAACATATGAGGAGCACGAAACGGTCTGAAAAATAGGAGGAGCATGAAACGGTGTTGAAAAACATGAAAAGCGTGAAAAGGTGTGAAAAATAAGAAGACCTTCAAAAGATGTCAAATATATGAGGAGCACGAAACGGTCTGAAAAATATAAGGAGCATGAAACGGTGTTCAAAAACATGAAGAGCCTGAAACGGTGTGAAATACATGAAGAGCTTTAAAAGGTGTCAAATATATGAGGAGCATGAAACGGTCTGAAAATAGGAGGAGCATGAAACGGTGTTGAAAAACTTGAAAAGCATGAAAAGGTGTGAAAAATAAGAAGAGCTTCAAAAGATGTCAAATATATGAGGAGCAGGAAACGGTCTGAAAAATAGGAGAAGCATGAAATGGTGTTGAAAAACATGAAAAGCATGAAAAGGTGTGAAAAATAAGAAGAGCTTTAAAAGGTGTCAAATATGTGAGGAGCATGAAACGGTCGGAAAATAGGAGGAGCATAAAACGGTGTTGAAAAACATGAAAAGCATGAAAAGGTGTGAAAAATAAGAAGAGCTTCAAAAGATGTCAAATATATGAGGAGCAGGAAACGGTCTGAAAAATAGGAGGAGCATGAAACGGTGTTCAAAAACCTGAAGAGCCTGAAAAGGTGTGAAAAATATGAAGAGCATGAAAATGTGTGAAAAATATGAGGAGCATAAACTGTGTTCAAAAACATGAAGATCTACAAAAGGTGTGAAAAATATGAAGAGCGTCAAAATGTCTCAAAGAAATGAGGAGCATGAAACGGTCTGAAAATAGAAGGAGCATGAAGAGGTGTTGAAAAACATGAAGAACCTGAAAAGGTGTGAAAAATATGAAAAGCTTCAAAATGTGTCAAAAATATGAGGAGCATGAAACGGTCTGAAAAATAGGAGGAGCATTAAGCGGTGTTGAAAAACATGAAGAATCTGAAAAGCTGTGAAAAATATGAAAAGCTTCAAAAGGTGTGAAAAATATGAGGAGCAGGAAACGATCTTAAAAATAGGAGGAGCATGAAATGGTGTTGAAAAACATGAAAAGCGTGAAAAGGTGTGAAAAATAAGAAGACCTTCAAAAGATGTCAAATATATGAGGAGCACGAAACGGTCTGAAAAATATGAGGAGCATGAAACGGTGTTCAAAAACTTGAAGAGCCTGAAAAGGTGTGAAATATATGAAGAGCTTTAAAAGGTGTCAAATATATGAGGAGCATGAAACGGTCTGAAAATAGGAGGAGCATGAAACGGTGTTGAAAAACATGAAAAGCATGTAAAAGTGTGAAAAATAAGAAGAGCTTCAAAAGATGTCAAATATATGAGGAGCAGGAAACGGTCTGAAAAATAGGAGGAGCATGAAACGGTGTTCAAAAACCTGAAGAGCCTGAAAAGGTGTGAAAAATATGAAGAGCATGAAAATGTGTGAAAAATATGAGGAGCAAAAACTGTGTTCAAAAACATGAAGATCCACAAAAGGTGTGAAAAATATGAAGAGCTTCAAAATGTCTCAAAGAAATGAGGAGCATGAAACGGTTTGAAAATAGAAGGAGCATGAAGAGGTGTTCAAAAACATGAAGAGCCTGAAAAGGTGTGAAAAATATGAAGAGCTTCAAAATGTGTCAAAAATATGAGGAGCATGAAACGGTCTGAAAAATAGGAGGAGCATGAAGTGGTGTTGAAAAACATGAAGAGCCTGAAAAGGTGTGAAAAATATGAAGAGCTTCAAAAGGTGTCAAAAATATGAGGAGCATGAAAAGGTCTGGAAAATAGGAGGAGCATGAAGTGGTGTTGATAAAAGTGAAGAGCCTGAAAAGTTGTGAAAAATATGAAGTGCTTCCAAAGGTGTGAAAAATATGAAGAGCTTCAAAAGGTGTCAAAAAAATGACGAGCATGAAATGGTATGAAAAATAGAAGGAGCATGTAACGGTGTTCAAAAACATGAAGAGCCTGAAAAGGTGTGAAAAATATGAAAAGCTTCAAAAGGGATCAAAATTATGAGGGGCATGAAACGGTGTGAAAATGAGGAGGAGCTTGAAACAGTGTTCAAAAACATGAAGAGCCTGAAAAGTTGTGAAAAATATGAAGAGCCTCAAAAGGTGTCAAAAATATGAGCATCATGAAACGGTCTGAAAAATAGGAGGAGCATGAAGCGGTGTTGAAAAACATGAAGAGCCTAAAACGGTGTGAAATATATGAAGAGCTTCAAAAGGTGTCAAATGTGAGATGAGCATGAAACCTTCTGAAAATCAGGAGGAGCATGAAGCGCTGTTCAAAAACATGAAAAGCCTGAAAAGGTGTGAAAAATATGAAGAGCTTCAAAAGGTGTGAAATACATGAGGAGGATTAAACGGTCTGACAAATAGGAGAAGCATGAAGTTTTGTTCAAAAACATGAAGAGCCTGAAAAGTTGTGAAATATAAGAAGAGCTTCAAAAGGTGTCAAAAATATGAAGAGCTTCAAAAGGTGTCAAAAATATGAGGAGCATGATACGTTCTGAAAAATAGGAGGAGCGTGAAGTGCTTGTAAAAAACATGAAGAGCCTGAAAAGGTGTGCAAAATATGAAGAGCTTCAAAAGGTGTCAAAAATATGAGGAGCATGAAACGGTCTTAAAAATAGGAGAAAGATGAAGCGGTGTTCAAAAACATGAAGAAAATGATAAGGTGTGAAAAATAAGAAGAGCTTTAAAAGGTGTGAAAATTATGAGGAGCATGAAACGGTCTGAAAAATAGGAGGAGCATGAAGCGGTGTTCAAAAACATGAAGAGCCAGAAAAGGTGTGAAAAATATGAAGAGCTTCAAAAGGTGTGAAATACATGAGGAGCATGAAACGGTTTGAAAAATAGGAGGAGCATGAAGCGGTGTTCAAAAACCTGAAGAGCCTGAAAAGGTGTGCAAAATATGAAGAGCTTCAAAAGGTGTGAAATACAAGAGGAGCATGAAACGGTCTGAAAAATAGGAGGAGCAAGAAGCAGTGTTCAACAACATGAAGAGCCTGAAAAAGTCTGAAAAATATGAGGAGCTTCAAAAGGTTTCAAAAATATTAAGAGCATGAAACGGTCTGAAAAAAAGGAGGAGCATGAAGCGGTGTTCAAAAACATGAAGAGCCTGAAAAGGTGTGAAAAATATGAAGAGCTTCAAAAGGTGTGAAATACATGAGGAGTATGAAAAGGTCTGAAAAATAGGAGGAGCATGAAGCGGTGTTCAAAAACTTGAAGAGCCTGAAAACGTGTTAAAAATATGAAGAGCTTCAAAAGGTTTGAAAAATATGAAGAGCTTGAAAAGGTGTGAAGAATATGAAGAGCTTCAAAAGCTGTGAAAACTATAAGGAGCATGAAACGATCTGAAAAATAGGAGGAGTAAGAAGCATTGTTGAAATACATGAAGAGCCTGAAAACGTGTGAAGAATATGAAGAGCTCCAAAGGTGTGAAAAAAATGAAGAGTTTCAGAAGGTGTCAAAAATGAGATGAGCATGAAACGGTCTCAAAAATAGGAGCATGAAGTGCTGTTCAGAAACATGGAGAGCCTAAAAAGGTGTGAAAAATATGAAGAGCTTCAAAAGGTGTGAAATACATGAGGAGCATGTAACGTTCTGAAAAATAGGAGGAGCATGAGGCGGTGTTGAAAAACATGAAGAGCTTGAAAAGGTGTGAAAAATATGAAGAGCTTCAAAGGTGTCAAAAATATGAGGAGCTTGAAACGGTCTGAAAAATAGAAGGAGCATGAAGCTGTGTTCAAACACATGAAGAGCCTGAAAAGGTGTGAAAAACATGAAGAGCTTCAAAACGTGTGAAATACATGAGGAGCATGAAAAGGTCTGAAAAATAGGAGGAGCATGAAGAGGTGTTCAAAAACATGAAGAGGCTGATAAGGTGTGAAAAACATGAAGAGCTTCAAAAAGTTTGAAAAATAAGAGGAGCATGAAGCGGTGTTCAAAAACATGAAGAGCCTGAAAAAGTGTGAAAAATATGAAGAGCTTATGAAATTGTCAAAAATATGAGGAGCATGAAACGGTCTGAAAAATAGGAGGAGCATGAAACGGTGATCAAAAACATGAAGAGCCTGAAAACGTGTTAAAAATATGAAGAGCTTCAAACGGTGTGAAAAATATGAGGAGCATGAAACAGACTGAAAAAGATGAGGAGCATGAAGTGGTGTTCAAAAACATGTGCAGCCTGAAAAGCTGTGAAAAATATGAAGAGCTTCAAAAGGTGTGAAAAATAGGAGGAGCATGAAGCGTTGTTCAGAAACATGAAAAGCCTGAAAAAGTGTGAAAAATATGAAGAGCTTCAAAAGGTGTCAAAAATATGAGGAGCATGAAACGGTCTGAAAAATAGGAGAAGTAAGAAGCGTTATTGAAATACATGAAGAGCCTGAAAACGTGTCAAGAATATGAAGAGCTCAAAAGGTGTGAAAAAAATGAAGAGCTTCAGAAGGTGTCAAAAATGAGATGAGCATGAAACGGCCTCAAAAATAGGAGGAAAAGGAAGTGGTGTTCAGAAACATGGAGAGACTGAAAAGGTGTGAAAAATATGAAGAGCTTCAAAAGGTGTGAAAGACATGAGGAGCATGAAACGGTCTGAAAAATAGGAGGAGCATGAAGAGGTGTTCAAAAACCTGAAGAGCCTGAAAAGGGGTGAAAAATATGAAGAGCTTCAAAAGGTGTGAAAAACAGGAGGAACATGAAGCGGTGTTCAAAAATATGAAGAGCCTGAAAAGGTGTGAAAAATATGAAGTGCTTCAAAAGGTGTCAACAATATGAGGAGCATGAAACGGTCTGAAAAATAGGAGGAACAAGAAGCGGTGTTGAAAAACAAGAAGAGACGGAAAAGGTGTGAAAAATATGAAGAGCTTCAAAACGTGTCAAAAATATGAGGAGCACGAAACGGTCTGAAAAATAGGAGGAGCATGAAGCGGTGTTGAAAAACATGAAGAGCCTGAAAACGTGTGAAAAATATGAAGAGCTTCAAAAGGTATGAAAATATGAAGAGCTTCAAAAGTTGTCAAAAAAGAGATGAGCATGAAACGGTTTGAAAAATAGGAGCAGCATGAAGCGGTGTTGAAGAACATGAAGAGTCTGAAAAGGTGTGAAAAATATGAAGAGCTTCAAAAGGTGTCAAAAATATGAGGAGCATGAAACGGTCTGAAATATAGGAGGATCATCAAGCGGTGTTGAAAAACATGAAGAGCCTAAAAATGTGTGAAAAACGAGAAGAGCTTCAAAAGATGTCAAAAATATGAGGAGCATGAAACGGTCTGAAAAAATGAGGAGCATGAAGCGGTGTTAAAAAACATGAAGAGCCTGAAAAGAAGTGAAAAATATGAAGAGCTTCAAAAGGTGTGAAAAATATGAAGACCTTCAAAAGGTGTCAAAAATGACATGAGCATGAAACGCTCGGAAAAATAAGAGGAGCATGAAGCGGTGTTGAAAAACATGAAGAGCCTGAAAACCTGTGAAAAATAGGAAGAGCTTCAAAAGGTGTGAAAAATATGAAGAGCTTCAATAAATGTCAAAAATATGAGGAGCATGAAATGGTCTCAAATATAGGAGAATCATGCAGCGGTGTTGAAAACTATAAACACCTGAAAAAGTGTGAAAAATATGAAGAGCTTCAAAAGGTGTCAAAAATATGAGTATCATGAAATGGTCTGAAAAACAGGAGCAGCATGAAACAGTGTTCAAAAACATGAAGACATTGAAAAGGTGTGAAAAATATGAAGAGGTTCAAAAGGTGTGAAATACATGAGGATCATGAAACGGTCTGAAAAATATGAGGAGCATGAAGCGGTGTTCAAAAACATGAGGAGCCTGAAAAGGTGAGAAAAATATGAAGAGCTTCAAAAGGTGTGAGAAATGTGAGGAGCATGAAGCGGTGTTCAAATACATGAAAAGCCTGAAAAGGTGTGAAAAATATGAAGAGCTTCAAAAGGTTTCAAAAATATGAGGAGCTTGAAATGGTCTGAAAAATAGGACGAGCATGAAACGGTGTTCAAAAACATGAAGAGCATGAAAAGGTGTGAAAATTATGAAGAGCTTCAAAAGGTGTGAAAAACATGAGGAGAATGAAACGGTCTGAAAAATAGGAGGAGCATGAAGGAGTGTTCAAAACATGAAGAGCCTGAAAAAGTGTGAAAAATATGAAGATCTTCAAAAGTTTGAAAAATATGAAGACCCTGAAAAGGTGTCAAAAATGAGATGAGCATGAAACAGTCTGAAAAGTAGGAGGAGCATGAAGTGTTGTTCAAAAACGTGAAGAGCCTGAAAAGGTGTGAAAATTATGAAGAGCTTCAAAAAGTGTGAAATACCTGAGGAGCATGAAACGGTCTGAAAAATAGGAGGAGCATGAAGCGGTGTTCAAAAACATGAAGAGCCTGAAAAAGTGTGAAAAATATGAAGAGCTTATAAAATTGTCAAAAATATGAGGAGCATGAAGAGATGTTCAAAAACATGAAGAGGCTGATAAGGTGTGAAAAACATGAAGAGCTTCAAAAGGTTTGAAAAATAGGAGGAGCATGAAGCGGTGCTAAAAAACATGAAGAGCCTGAAAAAGTGTGAAAAATATGAAGAGCTTCAAAAAGTTTGAAAAATAGGAGGAGCATGAAGCGGTGTTTAAAAACATGAAGAGCCTAAAAAAGTGTGAAAAATATGAAGAGCTTATAAAATTGTCAAAAATATGAGGAGCATGAAACGGTCTTAAAAAGATGAGGAGCATGAAGTGGTCTTCAAAATCATGTACAGCCTGAAAAGGTGTGAAAAATATGAAGAGCTTCAAAAGGTGTGAAAAACAGGAGGAACATGAAAAGGTCTGAAAAATAGGAGTAGCATGAAGAGGTGTTCAAAAACATGAAGAGGCTGATAAGGTGTGAAAAACATGAAGAGCTTCAAAAAGTTTGAAAAATAGGAGGAGCATGAAGCGGTGTTTAAAAACATGAAGAGCCTAAAAAAGTGTGAAAAATATGAAGAGCTTATAAAATTGTCAAAAATATGAGGAGCATGAAACGGTCTGAAAAATAGCAGGAGCATGAAACGGTGATCAAAAACATGAAGAGCCTGAAAACTTGTGAAAAATATGAAGAGCTTATAAAATTGTCAAAAATATGAGGAGCATGAAGAGATGTTCAAAAACATGAAGAGGCTGATAAGGTGTGAAAAACATGAAGAGCTTCAAAAGGTTTGAAAAATAGGAGGAGCAAGAAGCGGTGCTAAAAAACATGAAGAGCCTGAAAAAGTGTGAAAAATATGAAGAGCTTATAAAATTGTCAAAAATATGAGGAGCATGAAACGGTCTGAAAAATACGAGCAGCCTGAAACCGTCTGACAAATAGGAGGAACATGAAGCGGTGTTCAAAAACATGAAGGGCCTGAAAACGTGTGAAAAATATGAAGAGCTTCAAAAGGAGTCAAAAATATGCGGAGCCTGAAATGATCTGAAAAATAGGAGGAGCATGAAGCGGAGTTGAAAAATATGAAGAGCCGGAAAAGGTGTGAAAAATGCGAAGAGCTTCAAAAGGTGTCAAAAATATGAGGAGCATGAAACGCTCTGAAATATAGGAGGATCATGAAGCGGTGTTGAAAAACATGAAGAGCCTGAAAAGGTGTGATAAATGTGAAGAGCTTCAAAAGGTGTCAAAATATGAGGAGTATGAAACGGTCTGAAAAATAGGAGAAGCATGAAACGGTGATCAAAAACATGAAGAATCTGAAAACGTGTGAAAAATATGAAGAGCTTCAAACGGTGTGAAAATTATCAGGAGCATGAAACGGTCTGAGAAAGATGAGGAGCATGAAGTGGTCTTCAAAAACATGTACAGCCTGAAAAGGTGTGAAAAATATGAAGAGCTTCAATAGGTGTGAAAAACAGGAGGAACATGAACCGGCGTTCAAAAATATGAAGAGCCTGAAAAGGTGTGAAAAATATGAAGTGCTTCAAAAGGTGTCAACAATATGAGGAGCATGAAACGGTCTGAAAAATAGGAGGAGCAAGAAGCGGTGTTGAAAAACAAGGAGAGACGGAAAAGGTGTGAAAAATATGAAGAGCTTCAAAAGGTTTCAAAAATATGAGGAGCTTGAAATGGTCTGAAAAATAGGACGAGCATGAAACGGTGTTCAAAAACATGAAGAGCATGAAAAGGTGTGAAAATTATGAAGAGCTTCAAAAGGTGTGAAAAACATGAGGAGAATGAAACGGTCTGAAAAATAGGAGGAGCATGAAGCAGTGTTCAAAACATGAAGAGCCTGAAAAAGTGTGAAAAATATGAAGATCTTCAAAAGTTTGAAAAATATGAAGACCCTGAAAAGGTGTCAAAAATGAGATGAGCATGAAACAGTCTGAAAAGTAGGAGGAGCATGAAGTGTTGTTCAAAAAGGTGAAGAGCCTGAAAAGGTGTGAAAAATATGAAGAGCTTCAAAAGGTGTGAAATACCTGAGGAGCATGAAACGGTCTGAAAAATAGGAGGAGCATGAAGTGTTGTTCAAAACATGAAGAGCCTGAAAAAGTGTGAAAAATATGAAGAGCTTCAAAAAATGTCAAAAATATGAGGAGCATGAAATGGTCTCAAATATAGGAGAATCATGCAGCGGTGTTTAAAACTATAAACAGCCTGAAAAAGTGTGAAAAACATGAAGAGCTTCAAAAGGTTTGAAAAATAGGGGGAGCATGAAGCGGTGCTCAAAAACATGAAGAGCCTGAAAAAGTGTGAAAAATATGAAGAGCTTATAAAATTGTCAAAAATATGAGGAGCATGAAGAGATGTTCAAAAACATGAAGAGGCTGATAAGGTGTGAAAAACATGAAGAGCTTCAAAAGGTTTGAAAAATAGGAGGAGCATGAAGCGGTGTTCAAAAACATGAAGGGCCTGAAAACGTGTGAAAAATATGAAGAGCTTCAAAAGGAGTCAAAAATATGCGGAGCCTGAAACGATCTGAAAAATAGGAGGAGCATGAAGCGGTGTTGAAAAACATGAAGAGCCGGAAAAGGTGTGAAAAATAAGAGGAGCATGAAACGCTCTGAAATATACGTGGATCATGAAGCGGTGTTGAAAAACATGAAGAGCCTGAAAAGGTGTGATAAATGTGAAGAGCTTCAAAAGGTGTCAAAAATATGAGGAGCATGAAACGGTCTGAAAAATAGGAGGAGCATGAAACGGTGATCAAAATCATGAAGAATCTGAAAACGTGTGAAAAATATGAAGAGCTTCAAACGGTGTGAAAAATATCAGGAGCATGAAACGGTCTTAAAAAGATGAGGAGCATGAAGTGGTCTTCAAAAACATGTACAGCCTGAAAAGGTGTGAAAAATATGAAGAGCTTCAAAAGGTGTGAAAAACAGGAGGAACAAGAAAAGGTCTGAAAAATAGGAGTAGCATGAAGAGGTGTTCAAAAACATGAAGAGGCTGATAAGGTGTGAAAAACATGAAGAGCTTCAAAAAGTTTGAAAAATAGGAGGAGCATGAAGCGGTGTTTAAAAACATGAAGAGCCTAAAAAAGTGTGAAAAATATGAAGAGCTTATAAAATTGTCAAAAATATGAGGAGCATGAAACGGTCTGAAAAATAGCAGGAGCATGAAACGGTGATCAAAAACATGAAGAGCCTGAAAACGTGTGAAAAATATGAAGAGCTTATAAAATTGTCAAAAATATGAGGAGCATGAAGAGATGTTCAAAAACATGAAGGGGCTGATAAGGTGTGAAAAACATGAAGAGCTTCAAAAGGTTTGAAAAATAGGAGGAGCATGAAGCGGTGCTAAAAAACATGAAGAGCCTGAAAAAGTGTGAAAAATATGAAGAGCTTATAAAATTGTCAAAAATATGAGGAGCATGAAACGGTCTGAAAAATACGAGCAGCCTGAAACCGTCTGACAAATAGGAGGAGCATGAAGCGGTGTTCAAAAACATGAAGGGCCTGAAAACGTGTGAAAAATATGAAGAGCTTCAAAAGGAGTCAAAAATATGCGGAGCCTGAAATGATCTGAAAAATAGGAGGAGCATGAAGCGGAGTTGAAAAACATGAAGAGCCGGAAAAGGTGTGAAAAATGTGAAGAGCTTCAAAAGGTGTCAAAAATATGAGGAGCATGAAACGCTCTGAAATATAGGAGGATCATGAAGCGGTGTTGAAAAACATGAAGAGCCTGAAAAGGTGTGATAAATGTGAAGAGCTTCAAAAGGTGTCAAAAATATGAGGAGTATGAAACGGTCTGAAAAATAGGAGGAGCATGAAACGGTGATCAAAAACATGAAGAATCTGAAAACGTGTGAAAAATATGAAGAGCTTCAAACGGTGTGAAAATTATCAGGAGCATGAAACGGTCTGAGAAAGATGAGGAGCATGAAGTGGTCTTCAAAAACATGTACAGCCTGAAAAGGTGTGAAAAATATGAAGAGCTTCAATAGGTGTGAAAAACAGGAGGAAAATGAACCGGCGTTCAAAAATATGAAGAGCCTGAAAAGGTGTGAAAAATATGAAGTGCTTCAAAAGGTGTCAACAATATGAGGAGCATGAAACGGTCTGAAAAATAGGAGGAGCAAGAAGCGGTGTTGAAAAACAAGAAGAGACGGAAAAGGTGTGAAAAATATGAAGAGCTTCAAAAGGTTTCAAAAATATGAGGAGCTTGAAATGGTCTGAAAAATAGGACGAGCATGAAACGGTGTTCAAAAACATGAAGAGCATGAAAAGGTGTGAAAATTATGAAGAGCTTCAAAAGGTGTGAAAAACATGAGGAGAATGAAACGGTCTGAAAAATAGGAGGAGCATGAAGCAGTGTTCAAAACATGAAGAGCCTGAAAAAGTGTGAAAAATATGAAGATCTTCAAAAAATGTCAAAAATATGAGGAGCATGAAATGGTCTCAAATATAGGAGAATCATGCAGCGGTGTTTAAAACTATAAACAGCCTGAAAAAGTGTGAAAAACATGAAGAGCTTCAAAAGGTTTGAAAAATAGGAGGAGCATGAAGCGGTGCTCAAAAACATGAAGAGCCTGAAAAAGTGTGAAAAATATGAAGAGCTTATAAAATTGTCAAAAATATGAGGAGCATGAAGAGATGTTCAAAAACATGAAGAGGCTGATAAGGTGTGAAAAACATGAAGAGCTTCAAAAGGTTTGAAAAATAGCAGGAGCATGAAGCGGTGCTCAAAAACATGAAGAGCCTGAAAAAGTGTGAAAAATATGAAGAGCTTATAAAATTGTCAAAAATATGAGGAGCATGAAGAGATGTTCAAAAACATGAAGAGGCTGATAAGGTGTGAAAAACATGAAGAGCTTCAAAAGGTTTGAAAAATAGGAGGAGCATGAAGCGGTGTTCAAAAACATGAAGGGCCTGAAAACGTGTGAAAAATATGAAGAGCTTCAAAAGGAGTCAAAAATATGCGGAGCCTGAAACGATCTGAAAAATAGGAGGAGCATGAAGCGGTGTTGAAAAACATGAAGAGCCTGAAAAGGTGTGATAAATGTGAAGAGCTTCAAAAGGTGTCAAAAATATGAGGAGCATGAAACGCTCTGAAATATAGGTGGATCATGAAGCGGTGTTGAAAAACATGAAGAGCCTGAAAAGGTGTGATAAATGTGAAGAGCTTCAAAAGGTGTCAAAAATATGAGGAGCATGAAACGGTCTGAAAAATAGGAGGAGCATGAAACGGTGATCAAAATCATGAAGAATCTGAAAACGTGTGAAAAATATGAACAGC
The DNA here is from genome assembly GCF_033118175.1 of Dama dama. NCBI lineage: Eukaryota > Metazoa > Chordata > Mammalia > Artiodactyla > Cervidae > Dama > Dama dama. The sequence goes on from NW_026870935.1 coordinate 1,140,923, forward strand.
TTCAAACGGTGTGAAAAATATCAGGAGCATGAAACGGTCTGAAAAAGATGAGGAGCATGAAGTGGTCTTCAAAAACATGTACAGCCTGAAAAGGTGTGAAAAATATGAAGAGCTTCAAAAGGTGTGAAAAACAGGAGGAACATGAAGCGGTGTTCAAAAATATGAAGAGCCTGAAAAGGTGTGAAAAATATGAAGTGCTTCAAAAGGTGTCAACAATATGAGGAGCATGAAACGGTCTGAAAAATAGGAGGAGCAAGAAGCGGTGTTGAAAAACAAGAAGAGACGGAAAAGGTGTGAAAAATATGAAGAGCTTCAAAAGGTTTCCAAAATATGAGGAGCTTGAAATGGTCTGAAAAATAGGATGAGCATGAAACTGTGTTCAAAAACATGAAGAGCATGAAAAGGTGTGAAAATTATGAAGAGCTTCAAAAGGTGTGAAAAACATGAGGAGAATGAAACGGTCTGAAAAATAGGAGAAGCATGAAGCAGTGTTCAAAACATGAAGAGCCTGAAAAAGTGTGAAAAATATGAAGATCTTCAAAAGTTTAAAAATATGAAGACCCTGAAAAGGTGTCAAAAATGAGATGAGCATGAAACAGTCTGAAAAGTAGGAGGAGCATGAAGTGTTGTTCAAAAACGTGAAGAGCCTGAAAAGGTGTGAAAAATATGAAGAGCTTCAAAAGGTGTGAAATATCTGAGGAGCATGAAACGGTCTGAAAAATAGGAGGAGCATGAAGCGGTGTTCAAAACATGAAGAGCCTGAAAAAGTGTGAAAAATATGAAGAGCTTCAAAAGGTTTGAAAAATAGGAGGAGCATGAAGCGGTGTTCAAAAACATGAAGAGCCTGAAAAAGTGTGAAAAATATGAAGAGCTTATAAAATTGTCAAAAATATGAGGAGCATGAAGAGATGTTCAAAAACATGAAGAGGCTGATAAGGTGTGAAAAACATGAAGAGCTTCAAAAGGTTTGAAAAATAGGAGGAGCATGAAGCAGTGCTCAAAAACATGAAGAGCCTGTAAAAGTGTGAAAAATATGAAGAGTTTATAAAATTGTCAAAAATATGAGGAGCATGAAACGGTCTGAAAAATACGAGCAGCCTGAAACCGTCTGAAAAATAGGAGGAGCATGAAGCGGAGTTCAAAAACATGAAGGGCCAGAAAACGTGTGAAAAATATGAAGAGCTTCAAAAGGAGTCAAAAATATGCGGAGCCTGAAACGTTCTGAAAAATAGGAGGAGCATGAAGCGGAGTTGAAAAACATGAAGAGCCGGAAAAGGTGTGAAAAATGTGAAGAGCTTCAAAAGGTGTCAAAAATATGAGGAGCATGAAACGCTCTGAAATATAGGAGGATCATGAAGCGGTGTTGAAAAACATGAAGAGCCTGAAAAGGTGTGATAAATGTGAAGAGCTTCAAAAGGTGTCAAAAATATGAGGAGTATGAAACGGTCTGAAAAATAGGAGGAGCATGAAACGGTGATCAAAAACATGAAGAATCTGAAAACGTGTGAAAAATATGAAGAGCTTCAAACGGTGTGAAAATTATCAGGAGCATGAAACGGTCTGAGAAAGGTGAGGAGCATGAAGTGGTCTTCAAAAACATGTACAGCCTGAAAAGGTGTGAAAAATATGAAGAGCTTCAATAGGTGTGAAAAACAGGAGGAACATGAACCGGCGTTCAAAAATATGAAGAGCCTGAAAAGGTGTGAAAAATATGAAGTGCTTCAAAAGGTGTCAACAATATGAGGAGCATGAAACGGTCTGAAAAATAGGAGGAGCAAGAAGCGGTGTTGAAAAACAAGAAGAGACGGAAAAGGTGTGAAAAATATGAAGAGCTTCAAAAGGTTTCAAAAATATGAGGAGCTTGAAATGGTCTGAAAAATAGGACGAGCATGAAACGGTGTTCAAAAACATGAAGAGCATGAAAAGGTGTGAAAATTATGAAGAGCTTCAAAAGGTGTGAAAAACATGAGGAGAATGAAACGGTCTGAAAAATAGGAGGAGCATGAAGCAGTGTTCAAAACATGAAGAGCCTGAAAAAGTGTGAAAAATATGAAGATCTTCAAAAGTTTGAAAAATATGAAGACCCTGAAAAGGTGTCAAAAATGAGATGAGCATGAAACAGTCTGAAAAGTAGGAGGAGCATGAAGTGTTGTTCAAAAAGGTGAAGAGCCTGAAAAGGTGTGAAAAATATGAAGAGCTTCAAAAGGTGTGAAATACCTGAGGAGCATGAAACGGTCTGAAAAATAGGAGGAGCATGAAGTGTTGTTCAAAACATGAAGAGCCTGAAAAAGTGTGAAAAATATGAAGAGCTTCAAAAAATGTCAAAAATATGAGGAGCATGAAATGGTCTCAAATATAGGAGAATCATGCAGCGGTGTTTAAAACTATAAACAGCCTGAAAAAGTGTGAAAAACATGAAGAGCTTCAAAAGGTTTGAAAAATAGGAGGAGCATGAAGCGGTGCTCAAAAACATGAAGAGCCTGAAAAAGTGTGAAAAATATGAAGAGCTTATAAAATTGTCAAAAATATGAGGAGCATGAAGAGATGTTCAAAAACATGAAGAGGCTGATAAGGTGTGAAAAACATGAAGAGCTTCAAAAGGTTTGAAAAATAGGAGGAGCATGAAGCGGTGCTCAAAAACATGAAGAGCCTGAAAAAGTGTGAAAAATATGAAGAGCTTATAAAATTGTCAAAAATATGAGGAGCATGAAGAGATGTTCAAAAACATGAAGAGGCTGATAAGGTGTGAAAAACATGAAGAGCTTCAAAAGGTTTGAAAAATAGGAGGAGCATGAAGCGGTGTTCAAAAACATGAAGGGCCTGAAAACGTGTGAAAAATATGAAGAGCTTCAAAAGGAGTCAAAAATATGCGGAGCCTGAAACGATCTGAAAAATAGGAGGAGCATGAAGCGGTGTTGAAAAACATGAAGAGCCGGAAAAGGAGTGAAAAATAAGAGGAGCATGAAACGCTCTGAAATATAGGTGGATCATGAAGCGGTGTTGAAAAACATGAAGAGCCTGAAAAGGTGTGATAAATGTGAAGAGCTTCAAAAGGTGTCAAAAATATGAGGAGCATGAAACGGTCTGAAAAATAGGAGGAGCATGAAACGGTGATCAAAATCATGAAGAATCTGAAAACGTGTGAAAAATATGAAGAGCTTCAAACGGTGTGAAAAATATCAGGAGCATGAAACGGTCTTAAAAAGATGAGGAGCATGAAGTGGTCTTCAAAAACATGTACAGCCTGAAAAGGTGTGAAAAATATGAAGAGCTTCAAAAGGTGTGAAAAACAGGAGGAACATGAAAAGGTCTGAAAAATAGGAGTAGCATGAAGAGGTGTTCAAAAACATGAAGAGGCTGATAAGGTGTGAAAAACATGAAGAGCTTCAAAAAGTTTGAAAAATAGGAGGAGCATGAACCGGTGTTTAAAAACATGAAGAGCCTAAAAAAGTGTGAAAAATATGAAGAGCTTATAAAATTGTCAAAAATATGAGGAGCATGAAACGGTCTGAAAAATAGCAGGAGCATGAAACGGTGATCAAAAACATGAAGAGCCTGAAAACGTGTGAAAAATATGAAGAGCTTATAAAATTGTCAAAAATATGAGGAGCATGAAGAGATGTTCAAAAACATGAAGAGGCTGATAAGGTGTGAAAAACATGAAGAGCTTCAAAAGGTTTGAAAAATAGGAGGAGCATGAAGCGGTGCTAAAAAACACGAAGAGCCTGAAAAAGTGTGAAAAATATGAAGAGCTTATAAAATTGTCAAAAATATGAGGAGCATGAAACGGTCTGAAAAATAGGAGGAGCATGAAGCGGTGTTCAAAACATGAAGAGCCTGAAAAAGTGTGAAAAATATGAAGAGCTTCAAAAGGTTTGAAAAATAGGAGGAGCATGAAGCGGTGTTCAAAAACATGAAGAGCCTGAAAAAGTGTGAAAAATATGAAGAGCTTATAAAATTGTCAAAAATATGAGGAGCATGAAGAGATGTTCAAAAACATGAAGAGGCTGATAAGGTGTGAAAAACATGAAGAGCTTCAAAAGGTTTGAAAAATAGGAGGAGCATGAAGCAGTGCTCAAAAACATGAAGAGCCTGAAAAAGTGTGAAAAATATGAAGAGTTTATAAAATTGTCAAAAATATGAGGAGCATGAAACGGTCTGAAAAATACGAGCAGCCTGAAACCGTCTGAAAAATAGGAGGAGCATGAAGCGGTGTTCAAAAACATGAAGGGCCTGAAAACGTGTGAAAAATATGAAGAGCTTCAAAAGGAGTCAAAAATATGCGGAGCCTGAAACGATCTGAAAAATAGGAGGAGCATGAAGCGGAGTTGAAAAACATGAAGAGCCGGAAAAGGTGTGAAAAATGTGAAGAGCTTCAAAAGGTGTCAAAAATATGAGGAGCATGAAACGCTCTGAAATATAGGAGGATCATGAAGCGGTGTTGAAAAACATGAAGAGCCTGAAAAGGTGTGATAAATGTGAAGAGCTTCAAAAGGTGTCAAAAATATGAGGAGTATGAAACGGTCTGAAAAATAGGAGGAGCATGAAACGGTGATCAAAAACATGAAGAATCTGAAAACTTGTGAAAAATATGAAGAGCTTCAAACGGTGTGAAAATTATCAGGAGCATGAAACGGTCTGAGAAAGGTGAGGAGCATGAAGAGGTCTTCAAAAACATGTACAGCCTGAAAAGGTGTGAAAAATATGAAGAGCTTCAATAGGTCTGAAAAACAGGAGGAACATGAAGCGGCGTTCAAAAATATGAAGAACCTGAAAAGGTGTGAAAAATATGAAGTGCTTCAAAAGGTGTCAACAATATGAGGAGCATGAAACGGTCTGAAAAATAGGAGGAGCAAGAAGCGGTGTTGAAAAACAAGAAGAGACGGAAAAGGTGTGAAAAATATGAAGAGCTTCAAAAGGTTTCAAAAATATGAGGAGCTTGAAATGGTCTGAAAAATAGGACGAGCATGAAACGGTGTTCAAAAACATGAAGAGCATGAAAAGGTGTGAAAATTATGAAGAGCTTCAAAAGGTGTGAAAAACATGAGGAGAATGAAACGGTCTGAAAAATAGGAGGAGCATGAAGCAGTGTTCAAAACATGAAGAGCCTGAAAAAGTGTGAAAAATATGAAGATCTTCAAAAGTTTGAAAAATATGAAGACCCTGAAAAGGTGTCAAAAATGAGATGAGCATGAAACAGTCTGAAAAGTAGGAGGAGCATGAAGTGTTGTTCAAAAAGGTGAAGAGCCTGAAAAGGTGTGAAAAATATGAAGAGCTTCAAAAGGTGTGAAATACCTGAGGAGCATGAAACGGTCTGAAAAATAGGAGGAGCATGAAGTGTTGTTCAAAACATGAAGAGCCTGAAAAAGTGTGAAAAATATGAAGAGCTTCAAAAAATGTCAAAAATATGAGGAGCATGAAATGGTCTCAAATATAGGAGAATCATGCAGCGGTGTTTAAAACTATAAACAGCCTGAAAAAGTGTGAAAAACATGAAGAGCTTCAAAAGGTTTGAAAAATAGGAGGAGCATGAAGCGGTGCTCAAAAACATGAAGAGCCTGAAAAAGTGTGAAAAATATGAAGAGCTTATAAAATTGTCAAAAATATGAGGAGCATGAAGAGATGTTCAAAAACATGAAGAGGCTGATAAGGTGTGAAAAACATAAAGAGCTTCAAAAGGTTTGAAAAATAGGAGGAGCATGAAGCGGTGTTCAAAAACATGAAGAGCCTGAAAAAGTGTGAAAAATATGAAGAGCTTATAAAATTGTCAAAAATATGAGGAGCATGAACAGATGTTTAAAAACATGAAGAGGCTGATAAGGTGTGAAAAACATGAAGAGCTTCAAAAGGTTTGAAAAATAGGAGGAGCATGAAGCGGTGTTCAAAAACATGAAGGGCCTGAAATCGTGTGAAAAATATGAAGAGCTTCAAAAGGAGTCAAAAATATGCGGAGCCTGAAACGATCTGAAAAATAGGAGGAGCATGAAGCGGTGTTGAAAAACATGAAGAGCCTGAAATGGTGTGATAAATGTGAAGAGCTTCAAAAGGTGTCAAAAATATGAGGAGCATGAAACGCTCTGAAATATAGGTGGATCATGAAGCGGTGTTGAAAAACATGAAGAGCCTGAAAAGGTGTGATAAATGTGAAGAGCTTCAAAAGGTGTCAAAAATATGAGGAGCATGAAACGGTCTGAAAAATAGGAGGAGCATGAAACGGTGATCAAAATCATGAAGAATCTGAAAACGTGTGAAAAATATGAACAGCTTCAAACGGTGTGAAAAATATCAGGAGCATGAAACGGTCTGAAAAAGATGAGGAGCATGAAGTGGTCTTCAAAAACATGTACAGCCTGAAAAGGTGTGAAAAATATGAAGAGCTTCAAAAGGTGTGAAAAACAGGAGGAACATGAAGCGGTGTTCAAAAATATGAAGAGCCTGAAAAGGTGTGAAAAATATGAAGTGCTTCAAAAGGTGTCAAAAATATGAGGAGCATGAAACGGTCTGAAAAATAGGAGGAGCAAGAAGCGGTGTTGAAAAACAAGAAGAGACGGAAAAGGTGTGAAAAATATGAAGAGCTTCAAAAGGTTTCCAAAATATGAGGAGCTTGAAATGGTCTGAAAAATAGGACGAGCATGAAACGGTGTTCAAAAACATGAAGAGCATGAAAAGGTGTGAAAATTATGAAGAGCTTCAAAAGGTGTGAAAAACATGAGGAGAATGAAACGGTCTGAAAAATAGGAGGAGCATGAAGCAGTGTTCAAAACATGAAGAGCCGGAAAAAGTGTGAAAAATATGAAGATCTTCAAAAGTTTGAAAAATATGAAGACCCTGAAAAGGTGTCAAAAATGAGATGAGCATGAAACAGTCTGAAAAGTAGGAGGAGCATGAAGTGTTGTTCAAAAACGTGAAGAGCCTGAAAAGGTGTGAAAAATATGAAGAGCTTCAAAAGGTGTGAAATATCTGAGGAGCATGAAACGGTCTGAAAAATAGGAGGAGCATGAAGCGGTGTTCAAAACATGAAGAGCCTGAAAAAGTGTGAAAAATATGAAGAGCTTCAAAAGGTTTGAAAAATAGGAGGAGCATGAAGCGGTGTTCAAAAACATGAAGAGCCTGAAAAAGTGTGAAAAATATGAAGAGCTTATAAAATTGTCAAAAATATGAGGAGCATGAAGAGATGTTCAAAACCATGAAGAGGCTGATAAGGTGTGAAAAACATGAAGAGCTTCAAAAGGTTTGAAAAATAGGAGGAGCATGAAGCAGTGCTCAAAAACATGAAGAGCCTGAAAAAGTGTGAAAAATATGAAGAGTTTATAAAATTGTCAAAAATATGAGGAGCATGAAACGGTCTGAAAAATACGAGCAGCCTGAAACCGTCTGAAAAATAGGAGGAGCATGAAGCGGTGTTCAAAAACATGAAGGGCCTGAAAACGTGTGAAAAATATGAAGAGCTTCAAAAGGAGTCAAAAATATGCGGAGCCTGAAACGATCTGAAAAATAGGAGGAGCATGAAGCGGAGTTGAAAAACATGAAGAGCCGGAAAAGGTGTGAAAAATGTGAAGAGCTTCAAAAGGTGTCAAAAATATGAGGAGCATGAAACGCTCTGAAATATAGGAGGATCATGAAGCGGTGTTGAAAAACATGAAGAGCCTGAAAAGGTGTGATAAATGTGAAGAGCTTCAAAAGGTGTCAAAAATATGAGGAGTATGAAACGGTCTGAAAAATAGGAGGAGCATGAAACGGTGATCAAAAACATGAAGAATCTGAAAACTTGTGAAAAATATGAAGAGCTTCAAACGGTGTGAAAATTATCAGGAGCATGAAACGGTCTGAGAAAGGTGAGGAGCATGAAGAGGTCTTCAAAAACATGTACAGCCTGAAAAGGTGTGAAAAATATGAAGAGCTTCAATAGGTGTGAAAAACAGGAGGAACATGAAGCGGCGTTCAAAAATATGAAGAGCCTGAAAAGGTGTGAAAAATATGAAGTGCTTCAAAAGGTGTCAACAATATGAGGAGCATGAAACGGTCTGAAAAATAGGAGGAGCAAGAAGCGGTGTTGAAAAACAAGAAGAGACGGAAAAGGTGTGAAAAATATGAAGAGCTTCAAAAGGTTTCAAAAATATGAGGAGCTTGAAATGGTCTGAAAAATAGGACGAGCATGAAACGGTGTTCAAAAACATGAAGAGCATGAAAAGGTGTGAAAATTATGAAGAGCTTCAAAAGGTGTGAAAAACATGAGGAGAATGAAACGGTCTGAAAAATAGGAGGAGCATGAAGCAGTGTTCAAAACATGAAGAGCCTGAAAAAGTGTGAAAAATAGGAAGATCTTCAAAAGTTTGAAAAATATGAAGCCCCTGAAAAGGTGTCAAAAATGAGATGAGCATGAAACAGTCTGAAAAGTAGGAGGAGCATGAAGTGTTGTTCAAAAAGGTGAAGAGCCTGAAAAGGTGTGAAAAATATGAAGAGCTTCAAAAGGTGTGAAATACCTGAGGAGCATGAAACGGTCTGAAAAATAGGAGGAGCATGAAGTGTTGTTCAAAACATGAAGAGCCTGAAAAAGTGTGAAAAATATGAAGAGCTTCAAAAAATGTCAAAAATATGAGGAGCATGAAATGGTCTCAAATATAGGAGAATCATGCAGCGGTGTTTAAAACTATAAACAGCCTGAAAAAGTGTGAAAAACATGAAGAGCTTCAAAAGGTTTGAAAAATAGGAGGAGCATGAAGCGGTGCTCAAAAACATGAAGAGCCTGAAAAAGTGTGAAAAATATGAAGAGCTTATAAAATTGTCAAAAATATGAGGAGCATGAAGAGATGTTCAAAAACATGAAGAGGCTGATAAGGTGTGAAAAACATGAAGAGCTTCAAAAGGTTTGAAAAATAGGAGGAGCATGAAGCGGTGCTCAAAAACATGAAGAGCCTGAAAAAGTGTGAAAAATATGAAGAGCTTATAAAATTGTCAAAAATATGAGGAGCATGAAGAGATGTTCAAAAACATGAAGAGGCTGATAAGGTGTGAAAAACATGAAGAGCTTCAAAAGGTTTGAAAAATAGGAGGAGCATGAAGCGGTGTTCAAAAACATGAAGGGCCTGAAAACGTGTGAAAAATATGAAGAGCTTCAAAAGGAGTCAAAAATATGCGGAGCCTGAAACGATCTGAAAAATAGGAGGAGCATGAAGCGGTGTTGAAAAACATGAAGAGCCTGAAAAGGTGTGATAAATGTGAAGAGCTTCAAAAGGTGTCAAAAATATGAGGAGCATGAAACGCTCTGAAATATAGGTGGATCATGAAGCGGTGTTGAAAAATATGAAGAGCCTGAAAAGGTGTGATAAATGTGAAGAGCTTCAAAAGGTGTCAAAAATATGAGGAGCATGAAACGGTCTGAAAAATAGGAGGAGCATGAAACGGTGATCAAAATCATGAAGAATCTGAAAACGTGTGAAAAATATGAACAGCTTCAAACGGTGTGAAAAATATCAGGAGCATGAAACGGTCTGAAAAAGATGAGGAGCATGAAGTGGTCTTCAAAAACATGTACAGCCTGAAAAGGTGTGAAAAATATGAAGAGCTTCAAAAGGTGTGAAAAACAGGAGGAACATGAAGCGGTGTTCAAAAATATGAAGAGCCTGAAAAGGTGTGAAAAATATGAAGTGCTTCAAAAGGTGTCAACAATATGAGGAGCATGAAACGGTCTGAAAAATAGGAGGAGCAAGAAGCGGTGTTGAAAAACAAGAAGAGACGGATAAGGTGTGAAAAATATGAAGAGCTTCAAAAGGTTTCCAAAATACGAGGAGCTTGAAATGGTCTGAAAAATAGGACGAGCATGAAACGGTGTTCAAAAACATGAAGAGCATGAAAAGGTGTGAAAATTATGAAGAGCTTCAAAAGGTGTGAAAAACATGAGGAGAATGAAACGGTCTGAAAAATAGGAGGAGCATGAAGCAGTGTTCAAAACATGAAGAGCCGGAAAACGTGTGAAAAATATGAAGATCTTCAAAAGTTTGAAAAATATGAAGACCCTGAAAAGGTGTCAAAAATGAGATGAGCATGAAACAGTCTGAAAAGTAGGAGGAGCATGAAGTGTTGTTCAAAAACGTGAAGAGCCTGAAAAGGTGTGAAAAATATGAAGAGCTTCAAAAGGTGTGAAATATCTGAGGAGCATGAAACGATCTGAAAAATAGGAGGAGCATGAAGCGGTGTTCAAAACATGAAGAGCCTGAAAAAGTGTGAAAAATATGAAGAGCTTCAAAAGGTTTGACAAATAGGAGGAGCATGAAGCGGTGTTCAAAAACATGAAGAGCCTGAAAAAGTGTGAAAAATATGAAGAGCTTATAAAATTGTCAAAAATATGAGGAGCATGAAGAGATGTTCAAAAACATGAAGAGGCTGATAAGGTGTGAAAAACATGAAGAGCTTCAAAAGGTTTGAAAAATAGGAGGAGCATGAAGCAGTGCTCAAAAACATGAAGAGCCTGTAAAAGTGTGAAAAATATGAAGAGTTTATAAAATTGTCAAAAATATGAGGAGCATGAAACGGTCTGAAAAATACGAGCAGCCTGAAACCGTCTGAAAAATAGGAGGAGCATGAAGCGGTGTTCAAAAACATGAAGGGCCTGAAAACGTGTGAAAAATATGAAGAGCTTCAAAAGGAGTCAAAAATATGCGGAGCCTGAAACGATCTGAAAAATAGGAGGAGCATGAAGCGGAGTTGAAAAACATGAAGAGCCGGAAAAGGTGTGAAAAATGTGAAGAGCTTCAAAAGGTGTCAAAAATATGAGGAGCATGAAACGCTCTGAAATATAGGAGGATCATGAAGCGGTGTTGAATAACATGAAGAGCCTGAAAAGGTGTGATAAATGTGAAGAGCTTCAAAAGGTGTCAAAAATATGAGGAGTATGAAACGGTCTGAAAAAAAGGAGGAGCATGAAACGGTGATCAAAAACATGAAGAATCTGAAAACGTGTGAAAAATATGAAGAGCTTCAAATGGTGTGAAAATTATCAGGAGCATGAAACGGTCTGAGAAAGATGAGGAGCATGAATTGGTCTTCAAAAACATGTACAGCCTGAAAAGGTGTGAAAAATATGAAGAGCTTCAATAGGTGTGAAAAACAGGAGGAACATGAAGCGGCGTTCAAAAATATGAAGAGCCTGAAAAGGTGTGAAAAATATGAAGTGCTTCAAAAGGTGTCAACAATATGAGGAGCATGAAACGGTCTGAAAAATAGGAGGAGCAAGAAGCGGTGTTGAAAAACAAGAAGAGACGGAAAAGGTGTGAAAAATATGAAGAGCTTCAAAAGGTTTCAAAAATATGAGGAGCTTGAAATGGTCTGAAAAATAGGACGAGCATGAAACGGTGTTCAAAAACATGAAGAGCATGAAAAGGTGTGAAAATATGAAGAGCTTCAAAAGGTGTGAAAAACATGAGGAGAATGAAACGGTCTGAAAAATAGGAGGAGCATGAAGCAGTGTTCAAAACATGAAGAGCCGGAAAACGTGTGAAAAATATGAAGATCTTCAAAAGTTTGAAAAATATGAAGACCCTGAAAAGGTGTCAAAAATGAGATGAGCATGAAACAGTCTGAAAAGTAGGAGGAGCATGAAGTGTTGTTCAAAAAGGTGAAGAGCCTGAAAAGGTGTGAAAAATATGAAGAGCTTCAAAAGGTGTGAAATACCTGAGGAGCATGAAACGGTCTGAAAAATAGGAGGAGCATGAAGTGTTGTTCAAAACATGAAGAGCCTGAAAAAGTGTGAAAAATATGAAGAGCTTCAAAAAATGTCAAAAATATGAGGAGCATGAAATGGTCTCAAATATAGGAGAATCATGCAGCGGTGTTTAAAACTATAAACAGCCTGAAAAAGTGTGAAAAACATGAAGAGCTTCAAAAGGTTTGAAAAATAGGAGGAGCATGAAGCGGTGCTCAAAAACATGAAGAGCCTGAAAAAGTGTGAAAAATATGAAGAGCTTATAAAATTGTCAAAAATATGAGGAGCATGAAGAGATGTTCAAAAACATGAAGAGGCTGATAAGGTGTGAAAAACATGAAGAGCTTCAAAAGGTTTGAAAAATATGAGGAGCATGAAGCGGTGCTCAAAAACATGAAGAGCCTGAAAAAGTGTGAAAAATATGAAGAGCTTATAAAATTGTCAAAAATATGAGGAGCATGAAGAGATGTTCAAAAACATGAAGAGGCTGATAAGGTGTGAAAAACATGAAGAGCTTCAAAAGGTTTGAAAAATAGGAGGAGCATGAAGCGGTGTTCAAAAACATGAAGGGCCTGAAAACGTGTGAAAAATATGAAGAGCTTCAAAAGGAGTCAAAAATATGCGGAGCCTGAAACGATCTGAAAAATAGGAGGAGCATGAAGCGGTGTTGAAAAACATGAAGAGCCGGAAAAGGTGTGAAAAATAAGAGGAGCATGAAACGCTCTGAAATATAGATGGATCATGAAGCGGTGTTGAAAAACATGAAGAGCCTGAAAAGGTGTGATAAATGTGAAGAGCTTCAAAAGGTGTCAAAAATATGAGGAGCATGAAACGGTCTGAAAAATAGGAGGAGCATGAAACGGTGATCAAAATCATGAAGAATCTGAAAACGTGTGAAAAATATGAAGAGCTTCAAACGGTGTGAAAAATATCAGGAGCATGAAACGGTCTGAAAAAGATGAGGAGCATGAAGTGGTCTTCAAAAACATGTACAGCCTGAAAAGGTGTGAAAAATATGAAGAGCTTCAAAAGGTGTGAAAAACAGGAGGAACATGAAAAGGTCTGAAAAATAGGAGTAGCATGAAGAGGTGTTCAAAAACATGAAGAGGCTGATAAGGTGTGAAAAACATGAAGAGCTTCAAAAAGTTTGAAAAATAGGAGGAGCATGAAGCGGTGTTAAAAAACATGAAGAGCCTAAAAAAGTGTGAAAAATATGAAGAGCTTATAAAATTGTCAAAAATATGAGGAGCATGAAACGGTCTGAAAAATAGCAGGAGCATGAAACGGTGATCAAAAACATGAAGAGCCTGAAAACGTGTGAAATATATGAAGAGCTTCAAACGGTGTGAAAAATATGAGGAGCATGAAACAGACTGAAAAAGATGAGGAGCATGAATTCGTTTTCAAAAACATGTGCAGCCTGAAAAGCTGTGAAAAATATGAAGAGCTTCAAAAGGTGTGAAAAATAGGAGGAGGATGAAGCGGTGTTCAGAAACATGAAAAGCCTGAAAATGTGTGAAAAATATGAAGAGCTTCAAAAATATGAAAATTATGAAGAGCTTCAAAAGGTGTAAAAAATATGAAGAGCTTCAAAAGATGTCAAAAATGAGATGAGCATGAAACGGTCTGAAAAAAAGGAGCATGAAATGGTGTTGAAAATCATGAAGGGCCTGAAAAGGTGTGAAAAATATGCAGAGCTTCAAAAGGTGTCAAAAATATGAGGAGCATGAAACGGTCTGAAAAATACGAGGAGCATGAAGTGGTGTTGAAAACCATGAAGAGCCTGAAAAGGTGTGAAAAATATAAAGAGCTTCAAAATGTGTCAAAAATATGAGGTGCATGAATCGGTCCGAAAAATAGGAGTTTAATGAAGCGGTGTTGAAAAACATGAAGAGCCTGAAAAGGTGTGAAAAATATGAAGAGCTTCAAAAGGTGTCAAAAATGAGATGAGCATGAAACGGTGTGAAAAATAGGAGGAGCATGAAGTGGTGTTGAAAAAAAAGAAGAGACTGAAAAGGTGTGAAAAATATGAAGAGCATCAAAAGGTGTCAAAAATATGAGGAGCATGAAACGGTCTCAAAAATAGGAGGAGCATGAAGCGGTTTTCAAAAACATGAAGAGCCTGAAAAGTTGTGAAAAATATGAAAAGCTTCAAAAGGTGTCAAAAATGAGATGAGCATGAAACGGTTTGAAAAATAGGAGGACCATGAAGTGGTGTTGAAAAAAAAGAAGAGACTGAAAAGGTGTGAAAAATATGAGGATCATGAAAATGTGTCAAAAATATGAGGAGCATGAAAAGGTCTGCAAAAAGGAGGAGCATGAAGTGGTGTTGAAAAACTTGAAGAGCCTGAAAAGGTGTGAAAAATATGAAAAGCTTCAAAATCTGTCAAAAATATGAGGAGCATGAAACGGTCTGAAAAATAGGAGGCGCATGAAGCGGTGTTCAAAAACATGACGAGCCTGAATAGGTGTGAAAAATATGAAGAGCTTCAAAAGGTGTCAAATATATGAGGAGAATGAAACGTTCTGAAAAATAGGAGGAGCATGAAGCTGTGTTGAAAACATGAAGAGCCTGAAAACGTGTGAAAAATAAGAAGAGCTTCTAAAGGTGTCATAAATATGAGGAGCATGAAACGGTCTGAAAAATAGGAGCAGCATGAGGTGTTGTTGAAAAACATGAAGAGCCTGAAAAGGTGTGAAAAATATGAGGAGCTTTAAAAGGTGTCAAAAATATGAGGATCATGAAACGGTCTGAAAAATAGGAGAAGCATGAAATGGTGATCAAAAACATGAAGAGCCTGAAAAGGTGTGAAAAATATGAAGAGCTTCAAAAGGCGTGAAATACATGACGAGCATGTAACGGGCTGAAAAATAGGAGAACCATGAAGTGGTGTGCAAAAACATGAAGAGCCTGAAAAGGTGTGAAAAATATGAAGAGCTTCAAAAGGTGTCAAAAATATGAGGAGCATGAAACGGTCTGAAAATAGGACGAGCACAAGCGATGTTCAAAAACATGCACAGCATGAAAAGGTGTGAAAAATATGAAGAGCTTCAAAAGGTGTGAAATATATGAAGAGCTTCAAAAGGTGTCAAAAATTAGATTAGCATGAGAGGGTCTGAAAAATAGGAGGAGCATGAAGTGGTGTTGAAAAACATGAAGAGCCTGAAAACTTGTGAAAAATATGAAGAGCTTCAAAAGGGGTCAAAAATATGAAGAACATGAAACCGTCTGAAAAATAGGAGGAGCATGAGGTGGTGTTGAAAAACTTGAAGAGCCTGAAAACGTGTGAAAAATATGAAGAGCTTTAAAAGGTGTGAAAAATATGAACAGCTTCAAAAGGTGTGAAATATATGAAGAGCTTCAAAATGTGTCAAAAATATGAGGAGCATGAAACGGTCTGAAAAATAGGAGGAGCATGAAGCGCTGTTGAAAAACATGAAGAGCCTGAAAACTTGTGAGAAATATGAAGAGCTTCAAAAGGGGTCAAAAATATGAAGAACATGAAACCGTCTGAAAAATAGGAGGAGCATGAGGTGGTGTTGAAAAACATGAAGAGCCTGAAAACGTGTGAAAAATATGAAGAGCTTCAAAATGTGTCAAAAATATGAGGAGCATGAAACGGTCTGAAAAATAGGAGGAGCATGAAGCAGTGTTGAAAAAACATGAAGAGCCTGCAAAGGTGTGAAAAATATGAAGAGTTTCAGAAATGTGAAAATTATGAAGAGCTTCAAAAGGTGTCAAAAATGAGAAGAGCTTGAAACGGTCTGAAAATTAGGAGGAGCATGAAGCGGTGTTGAAAAACATGAAGAGTCTTAAAAGGTGTGAAAAATATGAAGAGCTTCAAGAGGTGTGAAATATATGAGGAGCATGAAACTCTCTGAAAAATAGGAGGAGCATGAAGTGGTGTTCAAAAACATGAAGAGTCTTAAAAGGTGTGAAAAATATGAAGAGCTTCAATAGGTGTGAATAATATCAGGAGCAGGATACGGTCTGAAAAATAGGAGGAGCATGAAGCGGAGCTGAAAAACATGAAGAGCCTGAAAAGGTGTGAAAAATATGAAGAGCTTCAAAACGTGTCAAAAATATGAGCAGCATGAAACGGTCTGAAAAATAGGAGGATTATGAAACGGTGTTCAAAAACATGAAGAGCCTGAAAAGGTGTGAAAAATATGAAGAGCCTCAAAACGTGTCAAAAATATGAGAAGTATGAAACGGTATGATAAATAGCAGGAGCATGAAGCGGTGTTGAAAAACAGGAAGAGTCTGAAACCGTGTGAAAAATATGAAGAGCTACAAAAATGTGAAAAATATGAAGAGATTCAAAAGGTTTGAAAAATATGAAGAGCTTCAAAAGGTGTCAAAAATGAGAAGAGCTTGAAACGGTCTGAAAATTAGAAGGAGCATGAAGCAGTGTTGAAAAACATGAAGAGAATGAAAAGTGTGAAAAATATGAAGAGCTTCTAAGGGTGTCAAAAATATGAGGAGCATGACACGGTCTGAAAAATAGGAGGAGCATGAAGTGGTGTTGAAAAACATGAAGAGCCTGAAAGGTGTGAAAAACCTGAAGAGCTTCAAAAGGTGTCAAAAATATGAGGAGCATGAAACCTTCTGAAAAATAGGAGGATCATGAATTGGTGTTGAAAAACATGAAGAGCCTGAAAAGGTGTGAAAAATATGAAGAGCTTCAAAAAGTGTCAAATTATGAGGAGCATGAAACGGTCTGAAAAATGGGAGAAGCATGAAGTGGTGTGGAAAAACATGAAGAGCCTGAAAAGGTGTGAAAAATATGAAGAGATTCAAAAGGTGTGAAATACATGAGGAGCATGAAACTCTCTGAAAAATAGGAAGAGCATGAAGTGGTGTTCAAAAACATGAAGAGTCTTAAAAGGTGTGCAAAATATGAAGAGCTTCAATAGGTGTGAATAATATGAGGAGCAGGATACGGTCTGAAAAATAGGAAGAGCATGAAGGGGTGTTCAAAAACATGAAGAGCCTGAAAAATTGTGAAAAATATGAAAAGCTTGAAAAGGTGTCAAAAATGAGATGAGCATGAAACGGTGTAAAAAATAGGAGGAGCATGAAGTGGTGTTGAAAAAAAAGAAGAGACTGAAAAGGTGTGAAAAATATGAAGAGCATCAAAAGGTGTCAAAAATATGAGGAGCATGAAACGGTCTCAAAAATAGGAGGAGCATGAAGCGGTTTTCAAAAACATGAAGAGCCTGAAAAGTTGTGAAAAATATGAAAAGCTTCAAAAGGTGTCAAAAATGAGATGAGCATGAAACGGTTTGAAAAATAGGAGGACCATGAAGTGGTGTTGAAAAAAAAGAAGAGACTGAAAAGGTGTCAAAAATATGAGGATCATGAAAATGTGTCAAAAATATGAGGAGCATGAAAAGGTCTGCAAAAAGGAGGAGCATGAAGTGGTGTTGAAAACTTGAAGAGCCTGAAAAGGTGTGAAAAATATGAAAAGCTTCAAAATCTGTCAAAAATATGAGGAGCATGAAACGGTCTGAAAAATAGGAGAAGCATGAAATGGTGATCAAAAATATGAAGAGCCTGAAAAGGTGTGAAAAATATGAAGAGCTTCAAAAGGCATGAAATACATGAGGAGCATGTAACGGGCTGAAAAATAGGAGAACCATGAAGTGGTGTGCAAAAACATGAAGAGCCTGAAAACTTGTGAAAAATATGAAGAGCTTCAAAAGGTGTGAAATACATGAGGTGCATGAAACTCTCTGTAAATTAGGAGGAGCAAGAAGCAGTGTTCAAAAACATGAAGAGCCTGAAAAGGTGTGAAAAATATGAAGAGCTTCAAAAGGTGTGAAATAGATGAGGCGCATGAAACTCTCTGAAAATTAGGAGGAGCAAGAAGCAGTGTTGAAAAACATGAAGAGCCTGAAAAGGTGTGAAAAATATGAAGACCTTCAAAAGGTGTGAAATATATGAGGCGCATGAAACTCTCTGAAAATTAGGAGGAGCAAGAAGCAGTGTTCAAAAACATGAAGAGCCTGAAAACTTGTGAAAAATATGAAGAGCTTCAAAAGGGGTCAAAAATATGAAGAACATGAAACCGTCTGAAAAATAGGAGGAGCATGAGGTGGTGTTGAAATACATGAAGAGCCTGAAAACGTGTGAAAAATATGAAGAGCTTTAAAAGGTGTGAAAAATATGAACAGCTTCAAAAGGTGTGAAATATATGAAGAGCTTCAAAATGTGTCAAAAATATGAGGAGCATGAAACGGTCTGAAAAATAGGAGGAGCATGAAACAGTGTTGAAAAAACATGAAGAGCCTGCAAAGGTGTGAAAAATATGAAGAGTTTCAGAAATGTGAAAATTATGAAGAGCTTCAAAAGGTGTGAAATATATGAAGAGCATGAAACGGTCTGAAAAATAGGAGGAGCATGAAACGGTTTTCAAATACATGAAGAGCCTGAAAGGTGTGAAAAACATGAAGAGCTTCAAAAGGTGTCAAAAATATGAAGAGCATGAAACGGTTTGAAAAATAGGACGAGCATGAAGCGGTGTTCAAAAACATGAAGAGCCTGAAAAGGTGTGAAATTTATGAAGAGCTTCAAAATATGTCAAATATATGACGAGCATGAAACCCTCTTAAAAATAGGAGGAGGATGAAGCGGTGTTCAAAAACATGAAGAGCCTGAAAAGGTGTGCAAAATATGAAGAGCTTCAAAAGGTGTGAAATACATGAGGAGCATGAAACGGTGTTCAAAAACATGCAGAGACTGAAAAGGTTTGAAAAATATGAAGAGCTTCAAAAAGTGTCAAAAATTAGATTAGCATGAAAGGGTCTGAAAAATAGGAGGAGCCTGAAGTGGTGTTGAAAAACATGAAGAACCCGAAAATGTGTGAAAAATATGAAGAGCTTCAAAAATATGAAAATTATGAAGAGCTTCAAAAGGTGTAAAAAATATGAAGAGCTTCAAAATATGTCAAAAATGAGATGAGCATGAAACGGTCTGAAAAATAGGAGCATGAAGTGGTGTTGAAAATCATGAAGAGCATGAAAAGGTGTGAAAAATATGCAGAGCTTCAAAAGGTGTCAAAAATATGAGGAGCATGAAACGGTCTGAAAAATACAAGGAGCATGAAGTGGTGTTGAAAACCATGAAGAGCCTGAAAAGGTGTGAAAAATATGAAGAGCTTCAAAATGTGTCAAAAATATGAGGTGCATGAATCGGTCCGAAAAATAGGAGGTTCATGAAGCGGTGTTGAAAAACATGAAGAGCCTGAAAAGGTGTGAAAAATATGAAGAGCTTCAAAAGGTGTCAAAAATATGAGGAGCATGAAACGGTCTGAAAATAGGACGAGCACAAGCGATGTTCAAAAACATGCACAGCCGGAAAAGATGTGAAAAATATGAAGAGCATCAAAAGGTGTGAAAAATATGAAGAGCTTCAAAAGGTGTCAAAAATTAGATTAGCATGAAAGGGTCTGAAAAAATAGGAGGAGCATGAAGTGGTGTTGAAAAACATGAAGAGCCTGAAAAGGTGTGAAATATATGAACAGCTTCAAAAGGTGTGAAAAATATGAAGAGCTTCAAAATGTGTCAAAAATATGACGAGCATGAAACCCTCTTAAAAATAGGAGGAGGATGAAGCGGTGTTCAACAACATGAAGAGCCTGAAAAGGTGTGCAAAATATGAAGAGCTTCAAAAGGTGTGAAATACATGAGGAGCATGAAACAGTGTTCAAAAACATGCAGAGACTGAAAAGGTGTGAAAAATATGAAGAGCCTCAAAACGTGTCAAAAATATGAGAAGTATGAAACGGTATGATAAATAGCAGGAGCATGAAGCGGTGTTGAAAAACAGGAAGAATCTGAAATCGTGTGAAAAATATGAAGATCTTCAAATTATGAAAAGTATGAAGAGCTTCAAAAGGTGTGAAAACTATGAGAAACTTGATACGGTCTGAAAAATAGGAGGAGCATGAAGCGGAGTTGAAAACCATGAAGAGCCTGAGAAGGTGTGAAAAATATGAAGAGCTTCAAAAGGTGTCAAAAATATGAGGAGCATGAAATGGTCTGAAAAATAGGAGAAGCATGAAGCTGTGTTGAAAAACATGAAGAGCCTGAGAAGGTGTGAAAAATGTGAAGAGCTTCAAAAGGTGTGAAATACATGAGGAGCATGAAACGGTCTTAAAAATAGGAGGAGCATGAAGCGGTGTTGAAAAACATGAAGAGCCTGAAAAGGTGTGAAAAATATGAACAGCTTCAAAATGTGTGAAAAATATGAGGAGCATGAAACGGTCTGAAAAATAGGAGGAGGATGAAGCGGAGTTCAAAAACATGAAGAGCCTGAAAAGGTGTGAAAAATATGAAGAGCCTCAAAAAGTGTCAAAAATATGAGAAGTATGAAACGATATGATAAATAGCAGGAGCATGAAGCGGTGTTGAAAAACAGGAAGAGTCTGAAATCGTGTGAAAAATATGAAGATCTTCAAAAATGTGAAAAGTATGAAGAGCTTCAAAAGGTGTCAAAAATATGAGGAGCATGAAACGGTCTCAAAAATAGGAGGAGCATGAAGCAGTGTTCAAAAACATGAAGAGCCTGAAAAGTTGTGAAAAATATGAAAAGCTTCAAAAGGTGTCAAAAATGAGATGAGCATGAAACGGTTTGAAAAATAGGAGGACCATGAAGTGGTGTTGAAAAAAAAGAAGAGACTGAAAAGGTGTGAAAAATATGAGGATCATCAAAAGGTGTCAAAAATATGAGGAGCATGAAAAGGTCTGCAAAAAGGAGGAGCATGAAGTGGTGTTGAAAAACTTGAAGAGCCTGAAAAGGTGTGAAAAATATGAAAAGCTTCAAAATCTGTCAAAAA
Source organism: Dama dama (assembly GCF_033118175.1). Lineage (NCBI taxonomy): Eukaryota > Metazoa > Chordata > Mammalia > Artiodactyla > Cervidae > Dama > Dama dama. The sequence goes on from NW_026870935.1 coordinate 1,161,464, forward strand.
TTTGAGGAGCATGAAACGGTCTGAAAAATAGGAGGCGCATGAAGCGGTGTTCAAAAACATGACGAGCCTGAATAGGTGTGAAAAATATGAAGAGCTTCAAAAGGTGTCAAAAATATGAGGAGAATGAAACGTTGTGAAAAATAGGAGGAGCATGAAACTGTGTTGAAAACATGAAGAGCCTGAAAACGTGTGAAAAATAAGAAGAGCTTCTAAAGGTGTCATAAATATGAGGAGCATGAAACGGTGTGAAAAATAGGAGCAGCATGAGGCGGTGTTGAAAAACATGAAGAGCCTGAAAAGGTGTGAAAAATATGAGGAGCTTTAAAAGGTGTCAAAAATATGAGGAGCATGAAACGGTCTGAAAAATAGAAGAAGCATGAAATGGTGATCAAAAACATGAAGAGCCTGAAAAGGTGTGAAAAATATGAAGAGCTTCAAAAGGCGTGAAATACATGAGGAGCATGTAACGGGCTGAAAAATAGGAGAACCATGAAGTGGTGTGCAAAAACATGAAGAGCCTGAAAAGGTGTGAAAAATAGGAAAGGATTCAAAAGGTGTGAAATACATGAGGCGCCTGAAACTGTCTGAAAATTAGGAGGAGCAATGTTCAAAAACATGAAGAGCCTGAAAAGGTGTGAAAAATATGAAGAGCTTCAAAAGGTGTGAAATAGATGAGGCGCATGAAACTCTCTGAAAATTAGGAGGAGCAAGAAGCAGTGTTGAAAAACATGAAGAGCCTGAAAAGGTGTGAAAAATATGAAGACCTTCAAAAGGTGTGAAATACATGAGGCGCATGAAACTCTCTGAAAATTAGGAGGAGCCAGAAGCAGTGTTCAAAAACATGAAGAGCCTGAAAACTTGTGAAAAATATGAAGAGCTTCAAAAGGGGTCAAAAATATGAAGAACATGAAACCGTCTGAAAAATAAGAGGAGCATGAGGTGGTGTTGAAAACATGAAGAGCCTGAAAACGTGTGAAAAATATGAAGAGCTTTAAAAGGTGTGAAAAATATGAACAGCTTCAAAAGTTGTGAAATATATGAAGAGCTTCAAAATGTGTCAAAAATATGAGGAGCATGAAACGGTCTGAAAAATAGGAGGAACATGAAGCGGTGTTGAAAAACATGAAGAGCCTGAAAATGTGTGAAAAATATGAAGAGCTTCAAAAGGTGTGAAACATATGAAGAGCTTCAAAAGGTGTAAAAAATATGAAGAGCTTCAAAAGATGTCAAAAATGAGATGAGCATGAAACGGTCTGAAAAATAGGAGCATGAAGTCGTGTTGAAAATCATGAAGAGCATGAAAAGGTGTGAAAAATATGCAGAGCTTCAAAAGGTGTCAAAAATATGAGGAGCATGAAACGGTCTGAAAAATACGAGGAGCATGAAGTGGTGTTGAAAACCATGAAGAGCCTGAAAAGGTGTAAAAAATATGAAGACCTTCAAAATGTGTGAAAAATATGAGGTGCATGAATCGGTCCGAAAAATAGGAGGTTCATGAAGCGGTGTTGAAAAACATGAAGAGCCTGAAAAGGTGTGAAAAATATGAAGAGCTTCAAAAGGTGTCAAAAATATGAGGAGCATGAAACGGTCTGAAAATAGGACGAGCACAAGCGATGTTCAAAAACATGCACAGCCGGAAAAGGTGTGAAAAATATGAAGAGCTTCAAAAGGTGTTGAAAATATGAAGAGCTTCAAAAGGTGTCGAAAATTAGATTAGCATGAAAGGGTCTGAAAAATAGGAGGAGCATGAAGTGGTGTTGAAAAACATGAAGAGCCTGAAAAGGTGTGAAATATATGAACAGCTTCAAAAGGTGTGAAAAATATGAAGAGCTTCAAAATATGTCAAAAATATGACGAGCAAGAAACCCTCTTAAAAATAGGAGGAGGATGAAGTGGTGTTCAACAACATGAAGAGCCTGAAAAGGTGTGCAAAATATGAAGAGCTTCAAAAGGTGTGAAATACATGATGAGCATGAAACAGTGTTCAAAAACATGCAGAGACTGAAAAGGTGTGAAAAATATGAAGAGCCTCAAAACGTTTCAAAATATGAGAAGTATGAAACGGTATGATAAATAGCAGGAGCATGAAGCGGTGTTGAAAAACAGGAAGAATCTGAAATCGTGTGAAAAATATGAAGATCTTCAAATTATGAAAAGTATGAAGAGCTTCAAAAGGTGTGAAAACAATGAGAAACTTGATACGGTCTGAAAAATAGGAGGAGCATGAAGCGGTGTTGAAAAACATGAAGAGCCTGAGAAGGTGTGAAAAATATGAAGAGCTTCAAAATGTGTCAAAAATATGAGGTGCATGAATCGGTCCGAAAAATAGGAGGTTCATGAAGCGGTGTTGAAAAACATGAAGAGCCTGAGAAGGTGTGAAAAATATGAAGAGCTTCAAAAGGTGTCAAAAATATGAGGAGCATGAAATGGTCTGAAAAATAGGAGCAGCATGAGGCGGTGTGGAAAAACATGAAGACCCTGAAAAGGTGTGAAAAATATGAGGAGCTTTAAAAGGTGTCAAAAATATGAGGAGCATGAAACGGTCTGAAAAACAGGAGAAGCATGAAATGGTGATCAAAAACATGAAGAGCCTGAAAAGGTGTGAAATATATGAAGAGCTTCAAAAGGCGTGAAATACATGAGGAGCATGTAACGGGCTGAAAAATAGGAGAACCATGAAGTGGTGTGCAAAAACATGAAGAGTCTGAAAAGGTGTGCAAAATAGGAAAGGATTCAAAAGTTGTGAAATACATGAGGAGCATGAAACTGTCTGAAAATTAGGAGGAGCAATGTTCAAAAACATGAAGAGCCTGAAAACTTGTGAAAAATATGAAGAGCTTCAAAAGGTGTGAAATACATGAAGTGCATGAAACTCTCTGAAAATTAGGAGGAGCAAGAAGCAGTGTTCAAAAACATGAAGAGCCTGAAACGGTGTGAAAAATATGAAGAGCTTCAAAAGGTGTGAAATAGATGAGGCGCATGAAACTCTCTGAAAATTAGGAGGAGCAAGAAGCAGTGTTGAAAAACATGAAGAGCCTGAAAAGGTGTGAAAAATATGAAGACCTTCAAAAGGTGTGAAATACATTAGGCGCATGAAACTCTCTGAAAATTAGGAGGAGCAAGAAGCAGTGTTCAAAAACATGAAGAGCCTGAAAAGGTGTGAAAAATATGAAGTGCTTCAAAAGGGGTCAAAAATATGAAGAACATGAAACTGTCTGAAAAATAGGAGGAGCATGAGGTGCTGTTGAAAACATGAAGAGCCTGAAAACGTGTGAAAAATATGAAGAGCATTAAAAGGTGTGAAAAATATGAACAGCTTCAAAAGGTGTGAAATATATGAAGAGCTTCAAAATGTGTCAAAAATATGAGGAGCATGAAACAGTCTGAAAATTAGGAGGAGCATGAAGCGGTGTTGAAAAACATGAAGAGCCTGAAAAGGTGTGAAAAATATGAAGAGCTTCAGAAATGTGAAAATTATGAAGAGCTTCAAAAGATGTGAAATATATGAAGAGCATGAAACGGTCTGAACAATAGGAGGAGCATGAAACGTTGTTCAAATACATGAAGAGCCTGAAAATGTGTGAATAAAATGAAGAGCTTCAAAACGTGTCAAAAATATGAGGAGCAGGAAACGGTCTGAAAAATAGGAGGAGCATGAAGCGGTGTTCAAAAACATGAAGAGCCTGAAAAGTTGTGAAAAATATGAAAAGCTTCAAAAGGTGTCAAAATTGAAATGAGCATGAAACGGTCTGAAAAATAGAGGTGCATGAAGCGCTGTTGAAAAACATGAAGAGACTGCAAAGGTGTGAAAAATATGAAGAGCTTCAAAAGGTGTGAAATACATGAGGAGCATGAAACTCTCTAAAAAATAGGATGAGCATGAAGTGCTGTTCAAAAACATGAAGAGCCTGAAAAGGTGAGAAAAATATGAAGAGCTTCAATAGGTGTGAAAAATATGAGGAGCATGATACGGTCAAAAAAATAGGAGGAGCATGAAGCGGAGTTCAAAAACATGAAGAGCCTGAAAAGGTGTGAAAAATATGAAGAGCCTCAAAACCTGTCAAAATATGAGGAGTATGAAACGGTATGATAAATAGAAGGAGCATGAAGCGGTGTTGAAAAACATGAAGAGTCTGAAATTGTGTGAAAAATATGAAGAGCTTCAAAATTGTGAAAAATATGAAGAGCTTCAAAAGGTGTGAAATACATGAGGAGCATGAAATGGGCTGAAAAATAGGAGAAGCATGAAGTGGTGTTTAAAAATATGAAGAGCTTGAAAAGGTGTGAAAAATATGAAGACCTTCAAAAGGTGTTAAAAATGAGATGAGCATGAAACGGTCTGAAAAATAGGAGGATCATGAAACGGTGTTGAAAAACATGAAGAGCCTGAAAAGATGTGAAAAATATGAAGAGCTTCAAAAGGTGTCAAAAATATGAGGAGCATGAAACGTTCTGAAATATAGGAGGAGCATCAACCTGTGTTCAAAAACATGAAGAGCCTGAAAAGGTGTGAAAAATATGAAAAGCTTCAAAAGGTGTCAAAAATGAGATGAGCATGAACCCGTCTGAAAAATAGGAGGAGCATGAAGCGGTGTTGAAAGACATGAAGAGCCTGAAAAGGTGTGAGAAATATGAAGAGCTTCAAAATGTGTCAAAAATATGAGGAGCATGAAACGGTCTGCAAAAATGTAGGAGCATGAAGTGATTTTGAAAAACTTGAAGAGCATGAAAAGGTGTGAAAAATATGAAGAGGTTCAAAGTTGTGAAATACATGAGGATCATGAAACGTTGTGAAAAATTGGAGGAGCATGAAGCAGAGTTCGAAAACATGAAGAGCCTGAAAAGGTTTGAAAAATATGAAGAGCTCAAACAGTGTCAAAAATATGAGGAGCATGAAACGATCTGAAAAATATGAGGAGCATGAAGCAGTGTTCAAAAACATGAAGAGCATCAAAAGGTATGAAAAATATGAGAGCTTCAAAAGGTGTCAAAAATATGACGAGCATGAAACGGTCTGAAAAATAGGAGGAACATGAAGCGGTGTTCAAACACATGAAGAGCCTGAAAATGTGTGAAAATTATGAAGACCTTCAAAAGGTTTCAAAATTATGAGGAACATGAAACGGTTTGAAAAATAGGAGGAGCATGAAACGTTGTTGAAAAACATGAAGAGCCTGAAAAGGTGTGAAAAATATGAAGAGCTTCAAAATCTTTGAAAAAATGAAGAGCTTTCAAAGGTGTGAAATACATGAGGAGCATGAAACTCTCTGAAAAATAGGAGGAGCCTGAAATGGTGTTCAAAAACATGAATAGACTGAAAACGTGTGAAAAATATGAAGAGCTTCAAAATGTGTGAAAAATATGAGGAGCATGATACGGTCTGAAAAATAGGAGGAACATTAAGCTGTGTTCAAAAACATGAAGAGCCTGAAAAGTTGTGAAAAATATGAAAAGCTTCAAAAGGTGTCAAAAATGAGATTAGCATGAAACGGTCCGAAAAATAGGAGGAGCATGAAGGGATGTTCAAAAACATGAAGACCCTGAAAAGTTGTGAAAAATATGAAAGGCTTCAAAAGGTGTGAAAAATATGAGGAGCATGAAACGGTCTGAAAATCGGAGGAGCATGAAGCGGTGTTGAAAAACATGAAGAGCCTGAAAATGTGTGAAAAATATGAAGAGCTTCAAAAGGTGTCAAAAATATGAGGAGCATGAAACCGTCTGAAAAATATGAGCAGCATGAAGCGGTGTTGAAAAACATGAAGAGCCTTAAAAGGTGTGAAAAAAATGAAGAGCTTCAAAAGGTGTCAAAAATATGAGGACCATGAAACGGTCTGAAAAATATGAGCAGCATGAAGCGGTGTTGAAAAACATGAAGAGCCTGAAAAGGTGTGAAAAATATGAAGAGCTTCAAAAGGTGTCAAATACATGAGGAGCATAAAACTCTCTGAAAAAGAGAAGGAGCATGAAGTGGTGTTCAAAAACATGAAGAGCCTGAAAAGTTGTGAAATATATGAAGAGCTACAAAAGGTGTGAAAAATATGAGGAGCATGATATGTTTTGAAAAATAGGATTAGCATGAAGCAGTGTTCAAAAACATGAAGAGCCTGAAAAGTTGTGAAAAATATGAAAAACTTCAAAAGGTGTCAAAAATATGAGGAGCATGAAACGGTCTGAAAAATAGGAGGAGCATGAAGCGGTGTTCAAAAACATGAAGAGCCTGAAAAGGTGTGAAAAATATGAAGAGCTTCAAAAGGTGTCAAAAATATGAGGAGCATGAAACGGTCTGAAAAATCGGAGGAGCATGAAGTGGTGTTGAAAAAGATGAAGAGCCTGAAAAGGTGTGAGAAATATGAAGAGCTTCAAAAGGTGTTAAAAATATGAGTAGCTTGAAACGGTCTGCAAAAATGGAGGAGCATGAAGTGGTGTTGAAAAAGATGAAGAGCCTGAAAAGGTGTTAAAAATATTAAAGCTTCAAAAGGTGTCAAAATTATGAGGAGCATGAAACGGTCTGAAAAGTAGGAGGAGCATGAAGCGCTGTTGAAAATCATAAAGAGCCTGAAAAGCTGTGAAAAATATGAAGAGCTTCAAAAGATGTGAAAATCATGAAGAGCTTCAAAAGGTTTCAAAATGAGATGAGCATGAAACGGTCTGAAAAATAGGAGGAGCATGAAGTCGTGTTGAAAAAAAGGAAAAGTCTGAAAAAGTGTGAAATATATGAAGAGCTTCAAAATGTGTCAAAAATATGAGGAGAATGAAACGGTCTGAAAAATAGGAGGAGCATGAAGCGATGTTGAAAAACATGAATTGTCTGAAAACGTGTGGAAAATATGAAGAGATTCATAAATGTGAAAAATATGAAGAGCTTCAAAAGGTGTGAAAAATATGAAGAGCTTCAAAAGGTGTCAAAAAAGTGATGAGCATGAAAAGGTCTGAAAAATAGGAGGAGCATGAAGCGGTGTTGAAAATCATGAAGAGCCTGAAAACGTATGAAAAATATGAAGACCTTCAAAATTTGTCAAAAATATGAAGAGCTTCAAAAGGTGTTAAAATGAGAAGAGCATGAAACGATCTGAAAAATAGGAGGAGCATGAAGTGGTGTTGAAAAAATGAAGAGCCTGGAAAGGTGTGAAATATCTGAAGAGCTTCAAAAGGTGTCAAAAATATGAGGAGCATGAAACGGTCTTAAAAATAGGCTGATTATGAAACTGTGTTCAAAAACATGAAGAGCCTGAAAAGCTGTGTAAAATATGAAGAGGTTCTAAAGGTGTCAAAAATATGAGGAGCATGAAACGGTCTTAAAAATAGGCTGATTATGAAACGGTGTTCAAAAACATGAAGAGCCTGAAAAGGTGTGAAAAATATGAAAAGCCTCAAACTCTGTCAAAAATATGAGGAGCATGAAACGGTCTGAAAAATAGGAGGAGCATGAAACGGAGATCCAAAACATGAAGAGCCTGAAAAGTTGTGAAAAATATGACGAGCTTCAAAAGGTGTGAAATACATGAGGAGCATGAAACGGGCTGAAAAATAAGAGAAGCATGAAGTGCTGTGGAAAAACATGAAGAGCCTGAAAAGGTCTGAAAAATATGAAGAGCTTCAAAAGGTGTGAAATACATGAGGAGCATGAAATGGGCTGAAAAATAGGAGAAGCATGAAGTGGTGTTTAAAAATATGAAGAGCTGAAAAGGTGTGAAAAATATGAAAAGCTGCAAAAGGTGTCAAAAATGAGATGAGCATGAAACAGTCTGAAAAATAGGAGGAGCATCAACCTGTGTTCAAAAACATGAAGAGCCTGAATAGGTGTGAAAAATATGAAGAGCTTCAAAAGGTGTCAAAAATATGAGGAGCATGAAACGTTCTGAAAAATAGGAGGAGCATCAACCTGTGTTCAAAAACATGAAGAGCCTGAATAGGTGTGAAAAATATGAAGAGCTTCAAAAGGTGTCAAAAATAAGAGGAGCATGAAACGGTCTGCAAAAAAGTAGGAGCATGAAGTGATGTTTAAAAATTTGAAGAGCATGAAAAGGTGTGAAAAATATGAAGAGCTTCAAAAGGTGTCAAAAATATGAGGAGCATGAAACGATCTGAAAAATAGGAGGAGCATGAAGCGGTGTCGAAAAACATGAAGAGCCTGAAAAGGTGTGAGAAATATGAAGGGCTTCAAAAGGTGTCAAAAATATGAGGAGCATGAAACGGTCTGAAAAATAGGAGGAACATGAAGCGGTGTTCAAACACATGAAGAGCCTGAAAATGTGTGTAAATTATGAAGATCTTCAAAAGGTGTCAAAATTATGAGGAACATGAAACGGTTTGAAAAATAGGAGGAGCATGAAACGGTGTTGAAAAACATGACGAGCCTGAAAAGGTGTGAAAAATATGAAGAGCTTGAAAAGCTTTGAAAAATATGAAGAGCTTCCAAAAGTGTCGAAAATGAGATGAGCATGAAACGGTCTGAAAAATAGGAGAAGCATGAAGCTGTGTTCAAAAACATGAGAACCAGAAAAGGTGTGAAAAATATGAAGAGCTTCAAATGGTGTGAAATATATGCGGAGCATGGAACAATCTGAAAAATAGGAGGATCATGAAGCGGTGTTCAAAACATGAAGAGACTGAAAAGGTGTGAAAAATATGAAGAGCTTCAAAAGGTGTCAAAATTATGAGGAGCATTAAACGTTCTAAACATAGGAGGAGCATAAAGTGGTGTTGAAAAATATGAAGAGCCAGAAAAAGTGTGAAAAATATGAAGAGCTGCAAAAGGTGTCAAAATTATTAAGAGCATTAAACGTTCTAAACATAGGAGGAGCATTAAGTGGTGTTTAAAAATATGAAGAGCCAGAAAAGGTGTGAAAAATATGAAGAGATGCAAAAGGTGTGAAAAATATGAGGAGCATGGAACGTTCTGAAAAATAGGAGGAGCAAGAAACGATGTTCAAAAACCTGAAGAGCCTGAAAATCTGTGAAATATATGAAGAGCTTCAAAAGGTGTCAAAACTATGAGGAGCATGAAACGGTCTGAAAAATAGGAGGAGCATGAAATGCTTTTGAAAAACTTGAAGAGCCTGAAAAGATCTGAAAAATAGGAAGAGCTTCAAAAGGTGTGAAATATATGAGGAGCATGAAACGGTCTGAAAAATAGGAGAAGCATGAAGCTGTGTTCAAAAACATGAGAACCAGAAAAGGTGTGAAAAATATGAAGAGCTTCAAATGGTGTGAAATATATGCGGAGCATGGAACAGTCTGAAAAATAGGAGGATCATGAAGCGGTATTCAAAACATGAAGAGACTGAAAAGGTGTGAAAAATATGAAGAGCTTCAAAAGCTGTCAAAATTATAAGGAGCATTAAACGTTCTAAACATAGGAGGAGCATAAAGTGGTGTTGAAAAATATGAAGAGCCAGAAAAAGTGTGAAAAATATGAAGAGCTGCAAAAGGTTTCAAAATTATTAAGAGCATTAAACGTTCTAAACATAGGAGGAGCATTAAGTGGTGTTTAAAAATATGAAGAGCCAGAAAAGGTGTGAAAAATATGAAGAGATGCAAAAGGTGTGAAAAATATGAGGAGCATGGAACGTTCTGAAAAATAGGAGGAGCAAGAAACGATGTTCAAAAACCTGAAGAGCCTGAAAATCTGTGAAATATATGAAGAGCTTCAAAAGGTGTCAAAATATGAGGAGCATGAAACGGTCTGAAGAATAGGAGGAGGATTGTAGCGGTGTTCAAATACATTAAGAGCATGAAAATGTGTGAAAAATACGAACAGCTTCAAAAGGTGTGAAACACATGAGGAGCATGAAACTGTCTGAAGAATAGGAGGAGCATGAAGCAGTGTTGAAAAACATGAAGAGCATGAAAAGCTGTGAAAAATATGAAGAGCTTCAAAAGGTGTCAAAAAAGTGGGAGCATGAAAGGGTCTGAAAAATAGGAGGACCATGAAGCGGTGTTGAAAAACATGAAGAGCCTGAAAAGGTGTGAAAAATATGAAGAGCTTCAAAAGGTGTCAAAAATATGAGAAGCATGAAACGGTCTGAAAAATAGGAGCAGCATGAAACGGTGTTCAAAAACATGAAGAGCCTGAAAACGTGTGAAAAATATGAAGAGCCTCAAAAGGTGTGAAAAATATGAAGAGCTTCAAAAGCGGTCAAAAATGAGATGAGCATGAAGCGGTCTGAAAAATAGGAGGAGCATGAAGTAGTGTTGAAAAACATGAAGAGCCTGAAAAGGTGTGAAAAAAATGAAGAGCTTCAAAAGGTGTCAAAAATATGAGGAGCATGAAAAGGTCTGAACAAAAGGAGGAGCATGAAGGGTTGTTGAAGAACATGAAGAGCCTGCAAAGGTGTGAAAAATATGAAGAGCTTCAAAAGGTGTCAAAAATATGAGGAGCATGAAACAGTCTGAAATATAGAGGGGCATGAAACGGTGTTCAAAAACATGAAGAGCCTGAAAAGGTGTGAAAAATATGAAGAGCTTCAAAAGGTGTGAAAAATATGAAGAGATTCAAAAGGTGTGAAAAATATGAAGAGCTTCAAATAATGTGAAATACATGAGGAGCATGAAATGGTCTGAAAAATAGGAGGAGCATGAAACGGTGTTGAAAAACATGAAGAACCTGAAAAGGTGTGAAATATATGAAGAGCTTGAAAAGGTGTCAAATATATGAGGAGCATGAAACGGTCTGAAAATAGGAGAGGCTGAAACGTTGTGGAAATACATGAAGAGCCTAAAAATATGTGAAAAATATGAAGAGCTTCAAAAGGAGTGAAATACATGAGGAGCATGAAACGGTCTGAAAAATAGGAGGAGCATGAAGCGTTGTTGAAAAACATGAAGAGCCTGAAAAGGTGTGAAAAATATGAAGAGCATCAAAAGGTGTGAAAAATATGAGGAGCATGAAACGGTCTGAAAAATAGGAGGAGCATGAAGCGGTGTTGAAAAACATGAAGAGCCTGAAAAAGTGTGAAAAATATGAAGAGCATCAAAAGGTGTGAAAAATATGAGGAGCATGAAACGGTCTGAAAAATAAGAGGAGCATGAAGCCGTGTTGAAAAACATGTAGAGCCTGAAAAGGTGTAAAAAATATGAAGAGCTTCAAAAGGTGTCAAAAATAAGAGGAGCATGAAACGGTCTGAAAAAGAGGAGGAGCAAGAAGTGGTGCTGAAAAACATGAAGAGCCTAAAAGGTGTGAAAAATATGAAAAGCTTCAAAAGATGTCACAAATACGTGGAGCATGAAACGGTCTGAAAAATAGGAGGAGCATGAAACGGTGTTCAAAAACATGAAGAGCCTGAAAAGGTGTGAAAAATATGAAGAGCTTCAAAAGGTGTGAAATACATGAGGAGCATGAAACGGTCTGAAAAATAGGAGGAGCATGAAGCTGTGTTGAAAAACATTAAGAGCCTGAAAAGATGTGAAAATTATGAAGAGCTTCAAAAGGTGTCAAAAATATGAGGAGCATGAAACGGTCTGAAAAATAGGAGGAGCATGAAGTGGTGTTGAAAAATATGAAGAGCCTTAAAAGGTGTGAAATATATGAAGAGCTTCAAAATGTGTCAAAATTATGAGGAGTATGAAACCGTCTGAAAAATAGAAGCAGCATGAAACGCTGTTCAAAAACATGAACAGACTGAAAAGGTGTGAAAAATATGAAGAGCTTCAAATGGTGTGAAATACCTGAGGAGTTTGAAACGGTCTGAAAATTGTAGGAGCATGAAACGTTGTTCAAAAACATGAAGAGCCTGAAAAGGTGTGAAAAATATGAAGAGCTTCAAAAGGTGTGAAAAATAGGAGGAGCATGAAGCGTTGTTGAAAAACATGTAGAGCCTGAAAATGTGTGAAATATATGAAGACCTTCAAAAGGTGTGAAAAATAGGAGGAGCATGAAACGGTGCTCAAAAACATGAAGAGCCTGAAAAGGTGTGAAAAATATGAAGAGCTTCAAAAGGTGTGAAATACATGAGGAGCATGAAACTGTCCGAAAAATAAGAGGAGCATGAAGCTGTGTTGAAAAACATGTAAAGACTGAAAAGGTGCAAAAAATATGAAGAGCTTCAAAAGGTGTCAAAAATATGAGGAGTATGAAACTGTCTGAAAAATAGGAGGAGCATTGTAGCGTTGTTCAAAAACGTGAAGAGCCTGAAATGGTGTGAAAAATATGAAGAGCTTCAAAAGGTGTCAAAAATATGAGGAGCATGAAACGGTCTGAAAAATAGGAGGAACATGAAACGGTGTTCAAAAACATGAAGAGCCTGAAAAGGTGTGAAAAATATGAAGAGCTTCAAAAGGTGTGAAATACATGAGGAGTATGAAACGGTCTGAAAAATAGGAGGATCATGAGCTGTATTGAAAAACATAAATAGCCTGAAAAGGTGTGAAAAATATGAAGAGCTTCAAAAGGTGTCAAAAATATGAGGAGCATGAAACGGTCTGAAAAATAGGAGGAGCATGAAACGGTGTTGACAAACATGAAGAGCCTGAAAAGGTGTGAAAAATATGAAGAGCTTCAAAAGGTGTGAAATACATGAGGAGTATGAAACGGTCTGAAAAATAGGAGGAGCATGAAGCCGTGTTCAAAATTATGAAGAGCCTGAATAGGTGTGAAAAACATGAAGATCTTCAAAGGTGTGAAAAATATGAGGAGCACAAAACGGTCTGAAAAATAAGAGGAGCATGAAGCCTGTTGAAAAACATAAAGAGCCTGAAAAGGTGTAAAAAATATGAAGAGCTTCAAAAGTTGTGAAACATATGAGGAGCATGAAACGGTCTGAAAAATAGGAGGAGCAAGAAACTGTTTTCAAAAACATGAAGAGCCTCAAAAGGTGTGAAAAATGTGAAGAGCTTCAAACTGTGTCAAAAATATGAGGAGCATGAAACGGTCTGAAATATAGGAGGAGTGTGAAAAGGTGTTAAAAAAATATGAAGAGCTTCAAAAGGTGTGAAACATATGAGGAGCATGAAACGGTCTGAAAAATCGGAGAAGCATGAAGTGGTGTTGAAAAATATGAACAGCCTGAAAAGGTGTGAAAAATATGAAGAGCTTCAAAGGTGTCAAAATTATGAGGAGCATGAAACGGTCTGAAATATAGGAGGAGCATGAAAAGTTGTTAAAAAATATGAAGAGCCTGAAAAGGTGTGAAAAATATGAAAAGCTTCAAATGGTGTCAAAAATATGAGGAGAATGAAACGGTCTGAAAATTAGGAGGAGCATGAAGCGGTGTTGAAAAACATGAAGAGCCTGAAAATGTGTGAAATATATGAAGAGCCTCAAAGGTGTCAAAAATATGAGGACCAAGAAACGGTCTGAAAAATAGGAAGATCATGAAACGGTGTTCATACACTTAAAGAGCCTGGAAAGGTGTGAAAAAAATGAAGAGCTTCAAAAAGATGTCAAAAATATGAGGAGGGTGAAAGGGTCTGAAAAACATGAGGAGCAAGAAACTGTTTTCAAAAACATGAAGAGCCTCAACATTTGTGAAAAATATGAAGAGCTTCAAACTGTGTCAAATATATGAGAAACATGAAAAGGTCTGAAAAATAGGCGGAGCATGAAGCGGTGTTGAAAAACATGAAAAGCCTGAAAAGGTATGAAAAATATGAAGAGCTTCAAAAGGTCTCAAAAATATGAAGAGCATGAAACGGTCTGAAAATTAGGAGGAGCATGAAGCGGTGAGGAAAAACATGAGGAGCCTGAAAAGGTGTGAAAAATATGAAGTGCTGTAAAAGGTGACAAAAATATGAGGAGCATGAAACGGTCTGAAAAATAGGAGGAGCTTGAAGCGGTGTTGAAAAACATGAAGAGCTTGAAAAGGTGTGAAAAATACGAAGAGCTTCAAAAGGTATCAAAAATATGAGGAGAATGAAACGGTCTGAAAAATATGAGGAGCATGAAGCTGTGTGAAAAACTTGAAGAGCCTGAAAAGGTTTGAAATATATGAAGAGCTTCAAAGGTGTCAAAAATATGAGGAGCATGAAACGGTCTGAAAAATAGGAGGAGCATGAAGCGGTGTTGAAAAACATGAAGAGCCTGAAAAGTGTGAAAAATATGAAGAGCTTCAAAAGGTGTCAAAAATCGATGAGCAGGAAATGGTCTGAAAAATAGGAGGAGCATGAAGTGGTGTTAAAAACATGAAGAGCCTGAAAAGGTGTGAAATATATGAAGAGCTTCAAAAGGTGTCAAAAATATGAGGAGAATGAAACGGTCTGAAAAATAGGAGGAGCATGAAGTGGTGTTGAAAAACATGAAGAGCCTGAAAAGTGTGAAAAATATGAAGAGCTTCAAAAGGTGTCAAAAATATGAGGAGCATGAAACGGTCTGAAAAATAGGAGGAGCATGAAGCGGTGTTGAAAAACATGAAGAAGCTGAAAAGATGTGAAAAAATATGAAGAGCTTCAAAATGTGTGAAGAATATGAAGAGCTTCAAAAGGTGTCAAAAATGAGATGAGCATGAAACGGTCTGAAAAAAAGGAGGAGCATGAAGTGGTGTTGAAAAAAATAGAAGAGCCTGAAAAGGTGTGAAATATTTGAAGAGCTTCAAAAGGTGTCAAAAATATGAGGAGCATGAAACGGTCTGAAAAATAGGAGGAGCATGAAGGGGTGTTGAAAAACATGAAGAGCCTAAAATGCTGTGAAAAATATGAAAAGCTTCAAAAGGTGTCAAAAATATGAGGAGCATGAAAAGGTCTGAAAAATAGGAGGAGCCTGAAGCGGTGTTGAAAAACATGAAGAGCCTAAAATGCTGTGAAAAATATGAAGAGCTTCAAAAGGTGTCAAAATATGAGGAGCATGAAAAGGTCTGAAAAATAGGACGAGCATGAAGCTGTGTTGAAAAACATGAAGAGCCTGAAAAGGTGTGAAAAATATGAAGAGCTTCAAAAGGTGTGAAAAATATGAAGAGCTTCAAAAGGTGTCAAAAATATGAGGAGCATGAAACGCTCTGAAATATAGGAGGAGCATGAAGTGGTGTTCAAAAACATGAAGAGCCTGAAAAGCTGTGAAAAATATAAAGAGATTAAAAGGTGTCAAAAATATGAGGAGCATGAAACGGTCTGAAACATAGGAGGAGCAAGAAACGGTGATCAAAAACATGAACAGCCTGAAAAGGTGTGAAATATATGACGAGCTTCAAAAGGTGTGAAAAACATGAGGAGCATGAAACGGGCTGAAAAATAGGAGAAGCATGAAGTGGTGTTGAAAAACATGAAGAGCCTGAAAAAGTGTGAAAAATATGAAGAGCTTCAGAAGGTGTGAAAAATATGAAGAACTTCAACAGGTGTCAAAAATTAGATGAGCATGAAACGGTCTGAAAAATTGGAGGAGCAAGAAGTAGTGTTGAAAAAAATGAAGAGCCTGAAAAGGTGTGAAAAATATGAAAAGCTTCAAAAGGTGTCAAAAATATGAGGAGCATGAAACGGTCTGAAAAATAGGTGGAGCATGAAGCGGTGTTGAAAAATGTGAAGAGCCTGGAAAGGTATGCAAAATATGAAGAGCTTCAAAAGGTGTGAAATATATGAAGAGCTTCAAAAGGTGTCAAAAATTAGATGAGCATGAAACGGTCTGAAAAATAGGAGTAGCATGAAACGGTGATCAAAACATGAAGAGCCTGAAAAGGTGTAAAAAATATGACGAGCTTCAAAAGGTGTGAAAAACATGAGGAGCATGAAACGGGCTGAAAAATAGGAGAAGCATGAAGTGGTGTTGCAAAACATGAAGAGCCTGAAAAAGTGTGAAAAATATGAAGAGCTTCAGAAGGTGTGAAATATATGAATAGCTTCAACAGGTGTCAAAAATTAGATGAGCATAAAACGGTCTGAAAAATTGGAGGAGCAAGAAGTAGTGTTGAAAAAAATGAAGAGCCTGAAAAGGATTGAAAAATATGAAAAGGTTCAAAAGGTGTCAAAAATATGAGGAGCATGAAACGGGCTGAAAAATAGGAGGAGTTTGAAGAAGTGCTGAAAAACATGAAGAGCCTGAAAACGTGTGAAAAATATGAAGAGCTTCAAAAGGTGTGAAAAATGAGATGAGCATGAAACGGTCTTAAAATAGGAGGAGCGAGAAGCGGTGTTCAAAAATATGAAGAGCCTGAAAATGTGTGAAAAATATGAAGAGCTTCAAAAGGTGTGAAGAATATGAGGAGCATGAAACGGTCTGAAAAATAGAAGTGGCATGAAATGGTGTTCAAAAACATGAAGAGCTGAAAAGGTGTGAAAAATATGAAGAGCTTCAAAAGGTGTGAAAAATATGAAGAGCTTCAAAAGGTGTGAAATACATGAGGAGCATGAAACGGTCTGAAAATTAGGAGAAGCATGAAGTGGTGCTGACAAACATGAAGAGCCTGAAAATGTGTGAAAAATATGAAGAGCTTCAAACGGTGTCAAACATATGAAGAGCATGAAACCGTCTGAAAATAGGAGGATTATGAAGCAGTGTTCAAAAACATGAAGAGCCTGAAAATGTGTGAAAAATATTCAGAGCTTCAAAACGTGTCAAATATATGAGGAGCATGAAACGGTCTGAAAAATTAGAGGAGGATGAAACGGTGATTAAAAACATGAAGAGCCTGAAAAGGTGTGAAAAATATGAAGAGCTTCAAAAGGTGTGAAATACATGAGGAGCATGAAACGGTCTGAAAAATAGGAGGAGCAGGAAGTGGTGTTGAAAAACATGAAGAGCCAGAAAAGTGTGAAAAATATGAAGAGCTTCAAAAGGTGTCAAAAATATGAGGAGCATGAAACGGTCTGAAAAATAGGAGGAGCATGAAGCGGTGTTGAAAAACATGAAGAGCCTGAAAACGTGTGAAAAAATATGAAAAGCTTCAAAATGTGTGAAGAATATGAAGAGTTTCAAAAGGTGTCAAAAATGAGATGAGCATGAAACGGTCTGAAAAATAGGAGGAGCATGAAACGGTGTTGAAAAACATGAAGAGCTTGAAAAGGTGTGAAAAATATGAAGAGCTTCAAAAGGTGTCAATAATGAAATGAGCATGAAACGGTCTGAAAAATAAGAGGAGCATGAAGCGGTGTTCAAAAACATGAAGAGCCTGAAAAGATATGACAAATATGAAGAGCTTCAAAAGGTGTCAAAAATATGAGCAGAATGAAACGGTCTGAAAAATAGGAGGAGCATGAAACGGTCTGAAAAATAGGAGGAGCATGAAACGGTCTGAAAAATAGGAGGAGCATGAATCGGTGTTGAAAACATGAAGAGCATGAAAAGGTGTGAAAAATATGAACAGCTTCAAAAGGTATCAAAAATATGAGGAGCATGAAACGTTCTGAAAAATAGGAGGAAAAGGAAGCGGTTTTGAAAAACATGAAGTGCCTGAAAAGGTGTGAAATATAAGAAGAGCTTCAAAACTTGTCAAATATGAGGAGCATGAAACGGTCTGAAAAATAGGAGCAGCATGCAGTGGTATTCAAAAACATGAAGAGCCTGAAAATGTGTGAAAAATACGAAGAGCTTCAAAATGTGTCAAAATATGAGGAGCATGAAACGGCGTGAAAATAGGAGGAGCATGAAACGGTCTGAAAAATAGGAGGAGCATGAATCGGTGTTCAGAAACATGAAGAGCTTGAAAAGGTGTGAAACATATGAAGAGCTTCAAAGGTGTCAAAAATAGGAGGAGAATGAAATTGTCTGAAATAAAGGAGGAGCATGAAGCGGTGTTGAAAAACATGAAGAGCCTGAAAAGCTGTGAAAAATATGAAGAGCTTCAAAAGGTGTCAAAAATGAGATGAGCATGAAATGGGCTGAAAAGCAGGAGGAGCATGAAATGGTGTTGATAAACATGAAGAGCCTGAAAAGTTGTGAAATATATGAAGAGCTTCAAAAGATGTCAAAAATATGAGGAGTATGAAACGGTCTGAAAAAGAAGAGGTGCATGAAGGGGTGTTCAAAAACATGAAGAGCATGAAAAGCTGTGAAAAATATGAAGAGCTTCAAAAGGTGTCAAAAATATGAGGAGCATGAAACGGTCTGAAAAATAGGAGGAGAATGAAGCACTGGTGAAAAACATGAAGAGTATGAAAAGGTGTGAAATATATGAAGAGCTTCAAAAGATGTCAAAAATATGAGGAGCATGAAACGGTGTGAAAAATAGGAGGAGCATGAATTGTTGTTGAAAAACATGAAGAGTCTGAAAAGGTTTGAAAAATATGAAGAGTTTCAAAAGGTGTCAAAATTATGAGGAGCATTAAACATTCTAAAAAATAGGAGAAGCATGAAGTGGTGTTGAAAAATATGAAGACCCAGAAAAGGTGTGAAAAATATGAAGAGCTGCAAAACGTGTGAAAAATATGAGGAGCATGGAACGTTCTGAAAAATAGGAGGAGCATGAAACGATGTTCAAAAACTTGAAGAGCCTGAAAAGCTGTGAAATATATGAAGAGCTTCAAAAGGTGTCAAAAATATCAGGAGCATGAAATGATCTGAAAAATAGCAGGAACATGAAACGGTCTGAAAAATAGGAGGAGCATGAAGTGGTGTTCAAAAATATGACGAGCCTTAAAAGGCGTGAAAAATATGAAGAGCTTCAAAAGGTGTCAAAATATGAGGAGCATGAAACTGCTTGAAAAATAGGAGGAGTATGAAAAGGTCTGAAAAATAGGAGGAGCATGAAGCGCTGTTCGAAAACATGAAGAGTCTGAAAAGTTGTTAAAAATATGAAGAGCTTCAAAAGGTGTCAAAAATATGAGGAGCATGAAATGGTGTTCAAAAACTTGAACAGCCTGAAAAAGTGTTAAAAATATGAAGAGCTTCAAAAGGTGTCAAAATATGAGGAGCATGAAACTGCCTGAAAAATAGGAGGAGTATGAAAAGGTCTGAAAAATAGGAGGAGCATGAAGCGCTGTTCAAAAACATGAAGAGTCTGAAAAGGTGTTAAAAATATGAAGAGCTTCAAAAGGTGTGAAAAATATGAGGAGCATGAAACGGTCTGAAAAATAGGAGGAGCATGAAGTGGTGTTCAAAAACATGAAGAACCTTAAAATGTGTGAAAAATATTAAGAGCTTTAAAGGTGTAAAAATTATGAGGAGCATGAAACCGTCTGAAAAATAGGAGGAGCATGACATGGTGTTGAAAAACATGAAGAACCTTAAAATGTGTGAAAAATATGAAGAGCTTTAAAGGTGTGAAAAATAGGAGGAGCATGACACGGTGTTGAAAAACATGAAGAGCATGAAAATGTGTGAAAAATATGAAGAGATTCTAAAGCTGTCAAAAATATGAGGAGCCTGAAACGGTCTGAAAAATAGGAGGAGCATGAAGTGGTGTTGAAAAAGATGAAGAGCGTGAAAAGGTGTGAAAAATATGAAGAGCTTCAAAAGGAGTCAAAAATAAGAGGAGCATGAAAAGGTCTGAAAAATAGGAGGAGCATGAAGCGGTGTTGAAAAACATGAAGAGCCTAAAAAGGTGTGAAAAATATGAAGAGCTTCAAAAGGTGTCAAAAATATCAGGAGCATGAAATGATCTGAAAAATAGCAGGAACATGAAACGGTCTGAAAAATAGGAGGAGCATGAAGTGGTGTTCAAAAATATGACGAGCCTTAAAAGGCGTGAAAAATATGAAGAGCTTTAAAGGTGTGAAAATTATGAAGAGCATGATACCGTCTGAAAAATAGGAGGAGCATGACACGGTGTTGAAAAACATGAAGAGCCTAAAATGTGAGGAAAATATGAAGAGCTTTAAAGGTGTGAAAAATATGAGGAGCATGACACGGTCTGATAAATAGGAGGAGCATGAAGCAGTGTTGAAAAACATGAAGAGCCTGAAAAGGTGTGAAAAATAACATGAGCATGAAATGATCTGAAAAAAAGGAGGAACAGGAAACATTCTTAAAAACAGGAGGAGCATGAAGCGGTGTTCAAAAACATGAAGAGTCTGAAAAGGTATGAAATATATAAAGAGCTTCAAAAGGTGTCAAAAATATGAGGAGCATGAAACGGTCTGAAACATAGGAGGAGCATGAAGCGGTGTTCAAAAACATGAAGAGCCTGAAAAGGTGTGAAAAATTTGAAGAGCTTCAAAAGGTGTGAAATACATGAGGAGCATGAAACGTTCTGAAACATGGGAGGACCATGAAGTGGTGTTGAAAATCATGAAGAGCCTGAAAAGGTGTGAAAAATATGCAGAGCTTCAAAAGGTGTCAAAAATATGAGGAGCATGAAACGGTCTGAAAAATACGAGGAGCATGAAGTGGTGTTGAAAACCATGAAGAGCCTGAAAAGGTGTGAAAAATATGAAGAGCTTCAAAAGGTGTCAAAAATATCAGGAGCATGAAAAGATCTGAAAAATAGCAGGAACATGAAACGGTCTGAAAAATAGGAGGAGCATGAAGAGGTGTTCAAAAATATGACGAGCCTTAAAAGGCGTGAAAAATATGAAGAGCTTTAAAGGTGTGAAAATTATGAAGAGCAAGATACCGTCTGAAAAATAGGAGGAGCATGACACGGTGTTGAAAAACATGAAGAGCCTTAAAATGTGAGGAAAATATGAAGAGCTTTAAAGGTGTGAAAAATATGAGGAGCATGACACGGTCTGTTAAATAGGAGGATCATGACACGGTGTTGAAAAATATGAAGAGCATGAAAATGTGTGAAAAATATGAAGAGCTTCACAAGGAGTCAAAAATATGAGGAGCATGAAAAGGTGAAAAATAGGAGGAGCATGAAGCGGTGTTGAAAAACATGAAGAGCCTGAAAAGGTGTGAAAAATATGAAGAGCTTCAAAAGGTGTCAAAAATATGAGGAGCATGAAATGATCTGAAAAAAAGGAGGAACAGGAAACATTCTGAAAAACAGGAGGAGCATGAAGCGGTGTTCAAAAACATGAAGAGTCTGAAAAGGTATGAAAGATATGAAGAGCTTCAAAACGTGTCAAAAATATGAGGAGCATGAAACGGTCTGAAAAATAGGAGGAGCATGAAGCGGTGTTCAAAAACATGAGGAGCCTGAAAAGATGTGAAAAATTTGAAGAGCTTCAAAAGGTGTGAAATACATGAGGAGCATGAAACGTTCTGAAACATGGGAGGACCATGAAGCGGTGTTGAAAATCATGAAGAGCCTCAAAAGGTGTGAAAAATATGCAGAGCTTCAAAATTTGTCAAAAATATGAGGAGCATGAAACGGTCTGAAAAGTACGAGGAACATGAAGTGGTGTTGAAAACCATGAAGAGCCTGAAAAGGTGTGAAAAATATGAAGAGCTTCAAAAGGTGTCAAAAATATGAGGTGCATGAATCGGTCCGAAAAATAGGAGGTTCATGAAGCGGTGTTGAAAAACATGAAGAGCCTGAAAAGGTGTGAAAAATATGAAGAGCTTCAAAAGGTGTCAAAAATATGAGGAGCATGAAACGGTCTGAAAAATAGGACGAGCATAAGCGATGTTGAAAAACATGCACAGCCTGAAAAGGTGTGAAAAATATGAAGAGCTTCAAAAGGTGTGAAAAATATGAAGAGCTTCAAAAGGTGTGAAAAATATGAAGAGCTTCAAATGTGTCAAAAATGAGATGAGCATGAAACGGTCTGAAAAATAAGAGAAGAGCATGAAGTGGAGCAGAAAAAAAAAGAAGAGCCTGAAAAGGTGTGAAATATATGAATAGCTTCAAAAGGTGTAACAAATATGAGGACCATGAAACGGTTTGAAAAATAGGAAGAGCATGAAACGGTGTTCAAAACATGAAGAGCCTGAAAAGGTGTGAAAAATATGAAGAGCTTCAAAACGTGCCAAAAATATGAGGAACCTGAAACTGTCTCAAAAATAGGAGGAGCATGAAACGGTCTGAAAAATAGGAGGAGCATAAAGTGGTGTTCAAAAACATGAAGAGCCTGAAAAGTTGTGAAATATATGAAGAGGTTCAAAAGGTGTGAAAAATATGAGGAGCATGATACCGTCTGAAAAATAGGAGGATCATGAAACGGTGATCAAAAACATGAAGAGCCTGAAAAGGTGTGAAAAATATGAAGAGCTTCAAAAGGTGTGAAATACATGAGGAGCATGAAAGGGGATGAAAAATAGGAGAAGCATGAAGTGGAGTGGAAAAACATGAAGAGCCTGAAAAGGTGTGAAAAATTTGAAGAGCTTCAAAAGGTGTGAAATACATGAGGAGCATGAAACTCTCTGAAAAATAGGAGGAGCATGAAGCGGTTTTCAAAAACATGAAGAGCTGAAATGTTTTGAAAAATATGAAAAGCTTCAAA
This sequence comes from Dama dama, assembly GCF_033118175.1. NCBI lineage: Eukaryota > Metazoa > Chordata > Mammalia > Artiodactyla > Cervidae > Dama > Dama dama. Next base: position 1,183,649 of record NW_026870935.1, read on the forward strand.
AGGTGTCAAAAATGAGATGAGCATGAAACGGTCTGAAAAATAGGAAGAGAATGAAGCGGTGTTGGAAAACATGAAAAGCCTGAAAAAGTGTGAAAAATATGAAGAGCTTCATAAGGTGTCAAAAATATTAGGAGCATGTAACGATCTGAAAAATAGGAGGAGGATGAAGCGGTGTTCAAAAACATGAGGAGCCTGAAAAGATGTGAAAAATATGAAGACCTTCAAAAGGTGTGATAAATATGAGGAGCATGAAGCGGTCTGAAAAATAGGAGGAGCATGAAGTGTAGTTTAAAAACATGAAGAGCCTGAAAAGGTGTGAAATATAAGAAGAGCTACAAAAGGTGTCAAATATATGAGGAGCATGAAACGGTCTGAAAAATAGGAGGAGCATGAAGTGGTGATGAAAACCATGAAGAGCCTGAAAAGGTGTGAAAAATATGAAGAGCTTCAAAAGGTATGAAATATAGGAGAAGCATGAAGCGGTGTTCAAAAACATAAAAAGCCTGTTAAGGTGTGAAAAATATGAAGAGCTTCAAAACGTGTCAAATATATGTGGAGCATGAAACGGTGTGAAAAATTGGAGGAGCATGAAGCGGTGTTGAAAAACATGAAGAACCTGAAAACTTGTGAAAAATATGAAGATCTTCAAAAGGTGTAAAAATATGAGGAGCATGAAACGATCTGAAACATAGGAGGAGCATGAAGTGGTGTTGAAAAACATGAAGTGCCTGAAAAGGTGTGAAATATATGAAGAGCTTCAAATGGTGTCAAAAATATGAGGAGCATGAAACGCTCTGAAATATAGGAGGAGCATGAAGTGGTGTTGAAAAACTTGAAGAGCTGAAAAGGTGGGAAAATATGAAGAGCTTCAACAGGTGTCAAAAATATGAGGAGCATGAAATGGACTGAAAAATAGGAGGAACATGAAGCGGTGTTGAAAAACATGAAGAGCCTGAAAAGTTGTGAAAAATGTGAAAAGCTTCAAAAGGTGTGAAATACATGAGGAGCATGAAACGGTCTGAAAAATAGGAGTAGCATGAGACGGTGTTGAAAAACATGAAGAGCCTGAAAAGTTGTGAAAAATATGAAGAATTCAAAAGGTGTCAAAATTATGAGGAGCATGAAACGGTCTAAAAAATAGGAGGAGCATGAAACGGTGTTCAAAACATGAATAGCCTGAAAAGGTGTGAAATATATGACGAGCTTCAAAAGATGTGAAATATAGGAGCAGCATGAAGCGGTGTTCAAAAACATAAAAAGCCTGAAAAAGTGTGAAAAATATGAAGGGCTTCAAAACGTGTCAAATATATGTGGAGCATGAAATAGTCTGAAAAATAGGAGGAGCATGAAGCGGTGTTGAAAAACATGAAGAACCTGAAAACTTGTCAAAATTTGAAGAGCTTCAAAAGGTGTGAAATATATGAACAGTTTCAAAAGTGTGAAAAATGAGATGAGCATGAAGCGGTCTTAAAAATAGGAGGAGCAATGTTGAAAAACACGAAGAGTCTGAAAAGGTGTGAAAATATGAAGAGCTTCAAAAATATGAAAAATATGAAGAGCTTCAAAAGGTGTGAAAATCATGAAGAGCTTCAAAAGGTGTCAAAAATATGAGGAGCATGAAATGATCTGAAAAAAAGGAGGAACAGGAAACATTCTGAAAAACAGGAGGAGCATGAAGCGGTGTTCAAAAACATGAAGAGTCTGAAAAGGTATGAAAGATATGAAGAGCTTCAAAACGTGTCAAAAATATGAGGAGCATGAAACGGTCTGAAAAATAGGAGGAGCATGAAGCGGTGTTCAAAAACATGAGGAGCCTGAAAAGATGTGAAAAATTTGAAGAGCTTCAAAAGGTGTGAAATACATGAGGAGCATGAAACGTTCTGAAACATGGGAGGACCATGAAGCGGTGTTGAAAATCATGAAGAGCCTCAAAAGGTGTGAAAAATATGCAGAGCTTCAAAATTTGTCAAAAATATGAGGAGCATGAAACGGTCTGAAAAGTACGAGGAACATGAAGTGGTGTTGAAAACCATGAAGAGCCTGAAAAGGTGTGAAAAATATGAAGAGCTTCAAAAGGTGTCAAAAATATGAGGTGCATGAATCGGTCCGAAAAATAGGAGGTTCATGAAGCGGTGTTGAAAAACATGAAGAGCCTGAAAAGGTGTGAAAAATATGAAGAGCTTCAAAAGGTGTCAAAAATATGAGGAGCATGAAACGGTCTGAAAAATAGGACGAGCATAAGCGATGTTGAAAAACATGCACAGCCTGAAAAGGTGTGAAAAATATGAAGAGCTTCAAAAGGTGTGAAAAATATGAAGAGCTTCAAAAGGTGTGAAAAATATGAAGAGCTTCAAATGTGTCAAAAATGAGATGAGCATGAAACGGTCTGAAAAATAAGAGAAGAGCATGAAGTGGAGCAGAAAAAAAAAGAAGAGCCTGAAAAGGTGTGAAATATATGAATAGCTTCAAAAGGTGTAACAAATATGAGGACCATGAAACGGTTTGAAAAATAGGAAGAGCATGAAACGGTGTTCAAAACATGAAGAGCCTGAAAAGGTGTGAAAAATATGAAGAGCTTCAAAACGTGCCAAAAATATGAGGAACCTGAAACTGTCTCAAAAATAGGAGGAGCATGAAACGGTCTGAAAAATAGGAGGAGCATAAAGTGGTGTTCAAAAACATGAAGAGCCTGAAAAGTTGTGAAATATATGAAGAGGTTCAAAAGGTGTGAAAAATATGAGGAGCATGATACCGTCTGAAAAATAGGAGGATCATGAAACGGTGATCAAAAACATGAAGAGCCTGAAAAGGTGTGAAAAATATGAAGAGCTTCAAAAGGTGTGAAATACATGAGGAGCATGAAAGGGGATGAAAAATAGGAGAAGCATGAAGTGGAGTGGAAAAACATGAAGAGCCTGAAAAGGTGTGAAAAATTTGAAGAGCTTCAAAAGGTGTGAAATACATGAGGAGCATGAAACTCTCTGAAAAATAGGAGGAGCATGAAGCGGTTTTCAAAAACATGAAGAGCTGAAATGTTTTGAAAAATATGAAAAGCTTCAAAAGGTGTCAAAAATGAGATGAGCATGAAACGGTCTGAAAAATAGGAAGAGAATGAAGCGGTGTTGGAAAACATGAAAAGCCTGAAAAAGTGTGAAAAATATGAAGAGCTTCATAAGGTGTCAAAAATATTAGGAGCATGTAACGATCTGAAAAATAGGAGGAGGATGAAGCGGTGTTCAAAAACATGAGGAGCCTGAAAAGATGTGAAAAATATGAAGACCTTCAAAAGGTGTGATAAATATGAGGAGCATGAAGCGGTCTGAAAAATAGGAGGAGCATGAAGTGTAGTTTAAAAACATGAAGAGCCTGAAAAGGTGTGAAATATAAGAAGAGCTACAAAAGGTGTCAAATATATGAGGAGCATGAAACGGTCTGAAAAATAGGAGGAGCATGAAGTGGTGATGAAAACCATGAAGAGCCTGAAAAGGTGTGAAAAATATGAAGAGCTTCAAAAGGTATGAAATATAGGAGAAGCATGAAGCGGTGTTCAAAAACATAAAAAGCCTGTTAAGGTGTGAAAAATATGAAGAGCTTCAAAACGTGTCAAATATATGTGGAGCATGAAACGGTGTGAAAAATTGGAGGAGCATGAAGCGGTGTTGAAAAACATGAAGAACCTGAAAACTTGTGAAAAATATGAAGATCTTCAAAAGGTGTAAAAATATGAGGAGCATGAAACGATCTGAAACATAGGAGGAGCATGAAGTGGTGTTGAAAAACATGAAGTGCCTGAAAAGGTGTGAAATATATGAAGAGCTTCAAATGGTGTCAAAAATATGAGGAGCATGAAACGCTCTGAAATATAGGAGGAGCATGAAGTGGTGTTGAAAAACTTGAAGAGCTGAAAAGGTGGGAAAATATGAAGAGCTTCAACAGGTGTCAAAAATATGAGGAGCATGAAATGGACTGAAAAATAGGAGGAACATGAAGCGGTGTTGAAAAACATGAAGAGCCTGAAAAGTTGTGAAAAATGTGAAAAGCTTCAAAAGGTGTGAAATACATGAGGAGCATGAAACGGTCTGAAAAATAGGAGTAGCATGAGACGGTGTTGAAAAACATGAAGAGCCTGAAAAGTTGTGAAAAATATGAAGAATTCAAAAGGTGTCAAAATTATGAGGAGCATGAAACGGTCTAAAAAATAGGAGGAGCATGAAACGGTGTTCAAAACATGAATAGCCTGAAAAGGTGTGAAATATATGACGAGCTTCAAAAGATGTGAAATATAGGAGCAGCATGAAGCGGTGTTCAAAAACATAAAAAGCCTGAAAAAGTGTGAAAAATATGAAGGGCTTCAAAACGTGTCAAATATATGTGGAGCATGAAATAGTCTGAAAAATAGGAGGAGCATGAAGCGGTGTTGAAAAACATGAAGAACCTGAAAACTTGTCAAAATTTGAAGAGCTTCAAAAGGTGTGAAATATATGAACAGTTTCAAAAGTGTGAAAAATGAGATGAGCATGAAGCGGTCTTAAAAATAGGAGGAGCAATGTTGAAAAACACGAAGAGTCTGAAAAGGTGTGAAAATATGAAGAGCTTCAAAAATATGAAAAATATGAAGAGCTTCAAAAGGTGTGAAAATCATGAAGAGCTTCAAAAGGTGTCAAAAATATGAGGTGCATGAAATGGTCTGAAAAGTAGGAGGAGCATGAAGCGGTGTTGAAAAACATGAAGAGCCTGAAAACGTGTGAGAAATATGAAGAGCTTCAAAAGTTGTGAAAAATATGAAGAGCTTCAAAAGGTGTCAAAATCAGATGAGCATGAAATGGTGTGAAAAATAGGAGGAGCATGAAGCCGTGTTGAAACACATGAAGAGCCTGAAAACTTGTGAAAAATATGACGAGCTTCAAAAGATGTGAAATATAGGAGCAGCATGAAGCGGTGTTCAAAAACATAAAAAGCCTGAAAAAGTGTGAAAAATATGAAGAGCTTCAAAAGGTGTCAAAAATATGTGGAGCATGAAATAGTCTGAAAAATAGGAGGAGCATGAAGCGGTGTTGAAAAACATGAAGAACCTGAAAACTTGTCAAAATTTGAAGAGTTTCAAAAGGTGTGAAATATATGAACAGTTTCAAAAGTGTGAAAAATGAGATGAGCATGAAGCGGTCTTAAAAATAGGAGGAGCATGAAGTGTTGTTGAAAAACATAAAGATCCTGAAAATGTGTGAAATATATGAAGAGCTACAAAAGGTGTCAAAAACGTGAGGAGCATGAAACGATCTGAAAAATAGGAAGAGCATGAAGCAGTGTTCAAAAACATGAGGAGCCTGAAAAGGTGTGAAAAATATGAAGAGCTTCAAAAGGTGTCAAATTATGAGGAGGGTGAAACGGGCTGAAAAATAGGAGGAGTATGAAGTGGTGTTGAAAAAAATGAAGAGCCTGAATATGTGTGCAAAATATGAAGAGCTTCAAAAGGTGTGAAATACATGTGGAGCACGAAACGGTCTGAAAAATAGGAGGATCATGAAGGCGTGTTCAAAAAAATTGTAGAGACTGAAAAGGTGTGAAAAATATGAGGAGCTTCAAAAGGTGTCAAATTATGAGGAGCATAAACGGTCTGCAAATAGGACCAGCATGAAGCGGTGTTCAAAAACATGAAGAGCCTGAAAAGGTTTGAAAAATATGAATAGCTTTAAAAGGTGTGAAAATTATGAGGAGCAGGAAACGTTCGAAAAATAGGAGGAGGATGAAGCAATGTTGAAAAACATGAAGAGTCTGAAAAGGTGTGAAAATATGAAGAGCTTCAAAAATATGAAAAATATGAAGAGCTTCAAAAGGTGTGAAAAACATGAAGAGCTTCAAAAGGTGTCAAAAATATGAGGTGCATGAAATGGTCTGAAAAGTAGGAGGAGCATGAAGCGGTGTTGAAAAACATGAAGAGCCTGAAAACGTGTGAAAAATATGAAGAGCTTAAAAGGTGTGAAAAATATGAAGAGCTTCAAAAGGTGTGAAATACATGAGGAGCATGAAACTCTCTGAAAAATAGAAGGAGCATGAAGTGGTGTTCAAAAACATGAAGAGTCTGAAAAGGTTTGAAAAATATGAAGAGCTTCAAAATGTGTGAAAAATATGAGGAGCATGATATGGTTTCAAAAATAGGATTACCATGAAGCGGTGTTCAAAACATGAAGAGCCTGAAAAGTTTTGAAAAATATGAAAAGCTTCAAAAGGTGTCAAAAATGAGATGAGCATGAAACGTTCTGAAAAATAGGAGGTGCATGAAGCGGTGTTGAAAAACATGAAGAGCCTGAAAAGGTGTGAAAAATATGAAGAGCTTCAAAAGGTGTCAAAAATATGAGGAGCATGAAACGGTCTGAAAAATAGGAGGAGCATGAAACGGTGTTCAAAAACAGGAAGAGCTTAAAAAGGTGTGAAATATATGAAGAGCTTCAAAACATGTCAAAAATATGTGGAGCATGAAACGGTCTGAAAAATAGGAGGAGCATGAAGCGCAGTTGAAAAACATGAAGAACCTGAAAACGTGTGAAAAATATGAACTGCTTCAAAAGGTGTGAAAAATGAGATGAGCATGAAACGTTCTGAAAAATAGGAGGTGCATGAAGCGGTGTTGAAAAACATGAAGAGCCTGAAAAGGTGTGAACAATAGGAAGAGCTTCAAAGGGCGTCAAAAATATGAGGAGCATGAAACGGTCTGAAAAATAGGAGAAGCATGAAACGGTCTGAAAATTAGGAGGAGCATGAAGCAGTGTTGAAAAACATGAAGAACCTGAAAACGTGTGAAAAATATGAACAGCTTCAAAAGGTGTGAAAAATGAGATGAGCTTGAAGCGGTCTGAAAAATAGGAGGAGCATGAAGTGTTGTTTAAAAGCATGAAGAGCCTGAAAAGGTGTGAAATATATGAAAAGCTTCAAAAGGTGTGAAAAAAAAGAAGAGTTTCAAAAGGTGTCAAAAATATGAGGAACATGAAACGATCTGAAAAAGAGGAGGAGCATGAAACGGTGTTCAAATACATGAAGAGCCTAAAAAGGTGTGAAAAATATGAAGAGCTTCAAAAGGTGTGAAAATATGAAGACCTGCAAAAGGTGTAAGAATCGATGAGCATGAAATGATCTGAAAATTAGGAGCAGCACGAAGCGGTGTTGAAAACCATGAAGAGCCTGAAAACGTGTAAAATATATGAAGAGCTTCAAAAGAAATGAAAAATATGAACAGCTTCAAAATGTGTCAAAAATGAGATGAGAATGAAGCAGTCTGAAAAAAGGAGGAGCATGAAGTGGTGTTGAAAATCATGAAGAGCCTGAAAAGGTGCGAAATATATGAAGAGTTTCAAAAGATGTCAAAAATATGAGGAGCATGCAACAGTCTGAAAAATAGGAGGAGCATCAAACTGTGCTGAAAAAAATGAAGAGCCTGAAAAGGTGTGAAAAATATGATGAGCTTCAAAACGTGTCAAAAATATGAGGAGCATGAAACGGTCTGAAAAATAGGAGGAGCATGAAGTGGTGTTGAAAAATATGAAGAGCCTGAAAAGGTGTGAAAAATATGAAGAGCTTCAAATTTGTCAAAATTATGAGGACCATGAAACGCTCTGAAAAATACGAGGAGCATGAAGCAGTGTTGAAAAACATGAAGAGCCTGAAGAGGTGTGAAAAATAGGAAGAGCTTCAAAGGGCGTCAAAAATATGAGGAGCATGAAACGGTCTGAAAAATAGGAGAAGCATGAAACGGTCTGAAAATTAGGAGGAGCATGAAGCAGTGTTGAAAAATATAAAGAGCCTGAAACAGTGTGAAATATATGAAGAGCCTCAAAGGTGTCAAAAATATGAGGAGCAAGAAACGGTCTGAAAAATAGAAGGAGCTTGAAGTGGTGTTGAAAAACATGAAGAGCCTGAAAAAGTGTGAAATATATGAAGAGCCTCAAAGGTGTCAAAAATATGAGGAGCAAGAAACGGTCTGAAAAATAGAAGGAGCTTGAAGTGGTGTTGAAAAACATGAAGAGCCTGAAAAGGTGTGAAAAATATGAAGAGCTACAAAGGTGTCAAAATTAAGAGGAGCATGAAACGCTCTGAAAAAGAGGAGGAGCAGCAAGCGATGTTGAAAAACATGAAGAGCGTGAAAAAGTGTGAAAAATATGAAGAGCTTCAAAAGGTGTCAAGAATATGAGGAGCATGAAACGGTCTGAAAAATAGGAGGAGCATGAAGTAGTGCTGAAAAACATGAATAGCCTGAAAAGGTGTGAAAAATATGAAGAGCTTCAAAAGGCGTCAAAAATATGAGGAGCATGAAACGGTCTGAAAAATAGGAGAAGCATGAAACGGTCTGAAAAATAGGAGGAGCATGAAGTGGTGAAGAAAAATATGAGGAGCCTGAAAAGGTGTAAAAATATGAAGAGCTTCAAAGGTGTCAAAACTAAGAGGAGCATGAAACGGTCTGAAAAAGATGAGGAGCAGCAAGCGATGTTGAAAAACATGAAGAGCCTGAAAAGGTGTGAAAAATATGAAGAGATTCAAAAGGTGTCAAAAATAAGAGGAGCATGAAACGGTTTGAAAAATAGGAGGAGCATGAAGCGGTGTTGAAAAACATGAAGAGCCTGAAAAGGTGTGAAAAATATGAAGAGCTTCAAAATGTGTAAAAAATATGGGGAGCAAAAAAAGGTCTGAAAAATAGGAGGAGCATGAAGTGGTGCTGAAAAACATGAAGAGCCTGAAAAGGTGTGAAAAATATGAAGAGCTTCAAAAGGCGTCAAAAATACGAGGAGCATGAAACGGTCTGAAAAATAGGAGGAGCATGAAACGGTCTGAAAATAGGAGGAGCATGAACCGGTTTGAAAAACATGAAGAGCCTGAAAAAGTGTGAAAAATATGAAGAGCTTCAAAAGGTGTCAAAAATATGAGGAGAATGAAACGGTCTGAAAATCAGGAGGAGCATGAAGCGGTGTTGAAAAACATAAAGAGCCTGAAAAAGTGTGAAATATATGAAGAGCCTCAAAGGTGTCAAAAATATGAGGAGCAAGAAACGGTCTGAAAAATAGAAGGAGCTTGAAGTGGTGTTGAAAAACATGAAGAGCCTGAAAAGGTGTGAAAAATATGAAGAGCTTCAAAAGGTGTCAAAAATATGAGGAGAATGAAACGGTCTGAAAATTAGGAGGAGCATGAAGCGGTGTTGAAAAACATAAAGAGACTGAAAAAGTGTGAAATATATGAAGAGCCTCAAAGGTGTCAAAAATATTAGGAGCAAGAAACGGTCTGAAAAATAGAAGGAGCTTGAAGTGGTGTTGAAAAACATGAAGAGCCTGAAAAGGTGTGAAAAATATGAAGAGCTTCAGAAAGGTGTCAAATATATAGAGGGTGAAACGGTCTGAAAAATATGAGGAGCAAGAAACTGTTTTCAAAAACATGAAGAGCCTCAAAAGGTGTGAAAAATGTGAAGAGCTTCAAACTGTGTCAAAAATATGAGGAGCATGAAACGGTCTGAAACATAGGAGGAGCATGAAGTGATGTTGAAAAACATGAAGAGACTGAAAAAGTTGTGAAACATATGAGGAGCATGATATGGTCTGATAAATAGGAGGAGCATGAAGCGGTGTTGAAAAATATGAAGAGCATGAAAATGTGTGAAAAATATGAAGAGCTTCAAAAGGTGTCAAAAATATAAGGAGCATGAAACGGTCTAAAATATAGCAGGAGCATGAAAAGGTGTTAAAAAACATGAAGAGCCTGAAAAGGTGTGAAAAATATGAAAAGCTTCAAATGGTGTCAAAAATATGAGGAGAATGAAACGGTCTGATAATTAGGAGGAGCATGAAGTGGTGTTGAAAAACATGAAGAGCTTGAAAAAGGTGTGAAACATATGAGTAGAATAAAACGGTCTGAAAAATAGGAGGAGCATGAAGTGGTGTAGAAAAACATGAAGACCCTGAAAAGGTGTGAAAAATATGAAGAGCTACAAAAAGTGTCAAAAATATGAGGAGCTTGAAACGGTCTGAAATATAGGAGGAGCGTGAAAAGGTGTTAAAAAAATATGAAGAGCTTCAAAAGGTGTGAAAAGTATGAGGAGCATGAAACGGTCTGAAAAATAGGAGGAGCATGAAGCGTTGTTGAAAAACATGAAGAGCCTGAAAAGGTGTGAAAAATATGAAGTGCTTCAAAAAGTGTCAAAAACATGAGGAGCATGAAAATGTCTGAAAAATAGGAGGAGCTTGAAGCGGTGTTCAAAAAAATGAAGAGCCTGGAGAAGTGTGAAAAATATGAAGAGCTTCAAAAAGTGTCAAAAATATGAGGAGCATTAAACGGTCTGAAAAATAGGAGAAGCATGAAACGGTCTGAAAAATAGGAGAAGCATGAAACGGTCTGAAAAATAGGAGGAGCATGAAGCAGTGTTGAAAAACATAAAGAGCCTGAAACAGTGTGAAATATATGAAGAGCCTCAAAGGTGTCAAAAATATGAGGCGCAAGAAACGGTCTGAAAAATAGAAGGAGCTTGAAGTGGTGTTGAAAAACATGAAGAGCCTGAAAAAGTGTGAAATATATGAAGAGCCTCAAAGGTGTCAAAAATATGAGGAGCAAGAAACGGTCTGAAAAATAGAAGGAGCTTGAAGTGGTGTTGAAAAACATGAAGAGCCTGAAAAGGTGTGAAAAATATGAAGAGCTTCAAAGGTGTCAAAATTATGAGGAGCATGAAACGCTCTGAAAAAGAGGAGGAGCAGCAAGCGATGTTGAAAAACATGAAGAGCGTGAAAAGGTGTGAAAAATATGAAGAGCTTCAAAAGGTGTCACAAATATGAGGAGCATGAAAGGGTCTGAAAAATAGGAGGAGCATGAAGCGGTGTTGAAAAACATGAAGAGCCTGAAAAGGTGTGAAAAATATGAAGAGCTTCAAAAGGCTTCAAAAATATAAGGAGCATGAAACGGCCTGAAATATAGGAGGAGCATGAAAAGGTGTTAAAAAACATGAAGAGCCTAAAAAGGTGTGAAAAATATGAAAAGCTTCAAATGTTGTCAAATATATGAGGAGAATTAAACGGTCTGATAATTAGGAGGAGCATGAAGTGGTGTTGAAAAACATGAAAAGCTTGAAAAAGGTGTGAAACATATGAGTAGAATAAAACAGTCTGAAAAATAGGAGGAGCATGAAGTGGTGTAGAAAAACATGAAGACCCTGAAAAGGTGTGAAAAATATGAAGAGCTAGAAAAAGTGTCAAAAATATGAGTAGCTTGAAACGGTCTGAAATATAGGAGGAGCGTGAAAAGTTGTTAAAAAAATACGAAGAGCTTCAAAATGTGTGAAACATATGAGGAGCATGAAACGGTCTGAAAAATAGGAGGAGCATGAAGCGTTGTTGAAAAACATGAAGAGCCTGAAAAGGTGTGAAAAACATGAAGTGCTTCAAAAGGTGTCAAAAACATGAGGAGCATGAAAAGGTCTGAAAAATAGGAGGAGCATGAAGCGGTGTTCAAAAAAATGAAGAGCCTGGAGAAGTGTGAAAAATATGAAGAGCTTCAAAAAGTGTCAAAAATATGAGGAGCATTAAACGGTCTGAAAAATAGGAGAACCATGAAGTGGGGTTGAAAAATATGAAGAGCCTGAAAAGGTGTGAAAAATACGAAGAGCTTCAAAGGTGTCAAAATTATGAGGAGCATGAAACGCTCTGAAAAAGAGGAGGAGCAGCAAGCGATGTTGAAAAACATGAAGAGCGTGAAAAGGTGTGAAAAATATGAAGAGCTTCAAAAGGTGTCAAATATATGAGGAGCATGATACGGTCTGAAAAATAGGAGGAGTATGAAGTGGTGCTGAAAAATATGAAGAGCCTGAAAAGGTGTGAAAAATAGGAAGAGCTTCAAAAGTTGTGAAAAATATGAGGAGCATGAAACGGTCTGAAAAATAAGAGGAGCATGAAGCCGTGTTGAAAAACATGTAGAGACTGAAAAGGTGTAAAAAATATGAAGAGCTTCAAAAGGTGTCAAAAATATGAGGAGCTGAAACGGTCTGAAAAATAGGAGGAGCATTGTAGCGTTGTTCAAAAACTTGAAGAGCCTGAAATGGTGTGAAAAATATGAAGAGCTTCAAAAGGTGTCAAAAATATGAGGAGCATGAAACGGTCTGAAAAATAAGAGGAGCATGAAATGGTGTTGAAAAACATGAAGAGCCTGAAAAGGTGTGAAAAATAGGAAGAGCTTCAAAAGAAGTGAAAAATATGAGGAGCATGAAACGGTCTGAAAAATACGAGGAGCATGAAGCGGTGTTGAAAAATATGAAGAGCCTGAAAAGGTGTGAAAAATAGGAAGAGCTTCAAAAGGCGTCAAAAATATGAGGAGCATGAAACGGTCTGAAAAATAGGAGAAGCATGAAATGGTCTGAAAAATAGGAGGAGCATGAAGCGGTTTGAAAAACATGAAGAGCCTGAAAAAGTGTGAAAAATATGAAGAGCTTCAAAAGGTGTCAAAAATATGAGGAGAATGAAACGGTCTGAAAATTAGGAGGAGCATGAAGCGGTGTTGAAAAACATAAAGAGCCTGAAACAGTGTGAAATATATGAAGAGCCTCAAAGGTGTCAAAAATAAGAGGAGCAAGAAAAGGTCTGAAAAATTGAAGGAGCTTGAAGTGGTGTTGAAAGGCATGAAGAGCCTGAAAAAGTGTGAAATATATGAAGAGCCTCAAAGGTGTCAAAAATAAGAGGAGCAAGAAACGGTCTGAAAAATAGAAGGAACTTGAAGTGGTGTTGAAAAACATGAAGAGCCTGAAAAGGTGTGAAAAATATGAAGAGTTTCAAAAAGGTGTCAAATATATAGAGGGTGAAACGGTCTGAAAATTAAGAGGAGCAAGAAACTGTTTTCAAAAACATGAAGAGCCTCAAAAGGTGTGAAAAATATGAAGAGCTTCAAAAAGGTGTCAAATATATAGAGGGTGAAACGGTCTGAAAAATATGAGGAGCAAGAAACTGTTTTCAAAAACATGAAGAGCCTGAAAAGGTGTGAACAATGTGAAGAGCTTCAAACTGTGTCAAAAATATGAGGAGCATGAAACGGTCTGAAACATAGGTGGAGCATGAAGTGTTGTTGAAAAACATGAAGAGCCTGAAAAAGGAGTGAAAAATATGAAGAGCTTCAAAAGCTGTCAAAAATATAAGGAGCATGAAACGGTCTGAAATATAGGAGGAGCATGAAAAGGTGTTAAAAAACATGAAGAGCCTGAAAAGGTGTGAAAAATATGAAAAGCTTCAAATGGTGTCAAAAATATGAGGAGAATGAAACGGTCTGATAATTAGGAGGAGCATGAAGTGGTGTAGAAAAATATGAAGACCCTGAAAAGGTGTGAAAAATATGAAGAGCTACAAAAAGTGTCAAAAATATGAGGAGCTTGAAACGGTCTGATATATAGGAGGAGCGTGAAAAAGTGTTAAAAAAATATGAAGAGCTTCAAAAGGTGTCAAAAATATGAGGAGCATGAAACGGTCTGAAAAATAAGAGGAGCATGAAATGGTGTTGAAAAACATGAAGAGCCTGAAAAGGTGTGAAACATATGAAGAGCTTCAAAAGGTGTGAAATACATGAGGAGTATGAAACGGTCTGAAAAATAGGAGGATCATGAGCGGTATTGAAAAACATGAATAGACTGAAAAGGTGTGAAAAACATGAAGAGCTTCAAAAGGTGTCAAAAATATGAGGAGCATGAAACGGTCTGAAAAATATGACGAGCATGAAACGGTGTTCAAAAACATGAAGAGCCTGAAAAGGTGTGAAAAATATGAAGAGCTTCAAAAGAAGTGAAAAATATGAGGAGCATGAAACGGTCTGAAAAATACGAGGAGCATGAAGCGGTGTTGAAAAATATGAAGAGCCTGAAAAGGTGTGAAAAATAGGAAGAGCTTCAAAAGGCGTCAAAAATATGAGGAGCATGAAACGGTCTGAAAAATAGGAGAAGCATGAAATGGTCTGAAAAATAGGAAGAGCATGAAGCGGTTTGAAAAACATGAAGAGCCTGAAAAAGTGTGAAAAATATGAAGAGCTTCAAAAGGTGTCAGAATTATGAGGACCATGAAACGCTCTGAAAAATACGAGGAGCATGAAGCGGTGTTGAAAAACATGAAGAGCCTGAAAAGTTGTGAAAAATAGGAAGAGCTTCAAAAGGCGTCAAAAATATGAGGAGCATGAAACGGTCTGAAAAATAGGAGAAGCATGAAACGGTCTGAAAAATAGGAGGAGCATGAAGCGGTTTGAAAAACATGAAGAGCCTGAAAAAGGTGTGAAACATATGAGTAGAATAAAACGGTCTGAAAAATAGGAGGAGCATGAAGTGGTGTAGAAAAACATGAAGACCCTGAAAAGGTGTGAAAAATATGAAGAGCTACAAAAAGTGTCAAAAATATGAGGAGCTTGAAACGGTCTGAAATATAGGAGGAGCGTGAAAAGGTGTTAAAAAAATATGAAGAGCTTCAAAAGGTGTCAAAAATATAAGGAGCATGAAACGGTCTGAAATATAGGAGGAGCATGAAAAGGTGTTAAAAAACATGAAGAGCCTGAAAAGGTGTGAAAAATATGAAAAGCTTCAAATGGTGTCAAACGTATGAGGAGAATGAAACGGTCTGAAAATTAGGAGGAGCATGAAGCGGTGTTGAAAAACATGAAGAGCCTGAAAATGTGTGAAATATATGAAGAGCCTCAAACGTGTCAAAAATATGAGGAGCAAGAATCGGTCTGAAAAATAGGAGGAGCTTGAAGCGGTGTTGAAAAATATGAAGAGCCTGAAAAGATGTGAAATATATGAAGAGCTTCAAAAGGTGTCAAAAATATAAGGAGCATGAAATGGTATGAAATATAGGAGGAGCATGAAAAGGTGTTAAAAAACTTGAAGAGCTTCAAAAGGTGTGAAACATATGAGGAGCATGAAACGGTCTGAAAAATAGGAAGAGCATGTAGTGGTGTTGAAAACCATGAAGAGCCTGAAAGGTGTGAAAAATATGAAGAACTTCAAAAGGTGTCAAAAATATAAGGAGCATGAAACGGTCAGAAAAATAGGAGGAGCATGAACTGGTGTTATAAAACATGAAGAGCCTGAAAAGGTGTGAAAAATATGAAGAACTTCAAAAGGTGTCAAATATATGAGGAGCATGAAACGGTCTGAAAAATAGGAGGATCATGAAACGGTGTTCATACACTTGAAGAGCCCGGAAAGGTGTGAAAAAAATGAAGAGCTTCATAAAGGTGTCAAAAATATGAGGAGGGTGAAAGGGTCTGAAAAACATGAGGAGCAAGAAACTGTTTTCAAAAACATGAAGAGCCTCAACAGTTGTGAAAAATATGAAGAGCTTCAAACTGTGTCAAATATATGAGAAACATGAAACGGTCTGAAAAATAGAAGGAGCTTGAAGTGGTGTTGAAAAACATGAAGAGCCTGAAAAGGTGTGAAAAATATGAAGAGCTTCAAAAAGGTGTCAAATATATAGAGGGTGAAACGGTCTGAAATATATGAGGAGCAAGAAACTGTTTTCAAAAACATGAAGAGCATCAAAAGGTGTGAAAATATGAAGAGCTTCAAAAAGGTGTCAAATATATAGAGGGTGAAACGGTCTGAAAAATATGAGGAGCAAGAAACTGTTTCCAAAAACATGAAGAGCCTCAAAAGGTGTGAACAATGTGAAGAGCTTCAAACTGTGTCAAAAAAATGAGGAGCATGAAACGGTCTGAAACATAGGAGGAGCATGAAGTGATGTTGAAAAACATGAAGAGCCTGAAAAAGTGTGAAACATATGAGGAGCATGATACGGTCTGAAAAATAGGAGGAGCATGAAGCGGTGTTGAAAAATATGTAGAGCCTGAAAACGTATGAAAAATAGGAAGAGCTTCAAAAGGTGTCAAAAATATAAGGAGCATGAAACGGTCTGAAATATAGCAGGAGCATGAAAAGGTGTTAAAAAACATGAAGAGCCTGAAAAGGTGTGAAAAATATGAAGAGCTTCAAATGGTGTCAAAAATATGAGGAGAATGAAACGGTCTGAAAATTAGGAGGAGCATGAAGCGGTGTTGAAAACATGAAGAGCCTGAAAATGTGTGAAATATATGAAGAGCCTCAAAGGTGTCAAAAATATGAGGAGCAATAATCGGTCTGAAAAATAGGAGGAGCTTGAAGCGGTGTTGAAAAATATGAAGAGCCTGAAAAGGTGTGAAATATATGAAGAGCTTCAAAAGGTGTCAAAAATATAAGGAGCATGAAATGGTAGGAAATATAGGAGCAGCATGAAAAGGTTGTAAAAAACTTGAAGAGCTTCAAAAGGTGTGAAACATATGAGGAAGAGCATGTAGTGGTGTTGAAAACCATGAAGAGCCTGAAAGTTGTGAAAAATATGAAGAGCTTTAAAAGGTGTCAAAAATATGAGGAGCATGAAACGGTCTGAAAAATAGGAGGAGCATGAAGCTATGTAGAAAAACATGAAGAACCTGAAAAGGTGTGAAATATATGAAGAGCTTCAAAATGTGTAAAATATGAGGAGTATGAAACGGTCTGAAAAATAGGAGTAACATGAAACACTGTTCAAAATCATGAAGAGCCTGAAAAGGTGTGAAAAACATGAAGAGCCTGAAAAGGTGTGAAAAATATGAAGAGCTTCAAAAGGTGTCAAAAATATGAGGAGCATGAAACGGTCTGAAAAATATGACGAGCATGAAACGGTGTTCAAAAACATGAAGAGCCTGAAAAGGTGTGAAAAATATGAAGAGCTTCAAAAGAAGTGAAAAATATGAGGAGCATGAAACGGTCTGAAAAATACGAGGAGCATGAAGCGGTGTTGAAAAATATGAAGAGCCTGAAAAGGTGTGAAAAATAGGAAGAGCTTCAAAAGCCGTCAAAAATATGAGGAGCATGAAACGGTCTGAAAAATAGGAGAAGCATGAAATGGTCTGAAAAATAGGAAGAGCATGAAGCGGTTTGAAAAACATGAAGAGCCTGAAAAAGTGTGAAAAATATGAAGAGCTTCAAAAGGTGTCAAAATTATGAGGACCATGAAACGCTCTGAAAAATACGAGGAGCATGAAGCGGTGTTGAAAAACATGAAGAGCCTGAAAAGTTGTGAAAAATAGGAAGAGCTTCAAAAGGCGTCAAAAATATGAGGAGCATGAAACGGTCTGAAAAATAGGAGAAGCATGAAACGGTCTGAAAAATAGGAGGAGCATGAAGCGGTTTGAAAAACATGAAGAGCCTGAAAAAGTGTGAAAAATATGAAGAGCTTCAAAAGGTGTCAAAAATATCAGGAGAAAGAAACGGTCTGAAAATTAGGAGGAGCATGAAGCAGTGTTGAAAAACATAAAGAGCCTGAAACAGTGTGAAATATATGAAGAGCCTCAAAGGTGTCAAAAATATGAGGAGCAAGAAACGGTCTGAAAAATAGAAGGAGCTTGAAGTGGTGTTGAAAAACATGAAGAGCCTGAAAAAATGTGAAATAAATGAAGAGCCTCAAAGGTGTCAAAAATATGAGGAGCAAGAAACGGTCTGAAAAATAGAAGGAGATTGAAGTGGTGTTGAAAAACATGAAGAGCCTGAAAAGGTGTGAAAAATATGAAGAGCTTCAAAAGGTGTCACAAATATGAGGATCATGAAAGGGTCTGAAAAATAGGAGTAGCATGAAGCGGTGTTGAAAAACATGAAGAGTCTGAAAAGGTGTGAAAAATATGAAGAGCTTCAAAAGGTGTCAAAAATATGAGGAGAATGAAACGGTCTGAAAAATAGGAGGAGCATGAAGTCGTGCTGAAAAACATGAATAGCCTGAAAAGGTGTGAAAAATATGAAGAGCTTCAAAAGGCGTCAAAAATATGAGGAGCATGAAACGGTCAGAAAAATAGGAGAAGCATGAAACGGTCTGAAAAATGGGAGGAGCATGAAGCGGTTTGAAAAACATGAAGAGCCTGAAAAAGTGTGAAAAATATGAAGAGCTTCAAAAGGTGTCAAAAATATGAGGAGAATGAAACGGTCTGAAAATTAGGAGGAGCATAAAGCGGTGTTTAAAAACCTAAAGAGCCTGAAACAGTGTGAAATATATGAAGAGCCTCAAAGGTGTCAAAATATGAGGAGCAAGAAACGGTCTGAAAAATTGAAGGAGCTTGAAGTGGTGTTGAAATACATGAAGAGCCTGAAAAAGTGTGAAATATACGAAGAGCCTCAAAGGTGTCAAAAATATGAGGAGCAAGAAACGGTCTGAAAAATAGAAGGAGCTTGAAGTGGTTTTGAAAAACATGAAGAGCCTGAAAAGGTGTGAAAAATATGAAGAGCTTCAGAAAGGTGTCAAATATATAGAGGGTGAAACGGTGTGAAAAATATGAGGAGCAAGAAACTGTTTTCAAAAACATGAAGAGCCTCAAAATTTGTGAAAAATATGAAGAGCTTCAAAAAGGTGTCAAATATATAGAGGGTGAAACGGTCTGAAAAATATGAGGAACAAGAAACTGTTTTCAAAAATATGAAGAGCCTCAAAAGGTGTGAACAATGTGAAGAGCTTCAAACTGAGTCAAAAATATGAGGAGCATGAAACGGTCTGAAACATAGGAGGAGCATGAAGTGTTGTTGAAAAACATGAAGAGCCTGAAAAAGGTGTGAAACATATGAGGAGCATGATACGGTCTGAAAAATAGGAGGAGCATGAAGCGGTGTTGAAAAATATGAAGAGCCTGAAAACGTATGAAAAATATGAAGAGCTTCAAAAGGTGTCAAAAATATAAGGAGCATGAAACGGTCTGAAATATAGCAGGAGCATGAAAAGGTGTTAAAAAACATGAAGAGCCTGAAAAGGTGTGAAAAATATGAAGAGCTTCAAATGGTGTCAAAAATATGAGGAGAATGAAACGGTCTGATAATTAGGAGGAGCATGAAGTGGTGTTGAAAAACATGAAGAGCTTGAAAAAGGTGTGAAACATATGAGTAGAATAAAACGGTCTGAAAAATAGGAGGAGCATGAAGTGGTGTAGAAAAACATGAAGACCCTGAAAAGGTGTGAAAAATATGAAGAGCTACAAAAAGTGTCAAAAATATGAGGAGCTTGAAACGGTCTGAAATATAGGAGGAGCGTGAAAAGGTGTTAAAAAAATATGAAGAGCTTCAAAAGGTGTGAAACATATGAGGAGCATGAAACGGTCTGAAAAATAGGAGGAGCATGAAGCGTTGTTGAAAAACATGAAGAGCCTGAAAAGGTGTGAAAAATATGAAGTGCTTCAAAAGGTGTCAAAAACTTGAGGAGCATGAAAAGGTCTGAAAAATAGGAGGAGCATGAAGCGGTGTTCAAAAAAATGAAGAGCCTGGAGAAGTGTGAAAAATATGAAGAGCTTCAAAAAGTGTCAAAAATATGAGGAGCATTAAACGGTCTGAAAAATAGGAGAAACATGAAGTGGTGTTGAAAAATATGAAGAGCCTGAAAAGGTGTGAAAAATATGAAGAGCTTCAAAGGTGTCAAAATTATGAGGAGCATGAATCGCTCTGAAAAAGAGGAGGAGCACCAATCGATGTTGAAAAACATGAAGAGCGTGAAAAGGTGTGAAAAATATGAAGAGCTTCAAAAGGTGTCAAAAATATGAGGAGCATGAAAGGGTCTGAAAAATAGGAGGAGCATGAAGCAGTGTTGAAAAACATGAAGAGCCTGAAAAGGTGTGAAAAATATGAAGAGCTTCAAAAAGTGTCAAAAATATGAGGAGCATGAAACGGTCTGAAAAATAGGAGGAGCATGAAGTGGTGCTGAAAAACATGAAGAGCCTGAAAAGGTGTGAAAAATAGGAGGAGCTTCAAAAGGCGTCAAAAATATGAGGAGCATGAAACGGTCTGAAAAATAGGAGAAGCATGAAACGGTCTGAAAAATAGGAGGAGCATGAAGCGGTTTGAAAAACATGAAGAGCCTGAAAAAGTGTGAAAAATATGAAGAGCTTCAAAAGGTATCAAAAATATGAGGAGAATGAAACGGTCTGAAAATTAGGAGGAGCATGAAGCAGTGTTGAAAAACATAAAGAGCCTGAAACAGTGTGAAATATATGAAGAGCCTCAAAGGTGTCAAAAATATGAGGAGCAAGAAACGGTCTGAAAAATAGAAGGAGCTTGAAGTGGTGTTGAAAAACATGAAGAGCCTGAAAAAGTGTGAAAAATATGAAGAGCCTCAAAGGTGTCAAAAATATGAGGAGCAAGAAACGGTCTGAAAAATAGAAGGAGCCTGAAGTGGTGTTGAAAAACATGAAGAGCCTGAAAAGGTGTGAAAAATATGAAGAGCTTCAAAGGTGTCAAAATTATGAGGAGCATGAAACGGTCTGAAAAAGAGGAGGAGCAGCAAGCGATGTTGAAAAACATGAAGAACGTGAAAAGGTGTGAAAAATATGAAGAGCTTCAAAAAGGTGTCAAATATATAGAGGGTGAAACGGTCTGAAAAATATGAGGAGCAAGAAACTGTTTTCAAAAACATGAAGAGCCTCAAAAGGTGTGAACAATGTGAAGAGCTTCAAACTGTGTCAAAAATATGAGGAGCATGAAACGGTCTGAAACATAGGAGGAGCATGAAGTGTTGTTGAAAAAATGAAGAGCCTGAAAAGGTGTCAAAAATATGAAGAGCTTCAAAAAGGTGTCAAATATATAGAGGGTGAAACGGTCTGAAAAATATGAGGAGCAAGAAACTGTTTTCAAAAACATGAAGAGCCTCAAAAGGTGTGAACAATGTGAAGAGCTTCAAACTGTGTCAAAAATATGAGGAGCATGAAACGGTCTGAAACATAGGAGGAGCATGAAGTGATGTTGAAAAACATGAAGAGCCTGAAAAAGGTGTAAAACATATGAGGAGCATGATACGGTCTGAAAAATAGGAGGAGCATGAAGCGGTGTTGAAAAATATGAAGAGCCTGAAAACGTATGAAAAATATGAAGAGCTTCAAAAGGTGTCAAAAATATAAGGAGCATGAAACGGTCTGAAATATAGCAGGAGCATGAAAAGGTGTTAAGAAACATGAAGAGCTTGAAAAGGTGTGAAAAATATGAAAAGATTCAAATGGTGTCAAAAATATGAGGATATGAAACGGTCTGAAAATTAGGAGGAGCATGAAGCGGTGTTGAAAACATGAAGAGCCTGAAAATGTGTGAAATATATGAAGAGCCTCAAAGGTGTCAAATTATGAGGAGCAAGAAACGGTCTGAAAAATAGGAGGAGCTTGAAGCGGTGTTGAAAAACATGAAGAGCCTGAAAAGGTGTGAAAAATGTGAAGAGCTTCAAACTTTGTCAAAAATATGAGGAGCATGAAATGGTCTGAAACATAGGATTAGCATGAAGTATTGTTGAAAAACATGAAGAGCCTGAAAAATGTGTGAAACATATGAGGAGCATGATACGATCTGAAAAATAGGAGGAGCATGAAGCGGGGTTGAAAAATATGAAGAGCCTGAAAAGGTGTGAAAAATATGAAAAGCTTCAAAAGGTGTCAAAAATATAAGGAGCATGAAACGGTCTGAAATATAGGAGGAGCATGAAAAGGTGTTAAAAAACATGAAGAGCCTGAAAAGGTGTGAAAAATATGAAAAGCTTCAAATGGTGTCAAACGTATGAGGAGAATGAAACGGTCTGAAAATTAGGAGGAGCATGAAGCGGTGTTGAAAAACATGAAGAGCCTGAAAATGTGTGAAATATATGAAGAGCCTCAAACGTGTCAAAAATATGAGGAGCAAGAATCGGTCTGAAAAATAGGAGGAGCTTGAAGCGGTGTTGAAAAATATGAAGAGCCTGAAAAGATGTGAAAAATATGAAGAGCTTCAAAAGGTGTCAAAAATATAAGGAGCATGAAATGGTATGAAATATAGGAGGAGCATAAAAAGGTGTTAAAAAACTTGAAGAGCTTCAAAAGGTGTGAAACATATGAGGAGCATGAAACGGTCTGAAAAATAGGAAGAGCATGTAGTGGTGTTGAAAACCATGAAGAGCCTGAAAGGTGTGAAAAATATGAAGAACTTCAAAAGGTGTCAAAAATATAAGGAGCATGAAACGGTCAGAAAAATAGGAGGAGCATGAACTGGTGTTATAAAACATGAAGAGCCTGAAAAGGTGTGAAAAATATGAAGAACTTCAAAAGGTGTCAAATATATGAGGAGCATGAAACGGTCTGAAAAATAGGAGGATCATGAAACGGTGTTCATACACTTGAAGAGCCCGGAAAGGTGTGAAAAAAATGAAGAGCTTCATAAAGGTGTCAAAAATATGAGGAGGGTGAAAGGGTCTGAAAAACATGAGGAGCAAGAAACTGTTTTCAAAAACATGAAGAGCCTCAACAGTTGTGAAAAATATGAAGAGCTTCAAACTGTGTCAAATATATGAGAAACATGAAACGGTCTGAAAAATAGAAGGAGCTTGAAGTGGTGTTGAAAAACATGAAGAGCCTGAAAAGGTGTGAAAAATATGAAGAGCTTCAAAAAGGTGTCAAATATATAGAGGGTGAAACGGTCTGAAAAATATGAGGAGCAAGAAACTGTTTTCAAAAACATGAAGAGCCTCAAAAGGTGTGAAAATATGAAGAGCTTCAAAAAGGTGTCAAATATATAGAGGGTGAAACGGTCTGAAAAATATGAGGAGCAAGAAACTGTTTCCAAAAACATGAAGAGCCTCAAAAGGTGTGAACAATGTGAAGAGCTTCAAACTGTGTCAAAAATATGAGGAGCATGAAACGGTCTGAAACATAGGAGGAGCATGAAGTGATGTTGAAAAACATGAAGAGCCTGAAAAAGTGTGAAACATATGAGGAGCATGATACGGTCTGAAAAATAGGAGGAGCATGAAGCGGTGTTGAAAAATATGTAGAGCCTGAAAACGTATGAAAAATAGGAAGAGCTTCAAAAGGTGTCAAAAATATAAGGAGCATGAAACGGTCTGAAATATAGCAGGAGCATGAAAAGGTGTTAAAAAACATGAAGAGCCTGAAAAGGTGTGAAAAATATGAAGAGCTTCAAATGGTGTCAAAAATATGAGGAGAATGAAACGGTCTGAAAATTAGGAGGAGCATGTAGCGGTGTTGAAAACATGAAGAGCCTGAAAATGTGTGAAATATATGAAGAGCCTCAAAGGTGTCAAAAATATGAGGAGCAATAATCGGTCTGAAAAATAGGAGGAGCTTGAAGCGGTGTTGAAAAATATGAAGAGCCTGAAAAGGTGTGAAATATATGAAGAGCTTCAAAAGGTGTCAAAAATATAAGGAGCATGAAATGGTAGGAAATATAGGAGCAGCATGAAAAGGTGTTAAAAAACTTGAAGAGCTTCAAAAGGTGTGAAACATATGAGGAAGAGCATGTAGTGGTGTTGAAAACCATGAAGAGCCTGAAAGTTGTGAAAAATATGAAGAGCTTTAAAAGGTGTCAAAAATATGAGGAGCATGAAACGGTCTGAAAAATAGGAGGAGCATGAAGCTATGTAGAAAAACATGAAGAACCTGAAAAGGTGTGAAATATATGAAGAGCTTCAAAATGTGTAAAATATGAGGAGTATGAAACGGTCTGAAAAATAGGAGTAACATGAAACACTGTTCAAAATCATGAAGAGCCTGAAAAGGTGTGAAAAACATGAAGAGCCTGAAAAGGTGTGAAAAATATGAAGAGCTTCAAAAGGTGTCAAAAATGAGATGAGCATGAAACGGTCTGAAAAATCGGAGGAGCATGAAGTGGTGTTGAAAAATATGAAGACCCAGAAAAGGTGTGAAAAATATGAAGAGCTGCAAAACGTGTGAAAAATATGAGGAGCATGGAACGTTCTGAAAAATAGGAGGAGCATGAAACGATGTTCAAAAACTTGAAGAGCCTGAAAAGCTGTGAAATATATGAAGAGCTTCAAAAGGTGTCAAAAATATCAGGAGCATGAAATGATCTGAAAAATAGCAGGAACATGAAACGGTCTGAAAAATAGGAGGAGCATGAAGAGGTGTTCAAAAATATGACGAGCCTTAAAAGGCGTGAAAAATATGAAGAGCTTCAAAAGGTGTCAAAATATGAGGAGCATGAAACTGCTTGAAAAATAGGAGGAGTATGAAAAGGTCTGAAAAATAGGAGGAGCATGAAGCGCTGTTCGAAAACATGAAGAGTCTGAAAAGTTGTTAAAAATATGAAGAGCTTCAAAAGGTGTCAAAAATATGAGGAGCATGAAATGGTGTTCAAAAACTTGAACAGCCTGAAAAAGTGTTAAAAATATGAAGAGCTTCAAAAGGTGTCAAAATATGAGGAGCATGAAACTGCCTGAAAAATAGGAGGAGTATGAAAAGGTCTGAAAAATAGGAGGAGCATGAAGCGCTGTTCAAAAACATGAAGAGTCTGAAAAGGTGTTAAAAATATGAAGAGCTTCAAAAGGTGTGAAAAATATGAGGAGCATGAAACGGTCTGAAAAATAGGAGGAGCATGAAGTGGTGTTCAAAAACATGAAGAACCTTAAAATGTGTGAAAAATATTAAGAGCTTTAAAGGTGTAAAAATTATGAGGAGCATGAAACCGTCTGAAAAATAGGAGGAGCATGACATGGTGTTGAAAAACATGAAGAACCTTAAAATGTGTGAAAAATATGAAGAGCTTTAAAGGTGTGAAAAATAGGAGGAGCATGACACTGTGTTGAAAAACATGAAGAGCATGAAAATGTGTGAAAAATATGAAGAGATTCTAAAGCTGTCAAAAATATGAGGAGCCTGAAACGGTCTGAAAAATAGGAGGAGCATGAAGTGGTGTTGAAAAAGATGAAGAGCGTGAAAAGGTGTGAAAAATATGAAGAGCTTCAAAAGGAGTCAAAAATAAGAGGAGCATGAAAAGGTCTGAAAAATAGGAGGAGCATGAAGCGGTGTTGAAAAACATGAAGAGCCTAAAAAGGTGTGAAAAATATGAAGAGCTTCAAAAGGTGTCAAAAATATCAGGAGCATGAAATGATCTGAAAAATAGCAGGAACATGAAATGGTCTGAAAAATAGGAGGAGCATGAAGTGGTGTTCAAAAATATGACGAGCCTTAAAAGGCGTGAAAAATATGAAGAGCTTTAAAGGTGTGAAAATTATGAAGAGCATGATACCGTCTGAAAAATAGGAGGAGCATGACACGGTGTTGAAAAACATGAAGAGCCTAAAATGTGAGGAAAATATGAAGAGCTTTAAAGGTGTGAAAAATATGAGGAGCATGACACGGTCTGATAAATAGGAGGAGCATGAAGCAGTGTTGAAAAACATGAAGAGCCTGAAAAAGTGTGAAAAATAACATGAGCATGAAATGATCTGAAAAAAAGGAGGAACAGGAAACATTCTTAAAAGCAGGAGGAGCATGAAGCGGTGTTCAAAAACATGAAGAGTCTGAAAAGGTATGAAATATATGAAGAGCTTCAAAAGGTGTCAAAAATATGAGGAGCATGAAACGGTCTGAAACATAGGAGAAGCATGAAGCGGTGTTCAAAAACATGAAGAGCCTGAAAAGGTGTGAAAAATATGAAGAGCTTCAAAAGGTGTGAAATACATGAGGAGCATGAAACGTTCTGAAACATGGGAGGACCATGAAGTGGTGTTGAAAATCATGAAGAGCCTGAAAAGGTGTGAAAAATATGCAGAGCTTCAAAAGGTGTCAAAAATATGAGGAGCATGAAACGGTCTGAAAAATACGAGGAGCATGATGTGGTGTTGAAAACCATGAAGAGCCTGAAAAGGTGTGAAAAATATGAAGAGCTTCAAAAGGTGTCAAAAATATCAGGAGCATGAAAAGATCTGAAAAATAGCAGGAACATGAAACGGTCTGAAAAATAGGAGGAGCATGAAGAGGTGTTCAAAAATATGACGAGCCTTAAAAGGCGTGAAAAATATGAAGAGCTTCAAAAGGTGTCAAAATATGAGGAGCAAGAAACTGCTTGAAAAATAGGAGGAGTATGAAAAGGTCTGAAAAATAGGAGGAGCATGAAGCGCTGTTCGAAAACATGAAGAGTCTGAAAAGTTGTTAAAAATATGAAGAGCTTCAAAAGGTGTCAAAAATATGAGGAGCATGAAATGGTGTTCAAAAACTTGAACAGCCTGAAAAAGTGTTAAAAATATGAAGAGCTTCAAAAGGTGTCAAAATATGAGGAGCATGAAACTGCCTGAAAAATAGGAGGAGTATGAAAAGGTCTGAAAAATAGGAGGAGCATGAAGCGCTGTTCAAAAACATGAAGAGTCTGAAAAGGTGTTAAAAATATGAAGAGCTTCAAAAGGTGTGAAAAATATGAGGAGCATGAAACGGTCTGAAAAATAGGAGGAGCATGAAGTGGTGTTCAAAAACATGAAGAACCTTAAAATGTGTGAAAAATATTAAGAGCTTTAAAGGTGTAAAAATTATGAGGAGCATGAATCCGTCTAAAAAATAGGAGGAGCATGACATGGTGTTGAAAAACATGAAGAACCTTAAAATGTGTGAAAAATATGAAGAGCTTTAAAGGTGTGAAAAATAGGAGGAGCATGACACGGTGTTGAAAAACATGAAGAGCATGAAAATGTGTGAAAAATATGAAGAGATTCTAAAGCTGTCAAAAATATGAGGAGCCTGAAACGGTCTGAAAAATAGGAGGAGCATGAAGTGGTGTTGAAAAAGATGAAGAGCGTGAAAAGGTGTGAAAAATATGAAGAGCTTCAAAAGGAGTCAAAAATAAGAGGAGCATGAAAAGGTCTGAAAAATAGGAGGAGCATGAAGCGGTGTTGAAAAACATGAAGAGCCTAAAAAGGTGTGAAAAATATGAAGAGCTTCAAAAGGTGTCAAAAATATCAGGAGCATGAAATGATCTGAAAAATAGCAGGAACATGAAACGGTCTGAAAAATAGGAGGAGCATGAAGTGGTGTTCAAAAATATGACGAGCCTTAAAAGGCGTGAAAAATATGAAGAGCTTTAAAGGTGTGAAAATTATGAAGAGCATGATACCGTCTGAAAAATAGGAGGAGCATGACACGGTGTTGAAAAACATGAAGAGCCTAAAATGTGAGGAAAATATGAAGAGTTTTAAAGGTGTGAAAAATATGAGGAGCATGACACGGTCTGATAAATAGGAGGAGCATGAAGCAGTGTTGAAAAACATGAAGAGCCTGAAAAGGTGTGAAAAATAACATGAGCATGAAATGATCTGAAAAAAAGGAGGAACAGGAAACATTCTTAAAAACAGGAGGAGCATGAAGCGGTGTTCAAAAACATGAAGAGTCTGAAAAGGTATGAAATATATGAAGAGCTTCAAAAGGTGTCAAAAATATGAGGAGCATGAAACGGTCTGAAACATAGGAGGAGCATGAAGCGGTGTTCAAAAACATGAAGAGCCTGAAAAGGTGTGAAAAATTTGAAGAGCTTCAAAAGGTGTGAAATACATGAGGAGCATGAAACGTTCTGAAACATGGGAGGACCATGAAGTGGTGTTGAAAATCATGAAGAGCCTGAAAAGGTGTGAAAAATATGCAGAGCTTCAAAAGGTGTCAAAAATATGAGGAGCATGAAACGGTCTGAAAAATACGAGGAGCATGAAGTGGTGTTGAAAACCATGAAGAGCCTGAAAAGGTGTGAAAAATATGAAGAGCTTCAAAAGGTGTCAAAAATATCAGGAGCATGAAAAGATCTGAAAAATAGCAGGAACATGAAACGGTCTGAAAAATAGGAGGAGCATGAAGAGGTGTTCAAAAATATGACGAGCCTTAAAAGGCGTGAAAAATATGAAGAGCTTTAAAGGTGTGAAAATTATGAAGAGCAAGATACCGTCTGAAAAATAGGAGGAGCATGACACGGTGTTGAAAAACATGAAGAGCCTTAAAATGTGAGGAAAATATGAAGAGCTTTAAAGGTGTGAAAAATATGAGGAGCATGACACGGTCTGTTAAATAGGAGGATCATGACACGGTGTTGAAAAATATGAAGAGCATGAAAATGTGTGAAAAATATGAAGAGCTTCACAAGGAGTCAAAAATATGAGGAGCATGAAAAGGTCTGAAAAATAGGAGGAGCATGAAGCGGTGTTGAAAAACATGAAGAGCCTGAAAAGGTGTGAAAAATATGAAGAGCTTCAAAAGGTTTCAAAAATATGAGGAGCATGAAATGATCTGAAAAAAAGGAGGAACAGGAAACATTCTGAAAAACAGGAGGAGCATGAAGCGGTGTTCAAAAACATGAAGAGTCTGAAAAGGTATGAAAGATATGAAGAGCTTCAAAACGTGTCAAAAATATGAGGAGCATGAAACGGTCTGAAAAATAGGAGGAGCATGAAGCGGTGTTCAAAAAGATGAAGAGCCTGAAAAGCTGTGAAAAATTTGAAGAGCTTCAAAAGGTGTGAAATACATGAGGAGCATGAAACGTTCTGAAACATGGGAGGACCATGAAGCGGTGTTGAAAATCATGAAGAGCCTCAAAAGGTGTGAAAAATATGCAGAGCTTCAAAATTTGTCAAAAATATGAGGAGCATGAAACGGTCTGAAAAGCACGAGGAACATGAAGTGGTGTTGAAAACCATGAAGAGCCTGAAAAGGTGTGAAAAATATGAAGAGCTTCAAAAGGTGTCAAAAATATGAGGTGCATGAATCGGTCCGAAAAATAGGAGGTTCATGAAGCGGTGTTGAAAAACATGAAGAGCCTGAAAAGGTGTGAAAAATATGAAGAGCTTCAAAAGGTGTCAAAAATATGAGGAGCATGAAACGGTCTGAAAAATAGGACGAGCATAAGCGATGTTGAAAAACATGCACAGCCTGAAAAGGTGTGAAAAATATGAAGAGCTTCAAAAGGTGTGAAAAATATGAAGAGCTTCAAAAGGTGTGAAAAATATGAAGAGCTTCAAAAGGTGTGAAAAATATGAAGAGCTTCAAATGTGTCAAAAATGAGATGAGCATGAAACGGTCTGAAAAATAAGAGAAGAGCATGAAGTGGAGCAGAAAAAAAAGAAGAGCCTGAAAAGGTGTGAAATATATGAATAGCTTCAAAAGGTGTAACAAATATGAGGACCATGAAACGGTTTGAAAAATAGGAAGAGCATGAAACGGTGTTCAAAAACATGAAGAGCCTGAAAAGGTGTGAAAAATATGAAGAGCTTCAAAACGTGCCAAAAATATGAGGAACCTGAAACTGTCTCAAAAATAGGAGGAGCATGAAACGGTCTGAAAAATAGGAGGAGCATGAAGTGGTGTTCAAAAACATGAAGAGCCTGAAAAGTTGTGAAATATATGAAGAGGTTCAAAAGGTGTGAAAAATATGAGGAGCATGATACCGTCTGAAAAATAGGAGGATCATGAAACGGTGATCAAAAACATGAAGAGCCTGAAAAGGTGTGAAAAATATGAAGAGCTTCAAAAGGTGTGAAATACATGAGGAGCATGAAAGGGGATGAAAAATAGGAGAAGCATGAAGTGGAGTGGAAAAACATGAAGAGCCTGAAAAGGTGTGAAAAATTTGAAGAGCTTCAAAAGGTGTGAAATACATGAGGAGCATGAAACTCTCTGAAAAATAGGAGGAGCATGAAGCGGTTTTCAAAAACATGAAGAGCTGAAATGTTTTGAAAAATATGAAAAGCTTCAAAAGGTGTCAAAAATATGTGGAGCATGAAATAGTCTGAAAAATAGGAGGAGCATGAAGCGGTGTTGAAAAACATGAAGAACCTGAAAACTTGTCAAAATTTGAAGAGTTTCAAAAGGTGTGAAATATATGAACAGTTTCAAAAGTGTGAAAAATGAGATGAGCATGAAGCGGTCTTAAAAATAGGAGGAGCATGAAGTGTTGTTGAAAAACATAAAGATCCTGAAAATGTGTGAAATATATGAAGAGCTACAAAAGGTGTCAAAAACGTGAGGAGCATGAAACGGTCTGAAAAATAGGAAGAGCATGAAGCAGTGTTCAAAAACATGAGGAGCCTGAAAAGGTGTGAAAAATATGAAGAGCTTCAAAAGGTGTCAAATTATGAGGAGCGTGAAACGGTCTGAAAAATAGGAGGAGTATGAAGTGGTGTTGAAAAAAATGAAGAGCCTGAATATGTGTGCAAAATATAAAGAGCTTCAAAAGGTGTGAAATACATGTGGAGCACGAAACGGTCTGAAAAATAGGAGGATCATGAAGCCGTGTTCAAAAAAATTGCAGAGACTGAAAAGGTGTGAAAAATATGAAGAGCTTCAAAAGGTGTCAAATTATGAGGAGCATAAACGGTCTGCAAATAGGACCAGCATGAAGCGGTGTTCAAAAACATGAAGAGCCTGAAAAGGTTTGAAAAATATGAATAGCTTTAAAAGGTGTGAAAATTATGAGGAGCAGGAAACGTTCGAAAAATAGGAGGAGGATGAAGCAATGTTGAAAAACATGAAGAGTCTGAAAAGGTGTGAAAATATGAAGAGCTTCAAAAATATGAAAAATATGAAGAGCTTCAAAAGGTGTGAAAAACATGAAGAGCTTCAAAAGGTGTCAAAAATATGAGGTGAATGAAATGGTCTGAAAAGTAGGAGGAGCATGAAGCGGTGTTGAAAAACATGAAGAGCCTGAAAACGTGTGAAAAATATGAAGAGCTTCAAAAGGAGTCAAAAATATGAGGAGAATGAAACGGTCTTAAAAATAGGAGGAGCATGAAGCGGTGTTGAAAAACATGAAGAGCCTGAAAAGGTGTGAAAAATATGAAGAGCTTCAAAAGGTGTCAAAAATATGAGGAGCATGAAACGGTCCGAAAAATAGGAGGATCATGAAGCGGTGTTGAAAAACATGAAGAGCCTGAAAAGGTGTGAAAAATATGAAGAGCTTCAAAAGGTGTCAAAAATATGAGGAGCATGAAACGGTCTGAAAAATAGGAGGATCATGAAGCAGTGTTGAAAAACATGAAGAGCCTGAAAAGGTGTGAAATATATGAAGAGCTTCAAAAGGAGTCAAAAATATGAGGAGAATGAAACCGTCTGACAAATAGGAGGAGCATGAAGCATTGTTGAAAAACATGAAGAGCCTGAAAACGTGTGAAAAATATGAAGAGCTTCAAAAGGTGTCAAAAATATGAGGAGCATGAAACGGTCTGAATAATAGAAGGAGCATGAAACGGTCTTTAAACAAATGAAGAGCCTGAAAAGGTGTGAAAAATATGAAGAGCTTCAAAAGGTGTCAAAAATTAGATGAGCATGAAACGGTCTGAAAAATCGGAGGTGCATGAAGCGGTGTTGAAAATCTTGAAGAGCCTGAAAACTTGTCAAAATTTGAAGAGTTTCAAAAGGTGTGAAATATATGAACAGTTTCAAAAGTGTGAAAAATGAGATGAGCATGAAGCGGTCTTAAAAATAGGAGGAGCATGAAGTGTTGTTGAAAAACATAAAGATCCTGAAAATGTGTGAAATATATGAAGAGCTACAAAAGGTGTCAAAAACGTGAGGAGCATGAAACGGTCTGAAAAATAGGAAGAGCATGAAGCAGTGTTCAAAAACATGAGGAGCCTGAAAAGGTGTGAAAAATATGAAGAGCTTCAAAAGGTGTCAAATTATGAGGAGCGTGAAACGGTCTGAAAAATAGGAGGAGTATGAAGTGGTGTTGAAAAAAATGAAGAGCCTGAATATGTGTGCAAAATATAAAGAGCTTCAAAAGGTGTGAAATACATGTGGAGCACGAAACGGTCTGAAAAATAGGAGGATCATGAAGCCGTGTTCAAAAAAATTGCAGAGACTGAAAAGGTGTGAAAAATATGAAGAGCTTCAAAAGGTGTCAAATTATGAGGAGCATAAACGGTCTGCAAATAGGACCAGCATGAAGCGGTGTTCAAAAACATGAAGAGCCTGAAAAGGTTTGAAAAATATGAATAGCTTTAAAAGGTGTGAAAATTATGAGGAGCAGGAAACGTTCGAAAAATAGGAGGAGGATGAAGCAATGTTGAAAAACATGAAGAGTCTGAAAAGGTGTGAAAATATGAAGAGCTTCAAAAATATGAAAAATATGAAGAGCTTCAAAAGGTGTGAAAAACATGAAGAGCTTCAAAAGGTGTCAAAAATATGAGGTGCATGAAATGGTCTGAAAAGTAGGAGGAGCATGAAGCGGTGTTGAAAAACATGAAGAGCCTGAAAACGTGTGAAAAATATGAAGAGCTTCAAAAGGAGTCAAAAATATGAGGAGAATGAAACGGTCTTAAAAATAGGAGGAGCATGAAGCGGTGTTGAAAAACATGAAGAGCCTGAAAAGGTGTGAAAAATATGAAGAGCTTCAAAAGGTGTCAAAAATATGAGGAGCATGAAACGGTCCGAAAAATAGGAGGATCATGAAGCGGTGTTGAAAAACATGAAGAGCCTGAAAAGGTGTGAAAAATATGAAGAGCTTCAAAAGGTGTCAAAAATATGAGGAGCATGAAACGGTCTGAAAAATAGGAGGATCATGAAGCAGTGTTGAAAAACATGAAGAGCCTGAAAAGGTGTGAAATATATGAAGAGCTTCAAAAGGAGTCAAAAATATGAGGAGAATGAAACCGTCTGACAAATAGGAGGAGCATGAAGCATTGTTGAAAAACATGAAGAGCCTGAAAACGTGTGAAAAATATGAAGAGCTTCAAAAGGTGTCAAAAATATGAGGAGCATGAAACGGTCTGAATAATAGAAGGAGCATGAAACGGTCTTTAAACAAATGAAGAGCCTGAAAAGGTGTGAAAAATATGAAGAGCTTCAAAAGGTGTCAAAAATTAGATGAGCATGAAACGGTCTGAAAAATCGGAGGTGCATGAAGCGGTGTTGAAAATCTTGAAGAGCCTGAAAAGGTGTGAAAAACATGAAGAGGTTCAAAAATATGAAAAATTTGAAGAGCCTGAAAAGGTGTGAAAAATATGAAGAGCTTCATGAGGTGTCAAATATATGAGGATCATGAAACGGTCTGAATAATAGGAGGAGCAAGAAACGGTGTACAAAACATGAAGAACCTGAAAAGGTGTGAAAAATGTGAAGAGCTTAAAAGGTGTGAAAAATATGAAGAGCTTCAAAAGGTGTCAAAAAGTATATGAGCATGAAACGGTCTGAAAAATAGGAGGAGCATGAAGTGGTGTTGAAAAAATGAAGAGCCTGAAAAGGTGTGAAATATATGAAGAGCTTTAAAATGTGTCAAATTTATGAGGAGAATGAAACGGTCTGAAAAATAGGAGGAGCTGAAGCGGTGTTGAAAAACATGAAGAGCCTGAAAAAGTGTGACAAATATGAAAAGTTTCTAAAGGTGTCAAAAATATGAGGAACATGAAACGGTCTGAAAAATAGGAGGAGTATGAAGTGGAGTTGAAAAACATGAAGAGCTTGAAAAAGTGTGAAAAATTTGAAGAGCTTCAAAAGGTGTCAAAATATGAGGAGCATGAAACCGTCTGAAAAATTGGAGGAGCATGAAACGGTGTTCAAAAACATGAAGAGCCTGAAAAGGTGTGAAAAATATGAAGAGCTTCAAAAGGTGTGAAATACATGAGGAGCATGAAACTCTCTGAAAAATAGAAGGAGCATGAAGTGGTGTTCAAAAACATGAAGAGTCTGAAAAGGTTTGAAAAATATGAAGAGCTTCAAAATGTGTGAAAAATATGAGGAGCATGATATGGTTTCAAAAATAGGATTACCATGAAGCGGTGTTCAAAACATGAAGAGCCTGAAAAGTTTTGAAAAATATGAAAAGCTTCAAAAGGTGTCAAAAATGAGATGAGCATGAAACGTTCTGAAAAATAGGAGGTGCATGAAGCGGTGTTGAAAAACATGAAGAGCCTGAAAAGGTGTGAAAAATATGAAGAGCTTCAAAAGGTGTCAAAAATATGAGGAGCATGAAACGGTCTGAAAAATAGGAGGAGCATGAAACGGTGTTCAAAAACAGGAAGAGCCTAAAAAGGTGTGAAATATATGAAGAGCTTCAAAACATGTCAAAAATATGTGGAGCATGAAACGGTCTGAAAAATAGGAGGAGCATGAAGCGCAGTTGAAAAACATGAAGAACCTGAAAACGTGTGAAAAATATGAACAGCTTCAAAAGGTGTGAAAAATGAGATGAGCATGAAACGTTCTGAAAAATAGGAGGTGCATGAAGCGGTGTTGAAAAACATGAAGAGCCTGAAAAGGTGTGAAAAATAGGAAGAGCTTCAAAGGGCGTCAAAAATATGAGGAGCATGAAACGGTCTGAAAAATAGGAGAAGCATGAAACGGTCTGAAAATTAGGAGGAGCATGAAGCAGTGTTGAAAAACATGAAGAACCTGAAAACGTGTGAAAAATATGAACAGCTTCAAAAGGTGTGAAAAATGAGATGAGCTTGAAGCGGTCTGAAAAATAGGAGGAGCATGAAGTGTTGTTTAAAAGCATGAAGAGCCTGAAAAGGTGTGAAATATATGAAAAGCTTCAAAAGGTGTGAAAAAAAAGAAGAGTTTCAAAAGGTGTCAATAATATGAGGAGCATGAAACGATCTGAAAAAGAGGAGGAGCATGAAACGGTGTTCAAATACATGAAGAGCCTAAAAAGGTGTGAAAAATATGAAGAGCTTCAAAAGGTGTGAAAATATGAAGACCTGCAAAAGGTGTAAGAATCGATGAGCATGAAATGATCTGAAAATTAGGAGCAGCACGAAGCGGTGTTGAAAACCATGAAGAGCCTGAAAACGTGTAAAATATATGAAGAGCTTCAAAAGAAATGAAAAATATGAACAGCTTCAAAATGTGTCAAAAATGAGATGAGAATGAAGCAGTCTGAAAAAAGGAGGAGCATGAAGTGGTGTTGAAAATCATGAAGAGCCTGAAAAGGTGTGAAATATATGAAGACTTTCAAAAGATGTCAAAAATATGAGGAGCATGAAACGGTCTGAAAAATAGGAGGAGCATCAAACTGTGCTGAAAAAAATGAAGAGCCTGAAAAGGTGTGAAAAATATGATGAGCTTCAAAACGTGTCAAAAATATGAGGAGCATGAAACGGTCTGAAAAATAGGAGGAGCATGAAGTGGTGTTGAAAAATATGAAGAGCCTGAAAAGGTGTGAAAAATATGAAGAGATTCAAATTTGTCAAAATTATGAGGACCATGAAACGCTCTGAAAAATACGAGGAGCATGAAGCGGTGTTGAAAAACATGAAGAGCCTGAAAAGGTG
The DNA here is from genome assembly GCF_033118175.1 of Dama dama. Taxonomy (NCBI): domain Eukaryota; kingdom Metazoa; phylum Chordata; class Mammalia; order Artiodactyla; family Cervidae; genus Dama; species Dama dama. The sequence goes on from NW_026870935.1 coordinate 1,218,682, forward strand.
TGAAAAATAGGAAGAGCTTCAAAGGGCGTCAAAAATATGAGGAGCATGAAACGGTCTGAAAAATAGGAGAAGCATGAAACGGTCTGAAAATTAGGAGGAGCATGAAGCAGTGTTGAAAAATATAAAGAGCCTGAAACAGTGTGAAATATATGAAGAGCCTCAAAGGTGTCAAAAATATGAGGAGCAAGAAACGGTCTGAAAAATAGAAGGAGCTTGAAGTGGTGTTGAAAAACATGAAGAGCCTGAAAAAGTGTGAAATATATGAAGAGCCTCAAAGGTGTCAAAAATATGAGGAGCAAGAAACGGTCTGAAAAATAGAAGGAGCTTGAAGTGGTGTTGAAAAACATGAAGAGCCTGAAAAGGTGTGAAAAATATGAAGAGCTTCAAAGGTGTCAAAATTAAGAGGAGCATGAAACGCTCTGAAAAAGAGGAGGAGCAGCAAGCGATGTTGAAAAACATGAAGAGCGTGAAAAAGTGTAAAAAATATGAAGAGCTTCAAAAGGTGTCAAGAATATGAGGAGCATGAAACGGTCTGAAAAATAGGAGGAGCATGAAGTGGTGCTGAAAAACATGAATAGCCTGAAAAGGTGTGAAAAATATGAAGAGCTTCAAAAGGCGTCAAAAATATGAGGAGCATGAAACGGTCTGAAAAATAGGAGAAGCATGAAACGGTCTGAAAAATAGGAGGAGCATGAAGCGGTTTGAAAAACATGAAGAGCCTGAAAAAGTGTGAAAAATATGAAGAGCTTCAAAATGTGTCAAAAATATGAGGAGAATGAAACGGTCTGAAAATTAGGAGGAGCATGAAGCGGTGTTGAAAAACATAAAGAGCCTGAAACAGTGTGAAATATATGAAGAGCCTCAAAGGTGTCAAAAATATGAGGAGCAAGAAACGGTCTGAAAAATAGAAGGAGCTTGAAGTGGTGTTGAAAAACATGAAGAGCCTGAAAAGGTGTGAAAAATATGAAGAGCTTCAAAAAGGTGTCAAATATATAAAGGGTGAAACGGTCTGAAAAATATGAGGAGCAAGAAACTGTTTTCAAAAACATGAAGAGCCTCAAAAGGTGTGAAAAATATGAAGAGCTTCAAAAAGGTGTCAAATATATAGAGGGTGAAACGGTCTGAAAAATATGAGGAGCAAGAGACTGTTTTCAAAAACATGAAGAGCCTCAAAAGGTGTGAACAATTTGAAGAGCTTCAAACTGTGTCAAAAATATGAGGAGCATGATACGGTCTGAAACATAGGAGGAGCATGAAGTGTTGTTGAAAAACATGAAGAGCCTGAAAAAGGTGTGAAACATATGAGGAGCATGAAACGGTCTGAAAAATAGGAGGAGCATGAAGTGTTGTTGAAAAACATGAAGAGCCTGAAAAGGTGTCAAAAATATGAAGAGCTTCAAAAAGTGTCAAAAATATGAGGAGCATGAAACGGTCTGAAAAATAGGAGAAGCATGAAGTGGTGAAGAAAAATATGAGGAGCCTGAAAAGGTGTAAAAAATATGAAGAGCTTCAAAGGTGTCAAAACTAAGAGGAGCATGAAACGGTCTGAAAAAGATGAGGAGCAGCAAGCGATGTTGAAAAACATGAAGAGCCTGAAAAGGTGTGAAAAATATGAAGAGATTCAAAAGGTGTCAAAAATATGAGGAGCATGAAACGGTTTGAAAAATAGGAGGAGCATGAAGCGGTGTTGAAAAACATGAAGAGCCTGAAAAGGTGTGAAAAATATGAAGAGCTTCAAAATGTGTAAAAAATATGGGGAGCAAAAAAAGGTCTGAAAAATAGGAGGAGCATGAAGTGGTGCTGAAAAACATGAAGAGCCTGAAAAGGTGTGAAAAATATGAAGAGCTTCAAAAGGCGTCAAAAATACGAGGAGCATGAAACGGTCTGAAAAATAGGAGGAGCATGAAACGGTCTGAAAATAGGAGGAGCATGAAGCGGTTTGAAAAACATGAAGAGCCTGAAAAAGTGTGAAAAATATGAAGAGCTTCAAAAGGTGTCAAAAATATGAGGAGAATGAAACGGTCTGAAAATCAGGAGGAGCATGAAGCGGTGTTGAAAAACATAAAGAGCCTGAAAAAGTGTGAAATATATGAAGAGCCTCAAAGGTGTCAAAAATATGAGGAGCAAGAAACGGTCTGAAAAATAGAAGGAGCTTGAAGTGGTGTTGAAAAACATGAAGAGCCTGAAAAGGTGTGAAAAATATGAAGAGCTTCAAAAGGTGTCAAAAATATGAGGAGAATGAAACGGTCTGAAAATTAGGAGGAGCATGAAGCGGTGTTGAAAAACATAAAGAGACTGAAAAAGTGTGAAATATATGAAGAGCCTCAAAGGTGTCAAAAATATTAGGAGCAAGAAACGGTCTGAAAAATAGAAGGAGCTTGAAGTGGTGTTGAAAAACATGAAGAGCCTGAAAAGGTGTGAAAAATATGAAGAGCTTCAGAAAGGTGTCAAATATATAGAGGGTGAAACGGTCTGAAAAATATGAGGAGCAAGAAACTGTTTTCAAAAACATGAAGAGCCTCAAAAGGTGTGAAAAATGTGAAGAGCTTCAAACTGTGTCAAAAATATGAGGAGCATGAAACGGTCTGAAACATAGGAGGAGCATGAAGTGATGTTGAAAAACATGAAGAGACTGAAAAAGTTGTGAAACATATGAGGAGCATGATATGGTCTGATAAATAGGAGGAGCATGAAGCGGTGTTGAAAAATATGAAGAGCATGAAAATGTGTGAAAAATATGAAGAGCTTCAAAAGGTGTCAAAAATATAAGGAGCATGAAACGGTCTAAAATATAGCAGGAGCATGAAAAGGTGTTAAAAAACATGAAGAGCCTGAAAAGGTGTGAAAAATATGAAAAGCTTCAAATGGTGTCAAAAATATGAGGAGAATGAAACGGTCTGATAATTAGGAGGAGCATGAAGTGGTGTTGAAAAACATGAAGAGCTTGAAAAAGGTGTGAAACATATGAGTAGAATAAAACGGTCTGAAAAATAGGAGGAGCATGAAGTGGTGTAGAAAAACATGAAGACCCTGAAAAGGTGTGAAAAATATGAAGAGCTACAAAAAGTGTCAAAAATATGAGGAGCTTGAAACGGTCTGAAATATAGGAGGAGCGTGAAAAGGTGTTAAAAAAATATGAAGAGCTTCAAAAGGTGTGAAAAGTATGAGGAGCATGAAACGGTCTGAAAAATAGGAGGAGCATGAAGCGTTGTTGAAAAACATGAAGAGCCTGAAAAGGTGTGAAAAATATGAAGTGCTTCAAAAAGTGTCAAAAACATGAGGAGCATGAAAATGTCTGAAAAATAGGAGGAGCTTGAAGCGGTGTTCAAAAAAATGAAGAGCCTGGAGAAGTGTGAAAAATATGAAGAGCTTCAAAAAGTGTCAAAAATATGAGGAGCATTAAACGGTCTGAAAAATAGGAGAAGCATGAAACGGTCTGAAAAATAGGAGAAGCATGAAACGGTCTGAAAAATAGGAGGAGCATGAAGCAGTGTTGAAAAACATAAAGAGCCTGAAACAGTGTGAAATATATGAAGAGCCTCAAAGGTGTCAAAAATATGAGGAGCAAGAAACGGTCTGAAAAATAGAAGGAGCTTGAAGTGGTGTTGAAAAACATGAAGAGCCTGAAAAAGTGTGAAATATATGAAGAGCCTCAAGGTGTCAAAAATATGAGGAGCAAGAAACGGTCTGAAAAATAGAAGGAGCTTGAAGTGGTGTTGAAAAACATGAAGATCCTGAAAAGGTGTGAAAAATATGAAGAGCTTCAAAGGTGTCAAAATTATGAGGAGCATGAAACGCTCTGAAAAAGAGGAGGAGCAGCAAGCGATGTTGAAAAACATGAAGAGCGTGAAAAGGTGTGAAAAATATGAAGAGCTTCAAGAGGTGTCACAAATATGAGGAGCATGAAAGGGTCTGAAAAATAGGAGGAGCATGAAGCGGTGTTGAAAAACATGAAGAGCCTGAAAAGGTGTGAAAAATATGAAGAGCTTCAAAAGGTGTCAAAAATATAAGGAGCATGAAATGGCCTGAAATATAGGAGGAGCATGAAAAGGTGTTAAAAAACATGAAGAGCCTAAAAAGGTGTGAAAAATATGAAAAGCTTCAAATGTTGTCAAATATATGAGGAGAATTAAACGGTCTGATAATTAGGAGGAGCATGAAGTGGTGTTGAAAAACATGAAAAGCTTGAAAAAGGTGTGAAACATATGAGTAGAATAAAACAGTCTGAAAAATAGGAGGAGCATGAAGTGGTGTAGAAAAACATGAAGACCCTGAAAAGGTGTGAAAAATATGAAGAGCTAGAAAAAGTGTCAAAAATATGAGTAGCTTGAAACGGTCTGAAATATAGGAGGAGCGTGAAAAGTTGTTAAAAAAATACGAGGGGCTTCAAATTGTGTGAAACATATGAGGAGCATGAAACGGTCTGAAAAATAGGAGGAGCATGAAGCGTTGTTGAAAAACATGAAGAGCCTGAAAAGGTGTGAAAAACATGAAGTGCTTCAAAAGGTGTCAAAAACATGAGGAGCATGAAAAGGTCTGAAAAATAGGAGAAGCATGAAGCGGTGTTCAAAAAAATGAAGAGCCTGGAGAAGTGTGAAAAATATAAAGAGCTTCAAAAAGTGTCAAAAATATGAGGAGCATTAAACGGTCTGAAAAATAGGAGAACCATGAAGTGGGGTTGAAAAATATGAAGAGCCTGAAAAGGTGTGAAAAATACGAAGAGCTTCAAAGGTGTCAAAATTATGAGGAGCATGAAACGCTCTGAAAAAGCGGAGGAGCAGCAAGCGATGTTGAAAAACATGAAGAGCGTGAAAAGGTGTGAAAAATATGAAGAGCTTCAAAAGGTGTCAAATATATGAGGAGCATGAAACGGTCTGAAAAATAAGAGGAGCATGAAGCCGTGTTGAAAAACATGTAGAGACTGAAAAGGTGTAAAAAATATGAAGAGCTTCAAAAGGTGTCAAAAATATGAGGAGCTGAAACGGTCTGAAAAATAGGAGGAGCATTGTAGCGTTGTTCAAAAACTTGAAGAGCCTGAAATGGTGTGAAAAATATGAAGAGCTTCAAAAGGTGTCAAAAATATGAGGAGCATGAAACGGTCTGAAAAATAAGAGGAGCATGAAATGGTGTTGAAAAACATGAAGAGCCTGAAAAGGTGTGAAAAATATGAAGAGCTTCAAAGGTGTCAAAATTATGAGGAGCATGAAACGCTCTGAAAAAGAGGAGGAGCAGCAAGCGATGTTGAAAAACATGAAGAGCGTGAAAAGGTGTGAAAAATATGAAGAGCTTCAAAAGGTGTCACAAATATGAGGAGCATGAAAGGGTCTGAAAAATAGGAGGAGCATGAAGCGGTGTTGAAAAACATGAAGAGCCTGAAAAGGTGTGAAAAATATGAAGAGCTTCAAAAGGTGTCAAGAATATGAGGAGCATGAAACGGTCTGAAAAATAGGAGGAGCATGAAGTGGTGCTGAAAATCATGAATAGCCTGAAAAGGTGTGAAAAATATGAAGAGCTTCAAAAGGCGTCAAAAATATGAGGAGCATGAAACGGTCTGAAAAATAGGAGAAGCATGAAACGCTCTGAAAAATAGAAGGAGCATGAAGTGTTGTTGAAAAACATGAAGAGCCTGAAAAAGGTGTGAAACATATGAGGAGCATGATACGGTCTGAAAAATAGGAGGAGCATGAAGCGGTGTTGAAAAATATGAAGAGCCTGAAAAGGTGTGAAAAATATGAAGAGCTTCAAAAGGTGTCAAAAATATAAGGAGCATGAAACGGCCTGAAATATAGGAGGAGCATGAAAAGGTGTTAAAAAACATGAAGAGCCTAAAAAGGTGTGAAAAATATGAAAAGCTTCAAATGTTGTCAAATATATGAGGAGAATTAAACGGTCTGATAATTAGGAGGAGCATGAAGTGGTGTTGAAAAACATGAAAAGCTTGAAAAAGGTGTGAAACATATGAGTAGAATAAAACAGTCTGAAAAATAGGAGGAGCATGAAGTGGTGTAGAAAAACATGAAGACCCTGAAAAGGTGTGAAAAATATGAAGAGCTAGAAAAGTGTCAAAAATATGAGTAGCTTGAAACGGTCTGAAATATAGGAGGAGCGTGAAAAGGTGTTAAAAAAATACGAAGAGCTTCAAAATGTGTGAAACATATGAGGAGCATGAAACGGTCTGAAAAATAGGAGGAGCATGAAGCGTTGTTGAAAAACATGAAGAGCCTGAAAAGGTGTGAAAAACATGAAGTGCTTCAAAAGGTGTCAAAAACATGAGGAGCATGAAAAGGTCTGAAAAATAGGAGGAGCATGAAGCGGTGTTCAAAAAAATGAAGAGCCTGGAGAAGTGTGAAAAATATGAAGAGCTTCAAAAAGTGTCAAAAATATGAGGAGCATTAAACGGTCTGAAAAATAGGAGAACCATGAAGTGGGGTTGAAAAATATGAAGAGCCTGAAAAGGTGTGAAAAATACGAAGAGCTTCAAAGGTGTCAAAATTATGAGGAGCATGAAACGCTCTGAAAAAGAGGAGGAGCAGCAAGCGATGTTGAAAAACATGAAGAGCGTGAAAAGGTGTGAAAAATATGAAGAGCTTCAAAAGGTGTCAAATATATGAGGAGCATGATACGGTCTGAAAAATAGGAGGAGTATGAAGTGGTGCTGAAAAATATGAAGAGCCTGAAAAGGTGTGAAAAATAGGAAGAGCTTCAAAAGTTGTGAAAAATATGAGGAGCATGAAACGGTCTGAAAAATAAGAGGAGCATGAAGCCGTGTTGAAAAACATGTAGAGACTGAAAAGGTGTAAAAAATATGAAGAGCTTCAAAAGGTGTCAAAAATATGAGGAGCATGAAACGGTCTGAAAAATAGGAGGAGCATTGTAGCGTTGTTCAAAAACTTGAAGAGCCTGAAATGGTGTGAAAAATATGAAGAGCTTCAAAAGGTGTCAAAAATATGAGGAGCATGAAACGGTCTGAAAAATAAGAGGAGCATGAAATGGTGTTGAAAAACATGAAGAGCCTGAAAAGGTGTGAAACATATGAAGAGCTTCAAAAGGTGTGAAATACATGAGGAGTATGAAACGGTCTGAAAAATAGGAGGATCATGAGCGGTATTGAAAAACATGAATAGACTGAAAAGGTGTGAAAAATATGAAGAGCTTCAAAATGTGTCAAAAATATGAGGAGCATGAAACGGTCTGAAAAATATGACGAGCATGAAACGGTGTTCAAAAACATGAAGAGCCTGAAAAGGTGTGAAAAATATGAAGAGCTTCAAAAGAAGTGAAAAATATGAGGAGCATGAAACGGTCTGAAAAATACGAGGAGCATGAAGCGGTGTTGAAAAATATGAAGAGCCTGAAAAGGTGTGAAAAATAGGAAGAGCTTCAAAAGGCGTCAAAAATATGAGGAGCATGAAACGGTCTGAAAAATAGGAGAAGCATGAAATGGTCTGAAAAATAGGAGGAGCATGAAGCGGTTTGAAAAACATGAAGAGCCTGAAAAAGTGTGAAAAATATGAAGAGCTTCAAAAGGTGTCAAAAATATGAGGAGAATGAAACGGTCTGAAAATTAGGAGGAGCATGAAGCGGTGTTGAAAAACATAAAGAGCCTGAAACAGTGTGAAATATATGAAGAGCCTCAAAGGTGTCAAAAATAAGAGGAGCAAGAAAAGGTCTGAAAAATTGAAGGAGCTTGAAGTGGTGTTGAAAGACATGAAGCGCCTGAAAAAGTGTGAAATATATGAAGAGCCTCAAAGGTGTCAAAAATATGAGGAGCAAGAAACGGTCTGAAAAATAGAAGGAGCTTGAAGTGGTGTTGAAAAACATGAAGAGCCTGAAAAGGTGTGAAAAATATGAAGAGTTTCAAAAAGGTGTCAAATATTTAGAGGGAGAAACGGTCTGAAAATTAAGAGGAGCAAGAAACTGTTTTCAAAAACATGAAGAGCCTCAAAAGGTGTGAAAAATATGAAGAGCTTCAAAAAGGTGTCAAATATATAGAGGGTGAAACGGTCTGAAAAATATGAGGAGCAAGAAACTGTTTTCAAAAACATGAAGAGCCTCAAAAGGTGTGAACAATGTGAAGAGCTTCAAACTGTGTCAAAAATATGAGGAGCATGAAACGGTCTGAAACATAGGTGGAGCATGAAGTGTTGTTGAAAAACATGAAGAGCCTGAAAAAGGAGTGAAAAATATGAAGAGCTTCAAAAGGTGTCAAAAATATAAGGAGCATGAAACGGTCTGAAATATAGGAGGAGCATGAAAAGGTGTTAAAAAACATGAAGAGCCTGAAAAGGTGTGAAAAATATGAAAAGCTTCAAATGGTGTCAAAAATATGAGGAGAATGAAACGGTCTGATAATTAGGAGGAGCATGAAGTGGTGTAGAAAAATATGAAGACCCTGAAAAGGTGTGAAAAATATGAAGAGCTACAAAAAGTGTCAAAAATATGAGGAGCTTGAAACGGTCTGATATATAGGAGGAGCGTGAAAAAGTGTTAAAAAAATATGAAGAGCTTCAAAAGGTGTCAAAAATATGAGGAGCATGAAACGGTCTGAAAAATAAGAGGAGCATGAAATGGTGTTGAAAAACATGAAGAGCCTGAAAAGGTGTGAAACATATGAAGAGCTTCAAAAGGTGTGAAATACATGAGGAGTATGAAACGGTCTGAAAAATAGGAGGATCATGAGCGGTATTGAAAAACATGAATAGACTGAAAAGGTGTGAAAAATATGAAGAGCTTCAAAAGGTGTCAAAAATATGAGGAGCATGAAACGGTCTGAAAAATATGACGAGCATGAAACGGTGTTTAAAAACATGAAGAGCCTGAAAAGGTGTGAAAAATATGAAGAGCTTCAAAAGAAGTGAAAAATATGAGGAGCATGAAACGGTCTGAAAAATACGAGGAGCATGAAGCGGTGTTGAAAAATATGAAGAGCCTGAAAAGGTGTGAAAAATAGGAAGAGCTTCAAAAGGCGTCAAAAATATGAGGAGCATGAAACGGTCTGAAAAATAGGAGAAGCATGAAATGGTCTGAAAAATAGGAGGAGCATGAAGCGGTTTGAAAAACATGAAGAGCCTGAAAAAGTGTGAAAAATATGAAGAGCTTCAAAAGGTGTCAAAATTATGAGGACCATGAAACGCTCTGAAAAATTCGAGGAGCATGAAGCGGTGTTGAAAAACATGAAGAGCCTGAAAAGTTGTGAAAAATAGGAAGAGCTTCAAAAGGCGTCAAAAATATGAGGAGCATGAAACGGTCTGAAAAATAGGAGAAGCATGAAACGGTCTGAAAAATAGGAGGAGCATGAAGCGGTTTGAAAAACATGAAGAGCCTGAAAAAGTGTGAAAAATATGAAGAGCTTCAAAAGGTGTCAAAAATATGAGGAGAAAGAAACGGTCTGAAAATTAGGAGGAGCATGAAGCAGTGTTGAAAAACATAAAGAGCCTGAAACAGTGTGAAATATATGAAGAGCCTCAAAGGTGTCAAAAATATGAGGAGCAAGAAACGGTCTGAAAAATAGAAGGAGCTTGAAGTGGTGATGAAAAACATGAAGAGCCTGAAAAAATGTGAAAAAATGAAGAGCCTCAAAGGTGTCAAAAATATGAGGAGCAAGAAACGGTCTGAAAAATAGAAGGAGATTGAAGTGGTGTTGAAAAACATGAAGAGCCTGAAAAGGTGTGAAAAATATGAAGAGCTTCAAAAGGTGTCACAAATATGAGGAGCATGAAAGGGTCTGAAAAATAGGAGTAGCATGAAGCGGTGTTGAAAAACATGAAGAGCCTGAAAAGGTGTGAAAAATATGAAGAGCTTCAAAAGGTGTCAAAAATATGAGGAGAATGAAACGGTCTGAAAAATAGGAGGAGCATGAAGTCGTGCTGAAAAACATGAATAGCCTGAAAAGGTGTGAAAAATATGAAGAGCTTCAAAAGGCGTCAAAAATATGAGGAGCATGAAACGGTCAGAAAAATAGGAGAAGCATGAAACGGTCTGAAAAATGGGAGGAGCATGAAGCGGTTTGAAAAACATGAAGAGCCTGAAAAAGTGTGAAAAATATGAAGAGCTTCAAAAAGTGTCAAAAATATGAGGAGCATTAAACGGTCTGAAAAATAGGAGAAACATGAAGTGGTGTTGAAAAATATGAAGAGCCTGAAAAGGTGTGAAAAATATGAAGAGCTTCAAAGGTGTCAAAATTATGAGGAGCATGAATCGCTCTGAAAAAGAGGAGGAGCACCAAGCGATGTTGAAAAACATGAAGAGCGTGAAAAGGTGTGAAAAATATGAAGAGCTTCAAAAGGTGTCAAAAATATGAGGAGCATGATAGGGTCTGAAAAATAGGAGGAGCATGAAGCGGTGTTGAAAAACATGAAGAGCCTGAAAAGGTGTGAAAAATATGAAGAGCTTCAAAAAGTGTCAAAAATATGAGGAGCATGAAACGGTCTGAAAAATAGGAGGAGCATGAAGTGGTGCTGAAAAACATGAAGAGCCTGAAAAGGTGTGAAAAATAGGAGGAGCTTCAAAAGGTGTCAAAAATATGAGGAGCATGAAACGGTCAGAAAAATAGGAGAAGCATGAAACGGTCTGAAAAATGGGAGGAGCATGAAGCGGTTTGAAAAACATGAAGAGCCTAAAAAAGTGTGAAAAATATGAAGAGCTTCAAAAGGTGTCAAAAATATGAGGAGAATGAAACGGTCTGAAAATTAGGAGGAGCATAAAGCGGTGTTGAAAAACCTAAAGAGCCTGAAACAGTGTGAAATATATGAAGAGCCTCAAAGGTGTCAAAAATATGAGGAGCAAGAAACGGTCTGAAAAATTGAAGGAGCTTGAAGTGGTGTTGAAATACATGAAGAGCCTGAAAAAGTGTGAAATATATGAAGAGCCTCAAAGGTGTCAAAAATATGAGGAGCAAGAAACGGTCTGAAAAATAGAAGGAGCTTGAAGTGGTGTTGAAAAACATGAAGAGCCTGAAAAGGTGTGACAAATATGAAGAGCTTCAAAAAGGTGTCAAATATATAGAGGGTGAAACAGTTTGAAAAATATGAGGAGCAAGAAACTGTTTTCAAAAACATGAAGAGCCTCAAAAGGTGTGAAAAATATGAAGAGCTTCAAAAAGGTGTCAAATATATAGAGGGTGAAACGGTCTGAAAAATATGAGGAACAAGAAACTGTTTTCAAAAACATGAAGAGCCTCAAAAGGTGTGAACAATGTGAAGAGCTTCAAACTGTGTCAAAAATATGAGGAGCATGAAACGGTCTGAAACATAGGAGGAGCATGAAGTGTTGTTGAAAAACATAAAGAGCCTGAAAAAGGTGTGAAACATATGAGGAGCATGATACGGTCTGAAAAATAGGAGGAGCATGAAGCGGTGTTGAAAAATATGAAGAGCCTGAAAACGTATGAAAAATATGAAGAGCTTCAAAAGGTGTCAAAAATATAAGGAGCATGAAACGGTCTGAAATATAGCAGGAGCATGAAAAGGTGTTAAAAAACATGAAGAGCCTGAAAAGGTGTGAAAAATATGAAGAGCTTCAAATGGTGTCAAAAATATGAGGAGAATGAAACGGTCTGATAATTAGGAGGAGCATGAAGTGGTGTTGAAAAACATGAAGAGCTTGAAAAAGGTGTGAAACATATCAGTAGAATAAAACGGTCTGAAAAATAGGAGGAGCATGAAGTGGTGTAGAAAAACATGAAGACCCTGAAAAGGTGTGAAAAATATGAAGAGCTACAAAAAGTGTCAAAAATATGAGGAGCTTGAAACGGTCTGAAATATAGGAGGAGCGTGAAAAGGTGTTAAAAAAATATGAAGAGCTTCAAAAGGTGTGAAACATATGAGGAGCATGAAACGGTCTGAAAAATAGGAGGAGCATGAAGCGTTGTTGAAAAACATGAAGAGCCTGAAATGGTGTGAAAAATATGAAGTGCTTCAAAAGGTGTCAAAAACTTGAGGAGCATGAAAAGGTCTGAAAAATAGGAGGAGCATGAAGCGGTGTTCAAAAAAATGAAGAGCCTGGAGAAGTGTGAAAAATATGAAGAGCTTCAAAAAGTGTCAAAAATATGAGGAGCATTAAACGGTCTGAAAAATAGGAGAAACATGAAGTGGTGTTGAAAAATATAAAGAGCCTGAAAAGGTGTGAAAAATATGAAGAGCTTCAAAGGTGTCAAAATTATGAGGAGCATGAAACGCTCTGAAAAAGAGGAGGAGCAGCAAGCGATGTTGAAAAACATTAAGAGCGTGAAAAGGTGTGAAAAATATGAAGAGCTTCAAAAGGTGTCAAAAATATGAGGAGCATGAAAGGGTCTGAAAAATAGGAGGAGCATGAAGCGGTGTTGAAAAACATGAAGAGCCTGAAAAGGTGTGAAAAATATGAAGAGCTTCAAAAAGTGTCAAAAATATGAGGAGCATGAAACGGTCTGAAAAATAGGAGGAGCATGAAGTGGTGCTGAAAAACATGAAGAGCCTGAAAAGGTGTGAAAAATAGGAGGAGCTTAAAAGGCGTCAAAAATATGAGGAGCATGAAACGGTCTGAAAAATAGGAGAAGCATGAAACGGTCTGAAAAATAGGAGGAGCATGAAGCGGTTTGAAAAACATGAAGAGCCTGAAAAAGTGTGAAAAATATGAAGAGCTTCAAAAGGTATCAAAAATATGAGGAGAATGAAACGGTCTGAAAATTAGGAGGAGCATGAAGCAGTGTTGAAAAACATAAAGAGCCTGAAACAGTGTGAAATATATGAAGAGCCTCAAAGGTGTCAAAAATATGAGGAGCAAGAAACGGTCTGAAAAATAGAAGGAGCTTGAAGTGGTGTTGAAAAACATGAAGAGCCTGAAAAAGTGTGAAAAATATGAAGAGCCTCAA